>NC_045427.1:169228459-170428459 GCF_902635505.1 Sarcophilus harrisii
AAGTTAAAACTTAACTTAAACAAACTTAAACAAACTTAAGTTTGGCACAAAAGAAGCATTAATAAATGCTTTTCATTCTTTCTTTCATTTATTCATTATTCATTCCAGAGTTAAAACTCTTTTTAATCAAATCTTTTTCTGAGATGGAATACACACACAAATGTGTGTGTGTGTGTGTGTGTGTGTGTGTGTGTGTGAAATGGTAGTCTTCCCTAGTATGAGGTTGGAAAGGAAGGGAGGAAGATAATTTACAACTTAAAATGTAACAGCAACACAAAAGAATCAAATGCTTTAAAATTGTCAAAGCAATGAATTTTTTTTTAAATTTTCTGAACCGTTCAGTCATTGTCAGATGGTAAAAATGTGAGCTATAATATCACCTTTGAAACTGATTGAATTGGCCTTTCTGTTCTAAACACCTTTCTCAAGAATATCTGTTAATGTACAAGCATTTGTTAAATACTTAATACGTGCTGAGAATTGGGCTAAGCACTGAGACTACAAATAAAAACAAAATTAGTCTCTGCCTTCAAAGAGCTCACATTCCAATGGGGGTGATAACTAAGTGCATACAAGATATATAGAGGGAAAATTAGAGGAAATCTCAGAGGGGAAAGCCCTAGCAATGGGGAGACCTAGCAATTAGGAGCAAAGGCTCCTAAAAGAAGGTAAAATTTGAATGGAGCCTTGAAGGAAGCCCAGATAACTAAGAGGTAGACATGACAGGGGGCCCCAACATTGTATATGAGTAGTTAGTATATGAAATATGTGAAAAGTAGCAATAAGATTTTTTTTTTACAAAGAATTGGATCTGAAATAATGAATAAAGTCTGCATTATTATAAAAATATTATCTAGTTGAAAAAGTAGTCAAATGAATAGCTAGCTATTGATATTCTCTATCTAAGAGGTCCCTTGTCATATATATTTGTCATCATTTTGATAGCCACCTTGCCCTTGGTATTTGCTACCTACAACCCTTTTCCATTTTTGGAATCAATCAAGTCATGAGAATGGATTATGAATTTACTATTTCATGAACTATTCCTATAATGTTTCAATCCAAAATGCTACTTTTTGACTATTCACTATATTTATTATGTCCCTCAATAGATCATGACTTCCTTGAGGACAGGGACTAGCCCTATTTTTGTATTTGTGTCTCTAGAACTTAATGTAGTGTTTGGCACAAAAGAAGCATTAATAAATGCTTTTCATTCTTTCTTTCTTTCATTTATTCATTATTCATTCCAGAGGAAAGGTACTCGTAGATGAAAGCTGGGGAAAATGGAATGGAGGCACTTTTAAACAGGGAAAGCAACTTGAATGAAATCTTTTCTAATCCTTTCCCCTTCACCAACACAGGTTTCCATATGTCTGGTTGACAGATTAATTAATTTTATATTTGTCCACATGCTGGTCCCAACACACAGCCCCAGTCTTCTATAAGAAGAATCCTGCTTTCCAGCTGTCTAAATATTGACTAAGTGGATAAAAACACAGGCAAACATTTGAGGGACTACCAAGTGACAGCAATGGAATCCATGGATGATGTAAGAGTAGAGTAGCACCATCTTATCTAATAGTAGTTGCAAACCTTTCTAGCTCTTTGACCACAAGTAAGTGTCTCCGAACCACAATTTTCTCATATAAATATTATGTATTACAGTACTTGCAATTTTCAGCTGCTTTCACTGTTGTGAAAAAGTACCTGATAATTCTTAAAATACAATGGAAAGTTGAGTTAGGGTACTATTTTTTTTCTCAGATCCAGTTGACCTCCCACAAAGGACTATCATTTTCAGAGTCTTGTACTGACACTTCCCTTCTGTGATGTTGTATCTGTAAATCTCGTCTAGCACCTGAAAATAAGAATCAAGTATAGTAACACTTTAGTTATCCAAGAGGTCGTTTGTCTAGTTACTTCAGCTATACATTACCTTGCCAAGAACTAGGAAGGAAATTAAAGACCCTCTGAGTAACCAATACATTCTCACCAAGTCCATATACTAAAGTCAATGCTTTCTATTCATATGAAAACACAGAGACCCATTTTTAATCAATAATAGTAGCTTGCACTTGTATGACACATTGAGATTTGCAAAGTACTTTACAAATGTCATTTCATTTTATTCTCACAACAATCCTAGGGAGTAATTTCTGTTATCCCCATTTTATACATGAGGAAACTTTAGCAGACAGTGAAGTGACTTGCTTATAGTTACATGGCTAGTAAGCAACTGAGGCTATTTTTTAACTCAGGTCATACTGATTCCAAGATCAAGGTCTTATCCACTGTACTACTTAGCTACTTCTTATTTACTCCATATACCATTTCTTGGTTATCTGGTTGCCAGGTTTATCAGCATTCAAAAGGGAGAGAGAGAAGGGACACAGAGAAAGTGCTGGAAACTAAAACTTAGGTAGCTGAAATGACAGTCAACAAATAACTTGATAGCAAGAATAGAAACTATTAGAAGGAGACCAAGTCTATATTAATGAACAATATCAATTTCCTCACCTACATGGGTGAATCACAGTACATCCAAAAATGTTTTTAAAGTCAAAATTGTATATACATATATATTATAGATAGATAAATTGGTTCTATAGATACAAATGCAATTTTGTATCTTTGGTAATATGTTTTAGTGGAATACCATTAAAACTGTCACAAGAACCTATAAAGAATAGTTGTTTGAGTCCATTGAGTGCCAGTATAAATAGCTCCATACACTTGAATCAGATCAGAAGGCCCACTACTCAGATTCCTATTTAATATTAGTTACCCCTTCTCTTCCTTGACTTTTTTATTTAGAAAAGAGGCTGTCCCTTGATGTCCCTCTTTTCCATTATTCCACATATCACCCAGAAATTACATCATCCACAACATTGTTCTCCTTTGTTCATTTTTCTCATTTCTTTAATGTGCCATTATCTGGTAGAAGTAGAGGTCTTTCCTTATTCTAAGTATATTCTTTCTATTTATGCCCTTGATCCCAGCTTTTCTTGTATTATAGGACTTTGTTCTTCCAATATTTTTTCTGCTTCTCATTTTCTCATAGCCTTTCCCTCTCAGTTGGCTTTTACCCTTGTATACAAACATCCCCAGGTCTTCTAAAGTCCTTTAATAATTTTACCTTTACCCTGCCTCCTTTTTCATAATTTTCTCAGTAAAGGGTCTAGAACCAGTTGTGTAAATTCATTGGCTTTATTTTCTTGGTTTTGAGTTCATAATTCCTTGAAATGTGTACTCTCAAAGACAATCAGCCATTTTCTTTTTTTTCTTATTATAGCTTTTTATTTACAAGATATATGCATGGGTAATTTTTCAGCATTGACAATTGCAAAACCTTTTGTTCCAACTTTTCCCCTCCTTCCCCCCCGCCCCTTCCCCAGATGGCAGGTTGACCAATACATGTTAAATATGTTATAGTATAAGTTAAATACAATATTTGTATACATGTCCAAACAGTTATTTTGCTGTACAAAAAGAATCGGACTTTGAAATAGTATACAATTAGCCTGTGAAGGAGATCAAAAACGCAGGTGGACATAAATGGAAGGATTGGGAATTCTATGTAGTGGTTCATAGTCATCTCCCAGAGTTCTTTCGCTGAGTATAGCCGGTTCAATTCATTACTCCTCTATTGGAACTGATTTGGTTCATCTCATTGTTGAAGAAGGCCACGTCCATCAGAATTGATCATCATATAGTATTGTTGTTGAAGTATATAATTATCTCCTGGTTCTGCTCATTTCACTCAACATCACTTCATGTAAGTCTCTCCAGACCTTTCTGAAATCATCCTGCTGGTCATTTCTTACAGAACAATAATATTCCATAATATTCATATACCACAATTTATTCAGCCATTCTCCAATTGATGGGCATCCACTCAGTTTGAAATTTCTAGCCACTACAAACAGGGCTGCCACAAACATTTTGGCACATACAGGTCCCTTTCCCTTCTTTAGTATCTCTTTGGGATATAAGCCCAGTAGTAACAATGCTGGATCAAAGGGTATGCACAATCAACTACTTTCAAAAAGTTGATTAATTATATCTCAACTATTAATCTAAGATCCCTTTTGAATTATTCTTCTTGAGGTCTATTCAGCTTTATGTTCTTTTAATCACCTCTTTTTCTCATATATTCTCTCTTCTCTTGGCTTCCATGATGTGTGTATTTCTTTGGTTATTTCTACCAGTATTACTATTCCCACTTTATCAACTTTATGGTATCATCATCTGTCTTTTGAATTTCAAATATGGGTATCTTCCAAGGATGTATGCTGAGTCATTTTCTCTTTTCTCTTTGTTTTTTATTTTAATGATCTCATCCATTCCTATGTGTTTAATTATTACCTCTATACAAATGTCTGTCAAATCTATTAAAATAGCTCAAATATCTCACCTAAATTCCAATTTTTTATCTTTAGCTTCTGACTCTATCTAAACCTAAATTTCCTATTGCATACAAATTCAACAAATTTAAAATAAAACTTATTTTCTTCACTCATAATGCTTTTCATTCTCCAAGTTTCCTTGTTGCTTTCCAGGGTGATGCCATCTTTCCAATTAATAAAATTAAAAATTTATATGTCAAGAGATTTCCCTCTCTCTCAGCCCCCATACATAATCATTTGACTTATGCATTTTATATCTATATTTCTCAATGTGTCTCTTCTCTTGACTCCCATGTGCACTATGCTAGTTCATACCACATCATTTCTCTACTGGTATATTGCTATAACCATATACAGTCTCCACTTCTAGTCTCTAACTTCTTCAATCCTACCTCCATGCACGTAACAAAAGTCTTCCTAAGGCACAAATCTGACTATATAACTATGTTGCTCAAAATTCTTTAAAGTCTCCCTCCTACCTCAAAAATAAAGTGTAAAATCCTCATCCAGATATTAAAAACCCTTCACAATCTGGCTTCATTTAATTTCATAGACTTTTAAAACATTCCTCTCTTTGATGCAGTCTAAATTCTATCAAGCCTCATAGTTGTTCCTCAAACCTGGCATATCTGATTCCAAAACATGTTTTTACATAGATTTTCCTCTAAGCTTAAAATTCATTCCTTCTCTTCCTGAGGAGAAAAGAGATCTGAGCTTAAATTCCATCTCTGCTTTTTTTTTTTTTTTTTTTACTACCTTTGTGCCTTTGGGTAAATTATTCTATGGGCTTTCATTTCCAGATCTGGCATTTTCTTGGAATATCCTTAATGATAGAGTGTGGATTGTTCTTAATGATGACACAAATCTCTGAAAGTCAATTTTCAGTATTCCTTAGCTGAGGTGGCCTACCATGATTAGAACAGCTCTTGAGATTGTGTTCAGTTCTATGCATCACATATTTTTATTATTATAATAACTTTTTATTGACAGAATCCATGCCAGGGTAATTTTTTACAACATTATCCCTTGCACTCACTTCTGTTCCGATTTTTCCCCTCTCTTCCTCCACCCCCTCTCTTAGATGACAAGCAGTCCTATATATGCTGAATATGTTGCAGTATATTCTAGATACAATATATGTGTGCAGAACCAAACAGTTTTCTTGTTGCACAGGGAGAATTGGATTCAGAAGGTAAAAATAACCCAGGAAGAAAAACAAAAATGCAAACAGTTTACATTCATTTCCCAGTGTTTTTTTCTTTGGGTGTAGCTCCTTCTGTCCATCATTGATCAATTGAAACTGAATTAGGTCTCTTTGTCAGAGAAATCCACTTCCATCAGAATACATCCTCACAGTATCATTGTTGAAGTATATAATGATCTCCTGGTTCTGCTCATTTCACTTAGCATCAGTTCATGTAAGTCTCTCCAAGCCTCTTGGTATTCATCCTGCTGGTCATTTCTTACAGAAAAACAATATTCCATAACATTCTTATACCACAATTTACCCAACCATTCTCCAATTGATGGGCATCCATTCATTTTCCAGTTTCTAGCCACTAAAAACAGGGCTGCCACAAACATTTTGGCACATACAGGTCCCTTTCCCTTCTTTAGTATCTCCTTGGGGTATAAGCCCAGTAGTAGCATTGCTGGGTCAAAGGGTATGCACAGTTTGATAACTTTTCGGCATAATTCCAGATTGCTCTCCAGAATGGTTGGATTCATTCACAACTCCACCAACAATGCATCAGTGTCCCAGTTTTCCCGCATCCCCTCCAACAATCATCATTATTTTTTCCTGTCATCTTAGCCAATCTGACAGGTGTGTAGTGGTATCTCAGAGTTGTCTTAATTTGCATTTCTCTGATTAATAATGATTTGGAACACTCTTTCATATGAGTGGTAATAGTTTCAATTTCATCATCTGAAAATTGTCTGTTCATATCCTTTGACCATTTATCAATTGGAGAATGGCTTGGTTTCTTATAAATTAGAGTCAATTCTCTATATATTTTGGAAATGAGGCCTTTATCAGAACCTTTAATTGTGAAGATATTTTCCCAGTTTGTTGCTTCCCTGCTAATCTTGTTTGTATTAGTTTTGTTTGTACAAAGGCTTTTTTTCATTCGATGTCATCCAAATTGTCTCTTTTGTTGTTCGATAATGATCTCTAGTTCTTCTTTGGTCACAGATTTCTTCCTCCTCCACAAGTCTGAGAGTTGAAGTAGCCAATGTTCCTCGAATTTATTGATGATCTTGATCTTGACGCCTACATCATGGACCTATTTTGATCTTTTCTTGGTATACAGTGTTAAGTGTGGGTCCATTATGCATCACATTTAAGCAGTAAGGAAGAATCAGAGAGTTTACAGGAAAAAAAAATCAGTATGATGAAGTGCTTTGAGAATGTACTATAAGAGAATCATCCGAAAGAGCTAGGGAGGTTTAAGTTAGAGAAGAAAAAAAAAACTCAGAAAACATGTGATTGTTGTCTTCAATTATTCAGTCAATAAACATTTATTAAGTACCTATTATGTGCCAGGCATTTGTTTGAAGAGTCATCATGTGGGAGAGATATTAGATTTGTTTTGTTTGGCACTGTACAGTAGAACTAGGGACAATAGGTGGAAGTTGCAAAGAAGTAAATTTAGGCTTAATGTCAAGAAAAATATCTTAACAATGAATACTTTTCAAAAGTGGAATAAGCTGCCTTTGGAGATAATGATTTTCCCTCACTGGAGAATTTTAAGCAAAAGTGGGTGGATACTTATTGTGGATAGGATTATTTGCATGTTTGGATTTTACTTGGTGACTTCTGAGATCCCTTATGACTCTGAAGTTCTATAACAGGCTTAAGAAAGATTTTAATCCAAAAATGTCATTTAAATTTTTTTTTCTTTTTTTAAAAATATAAATATTTGATGCTAAAAGTAGTACTTGTCATTTACTTGGAAAATTCACTTAAATGAAATAATTATGACCTCACTCCACCAACTAGTCAAAATAAATAAAGGTAGTATACTCTGTTATGCTCTAGAATCAGAGCCTCTATTTCCTCCTCCGTTTGTGTCGTAAGGAGGGAAGGAAAGCCGATCAATGAAAGTAGCTGTAGTTTTGACACAAGAATTATCTGTCTCCCTAGCCCTTCATCACTGATGTGAGAACAGTTATATTGGCATCTACTAGCAGTAACATTTAGTAACACTAAATCCAGATAGTGAACCTGGATTCTAATGCTAGTTCCACCACTACTTGGCTAAAGAAGCTGGTCCAAGTTATTAAGCCTCTCTGTATTAATTTGGCCAACAGGGACAATAAAATCCACCTCACCTAATGTAGAGTAATTTCATAAATGTACAATAGGGTCATTGTTAGAAAGTGTATTAAAATGCAAAAATAACATGCAACTTTGAGGCAAATTGTTTTTTTTTTTTTTAAATTGAATTACAGGAAGTCCCTTTAAAGTAGAATAGAATAAAGAGAGGCAGCATGACATAATTAAAAGTACATATAATTTTGAGTCAGAAGACATATTCTCTACCCTAAATCTTCCATTTGTCAATCATTTGACCCTAAACAAATCACTTTACTTCCTTATCAATTGCATTATTTGTAAAAAATCAGTTACATTATTTGCTCCTTTTACTACAGAGATAAATGCATATAGTTGTAGAGAGGGGTATGGCTCCAATGCAGCTTTTCAACTTTCCTGATTATTTGCTGTTATACAATGAAGTCTAGCCAAAGTGGCCTGGTGTGTTCCTCATATGTGATGATGACGCACCTTTCATCTCTTGCTTTGCACTTTCTCCTCATGTTTAGAATGCATCCCCTCTTCATTGCTGCTCTTAAAATCCTTAGTTTCTTTCCAGTTTCAGTTTAAGCTGCGCTTACAATAAGCCTTTTTTGATTCCTTTAGGTCTTAGCACTTTTATCCCAAAATTATTTTGAATATATTTTGTAATTCTGTTGTAGATGTCCACAAATGTACATGTTATCCTGTGATACACCAGATTCTAAATTCTCTGAGAACAGGATTTTTACTTTTTTTCTTTGTTTCCACAGTGTCATTATTATTAATTAGAAATAAGAAAGGTGATACCCCAAACATGGTTTTATCAGGGTAGAAGGTAGTACAGTTATAATACTCAGTCCTGGGGATCAAATTTTGGAAGCATTCAAATACGGTAGTTCTCAAAACATAGTTTGCAAACTACCTAGTACACAAGGTAAAAAACACTTTTTTTATAATAATAATGTTATTTGTCCACAGGAAAAAAAAAACCCTTCTTTTTCTAACTATACATTTGGATGAAGCAGGAGTTTCATTATATACTTCAACCAACACAACATATAATAGATTGAGTATAGAAGTAGATAAACTTTTTCTTATTGTCAGACATTAAAAAGATTTACAAAACTATACAACTAATCCCATTGCAAATCTTTTTTTCATCCACAAAATGAAGACAGTGAACTAAGTGGATGTGAGCTATCAATTCTAAATCCAAGAAGCTATGAGCCTATAAGAGTTGGGAGTCTATTCCAGTGTTTGTTGGCATCCTAACCTGGTGCACAAGTATATACTCAAGATGTGGGATTCCTCCTAGATACACATAGAAATTGCAATGGGAAGTGGTGGTAATTAAGCAGGAGAGCTACTTATCTAATAGTCACTTCATTTGGAAGTGAACTTGGTGGAAAATACTTTATAGCAACCTTTTAAATCTAAACCCACTTTTTACAGGGCATAAGACTATATAGGGGAAAGTATTCTCCTGAGTATTTTTACTTTTCTTTTTCCTGTAATTTTTCATTAATCTATTTTTGCAAGGGCCAATAGATGTTCATTAGGTAAATGTTTTTGGAACAGGAATCTTTGGGTCAGTCAAAGATACAGGGTGATGATTGATATTCGAACAAACATGACGTGGAGACTTGAGCCAAAAGCTTTGGAATAATCCTATGTTCTCTAGTGTATTCCTAGAATCCTGAGAAGGTGGGGTATATCTAGCCAATCTTGGCACCTCACCAATGCAAGTGAGAGTTGGGATAAGGGTTCCTAAAGTTTATAGAAAGCTACACATGTTAAGATTAGGTGGAAGAACTGGAGATGTTCAGCCTAGAGAAAAAAAAAGAAGACCCAGGGACAACTTGATAGCTATTTCCAATCATTTGAAAGGTTGTTTTATTGAAGAGAGACTAGATTTCTTCTGCCTGGCCTCAGAAGCTGAGTGCTATGTGTACATTGCAAAGTTTAGTGTAAGACAATTTTTTGAAAAATTAATGGAGGGTTTAATAAGTAATGAATTCTCCTTCACTGGAGATATTCAAGCAGAACCTGGATAACAACTTATCAGGTATGCTGGAGGTAGAATTTCAAATCAGAATCTGAGTGTTGAAAAACTCAGAGGTCATCTAGTTCAATCAAAACCTATCTCTAAGAGATCATTCAGTACTAACATTCCATGATTCTAAGAGGTACAAGACTGATTATATAATGATCCTCTTTGAAGCTTTCTTGTTTTTTGTTTTTACTGAGTCCCAGTTTGTTTGTGTAGGGAATTCCTAGTAAGAAACTTCCTTTCTCCATGCACATTTGTACCTTCTCTGAAGCTTTATAGTTGTAAAGAAATGCCTGGAACATTCAGAACGTATTTGTCAACTATCACATAAACAGTATGTATCACAGGTCAGACTTAAATCTTGATTTCAATAACAGCTCTCTAACCACTTTGCCATGCTGCCTATTTTCTATAGAATTTTTTAGGGATAAGATAACTACTTATCTGTCTTCAGAGGTTTATGATCTTTTCATAAGATAAATGTTGTTGAGTTTCCATGGAAACCCTTTATTCTGGTTTTAGCTTTTATCTATAAGCTATCTGTGTGAAATTGAATGAATTCCTTTGAATCCTTGAATTTTAGTTTTCTCATCTGTAAAATGGGAAGGCAGGAGGGGAGGTGGCACAGGTAAGCATTGATGATATCTGTGTGTTTCCAAGGGGGTATCTCTGTGCTTTTATAGGTTGTGCATGAGACAAATTGGTCCAGGATAATTGGCACTTGGGGGAAAAAAAGAGATGGTGAACAATCCGATGCTAATTGAAATAGAAGCAATGACATACCCCAAAATAGAAAAAAAGAATTTCTAAATCAGTGGCTTGGAATACCACATTTCCCATGGTCTGGATTAAAGTCATTCACATTTCCAAGAAGTCTTATTTTTTTTATGATGCTTTAGACCTATTACAAAAGAGGTCTGATTCTAATTTCTGTACAGAAGAAGGAATTAAGTCAATGTTCTACAAAGCTAAGGAACTGATAACTACCTGTGTTGGTCATGATTACAGGTCATGGCTATACAGTAGGTCCCTTTATTAGCAAGGGTACTGAAAGAGTTAAAATATTTCAAGGAAGCATGAAGTATGTGAAGAAGTGTTAGGAATAACTCATAAACTTGGAATTAAGAAATCTTGGTTAGAGTTCCGATTTTACCACTTACTAGCAATGTGGCATTGGGAAAGTCCTTTGCCTTCTCTAATTCCCAGCTTCCTTATTTGTAAAATGACCTTAATAATACTTGAACAATGAAGGATATTGTGATGATCAGATGAAATAATTTATAGAAGTTTACTTGTAGTTAATAACAGTTCACAGTTACATAGCACTTTGAAGTTATAATTTTCTCTAAGTATGTCTATAAGCCTTTCTTCTCCTTTTATTTTGCCACCATCCTTTCCATTTGAGTGATACAAATTTCAACTTTTGCATCTTTGCTCATGACATTTAACCTTTTTGTAAGAGACTGGCTAAAAATCTTTCCTAACTATCCTCTGAACTCTTTCAATAATCATCAGTTTAGCCTATTTATGAAAGGAATATCCATTAAATTATATTGGACATGTAGTCATTCAGCTTACTTGAACATCTAAAAAGGAATACCAAATACACATTTGGAAAGCTTTAATTATGAAGATTTTTTCCTGATATTAAGATTAAATTGAGAGCTTTACAATTTTCACCCATTACTCACAACAGCTTTTCAAATACTTGAAGATAGCTATCAAGTTCCTTCCCTATTCCCATCCTCTTACCTTCCAATTTTCTCTTCTCTAGAGTAAACATTCCCAATTTCTTCAAATAATTCTCATAGGTCATGGATCAAGTCCCATCATTATTCTAATTGTTCCTCTATGAATTCTTTCTAAGTTACTATTCCTAACTTTAGCCTGAAAGTACAGGTCTTCTAAACTATTAGGAAGTCTTGAGGTAGATATGTTTGATGAAGTCATTCTCCATTTGCAGTGTCCTCACATGCACTATGACATGGAAATATTCCTGTGTTCTTAAAGATTTTAGCAGGTTCTCCCAAGTATAGCCCAAAGATGGACTTTGTCCATCTTTATCATCCAAGAACCAGACTAGAGGCTCACAACCAAAGGTGTTGGCCTGTGGATGAAGTTTTTCTTCCTTCTTTCCTCCCTCCCTCCCTGCCTTCCTTCCTTCCTTCCTTCCTTCCTTCCTTCCTTCCTTCCTTCCTTCCTGCCTTCTTTCCTTCCTTCCTTCCTTCTTTCCTTCCTTCCTTCTTTCCTTTTTTCCTTCCTCCCTTCCTTCCTTCCTCCCTCCCTCCCTTCCTTCCTTCTTTTCTCCCTTCCTCCCTTCCTTCTTTCCTTCTTTCCTCTTTGCCTCTCTCTTTTCTTCATCCCTCTCTCCCTTCCTTCCTTCCTTTCTTTATCTTTCTATTTATTCATTCATTAGTTCACATATTTATTTTGCCATGGATATTTCAATCTACTCAGTTTGGATGTGTGTAGAAGGATGGGTGCAAGAATAGTGTGTCACAGTGTACAAATAAATAATAGGAGCAAAAAAGCCTTTAAACTGATATTCCTAAAGCTCTGATCTGACTGTGTCTCCCTCCTTCTCAAGAAATTGGTGGTTTCCTCTTGCCTCTAGAATAAAATAGAAATCCTTTCTAATGGCTTTTAAAGCTCTCATACTCTGATTCCAGCTTACCTTTTCACTCTTTGTCACACATGTTGTTTCAGTCAAATTGTCTGCTTGCTCTCTCATATCCACAGCATTCTCTCTCTTATCTCTGACCTTTCTCTTGATTGTTCCCAGTGCCTAAAACGCTCAACCTCTTCATCTTTTTGAATTACTAACTTTTTCTAAAACCTCAGCTTAAGTACCATCTGAATTCTGACTTAGTCTCCCCAGGTGCTAGGAGGACCCTCTCAATCTTCAAATTATTTGTAAAATATTTTGCATTCAATTTTCTATGCACATTGTTTGCCTTGGTCTTAAAAGAATAAAAGCTTTTTGTGGTTTTGTAACTCCAGAACCTGGCTCAGTGCTGGACCCAAAGATGCTTAATTAATATTTGTTGAATTAAAGTGAATTGAATTCATGAAGGATTAACTCAAAGTAAAATGTTTTAAACTCTCTTTTCATTTTCATTGAGCTTCTTGGCTTCTTCCAAGATGATAGTGATTGATAGGGTACAATGATAAGCAGTCTTTCCCAAGCATTGAAATGTCTGCTACTTAGGATGTCAAATCTTTTTCTAGGGTAGCAGAGTTACTAAGCATTGCATGACCTCTAGTGGCAGAAATGGTAAACCACTCCAGTATTTATGTCAACAAAATACCAAATGGAGTCAGAAATTGTAGGACATGATTAAAAAACAACAAAAACACAAATGCAAGGACAGGTTTTTGCCTTAAAAATAAGAAGAAAATAAATAGTACTACATATTAACATTATATTTTACAGAGCACTTTAATTTAGCACTTTTTTCAACTTTCAGAGCCCCTCCAAGAAGTAAATATGATTATTCCCATTTTATAAACTAGGAATAGATAAATAGATATATTTTTACATATTGGCTAAGTTATATATGGCTAAGTTATATAATTATTTTTGTTCACATATTTATTTTTTCAATAAGTATATTGTGAATACTTCTTCTGTGTTCTCTAAGAGTATGACACTAGGATTTTTTTTATCTTTCTGTCTGTCTATCTATCTATCTATTTAATTCCTCTAAAATATTTCTGTTCTAGTCTAGGAGTTTGGAAGGAAAACTGCATGTTTATTTGCTTTTGAGGGTGAGATAGTTAAGTAGCCCAGTGGATAGTAAAAACACTGGGTGTTTAGTGAAGAAGATGAGTTCAAATCTGGTTTCAGACATAAACTAGCTATGTGGCCCTGGCTAAGGGCCACTTAATTTCTGTCTGTTTCAGTGACCCTCAACTATAAAATGAAGATTAAAAATATCACTTAGCTTACAGGATTGATGTGAAAATCAAATGGGATAATACTTATAAAGTACTTAGCACAGTCCTTAGTAAATAATTGACACTTAAGGAAGTGTTTTCCCTCTTTTTTCTTGAGGGTAAAGGTAGTTCTTAGCTTTTACTTATTAGTTTAAATCTTTCTCATCAAATTCATATAATAGGCAATCATAAATAATAAGTAGGAGAGAAACTTACCTAAATAGCAAGTGGAAACAGGAGACATTAAGCAGATTAGAACATACAAAAGTTAATAAACTCTTTAGCTGAAAGACATGAAATCTCAGTTCAAACTAAGAGAGATAGGGTCTGATTTGGAAAACAGAGGCATGTTGGATATCAGGTTTCTCTGGCATGACTAATGCTTCTTTTTCTATATCTCTGGGGAAACATCTCTGGATACAGGTTTCCTCTCAAAGCTTGGAGACAACTCAATAACATGATTTCACACTCAAAATTCTCTCTAACTATTCAGAATAAGATTTCTTTCAAAAAATGTAGCCGTAAGCAAAATGTCCCAGGCTTTGCTTGTACCTTAATAAAGCCTAAAATTTAATAGCTGTTTTGGCTGCCAAATCTGACTATTGGCTCTGATTGAGTTGGCATTCTAATAAAACTCCTAGAGGTTTTTTTTTTTAAATATTCACTGATATTTTGGATAACTTCCTTTCTTTTTATTTTTAAAACTGACTTTTTGAATCCACGTGTAACACTTTAGAATCTTTGTTAAATTTGATATTATAAAAGTTAGCTTTTTTGAATCCTAATTCTGATGCCTATTTATCTCTCTTAGCTATATTCCATCTTTAAATTTGATAAACATTTCATGATTAATACTCAGAGGTGGGCCAAGCCAATATACGAAAATTGACAATATTACTTAGGAAAATTTACTTATTCATTGCCATATCAACCAAACAACCAAAGAATTATTTTATAGAACCAGAGAAAATAATAAAATTTTTCTAGAGTAACAAGAGGTCAAGAATATCAAGGGAATCAATAAAAAAGTAAAGGAAGGTGGTATAGCAATATAAGATCTCAAATTATATAACAAAATGGTAATCATCAAATCATTATCACACTGGATAAAAAAAAGAGTGACTTATCAGTAGGAGAAAATAGGCATAAAATATACAGAAGTAAGTTACAACCAGTAACTAAGTGTTCAATAAACCCAAAGATCTCAGCTACTGGGCTAGAACTTATATTTTCACAAAAATTATTGAAAAAATGGAAAACAGTCTGACAGAAATTGTTCATAGATCAACATCTGATACTGTAAGAAGATGATGATATATACTATATATAGATCAATATCTCATACTGTAAATAGTATATAAATATATAATATATATAGATCAACATCTCATATTATAACAAGATGAATTAAAAATGGGGACAAAATTTAGACATAAATGGGGATGTCATAGGCAAATTATAGAAAGGTGTGTGGGGGGAAAAATCTTCTGTTTGACATAGGGATTAAGGAATAATTAATGACCAAGCAAAAAATAGAGAGGGTTTTGTTAGATTGGACAGTTCAACTTTTGAAGACTGGCCAACAACCAGAGAATGGTTTCTATTCCCTCCAGGTAAACCTCTTCCTGCACCCAGAGAGCCAAGTGTCCGCGATCAATAGGAATTACATTGAGAAGTTTCTGGGCACAAATCTAGAGGACTCTAGCAACTAGAAACCACTAGGGAGTACATCCAATCATATCTGAATTTGCAGTATACCAATTCTCCCCGCCCCTCCCCAAAACAAAAACAAAAAACCAACCACATTCATTTTACTGATATGAAATACGAAGGCAGAGATGGAAAGTTACTAACCCAACTGGGTTCTTTTTCCTTTTTATTTGATCTCTTTGGGATACATACCTAGTAGCAGTATTAATGGATCAAATTGTCCTAATAGTTTTATAACTCCTTGGGCAGCATTTCAAATTGCTCTCCCAGAATTGTTGGACTAGTTCACAATTCTAACAACAATGCATTAGTATATCTATTTTTCTGCATCTTATCTAACATTTGTAATTTTCCTTTTCTGTCTTTTTAGCTGATATGATAGGCATGGGGTGGTACTTAAGAGGTGTTTAATTTGCATTTCTGGAATTATTAGTGATTTAGAATATTTTATGTCAATTGATAACTTTGATTTATTCTTCTGAAAACCACTTGTTCAATTCCTTTGACCACTTATCAGTTGAGAAAGGGATCATTTTAGGAATATCATTTTAGTAACAATGTGGTATCTACGTTAGAGTAGGGAGACATGAAGTAGGCAGTTTAATTAGGAGACTATTGCAGTAGTTGAGGCAAGAATTTATAAGGATCTGAACTATAGTAGTAATGATGTGAGTGGAAAGGAGAAAATGGGGTGACAGAAGAAGGATGTTGTGAAAGTTGAACCAATAAAGATCCCTAAGTAGGTTAATATATAAGATAAGTGAGAAATAGGAATGGAACATAATCCTGTGGTTGCAACCTGGGTAATTAGAATGATTACAATCCCTTTGACAGAAATAAAGAAGTTAGAAAGAGAAGAAGACCTAGGAAAAAGAGACCAGAAAAAAGGAGGAAAAAATGGATAGGGCCAAAGAGTAGGTGATGTCAGGGATTTTGAGATATAGAATTGGAAAGGAGAAAGAAATCAATCATTTTTCAATGATGTTTGAAAATCCTGGGTATGTGGTATGGAGATTTGAGAAGAGATTTGGAACAGCTGCTATAGAGAATGCAAGTGAATCAATTAAAGAACAATAAATGCATACCTTTAGTGATGGTCTAGTTAAGGTTTTATTGCAAAAATGTGTTATCTTATTCAAGATCACATAACTATGATGAATCATTTGTATATGATGGGATAAGTATATAAGTTTAGGTAGCATGGAGACTTTAAGTCATACTTACTGAGTAAATCCACACTAAATCTCTAGCAAATGTAGAAAGAATCTGATTCACAGCTTCAAAGAGCAAAGCCAAAGGAATGAGTCACAGCAACTGCTATAGAACCTGAGATATGCTCTGAAAGACATGACTGATACTTCATAATCTCCCCTTGTATTGGATAGTATAAAATAATAACTGGAAATGAGTATTAGATTTATAAACTAGCAGTTGAATAGGTCTAGGCCTTGATCCACAG
Source organism: Sarcophilus harrisii (assembly GCF_902635505.1). Taxonomy (NCBI): domain Eukaryota; kingdom Metazoa; phylum Chordata; class Mammalia; order Dasyuromorphia; family Dasyuridae; genus Sarcophilus; species Sarcophilus harrisii. The sequence goes on from NC_045427.1 coordinate 169,245,322, forward strand.
TGACCCATGGTTGTCATAACATTTTGTGGCAGCAGTCATAAATTTTAAAAACCCCAGGTTCCAGATGAAAAAACTGAGACTCAGAAAATAAAATGATTTACCAATTTTGATTTACCAATTGATTTACCAATTGATTTACCAATGATTTACCAATTTACCAATACAGTTAATAAGGATGGCATTTAGGAACTCTCTTCCTTATCTCTGACTCTTAGCATCCTTGGTTTTCTTCAAGTCTCAATTTCTGCAAGAAGCTTTTTGCTGTCCTCCTTTATGTTATTGTCTTCCCTCTGAGATTTCCCTCAATATATCCTCAAAATAATTTGTTTGTATAATTTATGTTACAATATGATATTTTTGAGAGTAAGGGCTTATTTTATCTTTATTATTATCTCCACGGCTGAGTACAGTTCCTGGCACATATTAGGCACACCCTGAATACATGTTTATTGACTGATTGACAGGCAAAAAGAAGGAGGAGAGGAATATATTTTTGACTTAGTGAACAACATAAATATAGAAGTAGAAAATGGGAGATAAAGACAAGTATAGAGGGTAAAAACTACATCAGTCTGATTGGAAAATAGGAAAAATTAAAAGTAGAATTTTGTTAAAAGAGTTAGATTTGAGGGAGACTGAGGAGAGTCAGGTAGTCAGGAAGAGACCTATCAAGGTAGGACAGTGAAGAAGATATTGTAGGGCTGGTCAGGACTATAAGATTATAGCTCCTCATAGAATTTTAAGGTAGAATCGACTTTAGAGATCATCTGATTCAAAACCTTTGTTTCCTAATTTGTAAATGGGCCAAAGAAAGGACAAGAGATAAATATTTATATAATGACTACCATGTACCAGGTAATGTGCTTTACAAATATCTTATTTGATTTGTAACAACCCTTTTAAATAGGTGCTACTATTAATCCAATTTTACAGGTAAATACATAGGCAAACAAAAGTTAAATGATTAGTGCAGGCTCACATAGCTACTAAGTTTCTGGGGGCTAAACTTGAAGTCAGATTTTCCTGATTCCTGAGCTAGTATAGCAGCCCAAATTCACCCAGATAGTGGCAGAATCTCAATTCAAGCTAAAGGATTCAGATTTCTAAATACTGTACTAATGCTACTAAGGCAGTGAATAAACAGTCTAGGATCAAGAGAGTTTTCTGGGTTTGTTTCTCTGTTTGAAAAATAGAAATGCTTATAGTGGTTATTTCACTATGATGAGATAATGTATTAGAATACTATTCAAGAGCCTTGCAATTTTCTGAGTGGACATGTGATTTCACTGTCCTACACAATTTATAGTTTTAACAGACTTGCCTGGGAAAACTGAGAGATTATAACTCTTCCAGTCATATAACTAATATGTGTCGCAATCAATCAATTTATAGTTTAGAATTTAAGTACCTGATAAATTCTAAGCTATGAGTTAAGCAGTGGGGATACAAAGAAAAAGAAAAAAGAAACAGTTGCTCTCTTAAGGGAGTTTACCTACTTAAAGAGAAAAAGGAAGGATTAGAACCCAGATTTTCTTCCCCACACCATATTACCTTTCTTTGCTGGTCTCAAAGCACTTTATAAATGTGAGCTATTATTACCAACTCTGGAGTTGAGGGTGTGTGAATGAAATAGGAAGTTTCTCTCAAAGTGTTCTTTATCTTGAACTTCATAGCATATCTTGACTTTCTTTTACCCTAAGGTTTTCTTTCTCAATTTCCTGAAAAGATTACAATGAAAATTATTCTCTTTATCTCATATAATGTCTCATTCAATGACAGGTAGGATCAAAAATTTCAATCTGGAAGGGACTTAAAAAAAAAAAAAGTCAAACTGCACAGTTCCCTTAGGCATCCTCCTAGGGTAAAGAAAACCTTAGTGAAAGGAACTAGTTCTTTCAATGCTGATTTTTACCTGAAGTCAATTAGGCTGTCTACTGATGTGTGATAGCTGCCTGTGGAGATTATTGGATGTAGGTGGTTAGTAATGCATTCCAGTGTACCGACTATTTTCTGAAGGCATGTGCCCCAATGTTTAGATAAGTCCAGGAAAAGATGGGAATATTTGTGAAATTATTACATCATAGAAAATGAACACTCCTTCCAAGGCATTTTGACTGTACACTAGAAATATCTGATTTCTTATCTAACTAACCTAACTTACCTCTATGTCTTTCTCTAGGTAAAGCAGACAGTAGTAGACTCTTGAGAGACAATGAAGAGGGGTCTTCCTTTCCCTTAATACACATAGAGAAATAACCCTGACCATAATCATCTTCCAAAGCCTAAAAATGGTAATGAGGAGGTAATCACTGGGATGATTCTTTTGAGCCTGATATATTCAGAGAGATTGTGTGTTATCCAAGTAGTAGTTTAAGTTTCATTACAGCTGATGAATTTCCTAGGCACATAAATGAAAAACATTTTTTATTAAGTCATGGAGTAAATAGGGTATACATCCCAATGCAATTATAGATTCTAGAAGCTTAAAATCCATGTATGTATGTGTATGTATATGTGATGATACTAGCTAGCTGCTTGCCTAGTGGGAACTCATGGGAGTGGAGATTCTCCTGATCAGAGAAACTGACCTTGTATGATTCTGATAGCTTTTCAAGAACTGTTCCTAAATGAGAGTGAGATGGAGCAGTGGTGGCTAAAGGGGAGGAGCTTCTTTGGGAAATTTATTTCTTATTCTACCCTGCCATGCACTTAACCCAAAGGAGGTTTGACTTAACTCTTAGTTTCCTCTGTAGAGGGCTGAAACTCTGAATCAGACAAGAGAGCACTTAAGATTACCTATTTAATGTGGGACAATGGCTCTATTAACATATATTTGGATGATGGCTCTCCTCACCATTGGTGCTTGCTGAATGTTTGTTGGTGAGATAATCATAGGCAAGGATTGGAGGGTGGAGGGAGAGAAATAAGAGGCACTTGGCGGCAGTAAGAGAAGGAGAGAGGCTGGAGACTCCGGACTACAGAATCCAGAATACATCTTTGGTAAGCCTCATGGCAGCTTGCCTGCCTCCTTCACTTCTCCCCATGAAGACCAAGGACTTTGATTTATCCTGACTCTGGCTAACCCCGAGGCCCTCCAGGGAGCTAGCCTGTACTTTATATTCCTCTTCCATAAAATCTGAAAAATAACTGCCCCTTCTAAATTAGATGATCTTTGATCTCTTCTCATCATATCAAAGATTTTAAAACTCTATTAATATAAGGACTGTCTCTTATATCATCTCTTTTTCTCCTTCAGTGACTAGCATGTGCTCTGTACATAAGAGGTCTTTATTGAAACAAATGGAAAGAATCTGAACCTTTCCACCTATCACAAATCTTGCCCTTCTCTGGTATTTGGAAGCTATTTTTTTTTTTTTTTTGGTAATTTGCCTAATGTACCACATTGATTACATTACAACTCTACTCAAAAGTCTTGAGTAGTTCTTCATAAAATACAAATTCTTCATCCTAACATTGAGAGTCCTATACAATATGGCATTGTCTTACATTTCCAGCCTTATCTCAAATTATTCACATGATCTATGACAGTCAAATGTAGGCTATTAATTATTTCTTGTCTTTCTCCTTCCCTCTCTCAGCTTCTTGCCTTCAATCACAATATCCATCATGCCTGAAGTAGACTCCCTCTCATTTGTGGCCATCCCAATCTTGTTTCAAGGTTTGCCTTAGGTGACTCTTCTTAGAGGAAGACTTCCTGTTGATCCTTTCAGGATCAAAGTGTCTCTTATTCCTGGAGTTTTTTTTATAACACTTTATCTAAACCTTTCTTTTGTCCTTCAGAGAATCACAGATCTTTAGAGCCAGAAGAGAACTATAACATCATCTAGTCCAATACTTAGATTAAAAATTATCTTTGAAACAATACTCAACTTTGAAACACTTCACCTAAAAAGTAATTTAAAAAAAAATTCTGCTTAAAACCTTCAAAGAGGGGAGCAGATTTATTCATAAGGCAGATCAGTATACATACAGATAGCTCTGATTGTTTGAAAAAAATTTTCCCCTGACACTGTCTAAATTTCTCTCTTTAGCTTTGTCTCCTGCCTTCTAGGGCCAAATAGAACAAAGGGACAACAAAATGTACACAGAAAAGTAAGTATAAGGTATGTTAAAAGTATATTAAAGTTATTTCAGCAGGGAGGGCACTAGCAATAGTTTAGACAAAGCTTCCTACAGGAGATGTCATTTCAGCTGAGCTTTGTTGAAAAGTTGGGATTTTTTGAGATGGCTGTAGGGAGGGAATGCAATCTAAGCTTGAAGAATAGCATGACATGAAATGAAATGTCAAGTATGAAGAATAGTACCCAGGCCAATTTGGCTGGATAATAGTTTGAAAAGGAGAGTAATATAGAACAAGCTTACAAAGGTAGACTGGAATAAAATGATGATGAACATTAAAGCTCAAACAAAGAAATTTTTATTTTCTCTTAGGGACAAGAAAAGGCACTGGAACTTTCTGAGGAAGGGAATGAAAGTGTCAGTAATATATATTTGCAGTATTAATTTGACTACCATGTGAAGGATAGATTGGAAAGGGGAAAGACTGAAGTCAGGGAGACCAACTAGGAGGCTTTTGTAAGAAGCCAAGGGATAGTAGACTGAACCAGGATGGTGTAACTGTGGATAAGAACAAAGGTGTAGAAGAGAAAGATACTGTTGCGGTAGAATCTTCTGAATAGTTAAGGAGAATGAGGGGAGAAAAGGATGGAAGGTGAGAAAACAATGAACATTTCTAGGGAGCATAATCCCAGTGGACCTTGTTGGAGCAGTTGGAGCAACAAGGGCAAAAGTGGCTCAGAAAGTGTGCCAGTCTTTCATTATCCAACAGATACACACCATTTCACTGTCACTATTTTCTCTCTCCTCCATTCATAGATACAGTGACTTTCAGAGAAAGGTAGATCACTCTTATATTAGCTAAACACTTGTAAGTATTACAGGAATAGAGTAAAGAAATACTCTTATTCAAGGTGGAGTACTTGGATAAGTAAAGGAAATTTGATTCCAAAAGCAAGCTTAATGTCTAACCCCTTTGGGATCACAGAAACCCATAGAAAGAAGGATTGCACAAGTCTGTGTATCTGATAAGTATCCCTGGCCTCTCTCCTAGAACAAATCCCAAGGGATAGGGAACAAGTCCTTTACTTAGTTTTGTGAGGCCTTTCAACGTCTGCATAAATTTCTGCAAGCGTAGGTTAATCTATTCCTGATCTTCATGTCTCAGGTGACTCATCTAGAACTGTGAAGCAATGTGAAATAATGGAGGAGAAACCAAAGGTCAGAAGTGGAGGGATCAAATAAACAGCTGTAATTCTGAGGTCTAAAATAGGCTTCCTTTATCTATTTTCCTAGATTGCTTTCAAGTTAAAAGAAAGGTAAGCAGGTGCAGAGTAGGATTGAGCCTGAGTCAACTGTTGGCAAACAAAAGGAATAAGGGAATATAAAACCTAGGGACTGGATAACAACAAAGAGAAACTAATAAATCATATGTAGCTGACCAGCTGTCTCATGTGACCTTTAATAACAGGGTATCTCCTGTAAATGGAGAGTCCAAGTATAGTTCGTGAAAAGTAGCAGCATGTGGGATTCCTGAAGCCACCGAGTTAATGATCATGAGAATCTTTTGCTTTCTCTTTGCTTTTCTCTTTCTGTTTTTCCAGGCCCAGGCTTCCCTAGAGAGTCAGGATGAAGCTACAAAGGAAGATGTAACTGAAGTTGAAGGGCATATAGAGAATGCAAAGCTTAAGAATGGTGATGATGAAGGTAAGACTATTTTATCATCATGATTTTTTATTATTTACAATAACAATTATGCTAACAATAACAAATTAAGCAGTTTGTATAGTTATTGTCATATTTTCCAATTAGTCCAAAATATAAGACATATATAGATATATCTATATCTATATCTATATTTATACAGACATATACACAAAGATATATGTATGTATGCAGGGAGGAGAGAGAGAGAAAGAGAGAGAGAGAAAGAGAGAGAGAGAGAAAGAGAGAGAGAGAGAAAGAGAGAGAGAGAGAGAGAGGAAAAAGGAGGAGAAGAAGAGGAATGGGGAGAGTGAAAGAGAAGAAGGAAATTGGGAGAGGGTCTTTTCCAGGATCATATAATTAGTAAATGTCAGAGACAGGATATAAAATTAGATCTTCCTGATTCCAGGATCAGCATTCTATATTCTGGAGTATGGCTTAAACCAGACTAAGATAAAATTGCGAAATATTTAACAAAGAAGAATAAAATATAATAAAGCATATGGTTATCATTGAACTTGAGACTCAGAAAATTTTATTGAATAATAGAAGCATAGATTTAGAAGCAGAAGAAAATTTAAAGGTCATCTGCTCTAATTTCTGTATTTTACAGATAAGGAAACTGGGGGCCAAAGAAGTTAGAGACTTACTTAAGAACACATAATCATGTATTTGAATGTTGGTCCCTGCTGGGCTTTCATAAGAATTAAAGCAGGGAAAATATCTAAAAAATCTGGAGTTGTTTGCCAGCTCACTTTACAGATGAGGAAACTGAGGCAAACAGAGTTAAGTGACTTGCTCAGAGTCACACAACTAGTAAGCGTCTGAGGCAAATCAGGAAATTTGAATTCAAATCAGGAAATCGAGTCTTCCTGATCCCAAGACCAGTGCCCTATTCATTGTGCCACCTAGGTTGTTCCCTATTACTACATAAAGATGAGAAAATTAAGGTTTGAAGAACAGTATCTTACCCACAGTCACAAGGATAGGAAATATCATTTGTAAAATTACATTTTGATTGTTTACTTTAAAAAAATTATAGCATTTTATTGATAGAACATATGCATGGGTAATTTGCACTCACTTCTGTTTCAACTTTTCCCTTCCCTTCCTCCACCCCCTCCCCTAGATAGCAGGCAGTCTTATACATGTTAAAAAGGTTAAAGTATATCCTAGATATGATATATGTGTGCGGATCTGTACAGTTCTCTTGTTGCACAAGAAAAATTGGATTCTGAAGATAAAAATAACCTGGGAAGAAAAACAAAAATGCAAGTAGTCCACATTCATTTCCCAGTGTTCCTTCTCTGGGTATAGCTGATTCTGTCCATCATTGAACTGAATTGGATCTTCTCTTTGTTGAAGATATCCACTTCCATCAGAATACATCCTCATACAGTATTGTTGTTGAAGTGTATAATGATCTCCTGGTTCTGCTCATTTCACTCAGCATCAGTTCATGTAAATCTCTCCAAGCCTCTCTGTATTCTTCCTGCTGGTCATTTCTTACAGAAGAATAATATTCCATAACATTCATATACCACAATTTACCCAACCATTCTCCAATTGATGGGCATCCATTCAATTTCCAATTTCTAGCCACTACAAAAAGGGCTGCCACAAACATTTTTGCACAAGTGGGTCCCTTTCCCTCCTTTAAGATCTCTTTGGGGTATAAGCCCAGTAGAAACACTGCTGGATCAAAGGGTATGCACAAGTTGATAACTTTTTGAGCATAGTTCCAAATTGCTCTCCAGAATGGTTGGAAGCATTCACAGTTCCACCAACAATGCATCAATGTCCCAGTTTTCCCACATCCCCTCCAAGATTCGTCATTATCTTTTTCCTGTCATCTTAGCCTGATTGATTTACTTTATTGCGTTATTAAAACATTATACCCTTCATGGATTCTACAATCCTGTCAAACTGTGCTGCTTGTGCTTCACACATGATATGTCATCTCCCATCTCCCTAATTTTGCATAGGCTTTCACTCATACATAGAATGTGTTCCTTCTTCACCTATGATACCTTAAAATTTTTGCTTTCTTCAAATCTCAACTTAAGCACAACCCTTCCACATGGGGTCTTTATCGATATCCTTAGTTACAACTCTATTCTTCAGATTGCTTACATTTACTTTACATATAGCTTCTATATAGTTACATGTATATGTAGTTAGCTATTGTTCTCCCACCTCCTGTACATTCTGAGAATGTAAACTATTTAAGAACAAGGTATGTTTTATTTCTCCCTTTATTTCTCTAGGATCATATATAGGGTCTAATATATGGCAGACAATAAATATTTGTGGATTGATTAATTAAGAAAAAATTGCATAAACTTGAAATTATTTCACTATTGGATGCCCATCAGAATGGCTGAATAAATTGTGGTATATGAATATTATGGAATATTATTGTTCTGTAAGAGATGACCAGCAGGATGGTTTCAGAGAGGCCTGGAGAGACTTGCATGAACTGATGCTGAGTGAAATGAGCAAACCAAAATATCATTATATACTTCAGCAACAATACTATATGATGATCAGTTCTGATGGACGTGGCCCTCTCCAACAATGAGATGAACCAAATCAGTTCCAATAGAGCAGTAATGACCTGAACCAGCTACACCCAGGGAAAGAACTCTGATGACTATGAACCACTATATAGAAGTCCCAATCCCTTAATTTTTGTCCGTCTGCATTTTTGATTTCCTTCACAGGCTAATTGTATACTATTTCAAAGTCTGACTCTTTTTATACAGCAAAATAACTATTTGGACATGTATACATATATTGTATTTAACTTATACTTTAACATATTTAATATGTATTGGTCAACCTGCCATCTAGGGGAAGGGGTGGGGGGAAGGAGGGAAAAAGTTGGAACAAAAGGATTTGCAACTGTCAATGCTGAAAAATTACCTATGCATATATCTTGTAAATAAGAAGCTATAATAATAAAAAAAGAAAAAAAAGAAATTATTTCACTATTTTCTAACATGGGATTCAGTTAAATTGAGGATTTTGGTGAAAAGATTGGATATTAGAGGTAGAAGTTGGGGGAGTCTAAAGAGGTTCCCTTTCAGCATCATTGAGGCTGATGTTTTCAGTATGGTTTGCTAGATTGAGATTGATTCTCCATTTAAAGGTTGTTTTCTTCATGCAGGAGATAATCCTCTCCAAAGAGGTGATCCAGTAAATAGTGCCCAAAGATGCAAAGAAGTTTCTGGTTTTTGTCGCTTTGGATTATGTCCCTGGGTAGAGGTCAAAATGGGGAGTTGTGCTTTTGCTCAACCTTGCTGTAAAAGATACCATCCCTAACCTTAAGATGAAGGAATCAAAGAAGACAGGCTCAGGACTCCTTGAGACTATCACTATCTCCTAGATTTTTTCAAACAATAAAGTACTTTGCAAACCCTTAAAGAACTCTGCTCTTATGACTGTGATCTTAGAATAACCTTCCTCCCTTTCTTCAAAAACTCCTCGGAAGCCCATTTCCTTCCTGAAAACTTCCTTAACGAAATAGAATTCCCAACTAAGAAAATGAGAGTCATAGATTTCTGAAATGTCAAACAACAACATTATAGTTATGGCATTTGCATGGCCTTGTGTGACTTCAGAATAAGTCATTTCCTTGGGGTGGACTTTAATTTGTAGAAGTGTAATATGAAGAGGATGGAGTAGGTGGTCTTTAAGGTTCTGTGGTCACCTTTCATCTTATAATATCCTAATGAAAAAAACTGAGGTCTAGAGGGAGTGGGATTTTCCCAGTAGTTCTTTAGAAACACCATCCATAATAGGGGGCAGCAGCTAGATGGAGGGAGTAGCTAAGTGAATAAAGTGACAGTCTGGAAGTCAGGAAGACTCAAGACACTTACTAATATTTGACTCTGAGCATATTACTTAACACTGTTTGCCTAAGTTTCCTTATCTGTAAGATGAATTAAAGAAGGAAATGGCAAATTACTTTAGTGCCAAGAAAAATGCCAAATGAAGTCATGAAGAGTTGGACACTACTAATTATCAACACTGATATTAAATTAAGCAAAGGATTGTTTTGCTGTAGAGAAAATATATTTTCAGACATGTTTGGACTAGTTGGCCACTGAAGTCCCTTCCAATGCTGAAACTATACTTTTCTGTGACATTATGAGAGAACTAAAAAGAGTGGTAGAAGAAATTTATCTAGGAGAGATCATTTTAATCTTCCTGAAGAAAGTGGAATCTTGGACCTTGAAGATTCCAGGATTCCTATATCAAATCATATAAATAAAATCACATGAGCAGAGAATTAGAGAAAAGGAAATTATTTCATAATTCACCAGGCAGAGGACCTAATATGACAAAAAGTCCTGGTAGTGAAGATTTCTAGGGGAAAAATATAATATGATTACTCTAGGCTCTCAATTTTGGTAATTGGCCTTTCTGCTGATGACTGTACAAATAGAGCTCCCTACCTTTTATTGAAAAGGACTTTGATCCCTTCATCAAAGAGTGTCACAGCATAGCTGCTTCCCAACTCAATCATGTTCATACCCCTATTCTTACCTTGAGTGGTCCTTTGGTGACTTCTGTGATATTACTGTAATATTTATTCTAAAAGAGGCAGAAAGACTTAGACCCTCACTACTGAGATGTTAAGTTTTTCTAATAGTTTCTCGAGGCAATGTGTGTGTGTGTGTGTAAAATATATACTATTTCATGTGTGTGTATATATATATATATATATTTCATATGTATACACACACATATATAGATAGATAGGTAGATACATATACATGCATATAGATAGATACAGATATGTAGATACCTATATTAATATCATGGGACTTAGATGAGAGAAAGACAAAAGCTTGGGGGAAAGGAGAGAAAAACTAAATCCACTGGAATGCCTTATCCCATGAACTTTTTGCCCAACTAAAGAAAATGGCTAGTTCTTTGATAAGGGTAGAAGGAAAGAGATTTTGCTCAGGCCATTATTTTTCCTTCCCATTTCAGAAAACATTGATACAATTTTCTTCATTCATATTTTCAGACTAGAGGAATATGTATTTCTAATTATTCCTAAAACAGAAAGTTAGAAAAAGGCAGAACTTTAGTGTGCTTTAACAAATACACATAGGGAAAACTGAGTAGGAAAAAAAAAGAGACAACAACTTTCCTTTAGATAAGTGAAATAACTGACTATAGAAAGAAAGAAGAGAAAACTTTAATTTTGATTTCATTTTTTCCTGCCAGTGAAAGTGATTTTTTGTTTTTTTTTTTTTGCATTAGAACTTACAGGACAAAAATCATTAGTAGCAAGTTGATATCAAGATAATTAAGGAAATAGAGAACATTGAGTAACCCTTGCAAAATTTATGTCATTTGGCTCAGATAAACTACAATCTCAGGCATTGAAAGAATTGGCAACTGCGATAGATGAAACAATATCAATGATATTTGAAAAATAGTTGAAAGTGGGACAGGTATCGCAGTTTTAATGACAAACACATATCCTGATTTTCAAAAATAAGACAGAACTATCCAAAAATGATAGGCCAGTGAGTTTTAATTTGATAACTAGGAAAATTACAAAGCAGTTTTCTAAGGAAATTGTTGATTGGCATATAAAATGTGAAGCAGTGATCACAAAAAGTTAGTGTGACTTCATCAACAACAGATCCTCTCAGAGTAACCTCATTTACTTTTTTGATAGAATTATTTAACTAATAAATGAAGAAAATGATCTGAATATGGTTTGTATAGATTTTAGTGAAGCTTTTGATAAAATATTTCATGCCATTCTTATGGGGGGAAGTAGAGACTTATGAGCTTTGTAGGAGTATCCTGGCAAATGTTTAACAACTGACTTTTCTGGAAAAAAACAAACAAACAACAATATAGGCTTGACATACTTTTTAAGTTTTAAGTTTTACCTGCATGATTAACATTTTCTATATCATCTATAACTTAAACAATTAACAAGACAATAAAGAAGCCCCGATGTATATAAATTTTATTTTTATTAACTTTTTGATTTTTGACAAAGATGCACTGACTCCTGCAGACAGATTTTATAATCCACCAGAAGGGCAGTGTCCAGTGTGAGCAGCTGCACTATCTTTAGATAATTGTCAGGTAATGTGGAAAGACCCAGAAAGTGGTGAATGGAAGGGACCAGATAGGTTAACTGCTTGGGGGAAAGAGTTTGCTTGTATCTCTACAGATGGAGAAGGAATCAGATGGGTGCCAATGAACTGTATTCTCCTTGTCCATTGGAGAGAGATGGAGCAAACCCTTGAAATGAAGGAGAAGACCCAAGAAACAGTGAGGGGTTCCATCACTGACTGTGCCCACTACTGAAAGAGCTTGTCAGTTATGGCAATTGACTCATGGACATCAAAAATTGTTAATGAAACTGATGCAGGACTTCAAAACCCTCAGGAATCATTGGATTCTCTGAGACATGATAAGATTATTATTGTAGGACTTGAAAACCCTTAGGAATCACAGGATTCCCTGAGACATGATAAGATTGTTGTAGAACTTGAAAACATTCAGGAATCATTGGATTCCCTGAGACATGATGAGACTGTTGTAGGACTTGAAAACCCTCAGGAATCATTAGATTCTCTGAGAAATGATAAGGCTGTTGCAGGACTTCAAAATCTGCAGGAATCATTGGATTCCCTAACACATAAAAAGACTGTTGCAGGACTCCAAAAACTTGGAGGGATTATTGGATTGCCTGACATGTGAAGTAATGGACAATAGTTTAGTTTTGGACTATCGCTTGGCTGCTGAAGGAGGCATATGTGTGATTGTTATTTACTAGGATTTCTAGAAATCTTTTACAATACTATGTTGATTCATATTGTTGTTTTATCACTACTTGCATGTATAATTCATGTTTTTTATACCACATTGAGCCTGTGCCAGCTGTGGGGAGAATCATCACTACTAGCCTGTGCTTTATTGCTATGTGCTTGTGTAATACCCCCCATGCTGATGGGTTTGTGCATACCTGTTTCTAATAAGATCCTTCAGCCCAGAAACCTGCTAACAATATCTGACTTGACTCCCATTTCCCTTTGGTGTTTTTCATCTCCCTTCCTGAGAAGTCAGGGAGCATGTGACCACCTCCTTTTTTGGTGTTTTCACCCCCTTTCCTGAGAAGTCAGGGAGGATGTAAGCACCTGTGTTCTAAAACAAAAGAAAGTGGGAGATGTATAGGGCTGAAACTCTGAATCAGACAAGAGAGCACTTAAGACTACCTATTTGATGTGAGATAATGGCTCTATTAACATATATTTGGATAATGGCCCTCCTCACCATTGGTGCTTGCTGAATGTTTGGTGGTGAGATAATCATAGGCAAGGATTGGAGGGCGAAGGGAGAGAGTCAAAAGTACTAGATGGCAAGACGAGGAGGAGAGAGGCTGGTGACTCAGGACTCCAGAATTCAGGAGAAATATTTGGTAAGCCTCATGGTGGCTTGTCTGCCTCCTTCACTTCTCCCCCTAAAGGCCAAGGACTTTGATTTATCCTGACTCTGGCTGACTCTGAAGCCCTCCAGGGAGCTAACCCATACTTTACAATTTAATATGGGTTTATTTAGAATTTCATTGTAAATTTCATCACTTGCAAAATAAATTTTAATTGGGCAATTTCCTAGTCCAATAAATATAGGACTACTCTAGGCTTCGAGAATGGTTACTACATTCTGCTTTAGGTATTTAAATGCTGATATTAATTGAACCAATGTAAGTTCAGTGTGGTGCGGTGTGGTTTCATTTTTCCTGTCTTGTCCTTTCTTTTGTTAAAAGGATAGTTTAACATTTTTCCTATAATTCCCAAGTTCCATCCAACTGCTGACAATGAGAAATCTCTAATTATTTTTTTAAACTATAAAGATTGGGAAGTGATCCCAGGTGAGTAAGAAAGTTTTCTGAAAATACTTTGAAGTATATCTGTCCTAAGGAGGGAAAGGGGATATTTGCCAGTGTACCCATCCAAAGCCAACTGGGATAACATGAGTAAGCATTGGCTTTGGAATCAGAGGACCAGAGCTTGAATATCAGCTCTTTCGTTACCTTTCTAAATGAATAGGTCACAGCAACTAGCCTGATGACCTTAAATAAAGTCAATAATCTTTCTGAGGCTTCAGTTTCTTATTGAACTGATCAATTTCCAGCAGTATTGTGAAGATCATAAAAAAAGATTTGTATAAAGAGAAGCTAGAGAAATATAAGCTATGATTCATAGGTGTTAGAAACCTAAGTGTGAAGATCGTGTATTTTTAAATCGACAGGAGACAGGAATTCAGGTTAGGGGAAAATTGTCAGTCTTTATTCTTAGTGAAGAAGGATCGGAGTTGGAAGAGAATTGGCGATAGCAATATGTGCAGCTGAGTCAAGAAGCTAGCTCGACCAGCAGCCACACAACCAGCAGCTCGGAGTCTTGAACCCAGGCCCAATCTCTCCCAGCTTCTCTTCCTGTCTCTCTCTCTGCCTCCACCCACCAAAATTGTCATTTCCTATACAACACATCAGGACTTGCACGGAGAGTGGGCAGGGACCATTCTTTATCCAATCATGTATATTAATAGAGTATAGCCCAATTACTCTTTAGCCTCACGTACTTGGGACCTCAGTGCATCAACTCAAACCCCAGCCCATTACACCCAAGTATAGTCAAAAGGTGAAGAATTTAGGAGAAATATGTAGGATGACCTACTTTGGAAAAGGAAGGACAAATCTTGAGTCAGGACACTTGAATGCATGCCCCTTCTCTGTCATTTATGGTTTATTATACTTGGTCAATTATGTAAGCACTCTGAATCTTGGATTTGTTATCTGTAAAATGTACATCACAATACTAGTATATAATTGTGCACAATGTAGATGTGTTATAGTTATGAACAGTAGCCTAGACTGCTGACAAAGCTGTGAAATGAGTTTTTTTTTTTAATTCATAAGTTTTGGATGCAGCCAGAATTAGAACGTAGCTACTGTAATAATGCATCTTATGTTTCTTACCAATATACTACTATTATTTTCTTGTTCAAGGTCACTCAGATAGTAAACAGCAGAATTAAGATTCAACTTCTGATTTTCTGTTCCATAACTTCTGTATTTTTCACATTCTCTCTCACCATTCTGGCAATTTAATTAATGGGGCAAGCACTCTTCTCTAAAGCAGAGGTAGCTTTTATGGGGGCTAAGAATAAAGCTTGAAGAAGGGTACACTGTCATTGAGTTAGTAGAAACCTTCTTAAACATCAAAAGTGGCATTCAAGCCTAGATCTACTGATTCTAGTCCAATATTGTTTCCTGTATTTCTTTACATTACCAAATAAATATATGATCACATGTTGTGTTTTGCCTCCTATGTGCCTGTGCACATTTTGACTCAACCCTGGATTGCTCTCTCCCATTGTTCACTTATAAAAATCCTATTCATCCCTTAGGGCTCAACTCAGATTCTATCTTCTCTAAGAAATTTGCTTCCCTGTTCTTTGACTTGGCCAAATTAAAAGTGATTTATTTTCTTTTTATGAGTTCTTAGAACATGTTTGTTTAAATTTCAAAATCTTGTTGCATTTTGTTGTAATGTTCTGGTTAGCTTTCTGTAAGTCTTGGGACCAGCCTTCATGTCAGCAGAGTAATCACCACAAGAATAGCCAGGGATAAAGTCCAAAAGTCTTTATTGTCTCCTTCACAGTAGCTTTCTGGAGGCCCTCCAGAATGGGTCTTGGTCTTAGTGGGGGAAGCAGGAGATCCACCGCGAGGCTGATGAATACAGAATGTCTCTCTAAGTCCTAGAGCTTGAGCTCCAGATGCCAGTCCTCTGTTTTCTCCAAGTCTGTCTCTGGCTGAGTTTGTCCCAGTTTATATGCTCTATTACAATTGCATCATTACAGTATACTGAGTATAAACCAATCACTTTATCACTAGGGTAATCATATTGAACTAGAGAGCTCACATGCTAAACTAGATAACCATTGTATTATCAATTCCACTGAGTTAACACCTTGTTTAAATCAATCATACTGAGCCTTAAGTATATTTCTCCAAAGTTCCTGCCTTTTACATTTTTTTCAATGTTTATGAAATTTATTTTAAATACATACAAAAAAATACTTCTTTGAAAAATAAATTTATATTACTTATATAAACTTAATTAGTTATGAATTACATGTGATTTTATCAAGCAACTTGTGCATTCCTTTTGTCCTGCTCATTGAGTATATTTTCTTTTCTTTTTTGTTTTTGTTTTTTATTTTATTTTTATTTATTTATTTATTTTTAATAATTATAACTTTTTATCGACAGAACTGGGTAATTTTTTACAACATTATCGCTTGCACTCACTTCTGTTCCTACTTTTCCCCTTCCTCCCTTCACACCCTCCCCCAGATGGCAAGGAGTCCTATACATGTTAAATATGTCACAATATATCCTAGATACAATATATGTGTGCAGAACCGAACAGTTCTCTTGTTGCACAGGAAGAATTGGATTCAGAAGGTAAAAATAACCTGGGAAGAAAAACAAAAATGCAAATCATTTACATTCATTTCCCAGTGTTCTTTCTTTGTGTGTAGCTGCTTCTGTCCATCATTGATCAATTGAAACTGAGTTAGGTCTTCTCTGTTGAAGAAATCCGTTTCCATTAGAATACATCCTCATACAGTATCGTTGTTGAAGTGTATAATGATCTCCTAGTTCTGCTCATTTCACTTAGCATCAGTTCATGTAAGTCTCTCTAAGCCTCTCTGTATTCATCCTGCTGGTCATTTCTTACAGAACAATAATATTCCATTACATTCATATACCACAATTTATCCAACCATTCTCCAATTGATGTACATCTATTCATTTTTCAGTTTCTAGCCACTACAAACAGGGCTGCCACAAACATTTTGGCACATACAGATCCTTTACCTTCTTTAAGATCTCTTTGGGGTATAAGCCCAGTAGTAGCACTGCTGGATCAAAGGATATCCACAGTTTGATAACTTTTTTGCCCGTTACATTTTGTTTTCAATCATTTGTCTCCATGGCTTTTCTTTCTAACCAGATTGTAATATCCCTGACTATAGGGAGCAATACCTTTTCATTCATATGTGCCTACTATCAATCACATAGTGCCTTAGAGGGCAATTCATCATAAAACATTTATTAAGTGCCTAATTCTTGCCAGGGACTGGAAATACGAAGGGAATAATGAAACTGTCCAAGCTTAGAAGCTTACACTCTACTGAGCATAATGATAAGGACATATAAGCATATGTAAAATACAAAATAGATCCATGTAGCAGGATTTGGAGAGGGAAATAGAATTTTGAGGGATTAGGATAAATTGAATGTAGGTGGTAAAATATAAGCTTATTTTTGAAGGAAAATTTGGGCTTTTAAGAGATCAAAATGAAGAAGTCTCACCCAGATAAGGCTGATATTTAGCACAAAAACAAATGATAAATAGACTTCTATGTTTGCAGAAACAAAGTGAAAGTTAGTTTGGCTAGGTTATTGAGGAAATGAAAGGATCAGTTAAGTACTTAGGTTGAAAAGATACCTCAGAATACATTATGGAGAGATATGAAGGTAAAAAAGAAGAAAAACAAATTATCTTGGAGATGATAGGAAGCCAATGAATTTTATTGAGTAGGAGAGAAACATAATACCTGTGCTATAACAAAGACAGGTCCAATCAATATCCTGATTTGATTGTCATTGTAATGCCAAAGAAACTGAGCAAGACAGAGATTAGAAACCAATTCAATAGTTTATTAAATGGAGAGAAATACTGGGACCAATGGATCCATGTTTGGCCCCAGGGCTGGATGAGACTATCATCTCAAAGAGTCCAGCCCTCAAGTATCAGAGGGCAAGCTTTTTATAGGATAACAAGAACAATGACATAAAGGGGCAGGTAACTAGGTGGGCATAACCTAATGGGGGAAGACCCCTAGGATGACACAATAGAGGGAAGTTACTGATATTCTAATGACATCTAAAATGGATAAACCTTTATCCTGTCAAACAGTAAGAAGGAATGTCTATAACCTAAAGATATAAAACCTCTATCTTATCAACATTTAAGAGGGAATGATTATAGCCTGGGGTTTTGGGGCAGAGCTACTGGGGTAGACCTTTATCTCATCAAACATTAAGAGTGGAAAGGTTATAACCTGAGGCAGAATAACTAAATAGGACAACTGGGGGAACTGGGTCATGACATTAAAAAGGAACTTTAGCACAACATCACAACAGTTTTGTGAGATATTATAATCCAAACATGATGAGTATCGTTTTATAGAAAATTAACTAAGGGTCAAAGAAGTGAGATAATTTTCACCAAGACCTAAAAGGAGGCATACTGGAATGTATTCTAATTCTTGGTATTTCAATTCTAGGTTCTCTCCATTACATCACACTATGTCATTTATTGAAATATTAAAGAAAAAAAACAAATTAATAAATATTAAGAGTAGGGCTCAACATATTGAATTATGATTCAGAACACAGCATAATACCTTTTCATCTATATGATGATCAGTTGTGATTCTGAAATAGTTTTTTTCTTCTTTTCACATGATTTAACAATAGATCTGAAATTTTTAAATGTTTGCTTATGGGTGGCACCTGTTCCAAATCATACTGTAAACTTTCTGAAGTCATGAGAGGTATTTGCTTTCATAAGATAGCCAGGTGTTGTCTAAGGAATAAAGAAGTCTGAAGAAAATATAAACAGAAAAGGCTTATGTGTGGAGGCTTGGGGACTGAAAGTGTAAGAAGAGAGAAGAGAGATAACATTGTTGAAATATTTTTAAATTTAATATAATCAAAACTCTATTTTGAAATTTGATAAACTATTATATTGGATTATGTTGTCAGAAAAACAATTTTTCTTATAATCTGAATGTCACTAAATTGTGAATTGTAATGTTAAAAGGAGTTGAAAAAATGAGGTGACTCAGGACAATTGCAATAGACTTGTGATGGAGAAAACCATCTGCATTCAGAGAGAGGAAGTATTTTTACCTTTTTTGTTGTGGTTTGTTTGATTGTTTTTTTCTTTTTCTTTTTGATTTGATTTTTCTTGTGAGGCAGATAAAGGTGGAAATATGTTTAGAAGAATTGCACATGTTTAATCTATATCTTATTACTTGTGGTCTAGGGGAGGAAGGAAGTGAGGAGAAAGGGAGAAAAATTTGGAGCACAAGGTTTTGCAAAGGTGAATGTTGAAAACTATCTTTGCACATATTTGGAAAAATAGAAAGCTATTGTTGAAAAAAGTGTTTGAAAATTGTTGTGTTATTTTGTTAGCCCGGCTGATTATGTGTTGTAAGATAAAATCCTCAAATTTAAAAAGTTAGAAACTTCTAGGTTTGCCTACAGTAAGAGGAAATTTCACCTAAAATTATTTGGCTTTCATTCATGACAATTATGATATTGTCAATGAAATTATTAGGGTTTTTGTCATAATGTTATAACTTATCAATCTTTACATGTATATATTGTTGTGCTACAGTTCCCTTTTAATGTCCTGACACAGTTTCTCTAATTGTCCTATTTAGTTACTCTGCCTCAGGTTATAACCTTTCCCTCTTAATGTTTGATGAGATAAAGGTTTTATATCTTTAGGCTATAATCATCCCTTCTTAATGTTTGACAAGATAAAGGTCTATCCATTTTAGACATCCTTAGAATATCAGTAACCTCTCCAATACCTCCCTCCATTATGTCATCCTAGGTGCCTCCCCCCATTAGGTTATCCCCATCCAGGTACCTCCTCCATTATGTCATTGTTCTTGTTATCCTATAAGAGTCTTGCTGTCCAGGGCTGGATTCTTTGAGACGATAGTCTCATTCAGCCCTGGGACCAAACATGGATCATTTGGTCCCAGTAAATCTCTTCCATTTAATAAACTATTAAATTGTTCTCTAATCTCTGTCTTGCTCAGTTTCTCCAGTATTCATTTTTTTACAAGTAAGATTGATCTTTGCTGTGTGAAAGAAGTACCCAAACATAAAAAGACTTGGTAATATTTTTTAATTTTTACATTTATGCTATTTCTTGGAACCATCTTATCAAAATTGTTCATGGCTTGCTATGATTGTCAAATTCTTATTGAGTAAATGGGATTCAAACATTCCTTGCACAAACTGAGGATGAAAGTTTAAAATCTGCTAATTATGTAGAATGAGTTTTATTTATGATTATTTGCAGATCTCTATCAGAATTTGTGATATATCTACAATAGAATATATGGAAGTTATACCTTGAATCATATTAGTCAAAATAAAGTCTACTTTTAAAGATTTACTTCTGTCTTAAGGATGAATATATACTATCTTAAGAAATGGATGTCTGGTAGTCTGGAGGTATATAACAATTAGTGAGTTTTGTTTTTTTTTCAAGGAAGAAACCACCATATATATGTGGGATTTCAAAATGTTATATTTTCTTGATTTCTGGTGACATATTCCATTTCAGAGTGAATTTACACTTTAGGGATAGAAGACAAAAGGAAGAAAAGAATATTGAGTAACTAACTAAAGGCTTGCTAAACTTTATAATTGCAACAAAAGGAGAGGAATGATAGTAATTTAGCCCTAAGTGGTGTTTAATGACACTTGCTATTTGTGGTGAAACCAATGGCTTTGTAATCTGACAAGATTCTGAATTTGAATTTCATGAGAACAATAGTTCATTCTTAATTAATAGGAGAAGCCCTCAGGGAGTACACTCAATTAACTATTATGTTTGGAAAAGGCTAAGAGCATAACCTTGTTATGGAGGAAGGTTGGATCCTTTTGGATGCCCCATTATGTTGCTTGGAACAGAAGTATTTTACCTCAAAATTCTAAATCTGGCTTTGGTAATTTGTTAATGAAGTGAAACCTGAAACTTAATTATGAGTCCTATGAACTCAAACAGCCCTAAAGCTGCCTATCCTGATATTCCCTCTTTTTTATGAGTCCTATGAACTCAAACATCCCTAAAGCTGCCTATCCTGATATTCCTTTTTTTTTTTTTTTTTTTTTTTTTTGGCCCTTAGACTTGGGCCTTGTGGACCAGTTTTGATGTTGTTATAATCATGGCCCTGCTTCTTCCTCTGATGGCAAATTTCTACTGTCAGGGAAGGCAAATACTAGAAATTTGTCATTGTAATACTGAATCTATTAGTTAATTAGATTAGTACAAAGGCATCTGAATTACTCTAATAAACTGCAAGTGAAAAAGATCTTGCTATTTTGATTTGAATTTGTAGTAATTTCACGGCCTAAGCAAGTATCAAATTAGTGCTTTAAGTTATCATATTTATAAGATTAAGTTTGTGAAGCATATTATTATATGATATAAGAATAATTAGACAAAGGTAAAGAAGTTTGTTGAACAAAGTTATAAATCTGTTTATTAGATTAGTGTCAAGAACTTCTTTTGTTATGTTTTAAGGAATAGAATTTCAGTGAAGTCAGTTATTTATGTGTTGAGAGGTAATTTATGACACATCTTATGTTATTTAATAGGAAATCTGATTTTGTTTTTGTTTGCTATTTACTCTGGGATTATAACCTGTTTATAGAACAGGTCCTGAAATGCATGCAAACTACTCAAGAATTACCTTAAAGATGTTCTTATTGTTTAAAGTGTTTCTGAGAGCAGTAATCTGTTTTCCTGTAAACAATTCATTTCAACTAAGCTGTTTCTGTATAAAATTTGGGATGTTTTATGTACACGTTCCCATCCTAATTTTGGTCATAACTAAGCATCTTAAAGTAAATTCATTTATATACTGTTGAATCTAGGAATGAAAAATATCTATGTACCATAAGTACTAGTAGCTACATGTTCATGTTTGTATATAAATCCTAAAAGATTTCCTACACCAAAAGAGTAAATAAACAGAAGTGAAAAAATTTTAAGAAAGCAATAGGTGGGAGTGAGGAGAGGAGAGACAGCAAAGATGGTGGAGAATAGATATGTATCTACCCAACCTTCTCTGAATCTTCCCTCAAACCAATAGCCTTTTAACTGGTTTTGGAGTGACAGAACACATAATATTTAGAGTACAACAGATTTCCAAAAGAAGATACTTTGAAAGAACTTCAGAAAGGGTCTCTTTAAATCAGGTATGGGGAGAAGTTACCAAGACCAGACTGCCTTGAAGGGAGCCCAGGGCAAGGAGCTGGGGGAAGAAACCTAAGCATTGTGAATTTTGCACCAGGGAATCTATTGCGAGACTCTTGCTACTCTGTCCTGGATACAAGCTCCTAGATCAACAAATTAGCAGTAAGACATTCAAAGCAAATAGAAAAGGCAAATTGTGAGCCCCTGAAGCCCAGAAGGCAGGACGTAGTCAGGCCTACTCATCATTACAAGTCAGTCATCAACACCAGCCCCAGGGCAAATTAAAGAGACTATCACCTCTTTGCCTTAAGAGCAGATCTCAGCCTTTAAAAAAAAGAGCAAAAAAGCAAAATGAACTCTGACCATAGATAGTTTTTATGGAAAAAGAGAAGTACAGATCTCACATCCTCAGGATCTTAAAGGTAAATCAGCTTCAGATGAAGCCACAGTGGGTGATATGAGTTGGTCTCCATTTCATGAGGCTCTCTTGAAAGAATTAAAAAAGAATCCTAAAAGAGAGTTAGAAGAAAAAGGGGAAATAAAATGAGATTTTTTCAAGAGGGTATGGAAAAGGAAAAGCAGAAATTATCTCAAGAAAACTTCTTAAAAAATAGATTTGATGAAATGAAAAAGACAAATAATTCCTTATAAAACAGATTCGATGAATGAAAAAAGCATCTAATTCCTTACAAAATAGATATGAAAAAGAAATCAATTCATTGAAAAACAGAATTTGTGAAATGGGAAAAAATGCAATGAACAAAACACATCAATTGGCCAAATGAAAAAGGAGATTTAAAAAAATCTCTGAAGAAAATAATTCACTAAAAATTAGAACTGAACAAATTAAAGTGAATGACTAAATAAGACTTCAAGAATCAGTCAAACAAAATTTTAAAAAAATAAAATGAAATGCAAAATATCTCATTGGATAAACAACTGCTCTGAAAAAATAGATCTAGGAGAGACAATCTAAGAATTGTTGGACTTCCTAAAAACCATGATGAAAAAAAAAAGTCTAGAGATCATCTTTCAGGAAATCAAAAAGGAAAATTACCTTGATGTCTTGGAACCAGAAGGTAAAATAGCCATTGAACAAATTCACCAAATTACCTCCTAAAAGAGACCACAAAATGAAAATTCCAAGGAACATCTTAGCTAAATTTTAAAATTATCAAATCAAAAAATCAATCAGAAAATATTGTAAGCAGCCAGAAGAAAAAAATTCAAATTTTGAAGAGCCACAATCTGGATTACTCAGGATCTAGCAGATTTTACTTTAATATATAAAAAGGCATGGAATATGATATCCCCAAAGACAAAGGAACCTAGATTGCAGCCAAGAATCAACTATCCACCAATATTGAAAATCATATTTCAGGGGAAAAGATGAATATTCAATGAAACAGGTGAATGTCATCAATTTCTGATGAAAAGACCAGAGCTGAAATAAAATTTGATATTCAAATACATAACTCAAGAGAAGGATAAAAAGTTAAAAGGGAAAGAAAAAACAACTTTCTTTTAAAAGTTAAAAAGCTTATATCCCTATGTGGGAAGATGATATGTTTAACTCTTGAGATCTGTATTTCTGTTATGTATATACTTAGAGGGTGCAGGTATAATTTGATTTTGTTGTGATTTAAAAAAAGAAACTAGAGGAGGAAAAGTTATCTTACTGGAAGAAGAGGAAAATAGAGTTAAAAGGGGATAAATTGCAATTTAGAGAAAGAAAATGAGCATTGTGTGAATCTTACTCTCATAGATTTGGCTCAAAGACAGAGTGCCAGACTTATATAGCTTCACAGAGAAGTTTATTTTACTAATAGGGAAATAGGAGGGGAAAGGGGAAAGGAAGCGGGAGGCTAATAGAAGGGAGAACATAAGTACAAGGGGAAAGGCATAAGAAAGGGGAAGGAGCTAAAAAAAAGCAAATAAAAAACCCCCAATTAAATACTAAATTTGAAATTCTGAAAATAAAAGGGGAGATTAATAAAATTGAAAGTAAGAAAACTATTGAATTAATAAATAAATCTGAGTTGGTTTTATGAAAAGAAAACACAAAATAGATGAACCTTTAGTTAATTTGATTAGAAAAAGGAAAGAAGAAAATCAAACTATTATTCTCAAAAATGAAAAGGGAGAACTTTCCACCAATGAAGAGGAAATAAGAGTAATAATTAGAAGTTATTTTGATAATCTATGCAAAATGGAGGAATACCTACAAAAATATAGATTTCTCAGATTAACAGAAGAGAAAATAAATTACTTAAATAGTCTCATTTTAGAAATATAAATAGAGTAAGTTATTAATCAACTCCCTAAGAGGAAAAAATATCTAGGACCAGTTAGATTTATATGTGAATTCTACCTAATATTTTAAGAACAAGAAATTCGAATACTATGCAATCTATTTGATAAAATAGGAAAAGAAGGAGTCGTACCAAATTCCTTTTATGACACAGATATGGTGCCGATACTTAAACCAAGAAGGGTGAAAATAGAGAAAGAAAGTTATAGACCAATTTCCCTAATGAATATTGATGCAAAAATCTTAGCAAAGGAATTACAGAAAGTTATCCCCAGGATAATAACACTATGACCAAGTAAATTTTATACCAGGAATTCAGGGCTGATTTAATATTAGGAAAACTATTAGCATAATTGACTATCCATACACAAACTAACAGATATAATACAATTATATCAATAAATGCAGAAAAAGTATTTGATAAAATCCAACACCTATTCCTATAAAAAACACTAAACAATAGGAATAAATGGAGTTTTTCTTAAAATGATCAGTAGCATCTATTTAAAACCATCAGCAAATATCATACATAACGGAAATAAACTAGAACCATTCCCAATAAGATCAAGGGTGAAACAAGGTTGCCTACTATCACCATTACTATTTAATATTGTATTAGAAATGTAAGCTTTGTCAATGAGGACAAAAAGAAATTAAAGGAATTACAGTAAGTAATGAGGAAACCAAATTATTGTTCTTTACACTATTATAGTTTTGCTGTCTATTTATTCTTGCAGCTCTCTTAATTTCTCTTTTAAGAATTTAGAAAAAGATTCTCTTTTAAGAATTTAGACTTGGTGCATATATGTTTAATATTGATATTGCTTCATTATCTATGCTACCCTTTAGCAAGATATAATATCCTTCTTTATCTCTCTTAATTAGATCAATTTTTGCTTGATCTGAGATGAGGATGGCTACCCCTGCTTTTTTGACTTGACCTGAAGCATAGTAGATTCTGCTCCAACCTTTTATCTTTACTCTGTATGTATTGCCCTGCTTCAGGTGTGCTTCCTATAAATGACATATTGTAGGATTCTGGCCTTTAATTCAGTCTGCTAACTGCTTCGTCTTTATGGGGGAGTTTACCCCATTCACATTTATGGTTAAAATTACCAATTCTGTATTACTTGCCATCTTGTTAACACCTGCTTATGCTTTTCTCCTTTCCTCTCTCCTTACCCCCCTCCCCACTATTAAACTTGTGATCACCACTTGCTTCTCATAGCACTCCCTTTTTAGTATTCCTCCCCGCACCTTAAAGTTCCTCCCCCATCTTACCTTTGTTCCTCACAATTTCTGTATTCCCTTCCACTTAGCTTACTTCTTCCCTTTTCACTTTTCCCCTCCCACTTTTCAATGAGGTGGAAGAAGTTTCACCATAAATGGAATATGTCTAATATTTTTCTCTTTAAGCCAATTCTGATAAGAGTATGATACACACTGTTTATCCCCCTCCATTCTTTCTCTCAGATATAATAGATTTCCTTTGAAAAAGTAAATTGACTTTCACTGAATTATCATTTTTATTAAATGAGGCAGGCCCGCCTGCCCCTTAGCAAATGACATTTTTTTGATTGTTTAGATTGTATTTTCTTTGTATAGAAAGTGTTTGGTAATTGTGTTCATATAGTTCCTGCATTTGTCTTGGCAAGTTGGCTCCTAAATCTTTTATATTTTCTATGTTATTCTAAATGGGATTTCTCTTTCTATTTCTTTCTTCTGGGTTTTGTTGGTAATATATAGAAATGTCAAGGATTCATGTGGGTTTATTTTATGTGCTACAATTTTGCTAATGTTGTTAATTGTTTCAAAGAGTTTTTTAAACTGATTCTCTAGGACTTTCTAAATATACCATCATATCATCTACAAAAGAGTGATAATTTTATTTCATTATTACTGAGTCAAACTCCTTCAATTTCTTTTTCTTCTTTTATTGATAAAATTAACATTTCAATTACAGTACTGAATAATAATGGTAGTGATAATAGGAATACTTTTTTCACCCCTGATCTTACTGGGAGTTCTAGTTTATTCCTATTAAATATCATGCTTACTGATAGATGCTATTTATCTAGAATTTGCTTGAGCTTTCCCAGTTTCCCTTAAAAATCCAGGAATGGCAGAATGTACAAAGAGACAGAATTTTCTCCAGATCAAGATAGATGGGAAGGATTTCAAGAAAGATCAGTCTCACAGTGCGGAAAGGGATGCTCAGCAGACCTCAGAAGAGAAAGCCAATGAAAAGATTTTAATTATTGCAGGTCAGCAGTAGCAGCTCAGTAACAGAGCAGATGACAAATCACCAGTCTAAGAAAACCAGGAAACTACGGGTGGGACTAGTTCATGGTACCACCTGCTGTGAGAAAGACATCAAATACAAGGAAGCCCTGTCCTCAAAGCTAAGGTTCAAAGCTACACAAGGAATTTGGGTCAGAATAATCTGTATCTCAGGAGCAGAGCTCAACCTTAAAAGTCACAAAATAAAAAAAAGAAGGAAGAAAGAAAAAATAGAGAGAGAGAGAGGGAGAGAGAGAGATTGAGAGAGAGAGAGAAGAGAGAAAGAGAAAGGAGAGGGGGGAGAGGGAGGGGAAGGGAAGGAAAAAGGGAGGGAGAGAGAAAAGGAGGGAGGCAGAGAGGGAAGGAGGAAGGGAGGAAGAGAGGAAAAGAGGGAGAAAGAGAAAATGATCAAGAAACAGAAAAGAACATTAACCATAGAAAGCTACTATGGTGATATGTAAGACCAAAACACCAACTCAGAAGAGAACAAAATGCCAATGTACAAAATCTCAAAGGGGGATATGAATTGGTCTCAAGCCAAAGAGCCTTCTAGGAAGCACTCACAAAGGATTTTAAAAGTTAAGTAAAAGAGGTAGAAGAAAAATTGGGAAAAGAAAAGAGATATACAAGAAAGAGTAAACAACTTAGAAAAGGGAGGATAAAAATTGATTGAAGAAAACAATCCCTTAAAAAATACAATTGGCTGGGGCACAATGGATCTAGAATACCAGCCCTGAAATCAGGAGGACCTGGGTTAAAATCTGATCTCACTTAACACTTCCTAGCTGTGTGATGCTGGGTGAGTCACTTAACCCCAAATGTCTTACCAAAAATAAGAAATAAAAATTGGCCAAATGCCAAAAAAGAAAAAAATATGCACCGAAATAGCCAATTTCTTAAAACACAGAATTGGTCAAATAAAAAAAAAGCCATTAGAAAAAACTGTAGAAAGACAGAACACTTCTGACTTCCTGTTCCCAGTTCTTATGTACCCTATTACAATTACATCATTACAGCATACTGAATATGTGTGAATTAGAGAACTATTACATCACCATGTTAAGTATTAAGTATATGTAAACTAGATAACTATTGTATCATTAATTCCACTGAGTTAATACCTTGTTTTAAGTAAACTTCTTTCAAGTATACGTCTCCAAAGTTCAGGCTCTCTACAGAAAACACCTTGAGAAATAGAATTAATCAAATGTTAAGGGAGATATAAAATTAACTAAAGAAAATTATGCATTAAAAACTAGAACTGGACAAATGAAAGCTCATAACTCAAGAATCAATCAAACAGACTAAAAAGAAACAAAAAAATGAAAGAAAATGTAAAGTATCTCATTGGAAAAGTAGTTGACTAGGAAAATAGAGCTTGGAGAAATGAAATAAACATATGAACGAATGAATGAAAATTATTGCTCTATATGAAGGCCATGACCAAAAAAGAACTTAGATACCATTCTTTAAGAAATCATCAAGGAAAACTGATGTGATATATAAGAACCAGAGGGCAAAATAGTCATTGAAGGAATCCATCAACTACCTCTGTAGAGATCCTATAAGGAAAACTCCAAGAAATGTTGTTGCAGAACTTCAAAATTATAATCTCAAGAAAAAAATTCTTTAGGTTGCCAGAAAAAAGAACAACAATAACAACAACAACAACACAATTCAAGCATCAAGGAGCTACAGCCAGGATTACCCAGCATTTGGCAGCTTCTGCAATAAAGGATCAAAGGGCTTGGAACACCATATTTTAAAAGGCAAAGGATCTGGGGTTACAACCAAAAAATAACTACCAAGTGAGACTGAGCATCTTCCTTCAGGGCAGAGGATGGATCTTCAAAAAAAAAAAAAAGAGAGAGAGATATTTAATCACTTTTATTGAAAAGAGACCAGAATTAAACAGAAAATTTGACCTACAAACACAAGATTCAAGAGCAGCATAAAGAGGTCAACAGAAAAAAAATGTATTAAAAAAAATAGAATTAAAGAAAAAAAACAAAAACAGAAAAGGAAAGCAAAATAAAACAAAACAAAATAGAACATTTCAATGTACCCAGCAAAGAATCAGGGAGAATTCAAAATACATAACAATAAATTATCAGTTCAAGAAAGGATATATAATAGAAGAAATTTTATTCATGAATGTCCATCTTTTCTTTATGTCCTTGTAAATATTTTTTTTTGTTCTCTGCTACAGAAATTTTTACTTTATTATTTTCCCCCTTTCATTCATCCCACTCCCTCAAGCAGGCTATAGTTAAACAAAGATATATTTATGTATACATATATAGATATATACATTCACACACATGCACACACACACACACACACACACACACACCTTATCTATCCTTGCTAATTCTTTGCTTTCTCTTCCTTAACTTGCCGTGTTATTACTTAATCTCCCTACACATATGAATCCCTCTCGTCTTCTTCCCCAACCTTTTGCTTCCCCCTGTGAACATCCCAAACCCCTTATCTCTTTTTTATAAATTTTGGATGATGCTATAACCTTCATGGTATATATGTAGTGTTGCTCATTTAAACCATTCCAGATTTTCAAAACTATGAGCTTTCCTCCACTTTCTAATGCCTCTTGTCTATTCTTCCTTTGCACTTCATTTATAAAACCTAATTACTATTTTTATCTTAACCCTGCCCTAATCTTTCCTTTAAGTTACCCAACTGCTGATATCAATCTTATATTTTCATATTAAAAAACACAAAAAATTTGTCCATGTTAAGTTCCTTGAAATTGATTTCTGATATTAACTCTGATATGGTAAATTTTCTATTGAACTTAGATTTGGTTAAAAATCCTGAAAATGTGCAAGTTCATTGAATACTAATTTTTTTCATCCAAAATTATGGATAATTTTGCTTTATATAATATTTTTGGCTAAAGGCCTAGTTGTTTTAATTGCTAGTATATAGGATACCAGGACTCTCAATCTTTTTTTTTTTTTTTTTTTTTTTTTGTGTGTGTGTGTGTGTGTGTGGCTATGAATAAGTCCTGTACAATTCTAATTGTAGCTTCAGCATATTTGAATTGCTTTTTTTTCTTGTCTCATTTTCTTTTATCTGGGGGCTTCAAAATTAGGCAATAATATTCCTGTGTGTTTTCCACAAAGAATCTCTTTGAGATGGTGATGAGTGGATTTTTTCTATTTCTACTTTCCCCTCATGTTCTATCACTCCAAAACAATATTTTTAGAATTATGTCTTACATTATTTTATCAAGGTGTCCTTTTGGGTCACATTTTTCAGGTGGTAAAATAGTTCTTAAGTTTTCTCTTCTTGAACTGTACTCCAGTTCTGTCATTTTTCTTATAAGATGTTTCATATTCTGTTCTATTTTTCATTCTTTATATTCTGTTTTGCTATTTCTTGGTCTCTTATAGCTTCACTGGCTTCCACTTGCCCAATTCTAATTTTTAGAGTTATTTTTGTCTTTGAGACTCTGTATCTTTTTTCTATTTGATTAAGTTTTTTCATAATCTTTTTGTTTTTCTTGGATGGTTTTTGTATAAAAATCCCCAGTAGCTCCATAGAAACAACAAATAGGTAGTTTTAGGACTAGCTGGGTTGGAAGGTAATCTGAGCCACCCTAATAGGAACTATCACCTCTCAGACAATTTAAGGAATCTAGGGTTTGAGTCTAGAAAGACCAAGACAACCTTAGCTAATTAAGAACACTAGGCCCACATGTGCTGCAACTGTTCCAAAAGGAACTAGCATATAGAGTGAAGGCAGAAGCAGTGGGACAAGGACATGGTTGGCTGCAGGCACTAGCAGGAAGGTGGAGTTTTGAGTTTAGGCTTCCAGGATGAGGAGAGAACTAACTTGAAGCCAGAGGCACTATCCCCCATACTCAGGATTAGAATGATTCTCATTTTAAAAAAATGAATGGACAAATAAGAAAGAAACAACTATAGGAACTATGGGAATAGGAAAGACGGGTTCTTCAGAGAAGAGTGAAGTAAAAAAAAAAAAATAAGCCTCTTCTACCCCAAAAAGCAACCTTAAATATCAACCTTCCAGGAAGGATATTATAGAAAAATTCAAAAAAGACTTCAAAAATTAAATTAAAACTCGAGGAAAAATTTTTTGAAAAAGAACTATGGACAAGGAACAAGAAGATTATGGGGAAGGGTGGGGGAGCAGTCAACCAACCAGAAAAAGGATATACAGAGACATTTTTATAATTTTTTTAATTAAGCTTTTTATTTTTAAAACATATGCATAAATATTTTTTTAACATTCACCCTTGCAAAACCTTGTGTTCCAATTTTTTTCTCTTTCCCTTCTCCTCCATCCCCTCCCTTAGATGGCAAGTAATCCAACACATGTTAAACGTGTGCAATTCTATATATATATTTCTACAATTATTGTGCTGCACAAGAAAAATCAGATCAAAAAGGAAAAAATGAGAAAGAAAATTAGTTCTAGCAAATAACAATAAAAAAATGAAAATACTATGATGTGATCAAAACTCAGTTTTCTCTCTGAGTGCAGATGACTCTCTTCATCACAACATTGGAACTGGCCTGAATCACCTCGCTATTGTCCATCAGAGTTGATCATCACATAATCTTGCTGTTGTCATGTACAGTGATCTTCTAGTTCTACTCAATTCACTTAGCATTAGCCCATGCAAGTTTCTCCAGGTCTCTCTGAAATCATCCTGCTGATCATTTTTTGTGGAACAATAATATTCCATAACATCCATACACTATAATTTATTCAGCCATTCTGCATATGATGGGCATCCATTCAGTTTCCAGTTTCTTGCTACTACAAAAAAGGCTGCCAGAAACATTTTTTGCAAATGTGGGTCCTTTTTCCTTCTTTATGGTCTCTTTGGACTATAAGCCCAATAGAAAAACTGCTGGATCAAAGGATATACAGTTGAATAGCCCTTTGGGCATAGTTCCAAATTGCTCTCCAGAAAGGTTGGCTCATTTCACAACTCTACCAACAATGTATCAGTGTCCCAGTTTTCCTACATCCCCTCCAACATTTATCATAATCTTTTCCTGTCATTTTAACCTATCTGAGATGTGTGTAGTGGTACCCTAGAGTTGTCTTAATTTGAATTTCTCTGATCAATAGTGATTTAGAGCACCTTTTCATATGACTAGAAATGGTTTCAGTTTCTTCATATGAAAATTATCTGTTCATATCCTTTGGCCATTTATCAATTGGAGAATAGTTTTTAATTCTTTTAAATTTGAGTCAATTCTCTCTATATTTTAGCAATGAGGCTTTGATCAGAATGCTTGAATGTACATTTTCCCCCAGTTTACTGCTTCCCTTCTAATATTGTCTTCATTGGTTTTGTTTGTGCAAAAACTTTTAAACTTAATATAATCAAAATTATCTATTTTGCATTTTGTAATGTACTCTAGTTCTTTTTTGGTCACAAATTCCTTCCTTCTCCACAGATCTGAGAGATAGACTATCTTTTGTTCTTTTGATTTGCTTATAGTATCACCTCTTTATGTCTAAATCATAAACCCATTTTGACCTCATCTTGGTATAAGGTGTTACATGTGGGCCAATGCCTAATTTATGCCATACTTTTTTCCAATTTTCCCTGTAATTTTTGTCAAATAGTGAGTTCTTATCCCAGAATCTGGGATCTTTGGGTTTATCAAATACTATATATATATTTATTTTTTTATTTTTATTTTTTTTATCAAATACTATATTAATATAGTCATTGACTATTGTTATCTTGTGAACCTAATCTATTCCACCGATTGATTACTTTCTTAGCCAGTACCCATATACAGAATCTTAAAGAAGAAAATAATTCTTTGAAGATTAGAATTGGGAAAGGGGAAGTCAATGAATATGAGATCAAGAAATAAAACAAAATACAAAGAATAAAAAAGTACAATCAAATGTGAACCATCTTATAAGAAAAACAATAGAAGGAGGATTCTGAGAAGATGGTGGAGTAGTTTGGTAAATTTCAAGTTCTCCAAATTTCTCCCATAAATAGAATAAATTTACACTTCAGGGCAAACATAGACTGGTAAAAAATCAAGAACATTTGGGGCAGAACAGGGATTCTGATATAACCCTAAAGGACTGAAAAAAACAAAAAAACATGGTCTACGGATTAACCCATGTGAAGTATAAACATCTCTGGAATAGCTTCACATTTGGGATGAGGTGGATATGGCTGGAACCTCATCAGAAACCACAGAAACTTTTACCTCAGAGACAGCATATGGAGTTGGGATCTGAATGAAACTCGCCTGATTAGGATTCCTAGGTCCAGCTATGCTGCTGAGATGTGGCCCTAGATGGGAAGGAACCAGCACTTTTGGTGAGTGCTCTTCCTATTTTGGGAACAGAGAATAGGAAAGACCAGCATTCTTCAAAGAACAGTGAAGTTAAAAAAATGCCTCTTCTATCGCAAAGAGTAACATGAAATAACTTCTTTTTCTTCTTTGAAAATGTTTGAGTACCAGTTTTTGAATGGGTGGTATTCTTAATGATTTCTCTAGGAAACCTCCTTAGAAATTGTTCAATACCTCCCAAATGTATAATGTTCCAGAGCTCTCTGAGGAAGAAGGAGCTGATTGTGATAATAGTAACTGTAGCCTCAACCTTCAAATTGTGCCATACTTTCCCAATCCATTTATAGCCAAAAATAGAGAGAAAGGAACCCACATGACTTGGACCCTCCTCAAGTCAAATAATATAGGTTTGTTTAGAATTTCATTGTGGATTGCAACACTTGCATATTAAATTTTAATGCCCTTTTTGGCAATAACCTAGCGCTATAAATATTGGAGTACTCTAGGCTCTTGGGAAGATATTCACATTCAGTTCCAGGTATTTTGCAGCTAATATAACTGAAATTAGGTAAGTGTGTTGTGACATAATGTGGTCATTAGCTTTATTTGTTCTGTCTAATCCTAACTTCTGCTTGTCTATCCTTCCCTCATGTCTCCTCTTATTTCCAGGTCCAGCTAGCCACTCACCATGAGGAGTGTTCACCTTGTGTTTTTGGTCCTTTTTGTGATGTTCTCCTTTACTGATATTAAGTATGCATTCGGTGGCTTAAAGCGTAAGTTAGAAGGCTTTTTGCTATGTTGAAAGAATTGAGCTATTAAAATGTGAGATACATTTTACTGGTAAACATTCTCCCACAGGTTCTTCTGAGGTTCTAGGGAATTTTTGTCACTCAGTTATGGACAGTTTGGGAGAAACTAATCTCCACTCTGAGCACACTCTTATTCTTATCATCTCTGGAGTCCAAGATTTGTGGGAAGACATTTGGTATTTACTATTTGCTCTGAAAGTCTGTGTTAAATCTGAGTGCCTCCTCTGTTTCCCTGGTTCACCTTTAAAAGCAACAGGGAAAAGGTGGGGACAGTGTGCCACTGTTCTAACCTTACTGATTATGCTTATTTCTATTTAATTTTTCAATTTCCTCAACTCCCCTGGATCCAAATATCATTTCTAAGCTGATAAGTCTCAAACTTAACTATTCAGTTCTAACTTTTCTGCTGATCTCCAATTTTATTTTCCCAATTTTCTATCAATGATATCTTGAACTGAATGTCCATTACATATTTTACTTTAAAAATGCCGAACTGAATTCATCATATTTTCCTCTAAAATCTTTTTCTTCCAAATTTCCTTAATACTGTCAAATGTACCATTTTAAGACCTACCCTTACACTGTCCATATTTGTCTGAAGTCCTATCATTATTCTAATTTTCTGGGCTCACAACCACATTCCTTAACTTTTTAATATCTTTCACCTCCCTTATCCAATCTGTCACCAAGACCTGGTGATTTCCTCTCTGCAGCCTCTCTTGAATTAATAGTTCTTTCTCTCTCTTTTGATACTGCTATCATACTTGTACAAATCCTGATCTTCTCATACCTGGGTTATTTCAATAATGCTTTGGTCTACCAGGTACTACAAGCTTCTCTTTACTTCAATCTAGCTTCCATTCAGATGCAAAAGTAATTTTCTTAATGCACATCTTTCAGTCTTCTTATATCCAGTTGCCTCATGTATATTTTTTCAATCTTACAACACTTTTATTACTCCTGGATCAAGATATTCCATCTCATGGCATTTTGGTATTTCAATGGGCTATTTGCCATGTCTGAAATAATCTCCCCCCTCCTTTCTATCTTATGGTTTCTTTGGATTCCTTCATGAGTAAGATACAAGATGTCTTTGCTTGCCTCTTTTAATTATAGTGCCTTAATTCTGTTGATTATAACATTTTTTTAGTTCACTTACTCAAAACCATTTTTTAATACTTTCTCAGTCAATAGATCACCTTCTCTTGTACCTCTCCTATTACCAAACTGAATATTTGAGCACACACCATTCCTTGTATATGAGCTTTTGTTCACTTTGACTTCTTCTTAAGCCTAAAATGTTTTCTATTGTCTGGCTATAAAAATGCTATTCATTCATCAAGGCCCAATCAAAATATTACATTCTCCAAGAGGTTTTCTTTCTCTAATCTTTCCCAGTCAAGCCAGAAATTACTTTTTCCCTTACTCTGAGTTCTATAACATTTATTTGTTTTAAGCATAAAATAGTTGTATGTGATATATTATTTGTCCTTCTATTTTGCCAGGTTATATTACAATAACTACAAGGATCATGTCTTTTTCAATCATGTCTTGCTACTATCAAGCACAATATTTTAGAC
The DNA here is from genome assembly GCF_902635505.1 of Sarcophilus harrisii. Taxonomy (NCBI): domain Eukaryota; kingdom Metazoa; phylum Chordata; class Mammalia; order Dasyuromorphia; family Dasyuridae; genus Sarcophilus; species Sarcophilus harrisii. The sequence goes on from NC_045427.1 coordinate 169,280,533, forward strand.
ATTAAATAACCATGACATTTTTAATACTTTCTTTTCATGTCTGAGATTTGGAAAGACAGAATTGGGAAACACCATATATCCTGAAGGAGATTACATTCTATTAGGGATGGCAACATAGGCAAATATAACCATATATTAAATACAAAAGAAATCTGTCTTAATATGGTTTGGGAAATAAAATAGTGCCTTAAAGGATTAGAATATATTTAAAAAAACAGCTGAGCTGAGTCTTGGAGTAAATTCATGCTTCAAGGAAGTCATAGTAATAAAAGAGTCTATGACAAAATGAGATGTGTTACAAAGAACAAAAAGCTGACTTTATGGAAATAAAAAAAAGCTAATTTGGCTGAGCTATAGAGGAAATGAAGGGATGAACTGTGTAATTAAACTTTAAAAACACATTGGGACCTGGTTATTATTTATTATTTTTAAAAAGACTGTGTATTTGATCTTAGAAGTAAAAAGGGAGACACAGGATTTTACTCGGTAGGAAAGAGACATAGTAAGGTCAATAGTTATATCAAAGAAATAACAGGTCCAATCCTTATTCTAATTTGATTCCCATAACGATCTTGTGAAGTAGTTTAGGGCAAGTGTGATGTTGATTTCTATTTTATAGATAACTAAACAAAGGCACAAAGAGGTGAGACGATTCCAATAAGTTTTACAAAGGTCATGATAGCATGCTAGGATTGAAATCCACTTCTTGAATTTCCAGATCCTGCATTCTTCCCATTTTATCATACTAATTTATTTATTGAAATATTAATTTTTAAAAATCAAATGAATGAATCCAATTTTTAATCCAAACTTTCTGAACTTTTATTCATAATACATCATAAGTTCTGGGTGGTTATAAAATTTGAAACATTTGTTTTCTTCTTTCCATAGAACAAGCACCATTGTCTTCTGATAAGTGTGGAGGAGGAGATGGTTTTTGTCTTCAAAAGTGCCCAGATAATTTAAAGACAGTAGGTACCTGTTTATCTGGGACTTTCAAGTGCTGCCTACCAAAGAATTAATAAATAAAAACAGGAAAACATGGTCCATCCAGGGTCAAAGCATAGAAGATGAGAGAAAATGAAATGCAGGGAATAAAAATACTCTTAATAAAGGAAATCTCATTTGAGAAGATGCTTTCAAAGCAGAAATGATTCTTGGGTCTTTTTTTTATTTCAAGAGGCAAAATATATCAGAAAACAAAATCTGGAATTCACATTTTCTCATAAGGAGGAAAGATGACATCACATAGTGGATAGAAAGTTCACACTAAAGTCAAGGAAGATCAATTTCCAGTTCAGTCACACATTCCCTGGGAAATCCTGGAGAAGTTACAACCTTCTCAGTCCTTGGATAATTTTTTTGTTGTCAATGTTGGAAAAATTATTTAATGATTATGGTTTGCATAGGATGTTATTCACCTTTCAAGGCTTCTCATTTATTTTTTTTTCTCTGTATTTTTATTTTCCCCAGTTACAATTTTTTACATTTGTTTTTTTTTTTTAATTTAGTAGCCTTTTATTTACAGGATATATACATGGGTAACTTTACAGCATTAACAATTGCCAAACCTCTTGTTCCAATTTTTCACCTCTTACCCCCCACCCCCTCCCCTAAATGGCAGGATGACCAGTAGATGTTAAATATATTAAAATATAACTTAGATACATAATAAGTATACATGACCAAAACATTATTTTGCTGTACAAAAAGAATCAGACTCTGAATTATTGTACAATTAGCTTGTGAAGGAAATCAAAAATGCAGGTGTGCATAAATATAGGGATTGGGAATTCAATGTAATGGTTTTTAGTCATCTCCCAGAGTTCTTTTTCTGGGTATAGCTGGTTCAGTTCATTACTGCTCCATTAGAAATGATTTGGTTGATCTTGTTGCTGAGGATGGCCTGATCCATCAGAACTGGTCATCATCTAGTATTGTTGTTGAAGTATATAATGATCTCCTGGTCCTGCTCATTTCACTCAGCATCAGTTCGCGTAAGTCTCTCCAGGCCTTTCTGAAATCATCCTGTTGGTCATTTCTTACAGAACAGTAATATTCCATAATTTTCATATACCACAATTTATTCAGCCATTCTCCAACTGATGGACATCCATTCAGTTTCCAGTTTCTAGCCACTACAAAAAGGGCTGCCACAAACATTCGTGCACATACAGGTCCCTTTCCCTTCTTTATAATCTCTTTGGGATATAATCCCAGTAGTAACACTGCTGGATCAAAGGGTATGCACAGTTTGATAACTTTTTGAGCATAGTTCCAAACTACTCTCCAAAATGGTTGGATTCGTTCACAACTCCACCAACAATGAATCAATGTCCCAGTTTTCCCACATCCCCTCCAACAATCATCATTATTTTTTCCTGTCATCTTAAGGCTTCTCATTTAATGAGAAAAAAAACACACAACAGATTCCTTAGGAGAGGACATGATAGAATCATTAAGCTCCATACTATCTCTCAAACAATTTCCTACTACATTTCACCCGAGTTCCCAAATGCTGTTTAGGGAGAGATGCTGATTTTGCCAGTGATAGATATCTCACCTCATCTGAAAGGTAGGCAGGCAGGCTGCAGGACATCTCTTTCATTTGGGCACCACAAACTTGGCTACTTCAACTAACTGTCTAACCAATGTAATTTTAAAGGAAAATAAGTTTCAAATGCACATGATCGAACCTGAGATCAGAATGGTTAAAGACAAATTGTGTCTTAGAATGCCATGGCTTGGTTTAAAAACAAAACAAAATCTGCACCTGAGGTCCCCATGTCCCCACAGATTTTTTTTCTAAGAGAGCTTGGACAGAATCTGTTCTCCATGTTCTTGATATGACAACAACCGAAAAAGCAGGCTGCTGAGGAATGATCCTGGAAGGAAGAGGATGAAGCATGAGATGGTGATCAGATGATTCTGTGTGGTTAGCCACAAGCTCAAAAGTGTGTGGGACTGGGGTGTCCATGAGGGGAAGACAGTAGGTAAGTGGGACTGAAAGCCACAAATTGATAACCCCGGAAAGCAAGGACTCCTATTACTGGTTCTAAAGTAGGCATATTTTCTACTTAAGGCAGAAGCTTAAAATACATGGAAAGCTTCACAGATGTTTGAAATTTTGTATGCTATGCAAAGAAAATTAAGTAGTGGAAACAGAGAGAGACTTGAAAATTACACCAGATGAGGAAACGAGAAATAGGTAAGCACACATGCACATGGACACCAACATGACCAGATGGGCATTTTGTGTTGTTAATCCTGAAAACTCAGACCATAGTCCTAGAAAACCATGGAGGGAGGGTAAGCTCCCAGTGAACTGGCCCAGGATTGCAAAAAAATGAAGAGGGAATTAGAGTAATAATAATGAGTTACTTTACCCAACTTTATGCCAATAACTTTGATAACTTCAGTGAAATTGATGACTACCTCTAAAAATATAGGCTTCCCAGATTAACAGAGGAGGAAATAAAGTGCTTAAATAGTCCCATTTCAGAAAAAGAAATAGAACAAGTTATTAATCAACTCCCTAAGAAAAAATCCCCAAGACCATATGGATTTCCATGTGAATTCTACCAAACATTTAAAGAACAATTAGCCCCAATGCTATATAAACTATTTGAAAAAATAGGGAATGAAGGAGTTCTACCAAATTCTTTTTATGACACAGGCATGTACTGATACCTAAACCAGGTAGGTTGAAAACAGAGAAAGAAAATTATAGAGCAACCTCCCTGATGAATATTGATGCTAAAATCTTAAATAAGATATTAGCAAAAAGACTACAGAAAATCATCTCCAGGATAATTTACCATGGCCAAGTAGGATTTATTCCAGGAATGCAGGGTTGGTTCAATATTAGGAAAACTATCAGTATAATTGGCCATTGTTAATTACCAATTAACCAATTTAATAATTAATATTATTAGCCAAATTAATGAAAACCATATGATCATCTCAATAGATGCAGAAAAAGCATTTGATAAAATCCAACATCCATTCCTATTAAAAACACTTGAGAATATAGGAATAAATGTACTTTTCCTTAAAATAATCAATAGCATCTATTTAAAACCACCAGTAAGCATCATATGTAATAGGGACAAACTGCAACCATTCCCCATAAGATGAGGAGTGAAACAAGGTTGCCCACTATCACCATTACTATTCACCATTCAATACCATCACCATTCAATATTGTATTAGAAATGCTAGCTTTGGCAATAAGAGTTAAGAAAGAGATTAAAGGAATTAGATAGAATAGGTAATGAGGAAACTAAATTATCACTCTTTGATGATGATATAATGGTATACTTAGAGAACCCCAGAGATTCTACTAAAAAGCTATTAAGAAATAATCCACACCTTTAGCAAAGTTGCATGATACAAAATAAACCCACATAAGTCATCAGCATTCTTATATATCACTAACAAAGTCCAACAATTAGAGTTACAAAGAGAAATTCCATTTAAACTATTGATAGTATAAAATATTTAGGAATCTATCTACCAAGGGAAAATCAGGAACTATATGAGCAAAACTACAAAACGCTTTCCACACAAATAAATTCAGATCTAACCAACTGGAAAAATATTAAATGCTCCTGGATAGGGCGAGCAAATATAATAAAGATGACAATATTACCTAAACTAATCTATTTGTTTAGTGCTATACCAATTAGACTCCCAAAAAACTATTTTAATGACCTAGAAAAAATAACAATAAAGTTCATATGGTAAAACAAAAGGTCAAGAATTTCAAGGGAACTAATGAAAAAAAAAATCAAATGAAGGTGGCCTAGTTGTACCAGATCTAAAATTATATTATAAAGCAGTGGTTACCAAAACCATTTGGTATTGGCTAAGAAATAGACTAGTTGATCAGCATTAATAGGTTAGGTTTAAAGGACAAAATAGTCAATAACATTGATAATCTAGTGTTTGACAAACCCAAACCCCAGCTTTTGGGATAAGAACTCAGTGTTTGACAAAAACTGCTGGGAAAATTGGAAATTAGTATGGCAAAAACTAGGTATTGATCTATACTTAACACCATACACCAAGATAATGTCAAAATGGGTTCATGACCTAGGCATAAAGAATGAGATTATAAATAAATTAGAAGAACATAGGATAGTTTACCTCTCTGACCTGTGGAAGAGGGAGGAATTTATGACTAAAGAAGAACTAGAGATTATTATTGATTACAAAATAGAAAATTTTGATTATATCAAATTGGAAATTTTTGTACAAACAAAATTAATGCAGACAAGATTAGAAGGGAAGCAATAAACTGGGAAAATGTTTTTACAGTCAAAGGTTCTAATAAAGGCTTCATTTCCAAAATATATAGAAAATTGACTCTAATTAATAAGAAATCAAGCCATTCTCCAATTGATAAATGGTCAAAGTATATGAACAGACAATTGCCAGACAAAGAAATTGAAACTATTTCTAACCATATGAAAAGATGTTCCAAGTCATTATTAATCAGAGAAATGCAAATTAAGACAACCCTGAGATAGCACTACACACCTGTCAGATTGGCTAGAATGACAGGGAAAGATAATGCAGAATATTGGAGGGGATGTGGGAAAACAGGGACACTGATGCATAGTTGGTGTAATTGTGAATACATCCAGCCATTCTGGAGAGCAATTTGAAACTATGCTCAAAAAGTTATCAAACTGCGCATACCCTTTGATACAGCAGTGTTTCTACTGGGCTTATATCCCAAAGAAATCTTAAAGAAGAGAAAGGGACCTGTATGTGCAAGAATGTTTGTGGGAGCCCTCTTTGTAGTGGCCAGAAACTGGAAACAGAGTGGATGCCCATCAATTGGAGAATGGTTGAATAAATTGTGATATATGAATATTATGGAATATTATTGTTCTGTAAGAAATGACCAACAGGATGATTTCAGAAAGGCCTGGAGAGACTTACATGAACTAATGCTGAGTGAAATGAGTGGGATCAGGAGATCATTATATACTTCAGCAACAATACTATATGATGATCAATTCTGATGGATGTGGACCTCTTCAACAATGAGATGAACCAAATCAGTTCCAACAGAGCAGTAATGTATTGAACCAGCTACACCCAGTGAAAGAACTTTGGGAGATGACTATGAACCACTACATAGAATTCCCAATCCCTCTATTTTTGTCCACCTGCATTTTTGATTTCCTTCACAAGCTAATTGTACACTATTTCAAAGTCCGATTCTTTTTGTACAGCAAAATAACTATATGGGCATGTATACATATATTGTATTTAACTTATACTTTAACATATTTAACATGTATTGGTCAGCCTGCCATGTGGGGGAGGGGATGGGGGGAAGGAGGGGAAAAATTGGAACAAAAGGTTTTGCAATTATCAATGCTGAAAAATTACCCATGCATATATCTTGTAAATAAAAAGTTGTAATAAAAATAAGAAAAGGATTTTGGGACAATGGCAGAGTAGATCAGAAAATTTTAAACTCTTCAGATTTCCCCCACCAAAAAAAAAAATCAAAATTGCCCCTTAGGGTAAACATAGATTGCAAACAATTAAGACGACACAGAACATGGACCTTATTGGGACAACCTGAAAAGACCTAGGACTGGGGTTTAACTCCATGAAGTCTAAACACCTCCAGACTACATATTAAGGAGCCCTTCTAAAAGAAATTATTAGAAACATTTCACAACCGTAGCAAAGTTGCAGGCTACAAAATAAATCCACATAAATCATCAGTATTTTATATATTACCAACAATATCCAACCACAGGAGATATAAAGATAAATCCATTTAAAATAACTGTCAACAATATAAAATATTTTGGAGTTTACTTGCCAAGGCAAAATCAGGATCTATATGAATACAACTAGAAAACATTTTCCATGCTAAGTCAGATCTAATCAATTGGAAAAATATAAAGTGCTCATGAGTAGGTTGAGTGAATATAATAAAAATGACAAGGCTACCTGAATTAATTTTCTTATTTAGTGCCATATCAATAAAAAAATGAAATTATTTTATTGAGCTAGAAAAAAAATAATAAAGTAATCTGGAAGAACAAGAATTTCAAGGGAATTAATGAAAAAAATGCTAATGAAGGTAGCTTAGGTGTATGAGATCTAAAAGTATATTATAAAGCAGTGGTCATCAAAACCATTTGCTGCTGGTTAAGAAATAGAGTGGTAGATCATAGAATAAAGTAGGTTTACAAGACCCTAACCCATAGCCCTCAACTTTTAGGATAAGAACCCACTATTTGATAAAAAAAAACTACTGGGGAAATTGTAAATTAGTATGATAGAAACTAGGCACTCACCCACACCTACACCCTATATCAAGATAAGTTCAAAATGGGTTCATGATTTAGACATAAAGAGTGATATTATAAACCAATTAGAAGAAAAAAGGGTAATTTTCCTCTCAGATCTATGGAGAAGGAAAGAATTTGTGGCCAAAGAAGAACTGGAATTTGTTATTGAATACAAAATAGATAATTTTGATTAATTTAAGTCAAAAACTAAATCAAACCAATGCAGAGAAGATTAAAAGGGAAGCAATAAACTGGAGAAAATATTTCCGTTCAAGGGTTCTAATTAGCCTTATTTCAAAAATATATAGAGAATTGACTCAAATTTATAAAAATTCAAGCCATTCTTCAATTGAATTGACCTTTGAAATGGTCAAAGGATATGAACAGACAGTTTTCAGATGAAGAAATTGAAACTATTTCTAGTCATATGAAAGGATGCTCTAAATCACTTTTGATCAGAGAAATGCAAATTAAGACAACTCTGAGGTACTACTACACATCTCTCAGATTGGCTAAGATGACAGGAAAAGATAATGGTGAATTTTGGAGAGGATATGGGAAAACTGGGAATCTATTACATTGTTGGTGAAGCTGTTAAGTGATTCAACCATTCTTGAGAGCAATTTGGAACTATGCCCCTAGGGCTATCAAATTATATGTTCCCTTTGTCCCAGCAATGTTTCTATTGGGTTTATATCCCAAAGAGATCTTAAAGGAGGGAAAAGGACCCACATGTGCAAAAATGTTTGTGGCAGCTCTTTTTGTAGTGCCAAGAAACTGGAAACTGAGTGGATGCCCATCAGTTGGAGAATAGCTGAATAAATTGTGGTATATGAATGTTATGGAATATTATTGTTCTGTAAGTAATGATTAGCAGAATGATTTCAGAGAGGCCTGGAGAAACTTACATGAACTGATGCTAAGTGAAGTGAATAAAACAAGGAGATCATTGTACATGGTAACAAGATTATATGATGATCAATTTTTATAGACATGGCTCTTCACAACAATTAGATGATTCGGGCCAGTTTCAATGATGTTATGATGAAGAGTGATACCTGCACTGTGCATCCCACAGAGGATGTGGGAACTGAGAGTGGATCACAACATAGTATTTTCACTTTTTGTTGTTGTTTGCTTGCATTTTGTGTCCTTTCTCATTTTTTTCCCTTTTTGATCTGATATTTCTTGTGCAGCATTATAATCATGGAAATATGTATAGAAGAATTGGACATATTTAACATATATTGGATTAGGGGAAGGAGTAAAGATAGGGAGGGAAAAATTTGGAACACAAGATTTTGCAAAGGTGAATGTTGAAAATTATCCACACATATATTTTGAAAATAAAAATGCTTTAATAAAAGAAATTTGAAAAAAAATTCAGAACTTTAGCAAAGTTGCAGAATACAAAATAAATCCACATAAGTTGTCAGCATTTCTATATGTTACCAACAAAGTCGAGCAGCAAGTGATAGAAAGAGATATTCCATTTAAAATAACTATAGATAATATAAAATATTTGAGGGTCTACCTGCCAAGCATTATATAAAGACAATTACAAAACTTCAGACTATCATGTGTTTATGTATAGATTTGACTAATATGATAAAAATGACAATTCTACCTAAATTAATCTATTTATTCAGTGCTATACCATTCAAATTGCCAAAAATTACTTTAGAGATAAAGGAAAAATAATAACAAAATTCATTTCAAAAGAATTAATGAAAAAAAATTACAATGGATGTTGGCATAGTTGTATCAGACCTTAAATCATATTATAAAGCAATGATCATCAAAACCATTTGGTACAGACTAAGAAATAAAGAAGTGCATCAATGAAATAGTTTAGGTTTACAAGACACAACACTCAACTACTATAGTAATCTAGTATTTGATAAAACCCCAAACTCCAGCTTCTAGGATAAAAAAATCACTGACAAAAACTGGTGGGAAAAACTGGAAAACATGGCAGAGACAAACCATGGATCAACATCCAATACCCTATATCAAGATAAAGTCAAAAATGTGTTCATATGTGTTTTGACATAATGAATGATAACTATAAACAATAAAACAAAAAGAAATTGTTTATTTGTCAGGACTGCGAAGAAGGAAGGAATTTTTGGCCAAAGAAGAACTAGAGAACATTATGAAATGAAAAATGAACAATTCTGATTGTATTAAATTAAAATGTTTTGTACAGAAAAAAACCCAACATAACCAAAATCAGAAGGGAAAGAGAAAGCTGAGGGAAAAGATTTTTTACAGCTAGTGTTTCTGTTAATAGCTTAATTTCTAAAATATATAGAGAATTCATTTAAATATAAGAATACATGTCATTTCCCTGTTGATACATGGTCAAAGGATATGAACAGACCATTTTTAGATGAATAAATTAAAGCCATTTCTAGTCATGTGAAAAATATTCTAAATCACTATTGATTAGATAAATACAAATTAAGACAAGTCTGAGGTACTATTTCAAACCCCTTAGATTGGCTAAGATGAAAGAAAAAATAAAGATAAATATTGGATGGAATGTGGGAAAATGGGCATACTCATGCATTTTTGGTGAAGTTATGAAATGATTTAAAGAGAAATTTGAAACAATGACCAAAGGACTATAAAACTATGCTTATGTTTTGATCCAGCAATGTCTATACTCCATCAGTATTCCAAAGAGATCATAAAAGAAGGCAAAAGATTGTAGCAGCCTTTTTTGTAGTGGCAAAGAAATTAAGTATATGCCTATTAGTTAGGGAATTAATGATAAATTAATACATGAGTATAATGGAATATTATTGTTGTTTAAATAATAATGAGCAGGCTGATTTCAGAAAAGTCTGAAAAAATTTACATGAGCTGATGCTGAGTGGGGTGAGCAGAACTAAAAAAATCTTTGTAAACAGTAACAACTAGATTATGAAATGATAAACTATGATGGATTTGGTTCTTTTCAACAATGCAGTGATTCAAGACAGTTCCAATAGACTGTGATGGAAAGGCCCATTTGCATCCACAGAAAGAAGTATAGACACTGAATGTGGATCAAAGCTTAGTATTTTAACTTGTTATTTGCTTTTGTTTTTTCTTTCTTGTGTTTTTTTTCTTTTCATGTGATTATTAGTTTTTGACAGCATTATGAATATGAAATTATGTTAAGAAGAATTGCATATGTTTAATCACTATCAGATTGCTTGCTGTCTGGGCTGGAGAGAGAGATGGAAAAAAATTTGCAACATAAGGTTTTTGTGAAGGTGTCATGTTGAAAACTATCTTTGCATGCATTTGGAAGAAAGAATAAAACACTGTTTTTTTTTTTTTTGTTTTGTTTTTTGTTTTTTTTTTAAGAAATCATTGGAAAAATAACTGAACTGCTAAAGAGATCTAGGAGAGAGAATTTAAAAATTGTTGAACTAATCTGTAAGTCATGATCACAAAAAGATTCTAGATATAATCTTTCAAGACATTGTCAAAGGAAAAGTCCTCTGATGTTTTAGAACAACAGGTCAAATAAAAATTGTAAGAATCCACTGATCACATTCTGAAAGTGATCCCAAAATTAAAACTCCATGAAATATTATTATCAAATTCCAGAACTCCAGATACAGATTGAAAATATTACATCAGTCACAAAGCAACAATTCAAGTATAACGAAGCCAGAGTCAGGGTAACACAAGATTAGCATGTTCTATATTTATTTATGGGAGGACTTTGAATATGATATTCTCGAGGGCAAATGAGCTAGGATTGCAATCAAGAATCACCTACCCAGCAAAAGTGAACATAATCTTTCAGGGTAGGGGAGGAGATAACAGGCATTCAATGAAATAAAGGACTTTCAAACAATCTTGATGAAAAAACCAGAGATGAATGGAAAATTTGACTTTTAAATACTTTCAATAATCATAAAAAGTTCCAAATAAGCCATAAGGGCAGAACCATAAGGCATTAATTTTGGGATTTGTGTTCAAAGCCTCTATTTCTTGGTAGATTATTCCAGAGTTTGCTCACAAACCTTCTAGAGTGATCTCTATGGCACAAAGAGACATCAAAGCAGTAATAAAAGATCGATTGATATCTAAACCAGGTAGGAAATATATATAGAGAAAAACATAAAACAATCTCATTCAAAAATACCAAAGAAACTTGGCAAAGAGATTTTGAAAATATATTTTAAAAATGATTCTTCATGATCAAATTAGATTAAATCAAGGATAGAAGAATGGTTCAGCATTATGAAATAAATGAACATAATTTAAGTATTTTAATATTTGAATAATAAAAAAACATAGTATATGAATAAGCATAGAACAAGCCTTTGATAAAATTTGGCATTCATTAATAATTGCAAATATAATCATAGAAAAATGCTCCTTTAATAAAAAGGAGTATATGTCTACAAACAAAAGCTGACATTATCTTAATACCAAAATTTTTGAAGTTTTTCCTGCAAAACAACTATGAAAGGGGAATGTTCTCTTTCTTTTCAAGCCTATGACATAGTTCTAAGAGACTTAGCTAGGACAATAAGAAAAGAAAGATAATGAAAATACGTAAACATTGTCAGAGAATTTGAAATGATTTTTTTTGTTGTTATTTGTGATTAATATTTTAAATTAGGCTGCTTTTTTGTAAATATTATTTTATTTTTTTCTAATTACATGTAAAAATAGTTTCAAAATTCATTTTATAAGATTTGGAATTGCAAACTCTTCTTCCTCCCTTTCACTATTCCCAACAAGCAATCTGATACAGATTATATATTGTGCAATCATATTAAATGTATGTTCACATTAGTCATGCTGTGAAAGAAGAAAGAAAAGGGAAAAACCACACACACACACACACAAAACCCCCAAAAAAGTAGAAATAATATGCTCCAATCTTCATTCAGACTCCATGGTTCTTTCTCTGGATGGGGATAGCATTTTCCATCATTAATCTTTTGGTATTGTTTTCAATCATTGTATTTCTGAGAAGGGCTAAAACTATCTAATTAATCATCACACAATGTTGCTGTTACTGTGTACAATGTTCTCCTGGTTTGTTTCACTTTACTTGGCATCAGTTCAAGTCTTTCCAGGTTTTTTTGAAATCTGCCTGCTCATCATTTCTTACAGCACAATAATATTCCATTGCCTTCAAATACTACAATTTGTTCAGCCATTCCCCAATTTTTGGGCTTTCCATCAATTTCCAATTATTTACTACCACAAAAAGAGGTACTGTAAGTATTTTTTGTATATGTAGATCCTTTTACCTTTTTTTTTTTTTAATCATTTCTTTGGAATACAGAACAGGTAGGAGTATTGCTGGATATGCACAGTTTGATTGCCCTTTGGACATAGTGATGAAGAGAGCCATCTACACCCAGAGGGAGGAATGTGGGAACTGAATGTGCTTCACAACATAGTGTTCTCACTCTTTTTGTTGTTGTTTGCTTACATTTTATTTGGTTTCTCTCTCTCTCTCTCTCTCTCTCTCTCTCTCTCTCTCTCTCACTGATTTGATTTTTCTTGTGTGGCACAATAATTGCATAAATATGTATGTATATATTGGACTTAACATATATTTCTACCATTTTTAACATTTATTGGACTACTTTCCATGTAGGGGAGGGCATGGGGGAAGCAGGGGAAATTGGAACACAAGGTTTTGCAGGGGCTAATGTTGAAGAATTGTCCATGAATTTGTTTTGAAAAATAAAAAGCTTCAATTTAAAAAAATAAAAATAGAAAAAATAAAATAAAAATAAATAAAAAAATAAAAGTACAATAGCCTAAATGAAAAAGCTAATTGAAGAGAGTAATTCATTCAAAATTATAATTGGGCAAGTGATAGCTAATGACTCTCTGAGACATCAAGAATCAATAAAACAAAATCAAAAGAATGAAAAAAAATTAAACATCCAAAAACACTGTTGATTCATATTATACATGAAGTCTATTAAATTCTTGGGATCTTTTTTTTCTAAATAAATTGCTGCTTAGCCAATTGTAACATATTACATATATGAAAATGATTTTTATATTCTAAGTAAAAATTTGTACATTTATCCTGATTATATTACCTCTAATTAAATTTGTTTCATGCGACTTCATTAACCCCAATTTAGGCTATCATCTAGCTCTACAACTACCTTTTTTGGCATTATGAAAAAGAAGGTTGAATTTGGAGACATAAATAGAGCTTCAAAAATAATCTACTATAAAGGATATGAAGTACTGGAATGATACTGTTTTCCTCATGTAGATTAATAATATTCACATGGTCTTTCTAGAAGTGGTTTAAAGGGACCTTTGAATAGATGTTTTAAGCATTTCTTCCATCCATCCTTCTCCAAGGGAAACTTGGAGTTTGGGGTCAGAGTCTGGACACTGTGATCTTTGTGGAAAGAGATGCTGAGTAGAATTATATTTATCTAATTCTAATTCTAATATCTAATCAATATTGTTATCAGGTGGCCCTTTGCAACACTTACCAATGTCTACCACTTCTATTCCTCTAGTTCCACTATGTTCCTGTTATATTTGAGGTCAAGCATACAAACTTCTTGAAGCTGATTTTTTTCCCAAAGCATACTATGGCCATTTCTACTTGAATTTCAACAACAGCAACAATGGATGCATCCTTCTGGGTCATTCCAAGAACCTTGTCACAGATAATGTGATGAAGATGTCTACTGAACTAGCCAGTTCCTAACGGGTGGAATATGCTAAGATAAAAAATGTTCAAGGCAAAGAAGACCAAATTCACAAAGAAGCAGGCTATATGCCACATGACAGTGCAAAAATTCTGTTCTACACCCATGTTCATGGAGGGCAAGAATATGGTACCAGAGGATATGAATAATATATTGGAGAAAATGCAAGCATTCTGCTAGTATGTTTGTGGTACAGAGTAGAGGGACTACACTAGGAAGACAATTAACTAATATCCTTTTGAGGAGTAGGAAACACTTCAGGGATCTAATCCTATACATAAACACATAGCTATCAGTAGTCATGGTAAATAGATACTTTTTTATACTTAGATTCAATATTGCACAAATGAATTTACTTTAAGATGCTTAACAACAACAACAACAAAAAACAAAAAGCTTGGGATTGGATATAATATAATAGTTTCAAATTGTACATAGAAAATAGTTTATATGAAATTAATTGTCTTTAGGAAAACACATTTCTGTTCTTAGAAGTCCTTGAAACAGTGGGGACATCTTGAAAATAAATTTCAAGTAGTTTGCATGTCTCTGTCTCTGTCTCTCTCTCTGTGTATCTCAAGACATGTTCTACGTGTCTACATGTTCTACAAACAGGTTTTAATTTTAGATAAAATGAACATAAGTAAAAACACATTTCCTATTAAGGGATTGATGTGATGAAAGAGGACATCTTCTAATTAAAGCAAGGTCTCTTTCTATAAAATGCTTTACATCTAGTTATTATGTCTAAGATTTCCAATAATCATGTAGCTTTGGGTAAATTGTTTCTTCTTTCTAGATCCCACTTTTCATGTCCATGAAATAACAAGTTTTTAGAAAATAATCTCTGATGTCACTCCCAACTATCAACATTTTGGTCTGAAAAAGACAAAAAATGAGAAATTTTCACAGAAATGGCTCATGATTGAGGTGGAAGAGAAAGTGAAATAGCTTTGATAAGACAGTGATGAAGGGAATTGAGAGTTCTAGTAAAGCTAAGGCCAAAGGGAGCTAGTTTCTGTGTTTCAGACAAGACTCCAAAGTGCCCTAGGAAGATTTGTGATAAAGGTTCTAAAAAGGACTGTTTCTTTGTCTCTGCACAGATCTTGGTAACCCTAGTAAATTCTTAAACAAATAATCCCACATCTGGGTGCCTGTTTCAGTCAAGCATGAGAGATTATGTGCTGAGGTACATGGTGATCAGATCTGGTCACATTATGAACAGAACACATATTACTTTGTCACCTCCCATCTCTGTATTTGATCAGTGTCTATAATACAAAACTTGGAACTCTAAACTTACCTCTGACATCAAATTTATTTAACTTTCTTGGGAAAAAAGGATATTTTTAAGAATCTATCTGTGAGATGCTCACAGTTTTATGGCCACAGGTTTTTTTTTTTTTCTAAGACTCCACCTTCTAAAAATATTAACAATGTGCTGCATGTGGCGGTTAATGGTGCCCAGCAATAGAGGATTGGGTATTCTATTTACGGTAGTTCCTTTGATCAGGCTGTCTGATCTGGGCCTGGAACAGAAAAAGGAATCATAACGATGGAAAATACTGATCATATACAGAGAAAAAACTATGGAATCTAAATGTAGAGAGAAGCACATTATAATCACACTTTTTTTAAAAATTTCTCCTGGCTTTTCCCTTTTATTCTGAATCTTCTTTTATAACCTGACTAATGAGGAAATATATTTTATACATGTATAAGCTATTTCAAATTGCTTGCTGTCTTGTGCAGGGGGGAGTCAGAAAGGGAGGGAGAAATTTGAAGCTGAGAATATTAGAGAGATAAGTGTTGAAAACTATCTTTACAAGTAATTGGGAAAAATAATATTAAGTTAAAAAGGGGAAAGGAAGTCATTTGATTGTTGAAATTCTGTGTCTCCTGGCTTTGGCATTTAGTCTTGAGTGGTTGGGTCTGCTGTAGTGGATAGAGAGCAGGCTTCAGATTCTGGAAACTTTGGGTTCAAGTACCTTGGCAACCCTATATATTTTTTTTTTTTGCTAAAGCAATTGGGATTAAGCGACTTGCCCAGGGTCATACAGCTAGGAAGTATTAAGTATCTGAGGCTGGATTTAAATTCAGGTTCTCTTGATTTCAGGATTGATGCCTAGTAAATTTTTTTAAACAAATAATCCCACATCTGGGGCTTGTTCTGTTCCAGTCAAGCATGAGAGATTATATGCTGAGGTATGTGGTAACCAGATCTGGTCACATTATGAACAGAACACGTATGTCACCTCCTATCTCTTTGTTTGATCAGTGTCTATAATACAAAACTTGGACTTCCAACTTTACATCTGACATCAAACTTATTAAGCCTTCTTGGCAGAGAAGGACATTCTTCAGAACTTTCTTACCTATGAAATATTTACAGGTTTTATGGCCACAGATTTTTTTTGCCAAGACTCCACCTTCTGAAAATATTAACAATGTGCTGCGTGTGGCAGTTAATGGTGCCCAACAATAGAGGACTGAATCAAACTTTTGAGTAACTCTATTGTGTCCCTTATCTCATAGTGTCCTAGGTAATTCTCTAAGTCCCGCAAGTAAGCAGGAGCTGACCTGTATTAATAGATTTCCTCACCAAGAATTCCCTCTATCGTTGAAAGGACAGATTATCTCCAAAAAACCTATCTCTTTGTTGTCTGTGTCTATCTGTCTCTTTTTCTGTCTTTCATTTTGTTTCTGATTCTCTGTCTTTCTGTATGACTGTCTCTGTCACAATGTCTCTCTATCTCACTTTGTCTCTACATCTTGTGAATTATTTCTTACTCTTCATTTGTCTAATAGCTTGAGCCCTCATACAAATCTTTTACATGTTTACTTTCCTAGTCACTCTCATAGCATGTTTCTTTCTATCAAAGTGATCTTTAAAAAATCAGGTTTGACTATGCCCCTTCCATAATCAAACTCCAGAGGCTCCCTATTAACTCCAGAATCAAAAAAGAAAATCTTCCATTTGGCTGTTTAATCTTTCACAGCTGGCTCTATTCCTATCTGAACAGTTTTCTTATCATTTGCTACCTTCCACATACAACGTTTACACATATCCAGGACCACTAACTGCTCTTTTTGTTACTTCACTCAAACAATATTCCTTTTGACTGTACCTTCTCTCTGCCTTTAAACAGCTTTTATTCTATCTATTTGTACACAAAACAATTATTTATATAAATAAATACAAATTTGTTTTTATTCTACGCATGTGAGAGATTTAATTTGGCATTCTATAACTCTACAACAGATGAGAGAGTTTCTTCAGCAAAGGAATGGCAGGGCATAATATTTTAAATTTTAAATGTAAAGGAAAAAATGGGATGCATTGGATGAGAGGACTGGATAATCAAGACAATGGACAGGCCTAACCAGGTGCTCAGAAAAGGTCTCACGTAGCAAGTAGCCCTTGAACTGTATTTTGAAGGAAGCTAAGATTTTAAAAGGCAGAGATGGAGAAGGGTATCCCAGTCATGGGAGATGAGAGATAGAATGTTCTTTATGAGAAAGTGTAAATAAAGTAGGTGGACTGGTCTAGAAATTACTTGAGAAGAGTGAAATCTTGTAAAGGTAAGTTAAAGTCAGATTTTTCAAGGCTTCAAATACACTTTCTGTATTCTATCTGAGAAAAAATTGATTTTTATAAGCAGAAGAGTATGACAATGCTCACCACCATTAAATAGCTATTTGGAATGTTGACCTGTAATAGGGAAATCTACAAAGTAAAAGTTCCAATCCTTATTTTGAGAAGCAGTAAAATAGAAAACAATCAGATATATAATTTCCACAAAGCTTCCTAGAAGATAAGAGTCCACAAGAAACCCTGAATATTATTCCCTTCTTACCATTCCCCTTCTTGGCCTGATTTTTTTATCAGGCAGAATGCTACACCTTTTTGAAGGACTGCCTAAACTTCCTCTTTTCAGTGTTAAACTTAATATGTATAATCAGAGATAGATAAGGGTAGAGGAGGAAAGAAAACTTGGATAATGGGAATTTTTGTTTGTTGCTCAAATTGTATCTAATTTTTTTTTTGTGACCACAAGGCCAATGGCATGCCAATTCTGTCCATGAGATTTTCTTAGTAAAGATACTGGAGTGGTTTGCTATTTCTTTCTCCAGGTGATTAAGACTAAATGAAAATTTATTTTATGTATATATTCAATCAGTAAATATTTATTAAGTGCTTTTTATGTATTAGAAACTGTGATAAGCACTGAGATTAAAAACATAGGCAGAAGACCTCAAGAAGCTTGCAGTCTAATTGGCAAAGACAACAAGCAAACAAATATAGACAGAGTAAATTATATGAAGGATATATTTTTTTAATTGGGCAACTACATTGTGTCATCCATATTAATATTGTTTTAAACTATTAAAAACGACTAGATAGTATCAGATTGGAATATTACTATGGAAAATGATGAGTTGCTGGATTTAGGAAAATATGGAAAGATTTTGAACTAAGAAAGATGATGTAATCTATCTTCAGAGAAACAGAGGACAAGTGTAGTTCCACCTTACAAAGATGTATATGAATATATATATGTGTATAAATCTGTATGATTATAGATATTTATGTGTGTTTGTATATATGTATATGGACATACATATGTATGTATTTGTGTGCATAATAAGTATATCCATACTTATCTATAGCCTGCTAAGAGTAGGTGAGTGGAAGAAAAAGGAAAAAGGAAGAAAGTAAAAAGTACACAGCAGAGAACAAAAGAAAACTTACCAGGAAGCAAAGAAAAGATGGTTAGCTTGGAAGACAATGTGTTCTATTATTATACATGATTACTTGAAACGGAAATTTATTGTTACATATTTTCAATTCTTTCTTATATTCTGCTATGCACATGACAATTTTTTCTTTTATTTTCTACTTTGTATTTGCTTTAAACAAGTATGTTAAAAAGTAAAATAAAATCATATGAAAAGACAGAATAAGACTGTCAAATATTTGATGAATTCCATACCATCTTCTACCTTCTTAAACTTCCATTTCACAAACCCTTCCCACCCAATGCTTTTCTATTTATATTTTCTTTAGACATCTTTAGTTTCTATTTTTGGAACTCTTATGACTGCAATTACATCTCTTGTTTGCAGAAAATTTGCAGGATTATGTGGAACAAATGCAACCCATGAACAAATACTTGAAAATGTCAAATCCCATGAAAAGATGAAAAAGACTATTTTAGAGTCAGTCATTGATTATAGTTGCACAGATGAAGACATGCTCTGATTCTGTGACTCTTTTTTCCCCCATGTTTAATTGTAGCATTGCTAGATCAAAAGATATACACTATTTTATAACCCTTGGCTTAGTTCATATCTTTTAATCACTTATCAATTAGGAAAAGACTAATGTTTAAAATAAATTTGACTCAGTTCCCTATACATTTGAGAAATGAAGCCTTCATCAGAGAAATTTGCTTCAAAATTCTTTTCAAAATTATTGTTGCTTTCCCTCCTTGTTTATTCTGTGCTATCTCCCCTCTCACCCTGTCTATCCCAAAGTGTTTTACTTTTGACTACCCCTCTCCTCCAATATTCCTTCTCTTCTATCACCTTCCCCCCTTGTCATAGTCTATTCCCCTCCTATTTACAATCAGGGTAAGATAGATTTCTATACCCAATTGGATATGTATATTATTTCTGCTTTGAAATTTTTCTGAGGATAAGATCCATTCACTCCCTTCCCTACTTTCCTCTGTAAAATCTTTTTCTTGCCTCTTTTATGGCAATTTATAATTTATATCATCCCACTTTTCCCTTTTCCTTTCTCCCAGTATATTCCTCTCTCACCCTCTAATTTTATTTTTAAAGATATATTCTTTTTTCTAATTGGCATAATAATGAAAAAGTGCTTATGAGCAATAGGTATCATCCTCCTTTGTAGGAATGTAAAGAGATAAAACTTAAGGGACTTAATTTCCCTTTCTTCCTTATGTTTCTTCTGAGTCCTGTATTTGAAAATAAAAATTTCTATTCAGCTGTGATCTTTTCATCATAAATGCTGGGAAGTCTTCTACTTCATTGAATATCTGAAAAATTATACTTGGTTTTCCGGGTAGGTGATTCTTGATTGTAGTTCTGGCTTCTTTGTTCTCCAGAGCATCATATTCCAAGCCCTCTGCTTCTTTAAGGTAGAAGCTGCTAAATCTTGTGTTATTTTGACTGGTTCCATTATACTTGAATTATTTCTTTTTGGATGCTTGCAATATTTTCTCCTTGACATGGGAGTTTCCAGAAATTGGCTATAACATTCCTCTGGTTCTAGAATATTAGGACAATTTTCCTTGATAATTTGTTAAAAGATAATGTCTAGGCTCTTTTTTTGATCATGACTTTCAGGGAGACCAATAATTTTTAAATGATCTCTCTGAGATTTTTTTCCCATTAGTTGTTTTTCTGAGATATTTCATCTTGTTTCCTATTTTTTCATTCCTTTGATTTTGTTTTATTGTTTCTTGATCTCCCAACAAAAGTCATTAGCTTCCACTTGCTCAATTCTAATTTTTAAGGAATTTTTTTTCTTTAGTAAGCTTTTATACTTTTTTTTCCCATTTGGCCAATTTTGTTTTTTAAGTCATTCTTCTCATTGACTTTTTGTACTTCCTTTCGCCTCACTCTCATTTCTCTTCCAAATTTTCTTTATATTTCTTACTTGATTTACAAAATCTTTTTCAAGCTTTTCCATAGCCTGAGACCAATTCTTATTTTTACTGGAAGCTTTGGATGTAGAAGCTTTGACTTTGTTATTTTCTTCTGAGTGTGAATTTTAATCATCCTTCATCATAAAAAATTTCTATGTTCAGAATCTTTTAATGTCATTTACTCATTTCCCCAACCTATTACTTGGCTTTTAAACTCTGTTAAATAGTGCTGTTTCCAGGGTGTAATGTCCCAAGCTTTCAGAGATCCTTCTAGGGACTTATAAGTTTTAACTTCTTCCAAGCTGTTATGATTCAAGGAGAAGTGTGTTTGAATGAACACAAGCACTCTTTTCTTTCCCGGAATTGTAAGAAAGGTCCCAGCTCCACTGAGGCTATAAATTCTACTGTACTGAAGTAATAGAGTTTGGGGACAGAACAAAGATGACATAGAGCAGACAGAACATTGCCTGAGTTCCCTCTAGCTTTCCTCAGAATCAATAGTAGATCAAATCTCTGAACGGATTTTGGAGTAACAGAACACACAGACATTTGGATTATAATGCTAAGGCAAACTCCTTGAGAGCAAGATGTGTTTGTTTTGGCTTTTTTTTTTATCCTTAGTGCTTAGCACAGTGCCTAGCATATAGTTAATACTAATAAAAGCTTATTGACTAATTTATTGTACCCACAGAATAACTGTTCCTTAAAGATTTAATAAGCCAGAACATTCTCCAGTTAGAATTCCTTCCTACATAACCCATTGCTTGCCATATTTTTTGCATTCTCTTGTTGTCTCATTTTCCTCTCTTTCCTATTTTTCAGTTATCTTCTTTTCTATCTTATATTCATCAGCTATGTCCAATGCTTGGAACAACCTTTTCCATCTCTTCCTCTTAGAATCATCAGCTTTCTTCAAAACTTAGCTCAAGAGCTATCTCCTACACAAGACCTTTTCTGATCATTTAATCTTTTTTAGTGGGTAGGCTAGTTTATTGTCTTGTCTGTTCCTTCCCTCTTTCTTCCTATCAAACATATATTCTTCCTTTTACTTTGATTAGCTTACTTGTTATGTCTCAAATTTGCCTCAACAAACTTTGAAATAATGCTTCAAAATGAATTCTAAAGTGGAAGAACCAACAAAAATAAATGGTGGTTAAACAATTTTTCAGTCCAAGACCACTTAGAAAATTTACAGGAATGGTCTGTCTTACTGAGGTGAGATGGAGCTCAATACAGATGGCCCAGGAAAGCTATCAGCAGATCCTATCCCAGTAAATCAACAGTAGACCCTATGCCTGGCAAAAACCATCAAAAAAGGCAGAGCAAAGCCAATAGTGGTACCCAGCTCACATAGCAGCAAATCCTGTCCCAGCTGGGGCAAGCATTGGTGGCAACTGAGTCAATATCAATAATTCTAGGCCCTCTGAGCACACACACACAGCAAGGGTACAACCAATTGGTTAGAAGATTACAGAGGACACTTTGCTGATCACAGATATGAGTCATGGATCACTCTTGGTCAGGAGAAGTATTAATACATAAGAGTGTGAAGCTTTAGGAGAGTGAGGTGCTAAATGTCCAGAGTAGAAAAGATTTCTTATTGGGACTCAAAGACAAGAACTCAAGTCAGGAGAGAAGTGACAATAACTGTCCTTAAATCATACCACTTTGGAATAGCTGAAAATGTACAGGTCCCCAGAATTAGCTCTGCAAACAGCAGCACAAAAACCAGAACCTCAAGAAGTTGTCCCTTATATTCTAGGTTCCTGAGAATGGTTGCTCAGTGCGCTTCAGGTATTTAGAAGCTAGTATTAACTGAACTGAGACTAAACTGAGTATTTACTAGTCTGGTCTGGTCTTATTTTTCCCTTCTACTCCTATGTTCTGATGATTTTTCCTTTCCTTATGTCTCCTATAATTCCCAGCTTCCAGTTAACCATTCATCATGATTTTTTGTTCTTCTTCTATATTGATCTTAAGTACATATTATCCTAGATGAGTAAGAAAACTTTTTGGTTTGTTTAAAAAGTGAGATAACAAAATGGCAGGTGTTATTACTGGGAAAACTCTCACACAGATTCATCTAGGGCTCAGGATAGCATTTATCACTCAGTTAAGACTAGGTAAGGACACACTAATCCCACTTCTGAGCACAAGTTCAACCATTCTCATCATTTCTGGAGTCTATATTTCTAGGAAGATGTTTGGTCCTCAATATTTGCTCTGAAAGTACCAAAAGCTCCTCAATATTGTTCATATTCCATACTCAACCTGTTGCTAAGATCTGCTGATTTTATTTTTACATCACTTGAAAACATGTCTTTTTCTCCTCTGAAACTGTTACTACCTTAAGGAATACCCTGATCTTCTCATTCCTGGATAATTCAAGTAGCATACTGTTTTTTCTACCAGCTGTCACAAGTCTATGATCCATTCATATGCCAAAATGATTTTCCTAAAGTATACATTTCCGTCTTATACTCTCTTCTCCCACACATATTTTTCAATACAGTGACATTGGCCTTCTTGCTAATTCTGAATAAGGCATTTCATTTCATGGTGCTTTGAACATTTCCATTGCTATTTGCTATGCCTGGAATAATTTCCCTCCTTATCTCTACTCTTCTCTAGTTTCTTTCATGAATCAGCTATAAGAGGTTTTTTCTTAATTTCTTTCAATTTTAGTGCCTCTCTTCTTTTCATAATATAATATTTATTATTTAAGAGTTCCATCACTGAAAACCAATGTTATTTTTACTATATTATGTGATAAACTACTGTCTCCTGTAGTCTTCCCATAGAGACTGAATGACTGAGAAATCCCCATTTCTTGCTGCAGATATACATATGTTCACTTTGTCCCCTAAGCCTGAAATCTTACAGCCCTCCTATAGAAGTTCTCTTCATCTATTTAGGCCCAACAGAAATATTACCTTCTTCAAGAGGTTTTCTTTACCTGTTCAATCTTAGCTAAGACAAAAATGATTATTTTTCTTATTCTGAAAATAATTTTTACTTTTACTTTTTAAAATACAAAATAATTATATTTTATATTACATTCCTTGTCTATATATATATATATCTTACCATATTTTATTGTTAGTAAACTGTAATCAATATATCTTTTTCAATCATGTCACTCTAGGGTCAATCACTCTGCCTCACCTATATATTAATTGCCAAGTATTAAGTGATTTCTTCGTGGCTGAGACTGGGAATGCCAAGACAACTGTGAAGCAGTTTTTATCCTGAGGAAACTTGCCTACTTTTGGCAATGACAACATAGACAAATGTAAGCATATATAAAATACAACATAAATTCATGATAATATGGTTGGGTAGTAAAATAATGGCTTGAAAGAGTAGGATTTGGTATATTTAGAAGACAGTGTAATTTTAAAACTGAGCCTTTACCTGAGCCTTAAAGGAAATTAAAGGTTCTAGGACATCAAAATGAGGAAGATGTCCATGACAGAAATGGAGGATGATCAGTGAAAAGGGTCAGAGATGATTAATGGAATCCTGTCTTGTGAGAAATAGTTTGAGCTATGAAGGGAAAGAAGGGATGAACTATGCAAGTAGACTTGAAAAATACAAAGGGGACTAGTTGCTTGATGATCTAATTAGTAAACAAATGAGTTTATTTTTTGTTCTTTGAAATAAAATTAAGTTTTAGGATTTTACTAAATAGGAAAGAAATATAGTAAGAATAAAAGCTTTATCAATGAAATTACCAGTCAAATCCCTGTCTCAATTTGATTGTCACAACAATTTTGTGAAGTAGATTAGGGCAAGTATGATGGTTCCCATTTTACAGATAACTAAACAAATGCTCAAAGAGTTGAAATTGATTACCACAAAATTATATAGCTAATAAGTTGCCATGCTAAAACTGGAATCCAGTTCTCAAATATAAACTCATATATTCAAAAATTAATTTAAAAACATCAAACTTAAGGAAATAATTTTTAAAAATCAAATTTAACTGTAACTCAATATAGCATAAGTTCTTCTATGAAGTTATAAAGATTCTGAAGCAACTGTTTTCTTCTTTCCAAAAGGCATTATGTAGGGAAAGATACTTCCATATGTCAGATGAAGCATAGCTTCTATTTCCCTACTTGTTCAGAAAGGTAGACAATGCATGGCACCTGTTACTAAAATAGGCTGAAATGATGTATATTTAAATCAAAGATTGTAAAGTAAAAATAGAACAAGAGATCACAATTCATCTAGGCTTTGTTTTATGGCAAGATCAGAGAAGATGAGAAAAAATGAAATACATAGAATAAATGTTAATCTTATTTTAATGAAAGAAGCCCCATTTGGAAAATGTGCTTTTTAAGGCAGAAATCATTCTCGATCTTTTTTTCATTTGAAGAGATGAAAAGATGGTATTTTAAAACAGATCAAAAGCTATGGAGGAAAGGAAGTGTTGCATAGAGGAAAGAGAATCTTTACTGAAGTAATGTGAATTTAAGTCCCAGATCAGACATATATTCTCTGTGGAATTAGCCTTATAGGCAATTTTTTAAACTTGAAGCTACAGATAAAGGACAAACCTGCAATGGCAGAAGGAGTTTCCTTACTTTGAAGTTTCCTATACTGATGAAATCCCAGTTTGGGTCCCCCTCCCTATTTGTTCAATACTTTATCCAGATCCAGTATTTCATTGTTGAGAGTGATTTGTCATTTTTCCACACATAGGTATAGTGCCTAGTTTTTAAAAGCTCTTCTGACCAATTCTCAAACAATTTATGTCTTGTTAATTCTTTAACAGTGATCTTCTTAAGCCTAATGTGTCTGATGCATAAGGGCAGATACAAAATCCATTACTGGGCGTGGGTTCAAAGCCTTTGTTTCTCAGTAGTTTGTGCCACAGGTTGCTTACAAAGCCTTTAAGTACCTAAGCTTACCTCTATATCACAAAGAGGCATCAGGATAAAATCAGAAAAAATAGAGAAAGAAAATTATGTCAATCTCATTTATGCATATCAATTCAAAAGTTTTCAATAAAACACATCAAAGAGACTATTATTATATATCTTTAAAATTATCCACATGACCAAATTGGATTAAAATAGTTATATAAAAATATTATAGCAATACAAAAGAAATAAACATAATTTGAGTATTTTAATATTTGAATAATAAACATTTAAACCTCTTGGTTATATGAATATATATATAACTAGCTTTTGAAAAATTTTAACATTTTTAATGCTTAAAATTATAAGCAAAGAAAGCCTCTCCTTTAATATGAAAGTAGTATGTCTACAAATAAACTTCTATAATCTATTACAACCCAAAAACTTGAAGCTTTTCCTTCAAAACAGTAGAAAATAAGAATCTCTATCTCTTCTCTAGTATGTGACATAGCTCTGGGAGAGCTAAGACAACAAGACAAGAAAGTTAATGAAAATATATAAACATTGACAGAAGTTTCAGAAGTATCCTTAAGTGCACTCAACATCTAGTATTTAACTTGAAAATTTTTAGATAACTAGCATGATATCTCATTTTACAGATGAGGAAATTGAAGTAAAAAAGGGTTAAGTGGCTGACCCAGTCATACACCTTGTAAGTGTCTAAGGCCAAATTGAGGTCTTTCTACTGGCACTCTATGTATTGCACCATCTAGCTACCTTGAAGAAAAATAATAGTACTACCTAAATCCATTTAGATATTGGGTGTTCTAATAATCTAAGAGCAAAAAATACCCTGGTACAGACCTTCATCACCTCTTATCTGCACTATCTAAATAATCTATAGCTGCATCATCTCTTTCCCCATTCCAATGCATTTTCCAGTCAGTAGGCAAAGATTTTTTAAAAACACAGATAAAACATGTCAATCCCATATTCACTAAAGTCCAGTTTTTTTTATTATTATTTCCAGTATCAAATAGAAAGTCCTCTATTTAGCTTTTAAAGTCGCTCACAATCTGACCCCTTCTTATGGGTACAATTTTCTTATGTTTCATTATCTTCCATTTACTCAACTGTACATATTCAGGGTCAGTAGCTAGTCTTCTTCACACATTGTGCTTCCTCTCCTGACTCTGTGCCTTTTCTTTTTTCCTCCGGGCCAACAAAACCTGTTCTTCCAGGCTTCTCTGGCTTCCTTTAGAACTCAAGGTAATTCCGACCATAAGAAGCCTTTCCAAGTATTTCTCCTCCACCTCTCTTACTTCCAAACCTCCTTTCAGGGCTTTCCTTCAGAAATGATCTGCACATTACTCTGCATGTATCTTATATGTACTTATAGTTGTCTCCTTCAGTGAAATTTGAACTCTTTAAGGATTGTCACTTTTCTCTGCCTATCTTTATATCCCCAGCCACAGTATCTGTCACTTAACAAGTGCTTAATAAAGAAATGCTTTCTTTTCTTGAGTAAAACACCGAAAAAGTGAAATAATAACAAACATAGGAAGATAATTGAAAAGTAAGAGAGTGGAAAAGAAAATTAAATGTATTTGAGTGTATAAAGGATATTATTTCTTGAAAATTAGCTATGAATGTGTATATACAAAAAGTGTTAAATGCATTAACATGAGAAGATAAGTATTAGTTAATTCTTGTTGATCCTTCCCTCCTGGAATCAACTTTGAAAACCTGTTCTTGACACCAACCAGTCAACAAATATTTTTTAACCTCTTCTAAGTAAATGATTTAAAAAAAAAACTTATTGATGTAATCAATTCTTTATGTTAAGTTATCTTCAAATTCCTGGTGTAAATCCCACTCTATCATAATATATAAGCTTGGTAATATATTGGTATAAAATAATATCATTTATATTTATATATGATTTAGTTATACTTTTTTCATACATATTCATTAATGAAATTCTTGGATAATTTTCTCTGTGTTTTTATGCTTTCTGGTTTAGGTATCAGTATCATATTTGTTTCAAAAAAAGAGTTTGGATGAACCAAATCAGCTCCAATAGAGCAGTAATGATTTGAACCAGCTACACCCAGGGAAAAAAACTCTGGGAGATGACTATGAATCATTGCATAGAATTCCCAATACCTATATTTTTGTCCACCTGCATTTTTGATTTCCTTCACTGACCAATAGTACACTATTTAGTACACCAATAGTACACTATTATACTTTAACATACTTAACATGTATTGGTCAACCTGCCATCGGGGGAGGGGATGGGGGGGGAAGGAGGGGAAAAATTGGAACAAAAGATTTGGCAATTGTCAATGCTATAAAATTACCCATGCATATAACTTGTAAATAAAAAGCTATATTAAAAAAAGGAGTTTGATAGGATCCTTTCTTTACCTATATTCTAATAATTTATTTAATATTGGAATTAGTTGATTTTTAAATGCTAGATATAAATCGATATGGTTTTGTTGCTCTTCCCTTAGGTATCTATTATTTATAGTCTATTCAATTTCTTTTTTACTAAAATAGGTCTATTTAGATATTCTGTTTCCTCTTCTGCTAATCAACACATTTATATTTTTTTTGTAAATATTCTTCCACTTTACTTAAATTGTTAAATTTATTGGCAAAAAGGCCAAAGTAATTCCTTATAATTGTTTTCATCTTTATGAATAGATGTCCTTTTCCTTTTAATTACTAGTGATTTTAACCAATTATTTGTATACTTTGTTTATCATAAATCAATTTTAAATTTTATTTATTATTTCAATGGTTTCTTTTAATTTCAGTTTTATTAATCTTTTTCAGAATTTAGAGAGTTGTCTTGAGTTGCCTAGATTAAAAAAGCAATTATGTGTCAGGGAAAGATTTCAATTCAAGTTCCCAAGATTGATGCTCTTTTTTCTAAATTGGGAGAGAGAATTAATAACTGGGCAAAAATAGGAAGGCTTGATAGAGTAGGTGCCTTTGAGTTAAAAGAGTGTGACAGGTGAAAGTAAGAGGTAAGGGGTAGTTTGTTCTGGGCATGAGAAACCTCCTGTGTGAATGCATAAAGAGGGTTGGTAGAGAACTAATTTTAAGGAATAGATAGTAATCCAGGTTACTGGATTCATGTAGAATTCATAGTTGTGTAAAATAAGATTGGAAAAGTCTTTAGGAGCCTAGTAATAGAAGACTTTAAATGCCAGTCAAAGGAACTTAAATATGATTCAATATGTTGAGAATCCCTGAAGGTCTTTCGGCAGAGAAGGAATATGGTCATCCATGTTTCCAGAATATTACTTCGAGAACTC
This sequence comes from Sarcophilus harrisii, assembly GCF_902635505.1. Taxonomy (NCBI): domain Eukaryota; kingdom Metazoa; phylum Chordata; class Mammalia; order Dasyuromorphia; family Dasyuridae; genus Sarcophilus; species Sarcophilus harrisii. The sequence goes on from NC_045427.1 coordinate 169,309,445, forward strand.
TTTAGAAGATGGATTGGAGAGAGGAGACCCTGAAGCGTGAAGACTATTAGTAAGATTATTATGAAAAACACACACACACAAACATTTGAGTATGTATATTCAAGTAAATATATATATGAATAGCTTTTCTCTTATGTAGCAACAATATTGTACTATAGCAACTTATCTGCTTTGTTTTAGAGTAAATTTGCGGTCCCGAGAGGAGAAGTGTTCCTTCTCATTTCAGCAACTTTTTTTTTTTGCAAGGGAAGAATCCAATCTGAAGGACCTCCAGTGAGGTAAGGAGCATGATCTAATGATCACGAAGAGATAAGGTCAGTGGGAGCCACAATTATGACCTTAGCATAAACAGAATTCCCACATATAAAACTTTTCAAAGGAGGGGAATCTCCTTACCTAGTCTTTTGTCTAATAAATAATATGATCACTACCGAAGAAAATGTTTGGTTGCAAGAGGTGAATATTTGAGTCATCAGAAAGGATGAGAAGTTGCTGAGGGCACATGGTCTGAGCCCAAGAACAATCATTCAGTGAATCAATCAAAAAGCATTTAAATGTCTCCTTTGCTATCACTGAGTTAGGTGCATCCATTTTCTCTCCTCTCACTTTCTTTTCAAGTCTTCTGTCATATTGATTCCAAGCTAATCATTCGCCTGAATTTGTTTTCTCCAAAATTACTAAAACTATTTTAATTGAAACATTATCCTTGGATCCATTTTCTATTTTTTCTTACACATCCCTGAAATTCTCACTCCTCTTCTCACTTCTGTCTCCTGGATTGTTTTTAGAATCAGCTCCAATGCCAGCTTCTATAGGAGGCATTTTCTTCACTTCCCTTCACATTGACTTTGCTCCTAGTGTCTTCCTCTCTGAGATAATCTATCACTTCTCTATTTGTGAAATGTCTAGCAGAGTACCTGGGACTTAATAGGCATTTGAAAATTTCTCTTATCTTAATTATTTCCTTTATTACTTAGCCACTGTTCTCTAAGTTACCCACTGCTATACAAACAGTGAAAAATTAAATCTTCTGCCATTGCTTATAAATTTCAATTACAGAGATTCAGAAGCCAAAATCACCATTTAAGAAACAACTGAATAGAAATAAAGAAAAGACAATATTTCTTTGAAGGTCTCTAGAGAATGATAATTCACAAGAACCATTGGATATTATTGCCATCCCACTACTGTTATTCTTCTCCTTACTTCCAGCAAGAATATTCAGAATATTGCCATGAAAGTTTTGCTTGTCCTCTGTCTAAGCCTGTGTGGGATTCCTTTTTTCAATGTTTGTCTTAATCCCAATGAACAGGACTCAATAGAAGAGGAGAGAACTGTATGTATATATAAATATACATACAGTAAACTAGATACAGAATAAATATGAAGGAATTAAAAGACTGAATGATATTTATAAATATAAATAATATTTATTATATATATTATATTATATATAAAAATAAATTTATAAATATAAATTAAAAATGACCAGAGGAGTCTTTCAGAAAAAGAAGAAATTTTATTTGAGACTTAAAAGAAGTTAGGGAGATCAGTAGGCAAAATGGAGGAGAGAAACTGTTCTAGGCATGGAGGACCACCAGAAAAAATGTCACATTTGTGGAAAACTAGAAGGTCAATGTCACTGGCACAAAGGCTGGGCATATAATGGGACATGTTTCACAGGTGAAATTCATAGGCAATGACAACACATTCAATGTGGGTGAAAAGAAATAGCAAGGAATCCAGGGTGAGTTTCAGGTTCACAAAAAGACTTCTACAAGGATGTCTTTTCAAGTAACAGAAAATGTAGAAGGTCGAGAAGAGTTTAGGAGAAAATAATGACATTTGGACATATTGAGCTGCCTGGGGCAGAGAGTTAAGATTATTTGACAGGAATTAAACCAGGAAGTTTGTATCAGAGATAGGATTTCAACCCAGAGTTTTCTGTCCTTGAACACAGCTCTCCGTCTACTTCATTACTATATTTTAGAGGTGAGAAGCAAAGGACAGAAGGGAAATCAATACAGGCTTTTCAAAATCAATGAATCACCGTTTATTTTGTGCCATTCAGAAAGATGCCCCACTCTGATCAACCGAAATGGCCACAAACAACATACCCAGCCCTTTATCTCTGACAAACAGCACACAGCACAATGATTATTTTTACAGAAAGTACATTCCTGGTATAGAAATTTGTGAATATAAAACTTGTAGACATCTCACAGATAAAGTTCTAACATTGTATTTCTTGGTCTCAGATGTAACCAAAGAGATGGGAGATGACAAGATAATGTATGCATTCCACTCCTAGTTTATTTTGTTCTTTGATGTATCTATATCGGGTCATCATATATCTCAGTACCTAATCTCTCCTGCTTGCCTCGTATAGGAAAAGCTCTTTCTGCAGTTACCCAGATTTGGGGTTGTTAGTTTAATTAAAAATTGGGACTACTTAACACCCAGAAAAGATCAAAGAACAAAAACATAGCCTCTCTCAGACCTTCCTTCTGGAGCTTCCTTGGACATTCTAGAGCCTTCTCTGAAGGATAGGGACCTGTTCCTTTTAGTCACGTCTCCACTAGAAACCTCTATTCCCTTGAGCTAAATTTTGTCAGTTGATTTTTATTTTCTTTCCACCTCTGTAATGGCTCCCCTTGCCAAAAATTCTTCATTACTCTGTTGTCTGTTGTCTAAGATCAAAGAAGTAAGCATTAGGAGAACCTTTATAGATTATTTACTCTTATTTCACAAATAAGGAAAATCAGACCTAAGATGTGGAAACAATCTATACAAGAGTATCACATCATTGAAAGTATAAGATTCAGAATAGTTGGCTGCATGTAAAGGATTTCACTGAAAAGATCTTTGTTTTAGTTTGAAGTTAGAATTTGTCATTCCATCTAACAAAGGATTCTAATGTAAACTTTGCCTTAAGGTTTCAATTGGTACTCTGCTCATAAATGGACCTTTATTATACATTGATTCTTCACATTGTGAGAGACAAGTAGAGTTGGTGAAAACTGGGAAAAACTTGACTAAAAAACTAGTTTTTAGAGTTGAAAAAGGAAGTTTGGGATTACACTCTCCCTTCTGGTTCTTGAAGAGGAAAAGTTCTAGAAAGAACTCTAGATGTAGAATTTTGATGTTGCTATTCCCAATTTGCTACACTAAAGACTGAAGAATTTTCTCTTGAATAAGAATTGAGACTTGGCTGAGCAGAGTTACTATGCTCTTGAAAAGAGGGCTCAATTACTCTGGATATTATTTAGTATATTGTCTCATATGTTTTCTTTCTCTGACTTCTGTTTGCTCTGCTTGGTTAAATAATTTTATTTTTCCTTTTGCTATATGGGTTCATTGTGGCAGTGATATTTGGTTGGAAAGGTTTCATCTTTGTATAGATAACTAACTCATGGACTTCCTTCCTCATGTAGGAATGAGGAATAGCTTAAATCTAAACTAATTTGATTCTAAAGAATGAGTGTGTCAAACAACAAATCATGGAAATAATTGATAATTTCATTCAAGAGAATTAAAGTCATGAAACAACATACCAAAAACAATGGAATGCAGACAAAGCAATTCATAGAGGAAATTTCATATATCTAAATAGCTACATGAACAAAATAGAGAAAAAAGAGATCAATGGATCTAAAAAAGCTACAAAAAGAACAAATTAAACATCTCAATTAAATACCAAATTTGAAATTCTGAAAATGAAATTCAAACTAAGAAAACTATTGAGCTAATTAATAAAATCAAGAGTTGGTTTCATGAAAAAAAAAACCAAAATAGATAAACCTTTGGTTAATTTTATTAGCAAAAGGAAAGAAAAATAAAGCAACTAACAGAATCAAAAATGAAAAAGGTGAACTTATAAATGAATGAAAAAGAAATTAAAGCAATAATTAGGAGCTATTTTGCCCAATTCTTTGCCAGGTGTCAATTGCTAATATAATCAAAATGGATGCATATTTACAAAAATATAAATTGTCCAGATTAACAGAAGAGAAAATAAATTATATAAATAGTCCCATTTTAGAAAAAGTAATTGAAAAGCTAAGAATAAACTGCATAAGAAAAAAATCTCCAAGGCCAATGCATTTACAATTAAATTCTACCAAACATTTAAAGAACAATTTATTCCAATACTATGTAAACTAAGGATGCCCATTATCACCACTAATATTCAATATTATACTAGAAATGTTGGCTTTATCAATAAGAAAAGAAAATGAAATTAAAGGAATGAGAATACTCAATGAGAAGATAAAAGTATCACTCTTTGTGGATGATATGATGATATATTTAGATAATACTAGAAAATGACTCAAAAACCTACTTGAAATGATTACAGCTTTAGAAAAGTTGTATGATATAAAATAAACCAACAGAAATCATTAGCATTTCTGTATGTTACTGAAAAAGCCCAGCATTAAGAGGTTGAAAGAGAAATCCCACTTAAAAAAAATAGATAAAATATAATATTTAGGTGCCTATCAGCTAAAACAAACCCAGGAATTATGTGAACATAACAACAAAACACTTCTCACATAAATAAAGTAAAATCTAAGCAACTGGAAATATGTCAATTGCTCATAGGCAGCCCACGTTTATATAATAAAAATGGCAATTCTTGGTCTACTTGTTCAGTGCCATGCCAATAAAACTGCTAAAAATTATTTTATGGAACTAGAAAAAATGATAATGAAACTCATCTAGAAGAACAAAAGGACAAGAGAATTGATTAAAAAAAATACAAAAGATGGTGGCTTATTAGTATCAGAAATAAAATTATATTACAAAGTAGCAGTTATCAAAACTATTTGATACTGGTTGGGAAAAAGAGTGCTTGAACAGTGGAATAGGGTAGATATAGATGACTCAATAATAAATTACGATAGTAGTTTACTTTTTGATAAACTTCCAACTCCAGCTTCTGGTATAAGAACTCATTATTTCACAGAAATTGCTGGGAAAAATAGAAAATAATGTAAGAAACTTGGCATCGTCTACATCTCATATGCCATACTAAAATAAGATCAAAATATGTCCATGGTTTGAGCATAAACAATAATAAAATGTGCAAATTAGGAGAGCAAGAGATACTATATCTATCAAATCTTTGGAAAAGGGAGGAATTTATGACCAAAGAAAAACTAAAGAACATTATGAATAGCAAAATAGACAACTTTAAGACATTAAATTTTAAAAGATTTTGCAACAACAAAACCAACATAAATAAGATTAAAAGCCAAGAACAAAACTGGGGGATAATTTTTACAGCCATTATTCTAATAAAGGTCGATTTTTTTATTTGAATTTAAATTTTTTTATTAAAGCTCTTTATTTTCAAAACATATTTATTGATAATTTTCACCATTTACCTTTGCAAAACCTTGTGTTCTAACTCATTTTCTCCTTCCGTTCTCACCACCCTTTCCCCTAGACAGCAAGTAATCCAATGTATGTTAAAAATGTGCAAATCTTCTATTCATATTTACACAATTATCATGTTGCACAAGAAAGCTCAAATCAAAAGGGAAAAAATGAGAAAGAAAACAAAATGTAAGCAAACAACAGCAAAAAAAGTGAAAATATTGTCTGGTGATCCACACTCAGTACCCCCCCTCCCCACTCTGGTTATAGATAGTTCTTGTCATCACATGACTATTGGAACTTGAAAGACCTCAATACTAAAATTCATAAAAAACCATGTCATATTTATAAGTACAAGTCATTCCCCAACTGACAAATGGTTAAAGGATGTGAACAGACAGTTTTTAAATGATGAAATTAAGCCATCTATAGTCATATGAAAAAATGTTCTAAATCACTATTGATTAGGGAAATACAAATTAAAACAAATCTGATACCACTTCATACCTCTCAGATTAGTTAAATGACAAGAAAAGTTAATGATATATGTTGGAGGAGATGTGGGAAAACTGGGACACTAATGCATTGTGAGTGGATTTGTGAAATGATCTAACCATTCTGGAGAGCAATTTAGAACTATGCCCAAAAGACAATATAATCTTGCATACCCTTTGACCCAGACATATCCTTACTATGTTTGTATCCCAAGGAAAACATTAATGTGGGGAAAAGACCCACATGTGCAAAAATGTGCCAAAAAAAACAGCAAAAATGCTGTTTTTGTGGTAACCAAAAATTGGAAAATGAGTAGATACCTATTAATTGGGAAATGGTTCAATAAGTTATGGTATATGAATGTAATGGAATATTATAGTTCTACAAAAAATGATGAACAAACTGATTTTAGAAAGGTCTGGAAAGATTTACATAAACTGATGCTAAGCAAAATAAGCAGAACAAGGAATACATTGTACACAACAATAGCAAGATTGTTCATTGATTAACCATGAAAGATTTGGTTCATCTAAGTGGTTCAGTGTTCTAAGGCAAACCCAATAAACTTTGTACAAAAAAAATGTCATCTGCATCCAGAAAAAGAAGTATGGAGATTGCATATAAATCAACACATGCTATGTTCACTTTTTTTCTCTCTCATAGTTTTTTGTTTTTGTTCTTATTTTCTTCTCCCAACATTATTTATAAAAAAGTGTATTAAAATTTAATGTACATGTATAACTAGAAAAATAAAACAATAAAAAATTATTCAATATATAATTTTTACTTGGTATGTGAATAATTAAGCATTTATCTACAGATTCTTGAATGAATAATTCTTTAGCTCTAAATTCTCACTTTATAATAGAGAATAGAAAAGGCCAAAGAGCAAAAGGTATGTGCAAATACCATGCAAATTGTTGGAGGGGAAAATTAGAAGCCATGGACCCAGAGGATGTTCTTTCTACCTGTTTTCCTTGGTATTACTGTACTTTGGAAACAATTTGGCAACCAGGTAAAACAGAAAGGCTGGGAAAAGAGGAAGCAAAGAGAAAAGGATTCCCAAATTGATAATGATTTTTGAAGGAAAAAAATTGTTCTAGAAGAAGGACTTTTGGAGGTGAAAATTACAACTTAATAGTTCTGACTTAGAATTGCATAATGTTTCATCAAAACTAACTAGTTCTTTATAAAGTAAGTCAAGATTTGATTCATCCAGGAGAGAATGGAAGAGATATAGGAAGATCATATGTGATGATCCCTAGCCCTCTTACAGGGGAAAACTTGAAATGTAGCTCACTGACTTCTTACAACTATTGAAAATGGAAGGAGATAAAATTATTTTTTATGGAGAAATAAACATGAAAAAACATTCCATGCACATAGAAAATCTGATGGTCTTTTCAACTGCTGTAAATACTTTTTATTATGAATTAATAAAAAAAGACACCACACTCTATTAATGATTACTTCAATCCTTCTCTCTTTGATCTAAGAGACTTCTTCAGCAAATCTAGAAATATTCCTTTACCTCTTTTTTTTTTGCTACCTTTGAAAAGGAAGTGTTTTCTCATTCTGATGGCAAATATTGGTACCTACAAGCCAAATGTTCCTCTAGAAGCCTTTTTCTCCTCTTCCTCTACTGAGATTTCCTGTTCTTTTCAGTAAATGATGTTACTTATCTACTCTAATTTTGGCACAGAATGCTGCTTATTTGTTATTGCTACTTACTAACTGAATGGAAGCTGAATATGGGGAAACAAAGTGCATTTGAAGTAATTTTATGCTCCTATTGGGGATTACTGTCCAGCTTGTGATTTCCTTAACTGGCTGAGAATCAAACTACTGTTTTTTAAACCAGACTTTTAAAATATTTGACTATCAGTTTGTGGATGGATGAGATTCTTTATGGGCTCTCCAGGAAACCTGGCTGAGACAATTCTGGGAGGAGAAATTCTGGCCTAGAGATAGAGCTACATGACTTGGACATCCTCTCAGGTTAAATAACATATTATTTAATTTGGCTTGATTTCGAATCTTGCTGTGAATTGCAACACTTGCATATTAACTTTGAACATGCTATTGGTCAATATCTAGGGCCAATAAATAAAAGGATACTCCAGGCTCCAAGGAAGATTCTCTCAATGAATTTCAGGTAATCAGAAGCTAATACTTACTGAACTCAGGTAACTTGCATATTGTCCAGTGTATTCTGAACTGGTCTTAATTGTCTTCTCCTATCTTCTGCTGAACTGTCCTTTCATCATGTTTCCTATAATTCCCAGGTTCATAGTGAGTCAGTTCACGATGAGAAATCTCTACTTTGTGTTTATGGTGTTTTTTATTATTTTTTTTTTCCTGCTGAAACAGGTGAGGAGAACATTGACCAAAAGATATGTCTTCAGTTATGGAAGATGGCTCCTATTGGGCTCTGAATTTTTTTTTTAACAACTGCAACTTAGACTACTCCTGGATCTTCCTTACCCTTAAATTAGATTAAGAATAATGTCACTTTCCAATATTCTAAGGGATTGTTTAGTAAAACATTATTCATTCAGGTAAACAAATGCTGCATTTGTATCCAGCAGGTAGAAGTAAAGAAAGTAAAGGAGTGATTGTAATTACATATTTAAAGGAATTTTAGAACAGCATGGGAGGAGAGGTCAAGGAAGAATGAGATATTTCATGTGATTCCAATATCATACAATGAGGGTTTCAGTAGAGTCAACTCTGAAAAGATGACTCAAGCATTGACTTTGAAGTCAAAAGTCCAGAATTGGAAAGCCAGCTCTAGCACCTACTAACTCTCTGAATGAAAAGGTCACACCAACTAGTTGGATGAGCCTAGATAAGTCAATGAATCTCCATGGCATTCAATTTTTTATTGTACTGATCAATTCTAAAGAACATTTTGAAGATCAAAAGAGGACTTGTTAAAAGCAAAGAGAAAAAAAATATATAATGTGTGGTTTAGAATCTAGGAAAGCAAGAAGGAAGGCCTATTTTTGTAAAGAAAACCCTGAATGTTGGGAACATTTGGTGTATTGTCCTTCTCTAGTATTTATTGACTGTTCCATTTAATTATTTAAGTACTGTGAGCTTCAGCTTTGTTACCTGTTAAAATGAAGTTAATAATGCTAATATCTTTTAACCTGCAATGAAAATTGACCATGTGTTATAATTATGATCAATATGCTTGTCCCTAGACAAAAGTATGAGGAGAAAGTTTTTTTTTAAATTTATAAGATTTAGACTCAACTAGTATTGTAACCTAGCTACTGTGAAAACAGGTCTCACATTCCTTGGCACTTGTTATTTTTTGTCCCAGGCAAATGAGATAACAAGTAGTAAGATTCAGGTCCAAATTAAATTTTTCTAGTGCCAGATTTCAGTGTCTGTGCCTTTTGTTCTATTCCTTCTCTCCATTCTGGATCCTCTATCTAAACTCACTTGGCAGTATGGAATTAGGGCTCCATTTTATGCTATTTTCCCCCCAAAGCCCAGATTATTCTTATATGGGGAGAGAAGGGAGCAGCATTGGTCCTTGAGCTGGTAGAAAACTTCTCTGAGAAGCTTACTAGTCAAAAAGCATTGTTTTAAAAAAGAAGTCTAGTAGATGAGGGTTACATTTAGGAGAAATGAAAACAATAGTATCATGCCCTCAGACATGAAAGGCTTTTTTTTTGTTGTTTTGAAGAAATGAGTAGGAAGAAGGTGAAGAACCATTTCCTGATGTTTCTTAAATCTCATGATATAGAAGTCAGTGTCAATATCAAAGACAAACTTTTCATTCAATAAACAAGTGTTTTTAAATAGTCTTTTATTTTTCCCCAATTGTATCAAGAAATTTTTTACCATTTATTTTTTCAAGCTTTGAAGTTCCAAATGTTCCCCCCCTCTTCCCTTCCCTCTTGAAAAAAATAGTAGACAATTTGACATAATTTATACACATGATATCACATACAACATGGTTCCAGGTAAGTGAGAGTTGTGAAAGAAGAAACAGACCAAATGGGAAAAAAGAGAGAATAAAATAAGTGAAAAATTGCTTCAATCACCTTTCAGAGTCCATTGCATCTTTATCTGGATAAAGACAGTATTTTTCTGGGGCAGCAGTAAATAAAACACTGGTACAGAAGTCAGGAAGACCTGATTTCTAATCTGTCCTCAGACACTTAACAGTGGCTATGCGATCATGGGAAAGTCATTGAATTCCACTTGCCATGTACATGCAAAATTAATTTTAAAAAGAAGATAATTTTTCACTTTGTAAGTAGATTTGGAAGCTAGGCCACTGATTATAGGATAATGTTCTTCCCACTATTCCACTCTGTAGTCCCCTGTATACCTTCAAGTTACTAAATCAAATATCAGATCACATACTGTACTTTGCCTCTACCTTCTCTAAGAAGATTTTCTTTCAGGAACTTTCCTGATCAAATCAGAAGTGATTTATTTTTTTTATCATGAATTTCTGGGATGCTGGTTTTTTTTTTTTTTAAAGAACAACATGATAGTTTATTTTCAAAAAATCATTTGTCTTTATGTCTTATTTTCCTCACCAAATTGCAACATCCCTCACTCCAAGGAATAAGGCTTTTTTTTTTCATGCCTAGGTCCCTATAGTCAAGCAAATAGTGCCTTAAAAATCAATTCATGCTAAAATATTTATTATTTATTTTTCAGTGATAGTGAATACAAAGGAAATTGTGAAATATGACATTCTGTTGGGGATGGCAATGTGGACATGCATTACATATATCTGTGTATGTATGTATGCATGTATGTGTGTGTGCATATGTATGACAAAAATATGACAAAATATGACACATTTTTGACAAAATATGACATATTTTGACACATATGACACGTGTGACAAAATAAATCCAATAGTAATAGCAGTTGAAAAAGGAACTAGAATGTTGAGGAATTAGCATTGGTTGCATGTAGATGGTACTTGCTGAATCCTAAATTAAAATTAGGACTTCTGAAAGGTCAAGGTGAAGCAATTACTAAAAAAAATAAATAATTAAACGATGAATTATGTACTTAAGGGCGGGAAATATCTTCATAACAGGTAGTGGGGAATTTAAAGGTCAAAGAGAAGAATCTGGTTTTGATCTTCAAAGCCAGGGAAGTTTCCTGAGTAGGAGAGAGTCATAATAATACACATACTATGCCAATGAAAAAATAAGTCTAGTTACTATCCCAATGTGATTCTCACAACAATCTTGTGACTTTTAAATTTTGGGTAGGATGATTATAATTTTTTTAAAAAGAAAATTGACTCAAAGACTTGAGATAATTTTCACAAAGTAAGAAAGCTAAGAAGTGTAAATGTTGGACTTGGAAAACAGTTCTATTATCAATTGCTCAGTTCTCTCCATTGTATTACATTATTGCTAAACAATAATTCTGAAATAGTGTTTCTTTTTTCACAGGATTGAATCCAAGTAATGACATTTATGAGTACATGATTAGCAGAAGTATCTGTGTTAAAGGAGATTGTAAAACTCTAGAAGGAACCATTGGTAGCTGCTCTGATGGGAAATTTGTATGCTTCAAGAATAAAATATAAGGAGAAAAACCTGATTTGTGGAGGCTTTGGGAAATGTAAATGTAAAAAGGTAGAAGACTGGATGAAATTCATGGAACTGAGTATTCTTATTTTACCAAAGAGAATACCATTTTAAAATCACACTTGAAATTAAAATGATACCTGGATTTTTGTTCATTTGATGAGATAAAATGCTTATTAAAAAGCCATAGTAAAATGTATTTTCCATAGTATAGAGGAGAGTATGGATAGAGAATTAGCAATGAAGCCAAGAAAATCTGAAGTCTCATCTCTGACATATAGTAGAAATGAAATTTCAGAGAAATAATCACTTTCTCCATGCTACACACAACTCTCCACGACTTTAAGTCACAGATAATTGCCAACTTGTTAGCAGAAGGAATTTCCTCACCAGGAAGCTGCCTCTACTGATGAAATCCTAGGCTAATTCCCTCTCTATATTTTACTCAAAATTTCAATCAGATTCAAATTTTCCAGAATGCTTCTATCACTGATAAGTTATATTCCCTTCACAATTATGTATAGGGTCTTTAAGAATATTCTAACACAAAAAAATCACCTCTGGAAAGCTAGTCCTATAGCAATGTATAGTGTCATCTTAAATATGGGTAATACAAAAGGGGAATCACAGAATGCATCACTAAACTGTTGTAGGACTTCAAAACCCTCAGGAATCATTGGATTTTCTGAGAAATGATAAGATTGTTGCAAGACTTCAAAAACTTTCGGGGATCATTAGATTCCCTGACATTACATTAAGTAATGAACAATAGATTGGTTTTGGACTATCTCTTGGTTGCTGAAGAAGGCATATGTGTGACTATTGTTTACATACCCTCCTTCTAGCACTTCTGGAATTCTCTTACAAAACCATATTGATTTATATTGTTTGTTATATCACTACTTGCACGTATAATTCATGTTTGTTACACCTCATCAAGCCTACACTAACTGTGGGGAGAGTCATCACTAATAGTCTGTGCATTATTGCTATGTGCTTGTGTAATACCTCCCATGCTGATGGGTTTGTGCATACCTTTTTCTAATAAGACCCTTTAGTCCAGAACCCCGCTAGCAACCCCCATTTCCCTTTGGTGCTTTTCATCTCCCTTCCTGAGAAGTCAGGGATGGCATGACCACCTATATTCTAAAACAAAATAAAGCAGGAGATGTAGAGGGCTGAAACTCTTGAGTTGATGCACTGAGGTCAGGACAGCAGAGCACTTGAAGCTAACTACCAATTGGACAATATTTTATGAGCACATGCTTGGAAAATGGCCCTTCCCACTATCTTGTGCTAGCTCAATGATTGGTGTATCCAGAGGATTGTAGGAAGGACTAGGGGGTGGAGTAAGACTAGCCAGAGTCACTTTGGCAGTAGACAAGGAAGAAGGAGGTTGCAGAAGATCCCCTTTACTTCTGTCCCTAAAAACCAAGAAGAAAGACTAAGGACTTTTGCTTATCCTGACTCTGGCTGATTCTAAGGTATCCTGGGTGCTAGCACGATCATCACAGGATTCCTAAATTCAGAATGATTTTAGAGGGAAAAAATGGTCTAGAAGAAGGACTTTTGGAGGTGAAAATTACAATTTAATAGTTCTGACTTAAAATTGCATAATGTTTTATTGGATATAACTATTGTTTCTTAATAAAGTAAGTCAAGATTGGATTCATCCAGGAGAGAATGGAAGAGATATAGGAAGATCATATGTGATGATCCCTAGCTTTCTTAGAGGGGAAAACATGAAATGGAACTCATTGATTTCTTACACATATTGAAAATTGAAGGAGATATAATTACTTTTTATGGAGAAATAAACATAAAAAAATTCCATACACACAAAATCTGATGGTCTTTTCAACTGCTGTAAATACTTTTATTATAAATTGATAAAAAAGACACTTACCACCCTCTCTTAATGATTACCTCAACCCTTCTGTCTTTGATCAATGAGACTTCTTCAGCAAATCTAGAAATATTCATTTACCTTCTTTTCTTTGCTACCTTTGAAAAGGAAGTGTTTTCTAATTCTGATGACAAATCTGGAACCTACAAGACAAACATTCCTCTAGAAGCATTTTCCTCCTCTTCCTCTACTAAGCTTTCCTGTCCTTTTCAGTAAATGATGTTACTTATTTACTCTAATTTGGTACAGAATGTTGATATTGATTATTGCTGCAAGCTGAATATTGGGAAAGGTCCATTTAAAGCAATTTTATGCTCCTATTGGGGATTACTGTCCAGCTTGTGATATCCTAAACTGATTGAGAATCAACCTACTATTTTTCAAATCAAACTTTTAATATGTTTGATTATCAGTTTTTGGATATTTGAGATTCTTTATGGGCTCTTCAGGGACCCTGGCTGAGATAATTCTTGGAGGAGAAATTCTGGCCTAGAGCCATCTTTGCAAAAAGGAATTGCTTTATCAAAACATTTACCTTAGTCCTCCCCATTGCACTCTATTTAAAGCCAGAGATAGCATTACATGACTTGGACACTCTTGAAGTTAAATAACATGTTATTTAATTTGACTTGATTTCAAATCTTACTATGAATTGCAACACTTGCATATTAACTTTGAACATGCTATTGGTCAATATCTATGGCCAATAAATAAAAGGATACTCCAGGCTCCAAGGAAGGTTCTCTCAATGAATTTCAGGTATCAGAAGCTAATACTTACTGAACTCAGGTAACTTGCATATTGTTTGGTCTATTCTGGACTGGTTTTAATTGTCTTACCTTATCCAATTTTCTGTTGAGCTGTCATTTCATCTTGTTTCCTCTAATTCCCAGGATCACAATGAGTCAATTCACGATGAGAAATCTCTACCTTGTGTTTATAATGCTTTTTGCTATTTTCTTTTTTGCTGAAACAGGTAAGGAGAAGTTTGAAAAAAGATAAATGGAAGATGGGTCCTGTTGGGCCCTCAATTTTTTTTAACAACTGGAACTTGGACTAATCCTGAGTCTTTCTTTACCTTAAATTAGATTAAGAATAATCTCATCTTCCAAAATTCTAAGTAAACAAGTATTCATTCAGGTAATCAAATGCTGCATTTATATCCAGCAGGTAGAAGGATAGGAAGTATAGAGGTGATTGTAATTGCATATTTAAAGGAATTTTAAACAGTATGGGAAGAGAGGTCAAGGAAGAATGAGATATCTCTAATATGGTTCCAACATTATACAATGAATGTTTCATTAGATTCAACTCTGATAAGATGACTCAAGCATTGACTTTGAAGTCAGAAATTCAGAATTGGAAAGCCAGCTCTAGCACCTACTAACCCTCTGAATGAAAAGGTCACACCAACTAGTTGGAGGAGCCTAGGTAAGTCAATGAATCTCCATGGCCTTCAATTTCTTATTGCACTGATCAATTCCAAAGAACATTTTGAAGATCAAAAGAGGACTTGTCTAAAGCAAAGAGAAAAAAATATATAATGTGTGGTTTAGAATCTAGGAAGAGCTTGAAGGAAGGCCTATTTTTGTAAAAAAACCCTGAATGTTGAGAACACTTGGTGTATTGTTCTTCTCTAGTATTTACTGATTGTTCCACTTTATTTAAGTACTGTGAGCTTCAGCTTTGTTACCTGTAAAAATGAAGTTAATAATGCTAATATCTTGTAATCTGCAATGAAAATTGACCATATGTTATAGTTATGATCAATATGCTTATCCCTAGACAAAGGCAGGGAAGGAAAGTTTTTTTTTTAAATTTATAAGATTTAGATTCAACTATCATTGTAACCTAGCTACTGTGATGACAGATCTCACTTTCTTTGGCACCTGTTATTTTCTTGTCCAAGGTAAATGAGATCACAAGTAGTAAGATTCTGGTCCAAATTAAAATTTTCTAGTGCCAAATTTCAGTATCTGTGCCATTTATTCCATTCTTTCTCCCCATTCTAGGTCTTCTATCTAAACTCATTTGGCACTATGGAATTATGGGCTCTATTTTATGTAACTTTTCATCCTAAGCTCAGATCACTACTATAGTAGGAGAGAAGGGAGCAGCAATTGTCCTTGAGCTGGTAGAAACCTTCGCTGAGAAGCTTAATAGTCAAAAAGCATTCTGTTTTAAAAAAGAAGTCTAATACATGTGAATTACATATAGGAGAAATTAAAAACAATAGTATCATGCCCTCAGACATGGAAGGCTTTTTTTGGTTTTGAAGAAGTGAGTAGGAGGAAGATGAAGAACCATTTCCTGATGCTTCTTAAGTCTCATGATATAGAAGTCAGTGTCAATATCAAAGATAAACTTTTCATTCAATAAACATGTTTTTAAATAATATTTAATTTTCTCCCAATTGTATCAAGAAATTTTTTACCATTTATTTTTACAACATTTTGAGTTGCAAATCTTCCCCCCTCTCTCCCCTTCCCTCTTGCAAAGGTGGTAGACAATTTGATGTAATTTATACATGTGATATCACATACAACATGTTTCCAAGTAAATAACAGTTGTGAACGAAGAAAGATCAAATGGGGAAAAAAGAGAGAATAAAATAAATGAAAAAAATTACTTCAATCAGCTTTCAGAGTCCATTGCATCTTTATTTTGATAAAGATAGTATATCCCTGGGATAGTAGTAAATAAAACACTGGTACAGGAATCAGGAAGATCTGACTTCTAATCTATCTTCAATCACTTAACAGTAGTTGTGTGATCCTGGGAAAGTCACTGAATTCCAATTGCCATGTATATGCAAAATTAATATTAAAAAGAAAATATTTTTTTTCCTTTGTAAGTAGAATTGGAATCCAGGCTATTGATTCTAGGATAAAATTCTTTCCACTATTCCGCTCTGTAGTCCCCTGAATCCCTTCATGTTACTAAATCAAATATCAGATGACATACCGTACTTTGCCCGTACCTTGTCTAAGAAGACTTTCTTCCAGGAACTTTCCTGATCAAGTCAGAAGTGATATTTTTTGAATCATTAATTTCTGGGATGCTGCTTTTTTTTTTAAGGAACAATATCATGTGATAAAAAATATCATGTGATATTTTATTTTATTTCAAATCATTTGTTTGTATGTCTTATTTTTCTCACGAAATTGCAACATTTCTCACTATAAGAATAAGGCTTTTTTTCACGCATATGTCTCTACAATCAAGCAAATAGTTCCTTAAAGATCAATTCATGGTGAAGTATTTATTACGTGTCTTCTCCTTTCCAGTGATAGTGAATGCAAATGAAATTGTGAAATATGACATTCAATTGGGGATGGCAATGTGGGGATGCATTACATATATCTGTGTGTGTGTGTGTGTGTGTGTGTGTGTGTATACGTAGGACAAAATAAATCCAATTTTAATGGCAGTTTCAAAGGGAACTAGAATGTTGAGGAATTAGAATAGGTTGCATGTAGATGTTAGTTAAATCTTGAATTTTGGTGAATCCTTAATAAAATTAGCACTTCTGAGAGGTCAAGGTGAAGCAATTACTAAAAAATTTTAAAAATTACATGATTATGTACTTAAGGGGGAAAGATATCTTCATAAGAGGGAGTGGGGAATTTAAAGGTCAAAGGGAAGAATCTGGTTTTGATCTTCAAGGCCAGGGAAGTTTCCTGAGTAGGAGAGAGACATGATAATACAAATACTATGCCAATGAAAAAATAAGTTCGGTCACTATCCCAATGTGATTCTCACAACAATCTTGGGATTTTTAAAATTTTGGTAGGTCGATTATAATTTTTTGAAAAAGGAAATTGACTCAAAGAGTTAAAGTAATTTTCATGAGGCAAGAAAGCTAAGAAGTGTTAATGTTGGGATTGGAAACCAGTTCTGTTATCAATTGCTCAGTTATCTCCATTGTATTACACTATTTCTAAACAATAATTCTGAAGTAGAGATTCTTTTTTCACAGACATGTGGCCACATCGTGAGACCATGGATTGTGTGAATAACAGAGGTAGTTCCTGCAGTTTTGATGCTTGTAATACTGATGAAACAACACTTGGTACCTGCTTTGGTGGGAGACGCTTATGCTATAAGTTTTAAATATAAAGAGAAAAACTTGGTGTTTGGAGGCTTTGGGGAATGGAAATGTAAAAAGTTAGAAGATTGGGTAAAATTCATGGAATATTGAGTATTCTTATTTTATCAAAGAGAATTCCATTTTAAAATCCTACTTGAAACAAAAATGATTTCTGGGTTTTTATTTATTTGATGAGATAAAATGTCAATAAAAAAGCCAAAATAAAATGTATATTCCTTAGTATGGAGGAGAGTATGGATAGAGAATTCACAATGAAGCCAAGAAAATCTGAAGTCCCATCTCTGACATATAGTAGATGTGAAATCCCAAAGAAATTATCACTTTCTCCATGTTACAGACAACTCTTTATGACTTTAAGTTAAAAATAACTGCCAACTTGTTAGCAGAAGGCATTTCCTCATCTGGAAGCTGCCTATACTGATGGAATCTCTATATTTTACTCAACATTTCAGTCAGATTCAGATTTTCCAGAACGCTTCTTCCACTGATAAGTTATATTCCCTTCACAGTTCTGTAAGGGGTCTTTAAGGGTATTTAAGAATATTCTAACCCAATACATCACTTCTTGATAGCTAGTCTGATACCAGTGTACATCTTCATCTTAAACAGGGTAATGCAAAAGGGGAATCACATAGTGCATCACTAGATGTAGTCAAAGACTTAGTGATGTGGTGTGATATTCCAGAACTTGTACTCTGCTCAAAAGCCTCCCAAATCCAGGATCACCTTAATATCATACTCTCTTTCTTCACCTTCAACTTGCCTCCACAGCTTCCTTCAAGACAGAGCAGAGATGCTACTTTCTAAATGAGAACTTGCCCAACTCTATCCCCTCATCTCTAAAGTTGGGTCTTCCTCTGAGATGATCTGACCTTATCTTGCATGTGTCTTACATACATAGTTGCTTCTCTCAGTAGATTTTGAGCTATTCGAATACAAGCACATTTCTCTAGCTATTTTTCTATCCCCAGCATAGTACAGGGTGCATCATATTATTTTTATTATAACTTTTTATTGACAAAACATATGCATGGGTAATTTTTCAACACTGACCCTTACAAAACTTCTGCTCCAACTTTTCCCATCCTTTTCTCCACTGCTTCCCTTAGATGGCAGGTAGTACTATACATGCTAAATATGTTAAAATATATGTTAAATACAATATATGTATACATATTTATACAGTCATCTTGTTATACAAGAAAAATTGGATTTAGAAAGAAGGTAAAAATAACCTAGGAAGAAAAACAAAAATGCAAATCAACAATAACAGGAAGAGTGTAAATGCTATTTTGTGGTCCACACTCATTTCCTAGTATTCCTTCTCTGGCTGTAGCTGTTTCTGTTCATTATTGATCAATTGGAACTGAATCGGATCCTCTCATTGTTGAAGTTAACCTCTTCCATCAGAACTGATCCTCATATAGTTTTGTTGTTGAAGTGTATAATGATTTCCTGGTTCTGCTCATTTCACTTAGCATTAGCTCATGTAAATCTCTCCAATCCTCTCTGTATTCATCCTGCAGGTCATTTTTTACTGTTCATTACATATTCTTACAATAATATTCCATAATATTCATATACCACAATTTACTTAGCCATTCTCCAATTGATGGGCATCTATTCAATTTCCAGTTTTTAGCCACTACAAAAAGAGCTGCCACAAATATTTTAGGGTGTGTAATACTTGCACCCTAAAGAATGTTTCTTGACTTGATTAAAATGCACATAAAAAGATAGATAATCACATTAACAATAAGGGAAGGTAACTGGATATAAAGGAAGAAAGAATAAGAGAAGAGAATGCATGTGATTTTGTTCCTAAATGAATTTTGAGTGGGCAAAGGGATTTCTTTAAAAAGATGCTATTAAAAGAAGTTGCTATGAAGATGAGTATATAAAAAAGGTATTAAGTCTAATGACATGAGACTGACAATAGTTAAGGTTTTACTATGTCTGTGCTCCCTAGTTATGGATATATAAGGGCAAAAAAGACCTCCCATTCTAATGGGGGGAGAAAATAGGCAAATGACAATTTACTGACAAGATCAATGTAGGGTAAGTATAAGGAAGGAACTCTCAGAGGAAAATTCAGTTACAATACAGGCAAAGTGAAGGTGGAATTTGAGTTCAGTTTTGAGGGATTCTTAAAAAGATGTAGATGAGGATTCCATCTTTGAGTTAAAGTCAGGAAAAACATGGAGTTCAGAGACAAAGAGTCGTGTGAACAAAATAAAGAAAGGCATTCAGAATGGAAGGGTACTCTTCTAGAAGCAAGAACAGAGATGGAGAATATTTAGGAATAATAGATTTTGAAAGACATAACTCATATGCTTTACAATATTACCTTTGGCCCTATTCTGACCACTCTATGGTAAAGTGTTTTTGATTCAGGGAAAACATGGATTCAAAACCTGCCTGAGATAGTAAACATAAGAGATAATTATACAGACAACTCTGAGTTTTGTAAAACATTTTATAATATATCTTATCTGACTTTATCCTTGGAACAACCCTAGGAGATAGGTACTCCCAATATCTCCATTTTACAGTTGAGGGAACTAATGCAGAAAAAACTAACTGAGCTGCCCAAAGTCAAAACAAAAGGAAGTATCTAAGGCCAGATTTGGACTCAGTTCTTCTTGACTCCATGTTTGGTGCTCTATCTGCTGGGCTATCCATCTGCTGAAATTATACTTGGATGTCATTATACAATTTATTTCTCTTCTCTGAGACTCAGTTCCAGTTTTGTGAGATGGGGATTCATAAGAATCTCTATCAAACAGGATTGTTGAGAGCACCAACGGAATTGTGATAGGAAGTATTCTGAAACCTTGAAATAGCTACATAAATGTTCTTGCTAAGTTGATTTTGCTGAGCAGAGAGATAGGTAGCCAAGGGCACCATCAATTGAGAACAAAAACTCATTTCCAAAATTTCAGAAGGACAATATGACAAGAGCACAGGTTTTACAGTCTGGTGTATGTAGTGTTAGGATAGTTAGAAGGATTATTCTCTATTGTTCACCAGACTAGCTCTTCATTTCTCATTGATATATTTCTCATTTATGCAAAGGGCCCTGACAATATCAATTCCTGATGATGAAATAAATATTTATTTCGAAATCAATCTGATTGACTCAATTGAAATAAAAAGCCAGTAGAATTAAAAAAAACAATGGGTCAAACTTCTCTTCAGTAGGTAGGTGCCACAGGGAATAAAGTGTCATATCTAGAATCCTAAAGACTGCTCTTCTTCAGTTCAAATATGGTCTAAGACTATCTTCATGACACTGGGCAAATCACTTCTCCCTGTTTACCTCAAATTCCTAATCAACACAATGAGATGGAAAGGGAAATAGATTCAAACCACTTAAAATTTTTGCCAGGAAAACCCTGAATAGCTTCACTGACAGTCAGATAGGAGTGAAAAAGACTGAACAAGAACATATATCCAGGTTAATACAAACAAATTCTTTGGGGATAGGGGAAGTGAGCACACACAGATAACTAGTTTTAAAGCTAGTGAATAAAGAAACTCAGGTTTCTACTAAACTGCCTACACGTCAAGGGTCTCTTGTGGGACTATTCTCTCCCATCACCTGTCCTCTCTATAATACTTTCCAATCTCCTACAGCAGCAAGACTCTTCTATCTTACAGTTGGGCTACAAAAGGAGTGTTGTGCTTTTTAAGTTAAAAGGGAGCATTATTTTCACTCATGAAACCTGAACCCTAAGCTTGAAGTGGGCAGGTTCTCATAAAGTCTGTTCCCTTGATTTAATCTTGAAGCAGAGTTGTTTCAATATCATTCCTCTTAAGCTTAAGAATTGCAGAACTCCTTAGATCTATTCTCCAGACAAAGCAACAAAGTCCTGAAAATTCTTATCACAAGAGAAAGTAGAATTCTGCTTTGTTCAGTAACTAACCAGAAGTTGTAGAACTATCATCCAATTAAAGCAGCATCAACATTGATGAGGAGGCCTGTCTGTACTCAGATTTGTCACTTAGATGGTACTAGAGAGTAATAAGAACTTCTCAAGCTCTTTCCTGAAAAAGAGTCTGCTTTCTCAAGAAGCTCTCAGCAATCCCAGAATTCTTCTCTCAAAGTAGCTCCAGGCATAGTCCAGAACCTAGCTTGTTTCAGTCCAGAGCAGCTGCTCTTCCTTTTGGAGGAATATCTGCTGGGATATCTTTGATGCCCTCTCCCTTTGTCACTATCTTCTCTTTTCAGATAGAAGATGTTTTTTCATTTTTTCCTTTTGACATAGCTTCAAATACTATGTATCAAGTTCTCTGTGTGACTACTAACCTGTCAACTAAGGTTAAAGTAAATCTTGTTAATTCTACTTAATTCTGTCACATTAAATATCTGTGAATATCTAGCACCATCAGGTTTAACATAATCAGTGTGTGATTTTCCCAAGTTCCCAATCCCTTCTTGGAATTGTATTTTTCCAACTATCAGAAACAAGTGAAAGCCTAAACACACACACACACACACACATTTTTATTGTAGAGGGCTGGAACTATGTACTGAGGTCAAGACTGCTGAGCACTTGAGGCTAACTTCTGATTGGACAATACTCTATGGACATATTCTTGGAAAATGGTCCCTTCCACTATCCGTACTGGCTCAATGATTGGTGTATAGAGGATTGTAGGAGGGACTGGGGTGGGGATGGAGTAAAGCTAACCAGGGACACATTCTTGGTGGTAGACGAGGAGAAAGCAGTTGGGAGATTCTGCTTCCATCCTGTTCAATCCTGCATAAGGGGACCAAGAAAAAAGATTGAGAATTTTTCCTTATCGTGACTCCAGCTGATTCTGAGGTATCCTGGGTGTTAGCGCCATCATTAAATTTGGCTCCCAAGCATGGGAACCGAGGACCCTAACTTCACTGAAGAACGTGACCAGGAAATAGGGTGAGTATTTAAATAGACAAACAGGGAACTTAACTTTGTTAAGAGCTAAACTAGTAACCTTTTCTAGCTGTAATGGGGCAGATATTGGGAAAAGATCCAGCCCCAGCCCCACTCCCAACCCCAGCCCCACCCCAAAGGATATCTGCAGGAAGCATACTCAGACTGATAAAGAGAGAGGGCTTATTTATGACTTGGGAGCAGATTGATGGATTGCTGGATACATTAGAACATATGTCCCCTTGGTTCTTTGAGGAAGAAGAAATAAGTCTAGATAATTGGAAACTTGTAGGAGATCAATTCTGCGAATATTATAATGACAATGGTTCTGAGTCACTTACCAAAGAAACACTATATATATACAACAAAATACAATTGGCCTTAAAAAACTCTACAAGTTATAGAAAAAAGGAAAATCCTAAAAATGGCCAGATGCGGAAGTATGAGGAAAATGAGGAGGACAAAGGAGGGATTAAGAGATGCCTCCTTTGAGTATGGTGAGAATGAAAGTATTACCTAAATGAACTTAGAGGTTAGAGACTGAGTGCTACACAAACCAATGAGTCAAGAACTCCTGGATGCATTTCCTCATTTTGTCATATTTATATTCTGGAAATAACCTACAAGTATGTCTTACTACAGTTCAATATATCCTTCTCTCAGCTGCCAAAAAGATCTTTCTGAAATACAGGTCTTAAATACAATGACTATGTCATTTCCAAACAATAAATTCCTATATCTCCCTCTTACCTCTAAAGTTTTATGTCAACTATAAAAGCCTCTCTTTGTCTTTCAAATCTTCTTAAAATGGATTTTTCTGTATTTTTTATACTTTTCTACCCTCTACACATTCTACAATTCACTCTTTTTGATATTCTTCACACACAATACTCCCTGTTCTGTCTCTGACTTTTCACTTGTATTTCATGCCTGTAATACTCTCTTTCTTCACCTTCAACTTATCTCCACAACTTCATTCAAGATAAAGCAGAGATCCTACTTTCTAAATGATACTTGTCCAACTTTATTCCCTCCTCTCTAAACCTGGGTCTTCCTCTGAGATAATCTGACATTATCTTGCATGTACCTTACATACATAGTTGCTTCTCTAGGTACATTGTCAGCTTTTTGAAAACAAGCACTTTTGTTTAGCTATTTTTCTATCCCCAGCATAGTACAGGGTTCATAATACTATTTTTATTATAACTTTTTATTGACAAAACATATGCATGGGTAATTTTTCAACTGACCTTACAAAACTTCTGCTCCAACTTTTCCCCTTCTTTCCTCCACCACTTGGAATATAATATTCCAAAAGGCTAAGGAACTTAGTATGCAGCCAAAAATAACTTACCCAGCCAAAATCAGCATCTTTTTCCAGGGAAGAAGAGCGACATTCAACAAAATAAGCATATTTCACCTATTTTTGATGAAAAAAAACAGAACTTAACAAAAAGTTTGATATATAAATATAGAACTCAAGAGAAACCTAAAAAGATAAAAATAAATCTTGGGAATTATATTTCTGCTATAAAGATATATATAAAGAATACATGTATACCTTGTTCTAGAACCTAGAGGTGGAAAGGAAATTGTACCCAGAAAAGGGTAAGTAAGGGTACTACAGCTCATGAAGAGGCAAAGGAAACATATTATATCTGAGAGAAAGAATGGAGGGGGGTGAACATAGTGTATATTTTACTTCCATCAGAATTGGCTTAAAGAGAAAAAATTTAGACATATTCAATTTATGGTAAAACTTCTCCCACCTCATTGAAAAGTGGGAGGGTAAAAGTGAAAAGGGACGGAATAAGCTAAGCAGAAAGAAATACAGAAATTGTGAGGGAAAGGAGTAAGATGGGGGAGGAACTCTAAGGTGGCAGGAAGGATACTAAAAAGGGAGGGATGTGAGAAGCAAATGGTACTCACAAGTTTAGTACTGGGAGGGGGGTAAAGGGGAAAGATTGGAGAAAAGCATAAACAGGGATTAACAAGATGACAAGTGATATAGAATTGGTCATTTTAACCATAAATGTGAATGGGGTAGACTCCTCCATAAAGAGGATGCAGTGAACCAAATGGATTAAAAGCCAGAATCCTACAATATGTTGTTTATAGGAAACACACCTGAAACAGGGAGATACATGCAGAGTAAAGGTAAAAGGTTGGAGCAGAATCTACTATGCTTCAGGTGAAGTCAAAAAAGCAGGGGTAGTCATCCCCATCTCAGATCAAGCAAAAGCAAAAATTGATCTAATTAAAAGAGATAAGGAAGGGCACTATATCTTGCTAAACGGTAGCATAGATAATGAAGCAATATCAATATTAAACATATATGCACCAAGTGGTGTAGCATCTAAATTCTTAAAAGAGAAATTAAGAGAGCTGCAAGAAGAAATAGACAGCAAAACTATAATAGTGGGAGATATCAACCTTGCACTCTCAGAATTAAATAAATCAAACCACAAAATAAATAAGGAAGAAGTCAAAGTGGTAAATAGAATACTAGAAAAGTTAGATATGATAGATCTTTGGAGAAAATGAAATGGAGACAGAAAGGAGTACACTTCCTTCTTAGCAGTTCATGGAACCTATACAAAAATTGAGCATATATTAGGACATAAAAACCTCAAACTCAAATGCAGTAAGGCAGAAATAGTAAATGCATCCTTTTAAGACCACAATGCAATGAAAATTACATTTAATAAAAAGCCAGGGGAAAATAGAGCAAAAAATAATTGGAAACGAAATAACCTCATACCAAAGAATGATTGGGTGAAACAGCAAATTATAGACATTGTTAATAACTTCACCTAAGAAAATGATAGTAATGAGACATGATATCAAAATGTGTGGGATTGAGTCAAAGGGGTGATAAGGGGAAATTTCATATTTCTAGAGACCTCTTGCATAAAATAGAGAAAGAGAAAGACAATGAATTGGGCTTGCAACTAAAAATGCTAGAAAAGGGACAAATTAAAAATCCCCAGTCAAACACAACACTTGAAATTCTAAAAATAAAAAGAGAGATCAATAAAATTGAAAGTAAAAAAAAAACTATTGGATTAATTAATAAAACTAAGAGTTGGTTCTATGAAAAAACCAACAAAATAGACAAACCTTTAGTAAATCTATTTAAAAAAAGGAAACAGGAAAATCAAATTGTTAGTCTTAAGAATGAAAAGGGAGAACTTGCCACTAACAAAGAGGAAATTAGAGCAATAATTAGGAGTTACTTTGCCCAGCTTTATGCCAATAAATTTGACAACTTAAATGAAATGGAAGAATACCTTCAAAAATATAGCTTGGCCAGATTAACAGAGGAAGAAGTAAATAGACTAAACAGTCCCATTATAGAAAAATAAATAGAACAAGCTATTAACCAACTCCCTAAGAAAAAATCTCCAGGACCAGATGGATTTACATGTGAATTCTACCTAATATTTAAAGAACAATGAACTCCAATGCTACATAAACTATTTGAAAAAATGGGGAATAAAGGAGTCCTATCAAATTCCTTTTATTACACAGACATGAAACTGATACCTAAACCAGGTAGGTTGAAAACAGAGAAAGAAAATTATAGACCAATCTCTCAAATGAATATTGATGCTAAAATTTTAAATAAAATATTAGCAAAAAGATTATAGAAAATCATCCCCAGGATAATACACTATGACCAAGTAGGATTTATACCAGGAATGCAGGGCTAGTTCAATATTAGGAAAACTATTAACATCATTGACTATATCAATAACCAAATTAAAAAAAAAAAACATATGATCCTCTCAATAGATGCAGAAAAAGCATTTGATAAAATCCATTCCTAATAAAGACACTTGAGAGGATAGAAATAAATGGACTTTTCCTTAAAATAATCAGGAGCATATATTTAAAACCATCAATAAGCCTCATATGCAATGGGAAAAAACTGGAACCTTCCCCAGTAAGATCAGGAGTGAAACAAGGTTGCCCACTATCACCATTATTATGCAATATTGTATTAGACATGCTAGCTTTGGCAATAAGAACTGAGAAAGAAATTAAAGGAAGCAGAGTACGCAATGAGGAAAGCAAATTATCACTCTTTGCTGATGATATGATGGTATATTTAGAGAATAGAGATTCTACTAAAAAGCTATTAGAAATAATTGATAATTTTAGCAAAGTTGCAGGATACAAAATAAATCCCCATAAATCATCAGCATTTTTATACATCACCAACAAAAATCCAACAGCAAGAGATACAAAGAGAAATTTCATTCAAAATAACTGTTGACAGCATAAAATATTTGGAAATCTATCTACCAAAGGAAAGTCAAGAATTATATGAGCAAAATTACAAAACACTTTCCACATAAATAAAGTCAGATTTAAATAACTGGAAAAATATTAAGTGCTCTTGGATAGACCGAGCGAATATAATAAAGATGACAATACTCCCTAAACAAATCTATTTATTTAGTACCATACCAATAACAACAAAATTCATATGGAAGAACAAAAGGTCAAGAATGTTAAGGGAATTAATAAAAAAAAAATCAAATGAAGGTGGCCTAGCTGTACCTGATCTAAAACTAGCAGTTTTAGCAGCAGTCACCAAAACCATTTGGTTTTGGTTAAGAAATAAATTAATTGATCAGTGGAATAGGTTAGGCTCACAAGACAAAATAGTCAATAACTACAGCAATCTAGTGTTTGACAAACCCAAAGATCCCAACTTTTATGATAAGAATTCATTATTTGACAAAAACTGCTGGGAAAACTGGAAATTAATATGGCAGAAATTAGGCATGGACCCACACTTATATATAACACCATATATAACACCATATACCAAGATAAGATCAAAATGAGTCCATGATTTAAGCATAAAGAACAAGATCATAAATAAATTAGAGAACATAGGATAGTTTACCTCTCAGACTTGTGGAGGAGGCAAGAATTTGTGACCAAAGAAGAACTAAGATCATTATTGATCACAAAATAGAAAATTTTGATTACATCAAATTAAAAAAGTCTTTGTACAAACAAAACTAATTCAAACAAAATTAGAAGGTAAGCAACAAACTGGGAAAACATTTTTACAGTTAAAATTTTTGATAAAGGCCTCATTTCCAAAATGTGTAGAGAATTGACTCTATATGAAATCAAGATGTTCTCTAATTGATAAATGGTCAAAGGATATGAATAGACAATTCTCAGATGATGAAATTGAAACTTTAGAGATAATGCTGGAAAATAGAAATAGCAAATGCTTTCTTTTCAGATCACAATGCAATTAAAAACTACATTCAACAAAAAGTTAGGGGTAAATCGACCAAAAAGTAATTGATAACTTAATAATCTCATCTTAAAGAATGATTGGGTGAAACAGCAAATTGTAGACACAATTAATAATTTCACTCAAGATAATGACAACAATGAGACATCATACCAAAATTTGTGGGATACAGCCAAAGCAGTAATGAGGGGAAATTTTATATCTTTAGAGGCTTACTTGAATAAAATAGAGAAAGAGAAGATCAATGAATTGGGCTTGCAACTTAAAAAGCAAGCAAAAGGCCAAATTAAAAATCCCCAATCAAATACTAAACTTGAAATTCTAAAATTAAAAGGAGAAATTAATATATTGAAAGTAAAAAAACTGTTGAATTAATAAATAAAACTAAGATTTGGTTTTATGAAAAAAAACAATAAAATAGATAAACCTTTGGTAAATTTGATTACAAAAAGGAAAGAGGAAAATCAAATTGTTAGTCTTAAAAATAAAAAGGGGGAACTTTCCACCAATGAATAGGAAATTAGAGCAATAATAAGGAGTTACTTTGCCCAACTTTATGCCAATAAATTTGACAACCTAAGTGAAATGGATGACTACCTCCAAAAATATAGGCTTCCCAGATTAACAGAGGAGGAAGTAAATTGCTTAAATAGTCCCATTTCAGAAAAAGAAATAGAACAAGCTATTAATCAACTCCCTAAGAAAAAAACCCCAGGACCAGACGGATTTACATGGGAATTCTACCAAATATTTAAAGAACGATTACCCCAATGCTATATAAACTACTTGAAAAAATAGGGAATGAAGGAGTCCTACCAAATTCCTTTCATGACACAGACATGATACTGATACCTAAACCAGGGAGGTTGAAAACGTAGAAAGAAAATTATAGACCAATCTCCCTAATGAATATTGATGCTAAAATCTTAAATAAGATATTAGCAAAAAGACTATAGAAAATCATCCCCGGGATAATACACCTTGATGAAATAGAATTTATACCAAGAATGCAGGGCTAGTTCAATATTAGGAAAACTATTAGTATAATTGACCATATCAATAACCAAATTAACAAAAACCATATGATCATCTCAATAGATACAGAAAAGCATTTGAAAAAATCCAACATCCATTCCTAATAAGAACACTTGAGAGTATAGGAATAAATGGTCTTTTCCTTAAAATAATCAGCAGCATCTATTTAAAACCATCACTAAGCATCATATGTAATGGGGATAAACTGGAACCATTCCCAATAAGATCAGGCATGTATGAAGATTTCCCACTATCATTATTACTATTCAATATTGTATTAGACATGCTAGCTTTGTCAATAAGAGCTGAGAAAGAGATTAAAGGAATTAGAGTATGCAATGAGGAAACCAAATTATCACTCTTTGCTGATGATATGATGGTATACTTGGAGAACCCTAGAGATTCTACTAAAAAGCTATGAGAAATAATCCACAACTTTAGCAAAGTAGCAGGATACAAAATAAACCCATAGAAGTCATCGGCATTCTTATATATGACTAACGAAATCCAACAGTTAGAGTTACAAAGAGAAATTCCATTTAAAGTAAATACTGATAGTATAAAATATTTAGGAATCCATTTGCCAAGGGAAAATCAGAAACTTTATGAACACCACTACAAAACACTTTTTTAATTACAAATTAAAGTCAGAACTAACCAATTGGAAAAATATTAAATGCTCTTGGATTGGGCAAGCCAATATAATAAAGATGACAATACTACCTAAACTAATCTTATTATTTAGCGCTATACCAGACTCCCAAAAAACTGTTTTAATGATTTAGAAAAAATAACAACAAAGTTCATATGGAAAAACAAAAGATCAAGAATTTCAAGGGAATTAATGAAAAAAAACCCCAAAAACAATGAAGGTGGCTTAACTGTACCAGATCTAAAATTATAGTATAATGCAACAGTTACCAAAACCATTTGGTATTGGCTAAGAAATAGACTAGTTGATCAGTGGAATAGGTTAAGTTCAAAAGACAAAGCAGCCAATAACTTTAATAATCTAGTGTTTGACAAACCCAAAGACCCCAGGTTTTGCGATAAGAACCTACTGTTTGACAAAAATTGCTGGAAAATTGGAAATTAGAATGGCAGAAACTAGGCATTGACACACACTTAATACCATACACCAAGATAAGGTCAAAATGGGTCATTGACCTAGGCATAATGAGATTATAAATAATTTGGAAGAACATAGGAAGAGCATACTCTCAGACCTGTGAAAGAAGAAGGAATTTATGACCAAAGAAGAACTAGAGATCATAATTGATCACAAAATAGAAAATTTTGATTATATCAAATTGAAAAGTTTTTGTACAAATAAAATTAATGCAGAAAAGATTAGAAGGGAAGCAATAAACTGGGAAAACATTTTTACAGTCAAAAGTTCTGATAAAGGCCTCATTTCCAAAATATATAGAGAATTGACTCTAATTTATAAGAAATCAAGCCATTCTCTAATTTATAAATGGTCAAAGGATATGAACAGATAATTCTGAGAGGAAGAAATTGAAACTATTTGTTGTCATATGAAAAGATGCTCCAAATCATTATTAATCAGAGAAATGCAAATTAAGACAACTCTGAGATACCACTACACACCTGTTAGATTGGCTAGAATGACAGGGAAAGATAATGTGGAATGTTGGAGGGGATGTGGGAAAACTGGGACATTGATACATTTTTGTTGGGGCTGTAAATACATCCAGCCATTCTGGAGAGCAATTTGGAACTATGCTCGAAAAGCTATCAAACTGTGCATACCTTTTGATCCAGTAGTGTTTCTACTGGGCTTATATTCCAAAGAAATCTTAAAGAAGAGAAAGGGACCTCTAAGTGCAAGAATGTTTGTGGCAGATCTCTTTGTAGTGGCCAGAAACTGGACACTGAGTGGATGCCCATCAATTGGAGAATGGCTGAATAAATTATGGTATATGAATATTATGGAATATTATTGTTCCGTAAGAAATGACTAGCAGGATGAATACAGAGGCTTGGAGAGACTTACACGAACTGATGCTGAGTGAAATGAGCAGGACCAGAAGATCATTATATACTTCAACAACAATACTATATGATGATCAATTCTGATGGATGTGGCTCTCTTCAAAAATGAGATGAACTTTATGACATTAAATTTTAAAAGGTTTTGTACAAACAAAACCAACATAAAAAAGATTAAAAGGGAAGAACAAAGATGGGGGATAATTTTTTCTTTTTTTTAATTTTATTTTATTTTTTTATTTAATAGCCTTTTATTTACAGGTTATATGCATGGATAACTTTTCAGCGTTAAAAATTGCCAAACCTCTTGTTCCAATTTTTCACCTCTTACTCCCCACCCCCTCCCCCAGATGGCAGGATGACCAGTAGATGTTAAATACATTAAAATATAAATTAATACACAATAAGTATACATGACCAAAACATTATTTTGCTGTATAAAAAGAATCAGACTCTGAAATATTGTACAATTAGCTCGTGAAGGAAATCAAAAATGCAGGTGGGCATAAATATAGGGATTGGGAATTCAATGTAATGGTTTTTAGTCATCTCCCAGTTCTTTTTCTGGGCATAGCTAGTTCAGTTCATTACTGCTCCATTAGAAATGATTTGGTTGATCTCGTTGCTGAGGATGGCCTAATCCATCAGAACTGGTCATCATCTAGTATTGTTGTTGAAGTATATAATGATCTCCTGGTCCTGCTCATTTCACTCAGCATCAGTTCGTGTAAGTCTCTCCAGGCCTTTCTGAAATCATCCTGTTGGTCATTTCTTACAGAACAGTAATATTCCATAATTTTCATATACCACAATTTATTCAGCCATTCTCCAACTGATGGACATCCATTCAGTTTCCAGTTTCTAGCCACTACAAAAAGGGCTGCCACAAACATTCGTGCACATACAGGTCCCTTTCCCTTCTTTATAATCTCTTTGGGATATAATCCCAGTAGTAACACTGCTGGATCAAAGGGTATGCACAGTTTGATAACTTTTTGAGCATAGTTCCAAACTACTCTCCAAAATGGTTGGATTCGTTCACAACTCCACCAACAATGCATCAATGTCCCAGTTTTCCCGCATCCCCTCCAACAATCATCATTATTTTTTCCTGTCATCTTAGCCAATCTGACAGGTGTGTAGTGGTATCTTAGAGTTGTCTTAATTTGCATTTCTCTGATTAATAATGACTTGGAGCATCTTTTCATATGACTAGAAATAGTTTCAATTTCTTCATCTGAGAATTGTCTGTTTATGTCCTTTGACCATTTTTCAATTGGAGAATGGCTTGAATTTTTATAAATTAGAGTTAATTCTCTATATATTTTGGAAATGAGGCCTTTATCAGAACCTTTGACTGTAAAAATATTTTCCCAGTTTATTGCTTCCCTTCTAATCTTCTCTGCATTAGTTTTGTTTGTACAAAAACTTTTCAGTTTGGTATAATCGAAATTTTCTATTTTGTGATCAGTAATGATCTCTAGTTCTGCTTTGGTCATAAAGTCCTTCCCCTTCCACAGGTCTGAGAGGTAAACTATCCTGTGTTCCTCTAATTTATTAATAATTTCATTCTTTATGCCTAGGTCATGAACCCATTTTGACCTTATCTTGGTGTACGGTGTTAAGTGTGGATCAATGCCTAGTTTCTGCCATATTAGTTTCCAATTTTCCCAGCAATTTTTATCAAGCAGTAAGTTCTTATCCCAAAAGCTGGGGTCTTTGGTTTTGTCAAAGACTAGGTTGCTATATTTGTTGACTGTTTTGGGGGATAATTTTTTCAGTCAGTTTTTCTAATAAAAGTCTATTTTTTATTTGAGTTTTAAAATTTTTATTTATTAAAGCTCTTTATTTTCAAAACATATTCATTGATAATTTTCACCACTTTTCCCTGGAAAACTTTGTGTTCCAAATCTTTTTCTCCTTCCGTTTTCACCACCCTCTCCCCTGGACAGCAAGTAATCCAATGTATGTTAAAAAATATGCAATTCTTCTAATTATGTTTTCACAATTATCATGTTGCACAAGAAAACTCAAATCAAAAAGGGAAAAAATGAGAAAGAGAACAAAATGCAAGCAAACAACAGCAAAAAATGAAAATATTATCATGTGATCCACACCCAGTCCCCCCAGTCCTCCTTTTGGCTATAGATAGTTCTTGACATCACATGACCACTGGAACTGGAAAGACCTCCTTTCTAAAATTCATAAAGAATCGTGTCAAATTTATAAAAGGACAAGTCATTCCCCAATTGACAAATGGTTAAAAGATATGAACAGACAATTTTCAGATGATGAAATGAAAGCTATCTATAGTTACATGAAAAAAATGTTCTAAATCATTATCGATTAGAGAAATGCAAATTAAAACAACTCTGAGATACCACTTCATACCTTTTAGATTAGTTAAATAACAAGAAAAGGTAATGATATGTGTTGGAGGAGATGTGGGAAAACGGGAACATTAATGCATTGTTAGTGAATTTGTGAAATGATGTAACCATTCTGGAGAGCAATTTAGAACTATGCCCAAAAGACTATATGATTTTGCATATACTATGACCCAGAAATACCTTTATGATACATAAAGGAGGGAACAAGACCCACATGTACAAAAATGTTAGTAGCAGCTCTTTTTGTGGTAACCTAAAAATTGGAAAATTTGTAGATACTTATCAATTGGGAAGTGGTTGAATAAATTTTGGTATATTAATGTAATGAAATATTATAATTCTACAAAAAATGATGAACAAGCTGATATTAGAAAGGTCTGGAAAGATTTACATAAAATGATTTCAGCAAAATAAGCAGAATGAGGAATACATTGTACACAATAACAGCTAGATTTTACGATGACTCACCATGATAGATTTGGTTCTTCTAAGTGGTTCAGTGATTTAAAGCAATCCCAATAAACGTTGTATAAAAAAATATTATCTGCATTCAGAAAAAGAACTATGGAGATTGAATATAAATCCACACATGCTATGTTCACTTTTTTTCTCTCATTGTTTTATTCTTTTGTTCTGATTTTTCTCTCCCAACATTATTCATAAACAAATGTGTAGTTAAAAGTTAATATACATGTATAACCCAAAAAACAATAAAAAGTAATTCCATATATAATTTTTACCTGCTATGTGAATTATTAAACATTTATCCACAGATTCTTGAATGAATAATTCTTTAAATTTTCACTTTATAGTAGAGAATAGAAAAGGTCAAAAAGGAAAAGGGATGTGCAAATACCATGGAAATAGTTGGAGGGGAAAATTGGAAGCCAGGGATCCTGAGAGTGTTATTTCCACCTTCCTTAGCATTACTGTACTTTGGAAACAATTTGGCAACCAGGTAAAACAGAAAGCCTGGCAAGAGAGGAAGCAAAGAGAAACGGATTCCTAAATTGAGAATGATTTTACAGGGAAAAAAATTGGTCTAGAAGAAGGACTTTGCAGGTAAAAATTACAACTTAATGTTCTAACTTAGATTGAAACTAACTTGTGCTTCTTAATAAAGTAAGTCAAGATTTGATTCATCCAGGAGAGAATGGAAGAGATATAGGAAGATCACATGTGATGATCTCTAGCCTTTTAAAAGGGGAAACAATGAAATGTAGCTAATTGATTTCTCACACATATTGAAAGTGGAAGGCTATAAAATTACTTTTTATGGAGAAATAAACATAACAATCATTCCATGCACATAGAAAATCTGATGGTCTTTTCAACTGCTGTAAAAACTTTTATTATGAATTGATAAAAAAGACACTTATCACACTCTGTTAATGATTACCTCAACCCTTCTCTCTTTGATCAAAGAGACTTCTTCAACAATTTTAGAAATATTCCTTTACCTCCTTTTCTTTGCTACCTTTGAAGAGGAAGTGTTTTCTCATTCTGATGACAAATACTGGCACCTACAAGCCAAATGTTCCTCTAGAAACATTTTCCCCCTCTTCCTCTACTGGGCTTTCCTGTCCTTTTCAGTAAATGATGTTACTTACCTGCTCTAATTCCTCACAGAATGCTGCTTATTCATTATTGCTCCTTACTAATTGAATGGAAGCTGAATATTGGAAAACAAGGTCCATTTGAAGTAATTTTATGCTCTTATTGTGATTACTTTCCAGTTTGTGATTTCCTAAACTGGTTGAAAATCAACCTACTATTTTTTTAAATCAGATTTTTAAAATATTTGACTATCAGTTTGTGCATGGATGAGATTCTTTATGGGCACTAGAGGAACCCTGGCTGAGACAATTATGGGAGGAGAAATTCTGGCCTAGAGCCATCTTTGCAAGAAGGGATTGCTTTATCAAAACATTCACCTTGGTCCTCCCCATAGCACTTGATTTACAGTCAGAGATAGAGCTACATGACTTGGGCCCTCCTCATGTTAAATAACATTAGCTATTTAATTTGGCTTGATTAAGAATCTTATTGTGGATTGCAACACTTGCATGTTAAATTTTAATACTCGGTTAATCAATATCTATGGCCAATAAATAAAAGGATACTCCAAGCACCTGGGAAGGTTCTCTCAAAGAATTTCAGGAAATCAGAAGCTAATAATTACTTAACTCACTCAGGTAACCTGCATATGTTCCATTCTATTCTGAACTGGCCTTAATTGTCTTATCCTATCTTCTGCTTAACTGTCATTTCATTATGTTTCTTATAATTCCCAGGTTCATGATGAGTCAATTCATGATGAGAAATCTCTACCTTGTGCTTATGGTGCTTTTTGCTATTTTCTTTCTTGCTGAAACAGGTAAGGAGAAGATTGACAAAAAGATAAGTGGAAGATAGGTCCTGATGGCCCTCAATTTTTTTTAACAACTGGAATTTGAATTAGTTCTGGGTCTTCCTTGCCCTTAAATTATATTGAGAATAATGTCACATTCCAAAATTCTAAGGGGCTGTTTAGTAAAACAGTATTCATTCAGATAAGCAAATGCTGCATTTGTATCCAGCAGGTGAAAGGATAGGAAGTATAGGGGTGATTGTAATCACATATTTAAAGGAATTTTAAATATCATGGGAAAAGAGGTCAAGGAAGAATGAGATATCTCTAATGTGGTTTCAATATCATACAAAGATTGTTTCATTTGAGTCAAACCTGATAAGTTGACTCAAGCATTGACTTCAAATTCAAAAGTCCAGAATTGAAAAGCCAACTCTAGCAGGGACTAATACACTGAATGAAAAGGTCACACCAACTAATTGGATGAGCCTAGGTAAGTCAATGATCCATGACTTTAGATTTCTTATTGCACTGATCAATTCCAACGAGCATTATGAAGATCAAAAGACGACTTGTCTAAAGCAAAGAGAAAAAAATATATAAGGTATGGTTTAGAATCTAGGAAGAGCATGAAGGAAGGCCTATTTTTGTAAAGGAAAACCCCTGAACCTTGAGAACACTTGGTATATTGTCCTTCTATAGTATTTACTGGCTCTTCCACATGGCCAATTATTTAAGTAGTGTGACCTTCAATATGCTTGTCTATAAACAAAGGTATGAAGAAAAGTTTTTTTTTTTATTTATAAGATTTAGATTCAACTATTATTGTAACCCAGCTACTGTAATGACAGATCTCACATTCCTTGGCACCTGTTATTTTCTTATTCAAGGTAAATCAGATAACAAGTAGTAAGATTCAGGTCCAAATTAAAATTTTCTAGTCCCAAATTTCAGTATCTGTGCCATTTGTTACATTCTTTCTCCCCATTCTGGATCCTCTATCTAAACTCACTTGGCACTATGGAATTAGAGCTCTATTTTATTTTATTTTCCCCTTAAAGCCCAGATTACTCTTAAAGTTGGAGAGAAGGGAGCAGCATTTTTGAAAAGAAGATAGTTTTTCCCTTTGTAAGTAGATTTGGAATCCAGGCCACTGATTCTAGGATAAAATTCTTTCCACTATTCCACTCCGTAGTCCCCTGTATCCCTTCATGTTACTTAATCAAATATCAGATCCCATACTGTACTTTGTCCATACCTTCTCTAAGAAGACTCTTCCAGGAACTTTCTTGATTAAGTCAGAAGTAATTTTTTTTTTATCATGAATTTCTGGGATGCTGTTTTTTTTTTAATGGCATGATATTTCTTTTTTGTTTCCAATCATTTGGCTTTATGTCTCATTTTCCTCACCAGATTGCAACATTCCTCATTACAAGGAATAAGGCTTATTTTTTCATGCATAGGTCCCTTCAATCAAGCAAATAGTTCCTTAAACATCAGTTCATGCTGAAGTATTTATTATGTGTCTTCTCCTTTCCAGTGATAGTGAATACAAAGGAAATTGTGAAATATGATATTCTGTTGGGGATGGCAATGTAGGCAAGCATTACATATATCTGTATATATATGTATGCATGTATGTGTGTGTATGTATATACATATGACAAAATAAATTCAATGGTAATGGCAGTTGAAGAGGGAACTAGAATGCTGAAGAATTAGCATAGGTTGCATGTAGATGGTACTTGAATCTTGAATTTTGCTGAATCTTGAAGTAAAATTAACACTTCTGAGAGGTCAAGGTGAAGCAATTACTAAAGAAAAAAATTTAAACGAAGAATTATGTACTTATGGGGAAAGATATCTTCGTAAGAGGTAGTGGGGAATTTAAAGGTCAAAGAGAAGAATCTATCTGGTTTTGATCTTCAAAGCCAGGGAAGTTTCCTGAGTAGGAGAGAGACATGATAATACACATAACTATGACAATGAAAAAATAAATCCATTAACAATCCCAATGTGATTCTCACATCAATCTTGGGACTTTTTAAATTTGGGTAGGATGATTATAATTTTTTGAAAAAGGAAATTGACTCAAACAGTTGAGATAATTTTCATGAGGTAAGAAAGCTAAGAAGTGTTAATGTTGGATGTGGAAAACAATTCTATTATCAATTACTCAGTTCTCTCCATTGTATTACACTATTGCTAAACAATAATTCTGAAATAGTGTTTCTTTTTTCACAGAGGGGTATCCAAATAAAGACATTTTTGAGTGTATGCTTGTCAGAGGTATCTGTGTTAAAGGAGCTTGTAACACTGTGAAAGCAACCATTGGTACCTGTGCTGGTAGAAAATACGTGTGCTGCAAGTATTGAATATAAAGAGAAAAACCTTGTGTGCGGAGGCTTTGGGGAATGGAAATGTAAAAAGGTAGAAGACTGGATGAAATTCATGGAATTGACTACTCTTATTTTACCCAAAGAGAATCCCATTTTAAAATCATACTTGAAATAAAAATGATTCCTAGATTTTTGTTCATTTGATGAGATAAAATGTCTATAAAAAAGCCATAATAAATGTATATTCCTTAGTATGGAGGAGTGTATGGATAGACAATTAGCAATGAAGCCAAGAAAATCTGAAGTCCCATCTCTGACATATAGTAGAAGTGAAATCCCAGAGAAAGTCATAGATAAGTGCCAACTTGTTAGCAGAAGGCATTTCCTCACCTGGAAGCTGTCTATATTGATGAAATCCCAGGTTAATTCCCCCTCTATATTTTACACAATGTTTCAATCAGATTCAGATTTTCCAGAATGCTTCTACCACTGAGAAGTTATATTCCCTTCCCAGTTATGTATATGTTCTTTAAGAATATTCTAACTCAAAAAATCACCTCTTGCAAGCTAGTCCTATAGCAATGTACATCTTCATCTTAAACATGGGTAATGCAAAAGGGGAATCACATAGTCTATCACTAGATGTAATCAAAGATTTAGTGATGTGGTGTAATATTCCAGCACTTGCACTCTGCTCAAAAGTCTCCAAAGTCCAGTGTCACCTTAATATCATAATGAGTTATCAGAGCAAAAAAGGAGGTAGAGCTTGATATTGAATCCAGGTGGAAAAAAAGGAAGAAACATAATTGTAAATTAATCTCATTTATGAGCTTCAAAGAAAAGGTTTTCAACAAAAGTTGGCAAAAGGACTATAACATTTAAAAAGATTAATCACTCTAATCAAATTGTATTAACTGAGGACTTCAAGTGTGTTTCAATATTAAGGAAAAAGTGAGACTGTTTTGAGTATTTCAATATTTAAGTGATCATAAAATGATTAAAACATGTCATAAATAAACACAGAAAAGATCTTTGTGTAAATTTTACATTTATGTTTTAAAACATAAGCTTGGAAAGACCTTTAATATGTGAAGGGGGGAAGTATACATCTACAAAAAAGATGGTTTCTTCTGGAATAGCAAAACACTTGAAGATTTTCTTCTAAGCACTTATGGCACATGTACTCTAAGGTGGTGGAAGATGTCTTCTCTTTTCTCATTATTGAGTGATATAGCTCTGGAAGTGGTAGGTAGCACAGTAAGATTAAGAAAGATAATTAAGATATATAAAAATAAGCAAAAGACATACAGAGTTATATTTTGACAGATGACATAGTTGTTAACTTGGAAAACATAAAGAAGTAAAGTAAGTTGATACATAACTTCACTGAAATATTGGGAGATAAAATAAATCAACAGAAACTGTTGGTATTTTAATAGAAGACTAATAAAAAATCCAGAATAAGTAAGAGAAATCCATCAAATTAATTTAAAATTGCATAACAATTATCTGGATTTTGCCCTATGAAGGATCATAAAAGATTTCTACATAAACTTGTATGCTGTCTTTTCAGTATGAAAACATTTAATAAAATGAGCTATTTTACAGTCAGTGAATTCTATACTAAAGGATAAGAGATGCCTCCTTTGAGTGTGGTGAGAATGAAAGTATTAATTAAATGAACTTAGAGGCTGAGTGCTATACCAATCAAAGAGTTAAGAACCCCTGGATACATGTTTTCATTACCTCATATTTATACACTGGAAATAACCTACAAAGATTTCTTACTATATGCCAATATATCCTTCTCTCAGCTGCCAAAAAGCTTTTTTTAAAACACAGGTCTTAAATACACAAGAGAATGTAGAATTAAGTTGTAGAACTTTCATCCAATTAAAATAGCATCAACATTGATGAGTAGGCTTGTCTGTTCTCAGCTTTGTCATTTAGATGGTACTAGAGAGTTATAAGAACTTCTCAAGCTCTTGCCCAAAAAGGAGTCTGTTTTCTCAAGAAGCTTTCAGCAATCCCTGAACTCTTCTCTAAAAGTAACTCCAGGGACTGGTCCTGAACCTAGCTTGTTTCAGTCCAGAGCAGCTGCTTTTTTTTTTTTTTTTTGGAAGAATTATCTTCTGGGCTGTCTTTGATGCCCTCAATCTTTGTCACTAATTTCTTTCTTCACATGAAAGATGTTTTCTCATTTTTTTCCTTAGGCTTTTAACTTAGCTTCAAATGCTGTGTATCAAGTTCTCTGTGTGATTACTAACCTGTCAAGTAAGGTTAAAGTTAGTCTTGTTAAACTTACCTAATTCTGTCACATTTAATATCTGTGAATATCTAGCACCATAAGGTTTAACATAATCAGTGTGTGATTTTCCCAAATTCCTTATCCATACTTGGAATTGTATTTTTCCAGTTATGAGAAACAAGTGAAAGCCTGAAAACATATATATATATATATATATATATATATATATATATACATACATATATATGTACATAATACACATATGTGTGTGTGTGTGTGTGTGTGTGTGAGCTGATGGATAATGATGTAATATTTTCAGCATTATAGTCATAATTCAGTGCTTTTACCTTGGAATTTCTTTCTAATATTTCAGCACAGGGTTTCTCTTAAGTTGTCAAATATAAGTTGCTTTTCTCACAGGAAACTCCTATTTTTCTGCCCCTGTTGGAAAAGAAAGCAATTATTTCTGAAAGGGAAAATTCCTTTAAATGATAATAGGTGTTTTTAGTTTCTATATACCTTTCTGCTCTAATTTTCATGTTTTTTTTCAATTATTGTTTCTATTGTTGTTGTTTTTATTACCACGTTTAATTCTGTTTTCTTTTTTCTGTCTTTTGATATTTTCTTATATATTTGTATTAATTTATTTCAGTAAAAAATCATTCAGTGCCTTCCAAGTATCAGGTACTGTTTGAAGTGTTAGGGATAACAAGTCAAGCATTAACTGGTCCTTGCCTTTGAGATACTTTCATTCCATGTACGCATGTACATGAAGAATATATAATAAAATATTTATGTGTTTGTGTGTGAAGAGTCATCTCTTAAGCATCTACCATGTGCCAGACACTTTGCTAACCATTGCTGATTTAAAAATGAAGCAAAACATCATCTTTTCCCTCAACGAACTCATAGAATAATGCAGAAAACGATATACAAATAAATTATATGCAGAATAAATAGATATTAACAGAGAGAAGTCACTAGAATTAAGGAAAACTGGGAAAAGTTACTGGTAGAGGACAGAATTTTAATTTTCATATCAAAGAACCCTTGAAATCCAGAAGGCAGAGATAATGAAGAAG
Organism: Sarcophilus harrisii; assembly: GCF_902635505.1. Lineage (NCBI taxonomy): Eukaryota > Metazoa > Chordata > Mammalia > Dasyuromorphia > Dasyuridae > Sarcophilus > Sarcophilus harrisii. The sequence continues at coordinate 169,350,575 of NC_045427.1, forward strand.
AGTTCTCCCACACATGGGAGAAAATGCCTAGAAAGGAGAGATGGAGTGTTTTATTCATTGAATAGCAAGGAGACTAGCTTCACTGGATCAAAAAGAATTAAAATATAAAGAAACTGGAAAAGTCGGAGAGAGAGGTGGGATTTTAAAGAGTTTTGAACACCAAAATGACAAAATTACATTTGATTGTGGGTGTGATCATGAATACTAGCATTCATTGCTGAAGGTAGTTACATGATCAGAACTATGCTTTAGGAAAATCAATTTGATATTTGACTGAAGGATTGGAATAGGGAGACACTTGAGGCAACTGGCAAACCCATTAGATGATGGTGAAATCATTAGGCGATAAGTGTCTGAAATAGCACATTAGCAGTATCAAAAAGATGATATCTAGAATGAATCTTAGAGATGTTGAAAAGGTAAAAATCTATCTTTTCCCCACAGTTTGAATAGGGGTTATGAGGGATAGTAGGGAGCTGAGGATTTTTGAATGATAGTGGTAATCACTGCAATACCAAATTTGGGTTAGAGAGATGGAGAGAGAATGAATTTATCTTTGTTGAATTTGATATTTCTACTGAGTATCCAGGTTAAGATGTTCGAATAATAGATCGAGATGGGTGACTGGAGGGCAACAGTAGGGTTAGGACCAAATAGGTCAATTTGGGAACGATCAACAAAGAAACAAGAATTAAATACATGGAACCTAATGAGATTACCACTTGAAATAGTATGAGCAAGAAGATAAAAGGGTTCAGGATAGAGTAATGTGCGAAATCTATTTTTGGAATATTTGTCTGGATAGGACTTCACACAAAGGAGATAGAAAAGTACAATCTGATAGGTACATATATATCAATATTTATATATTATATATGGACAGAACCTCTAATTTCCCCAGTGTGGAAGTTTTTAGTAAGGAGCTTTTTCAGAGTTTAGAGAGTTTCTTGACTTGCCTAACTTAAAAAAGCAATTATGTGTCAGGGGAGAGACTTCAATTCAAAGTCCCAAGGCCAATGCTCTTTTTTTTCTAGAAAGGGAGAGAGAATTAATAACTGGGCAACAATATGAAGATATGATAGAGTAGGTGACTTTCCTCTAAAAGATTGTGACAAGTAAAGGTAAGAGGTAAGGGATTGTTTGTTCTAGTTTGTTCTAGACATGAGAAACCTCCTGTGTGAATGCATAAAGAGGGGTAGTAGATAATTAATATTAAGGAATAAATAGTAATCCAGGTTAATGGATTCATGTAGAATTCATGTAGTACTGTTGTGTAAAATAAAATTGGAAAAGTCTTTAAGAGCCCAGTAATGGAACGTTAAATGGCAGGCAAAGGAATTTAAGTATGAGTCAGTATGTGGAGAATTCCTGAAAGTTTTTCAGCAGAGAAGGGATATGGTCATCCATGTTTCAAGAATCTTCCTTTGACAGCTCTTTAAAAGATGGATTGGAGAGAGGAAACCCTGAAGTATGAAGACTATTAGTAAGATTGTTAGGAAAAACACACACTCACACAAACACTTGTGTATATATATTTATATAAATATATAAACACATTAGTATATTTTTTTCTTATGCAGCAATAATATTATACTATAATAACTTATCTGCTTTATTCTAGAGGAAATTTGCAGTCCCCAGAGGAGAAGTATTCCTTCTCATCTCAGCAACATTTTTCGCAAGGGAAGAATTCAATCTGAAGGACCTCCAGTGAGATAAGGAGAATGATCTAATTAATGATCACGAAGAGATAAGGTTATTGGGAGCCAGTATTATGATCTTAGAACACACAGAATTCCCACATTTAAAATTTTTCAAAGGAGAAGAGTCTCTTTACCTAGTCCTTTGTATAATAATAAAATGATCACTGTTTGGTTGCAAGAGGTGAATCTTTGAGCCATCAGAAAGGATGAGAAGTTCTGAAGGTACATGGTCTGAGCTCGAGAAAGATCAATCAGTCAATCAATCAAAAAGCATTTAAATACTTCCTTTGCCATCACTGAGTTAGGTGCATCGATTTTCATTCCTCTCACTCTCTTTTCAAGTCTTCTGTCATATTGATTCCAATCTAACCATTTGCCTGAATTTTTTCGCTCCAAAATTACCAGAACTGTTTTAATTGAAACTTTGTTCTTGGATTCCATCCATTTTCTATTATTTCTTCCACATCCCTGAAATGTTCACCCCTCCTTTCACTTCTGTCTCCTGCATTGTTTTAAGAATCAGCTCTATAGTGTTACTACTGGGCTTATATGCCAAAGAGATCATAAAGAAGGGAAAGGGAACTGTATGTACACGAATGTTTGTGGCAGCCCTCTTTGTATGGCTAGAAACTGGAAACTGTGTGGATGCCCATCAGTTGGAGAATGGCTGAATAAATTGTGGTATATGAATATTATGGAATATTATTGTTCTGTAAGAAAGAACCAACAGGATGATTTCAGAAAGGCCTGGAGAGACTTACACGAACTAATGCTGAGTGAAATGAGCAGGATCAGGAGATCATTATATACTTCAGCAACAATACTATATGATGACCAGTTCTGATGGACCTGGCCACCCTCAGCAATGAGATCAACCAAATCATTTCCAATGGAGTAGTAATGAACTCAACCAGCTACACCCAGAGAAAGAACTCTGGGAGATGACTAAAAACCATTACATTGAATTCCCAATCCCTATATTTATGCACACCTGCATTTTTTATTTCCTTCACAAGCTAATTGTACAATATTTCAGAGTTTGATTCTTTTTGTACAGCAAAATAACGGTTTGGTCATGTATACTTATTGTGTATATAATTTATATTTTAATTTATTTAACATCTACTGGTCATCCTGCCATCTGGAGGAGAAGGTGAGAGGTGAAAAATTGGAACAAGAGGTTTGGCAATTGTTGATGCTGTAAAGTTACCATACATATAACCTGTAAATAAAAGGCTATTAAATTAAAAAAAAAAAGAATCAGCTCTAATCCCAGCTTCTGAAGGAGGCCTTTTCTTCCTTCCAAATTTGGTTTGGGGAAATGGAGAGAGGATGAATTTATCTTTGTTGAATTTGAGATGTCTACTGGATATCCAGGTTGAGATGTTTGAATAATAGATCAGGATGGGTGACTGAAGAGCAACAGAAGGGTTAGGGCCAAATAGGTTAATTAGGGAATAATCAACAAAGACTCAAGGATTAAATACATGTGAGCTTATGAGATTACCACTTGAAATAGTATAGAATAAGAAGATAAAAGGGTTCAGGATAGAGTACTGTGGGAAATCTACTTTTGGAAGATTTGTCTGGATAGGAATGCACACAAAGGATATAGAAAAGTACAATCTGATAGTATGTATGCATCAATATTTATATATTATATATGGACAGAACCTCTAATTTCCCAAGTGTGTCAGTTTTTAGTGAAGAGCTTTTTCAGAATTTAGAGAGATATCTTGACTTGCCTAGGTTAAAAAAAGCTATTATGTGTCAGAGAAGAGACTTCAATTCAGATTCCCAAAACCAATGATCTTTTTTCTAAATTGGGAGAGAGAAATAATAACTGGGCAATACTAGGAAGCCTTTAAGCTAAAAGATTGTGACAGGTGAAGGTAAGAGGTAAGGAATAGTTTGTTCTAGACATGAGAAACCTCCTGTGTGAATGCATAAAGAGGGATGATAGATGACTAATTTTAAGGAATAAATAGTCCAGGTTACTGGATTCATGTAGAATTCATGTAGTACAGTTGTGTAAAATAAGATTGGAAAAGTCTGTAAGAGCCTAGTAATGGAAGATCTTAAATGCCAGGAAAGGAACTGAGGTATGAGTCAATATGTGGAGAATCCCTGAAGGTTTTTCAGCAGAGAAGGAATATGGTCATCCATGTTTCAAGAATCTTCCTTCAACAGCTCTTTAGAAGATGGATTGGAGAGAGGAGACCCTAAAGCATGAAGACTATTAGTAAGATTATTAGGAAAAACACACACTCACAAAAACACTTGTGTGTATATATTTATATAAATATATAAACACATTAGTATATATTTTTTCTTATGCAGCTATGATATTATACTATAGTAACTTATCTGCTTTGTTCTAGAATAAATTTGCAGTCCCCAGAGGAGAAGTGTTCCTTCTCATCTCAGCAACATTTTTTTTGCAAGGGAAGAATACGATCTTAAGGACCTCCAGTGAGGTAAGGAGCATGATCTAATGATCAAGAAGAGATAAGGTCAGTGGGAGCCACAATTATGACCTTTGCATACACAGAATTCCCACATATAAAACTTTTCAAAGGAGGAGAGTCTCCTTACCTAGTGCTTTGTCTAATAAATAAAATGATCACTACCTAAGAAAATGTTTGGTTGCAAGAGGTGAATCTTTGAGCCATCAGAAAGGATGAGAAGTTGCTGAGGGTACATGGTCTCAGCCCAAGTAAGATCAATCAGTCAATCAATCAAAAAGCATTTAATTACCTCCTTTGCCATTACTGTGTTAGGTGCATCCATATTGTCTTCTCTCACTCTCTTTTCAAGTCTTCTGTCATATTTATTCCAATCTAATCATTTGCCTGAATTTCTTCGCTCCAAAATTAGCAGAACTATTTTAATTGAAACATTATCCTTGGATACCATCTATTTTTTATTATTTCTTACACATCCTTGAAATGCTCACCCCTCTTCTCACTTCTGTCTCCTGGATTGTTTTAAGAAACAGTTCCAATCCAAGCTTCTGTAGGAGGTCTTTTCTTCCTTCCCCTTCACATGGACCTTGCTGCTAGTGTCTTCCTCTCTGAGATAATGTATCACGTCATTATTTGTAAAATGTCTAATGGAGTGCCTGGGACTTGATAGGCATTGGAAAAGTTCTCTTAGCTTAATTATTTCCTTTATTATTTATCCACTGTTCTCTAAGTTACCCACTGCTATACAAACAGCGAAAAATTCTATTTTCTGCCATTGCTTATAAACTTCAATTACAGAGATTCAGAAGCCAAAATTACCATTTGAGAAACAACTGAATAGAAATAGAGAAAAGACAATATTTCTTTGAAGACCTCTAGAGAATGAGAATCCCCAAGAATGACTGAAATAGTACTGCCATCCCAGTACTATTATTATTACTATTATTCTTCTCCTGACTTTCTTCCAGCAAGAATACTCAGAATATTGCCATGAAAATTTTCCTTGTCCTCTGTCTAAGCCTGTAGGATTCCTTTTTTCAATGCTTGTCTTAATCTCAATGAAGAGGATTCAATAGAAGATGAGACAACCTGTACCTAGAGAACATAATGACTTATTAAAGTTTAATATGAGGAACTGTTATTTTGTGGATGTAATCAATTATTTATTAAACATTTAGTAAGTATCTCTTAAATGGTAGGTACTATGAAAAATACTGGAGATACAAAAAAGAGGTAAAATACAACCCCTCACCACAAAGTTTCTAATGTACTAGGGGAAGACCTCATGAAAACAAACAAACAAATTTTATATATATATATACATATATATATATATATATATATACACATATGTAGAGTAAACTAGACACAGGATAAATATGAAATAATTAAAAGACTGAATAATATTTATAATAATAAAAAATTTAAAATGACCAGAGAAGTCTTTCAGAAAAAGAAGTTTCATTTGAGACTTAAAAGAAGCTAAGGAGATCAGTAGGCAAAATGGAGGAGGGAAACTGTCCTAGACATGCAGGACTACCAAAGAAAATGTCATATTTGTGGAACAACCAGAAGGCCAATGTTGCTGGCACAAGTGCTGGGCATATACTGGGAGATGTTTCACAGGTGAAATTCATAGGCAATGAGAACACATTCAATGTGGGTGAAAAGAAATAGCAAGGAATCCAGAGTGAGTTTCAGGTTGGCAAAGAGACTAGAAGGATGTCTTTTCCAGTAACAGAGAATGTAGATGGTCGAGAAGAGTTTAGGGGAAAATAATGACATTTGGACATATTGAGCTGCCTGGGGCACAGAGATTTAAGATGATTTGACAGGAGTCAGTCAGGAAGTTTGGATTTTTTAAATCGGTAAATCACTGTTTATTTTGTGCCATTCAGAAAGATGCCCCACTCTGATCAATGGAAACGGCTACCAGTAACATGCCCACCCGTTGTCTCTGACAAACAGCACACAGCACAATGTTTATTTTTATACAAGGTACATTCCTGGTAAAGAAATTTGTGACATCTCACAGATAGGAAAGTCCTGAACATTGTGTTTCTTGGTCTCAGATGTAATCAAAGAGATGGGAGATGACAAGATAATGTATGCATTCCACTCCTAGTTTATTTTGTTCTTTGATGTATCTATATCGGGTCATCATATATCTCAGTACCTAATCTCTCCTGCTTGCCTCGTATAGGAAAAGCTCTTTCTGCAGTTACCCAGATTTGGGGTTGTTAGTTTAATGAAGAATTGGGACTACTTAACACCCAGAAAAGATCAAAGAACCAAAACATAACCTCTCTCTGACCTTCCATCTGGAGCTTCCTTGGACATTCTAGATCCTTGCCTGAAGGATGGGGACCTGTTCCTTTTAGTCACGTCTCCACTAGAAACCTCCATTCCCTTGAACTAAATTTTGTCAGTTGTTTTTTATTTTCTTTCCACCTCTGTAATGGCTCACTTTGCCAAAAATTCTTCATTACTTTTTGTTGTCTAAGATCAAAAAATTAAGCATTAGGAGAGCCTTTATAGATTATTTACTCTTATTTCAGAAATGAAGAAAATGAGCCCTAGGATGTGGAAAAAAAAATCTATCCAAGAGCATAACATCGTTGAAAGTATAAGATAAAGGATAGTTGTTTGCATATAAAGCATTTCATAGAAAAAGATCTTTGTTTTAGTTTGAAGTTAATATTTGTCATTCCATCGAACAAAGGAATTCCTTGCATTAAGGTTTCCATTGGTACTCTACTCATAAATAGGTATTTATTATAAATTGATTCTTCAGGTTGGGAGAGAAAAGTAGAGTTGGTGAAAATTGGGGGAAAACTTGACTAAAAACCTGGCTTTTAGTGTTAAGAAAGGAATTTTGGGATTTTACCCTCCCTTCTGGTTCTTGAAGGGGAAAAGATCTAGAAAGAAGTCTAGTTGTAGAATTTTGATGTTCCTATTCCTAATTTGCTACTTTAAAGACTGAAGAATTTTCTCTTGGGTAAGAACTGGGACTTGGCTGAGCAAAGTTACTATGCTCTTGAAAAGAGGACTCAATTACTCTGGATATTATCTAGTATATCATCTCATATATTTTCTTTCTCTGACTTCTGTTTGCTCTGCTTGATTAAATAATTTTATTTTTCCTTTTGCTATATGGGCTCATTGTGGCAGTGATATTTGTTTGGAAAGGTCTCATCTTTGTATAGATAAATAACTCATGGAGTTCCTTCCTCATATAAGAATGAGGAATACCTTAAATCTAAATTCTAATTTAATTTTAAAGTATGAGTGAGTCAAAAACACATCATGGAAATATTTAATAATTTCATCCAAGAGAATGAAAATCATGAAACAACATACCAAAAACAATGGGATGCAGCCAAAGCAGTTCTTAGGGGAAATTTCACATATCTAAATAGCTATAGGAACAAAACAGAGAAAAAGGAGATCAATGGGTCTAAAAAAAGCTGCAAAAAGAAGAAATTGACACCAATTAAATACCAAATTTGAAACTCTAAAAATTAAATTGAAACTAAGAAAACTATTGAACTTATTAATAAAATTGAGAGTTGGTTTTATTAAAAAAAACAAAATAGATAAACCTTTGGTTAATTTCATTAGAAAATGGAAAATAAAATAAAGCAACTTAGGAGAATCTAAAATGAAAAAGATGAACTTGTGAATGAAAAAGAAATTAAAGCAATAATTAGGAGCTATTTTGCCAAACTGTATGCCAGCAAGTCTGATAATCTAATCAAAATGGATGTATATTTATAAAAATATAAATTGTCCAGATGAACAGAAGAGGAAATAAGTTATATAAATAGTCCCATTTAGAAAAAGAAATTAAGCAATCCAATAATAAACTCCATAAGGAAAAATTCCCAAGGCTAATGCATTTGCAACTAAATTCTACCAAAATTTTAAAGAACAATTAATTCCAATACTATGTAAACTAAGGATTCCCATTATCACCACTAACATTCAATATTGTACTAGAAATGTTGGCTTTATCAATAAGAAAAGAAAATGAAATTAAAAGAATGAGAAAATATCAATCTTTGTGGATAATATGATGATATATTTAAAGAATATTAGAAAATGACTCAAAAGTCTACTTGAAGCAATTGCAACTTTAGAAAAAGTGTATGATATAAAATAAACCCACACAAATCATTAGCATTTCTGTATTTAACTGATAACTCCCAGCAGTAAGAGGTTGAAAGAGAAATCCCACTTAAAAAAACAAAAGAGAAAATAAAATATTTAGGTACCTACTTGCTAAAACAAACCCAGTAACTATATGAACATAACTACAAATGACTTGTCACATCAATAAAGTATGATCTAAACAACTGGAAACATCTCAATTGCTCATGGGTAGCCCATGTTTATACAATAAAAATGGCAATTCTTGGTCTACTTGTTCAGTGCCATACCAATCAAACTGTCAAAAAAATTATTTCATCAACCTAGAAAAATAATAACAAAATCATCTAGAAGAACAAAAGGACAAGAATATCAAGGGAATTGATGAGGAAAAAAAAATACAAAGGATGGTGGCTTAGCAGTATCAGACCTAGAACACTATTACATAGCAACAGGTATCAAAACCATTTGATACTGGTTGAGAAAAAGAGTGCTGGATCAGTGGAATAGGGCAGATGTAGATCACTCAATAATAAATTACGATAGTAGTCTTATTTTTGATAAACGTCCAAACTCCAGTACCTGGTATAAGAACTCATTATTTCATAGAAATTGCTGGGAAAACTACAAAATAATCTCAGAAACTTGGCATCATCTACATCTCATATCCCATAGTAAAATAAGATCAAAATGGGTCCATGGTTTGGACATAAACAGTCATATCATAAGCAAGTTAAGAGAGCAAGAGATACTATATTTATCAGGTCTTTGGAAAAGGGAGGAATTTATGACCAAAGAAAAACTAAAGAACATTAAGAACAGCAAAATAGATAACTTTATGACATTAAATTTTAAAAGGTTTTGCACAAACAAAATCAACTTAAATATGATTAAAAGGGAAGAACAAAGCTGGGGGATAATTTTTACAGCCAGTATTTCTAATAAAGGTCTATTTTTATTTGAATTTTTAATTTTTATTTATTAAAGCTCTTTATTTTCAAAACATATTCATTGATAATTTTCACCATTTTCCCTTGCAATACCTTGTGTTCCAAATCTTTTTCTCCTTTCGTTCCCATCACCCTCTCACCAAACGTCAAGTAATCTAATGTGTGTTAAAAATATGCAATTCTCCTATTCATTTTTCCACAATTATCATGTTGCACAAGAAAACTCAAATCAAAAAGGAAAAAAAATAAGAAAGAAACAAAATGTAAGAAAACAAAAAAGAAAAGAAAAGAAAATATTAGTTTGTGATCCATACTCAGTCCCCTCAATCCTCTCTCTGGTTATAGATAGTTCTTGTGATCAAATGACCCTTGAAATTGGAAAGACCTCCTTTCTAAAATTCATAAAGAATCGTGTCAAATTTATAAAAGGACAAGTCATTCCCCAATTAATAAATGGTTAAAGGATATGAACAGACAATTTTTAGATGATGGAATGAAAACTATTTATAGTCATATGAAAAAAATGTTCTAAATCACTATCGATTAGAGAAATGCAAATTAAATGAAGTCTGAGATACCACTTCATACCTCTCAGATTGGTTAAATAACAAGAAAAGGTAATGATATGTGTTAGAGGAGGTGTGGGAAAACTGGGACATTAATGCATTGTTAGTGGATTTGTGAAATGATCTACCCATTCTGGAGAGCAATTAAGAACTACGTCCAAAAGACTATATAATTTTGCATACCCTTTGACACAGAAATACCCATACTATGTCTGTATCCCAAGGAAAATATACAGGTGGAAAAAAGACCAACATGTGTAAAAAATGTTAGTAGTAGCTCTTTTTGTGGTACCCAAAAATTGGAAAATGAGTAGTACCCATCAATTGGGAAATGCTTGAAAAAGTTATACTATATGAATGTAATGGAATATTATAGTTTTACAAAAAATGATGAACAAGCTGATTTTAGAAAGGTCTGGAGCGATTTACATAAACTAATACTGGGCAAAATAAGCAGAATGAAGAATACATTGTACACAATAACAGCAAGATTGTTTAATGATTGACCATGAAAGATTTGGTTCTTCTAAGTGGTTCAGTGTCCTAAGGCAATCCCAATAAATCGTGTATAAAAAATGTCATCTGCATCCAGAAAAAGAACTATGGAGATTGAATATAAATCAACTCATGCTATGTTCACTTTTTTCCTGTCATTTTTTCCTTTTGTTTTGATTTTTCTCTCCCAACACTATTCATAAAAAAATGTTTTAAAAAGTCAATGTATACATATAACCAGAAAAAATAAAACAATAAAAAATAATTCCATATATAATATTTACCTGGTATGTGAATAATTAAACATTTATCTACATATTCTTGAATGAATAATTCTTTTACTCTAAATGTTCACTTTATAGTAGAGAATAAAAGGACAAAGAGGAGAAGGGATGTGCAAATACCACGCAATTAGTAGGAGGGGAAAATTGGAAACCATGGAACCAGAGGGTGTTCTTTCCACCTGTCTTCATTTGTATTACTGTACTTTGGAAACAGTTTGGCAACCAAGTAAAACAGAAAGGCTGGTAAGAGAGGAAGCAAAGAGAAAAGGAATACCAAATTGATGATTTTTGAGGGAAAAAATTGGTCATAAAGAAGGATTTTTGGAGGTGAAAATTATAACTTAATAGTTCTGACTTAGAATTGCATAAAGTAAGTCAAGATTAGAGTCATCCAGGAGAGAATGTGATGATCTCTAATTTTCTAAAACGGGAAAACATGAAATGTAGCTCATTGACTTCTCACACATATTGAAAGTGGAAGGAGATAAAATTAATTTTTGTGGAGAAATAAACATAAAAAACATTTCATGCACATAGAAAATCTTTTTTTTTTATTTTTTTTTTTATTTAATAGCCTTTTATTTACAGGATATATACATGGGTAACTTTACAGCATTAACAATTGCCAAACCTCTTGTTCCAATTTTTCACCTCTTACCCCCCCACCCCCTCCCCTAGATGGCAGGATGACCAGTAGATGTTAAATATATTAAAATATAAATTAGATACACAATAAGTATACATGACCAAAACGTTATTTTGCTGTACAAAAAGAATCAGACTCTGAAATATTGTACAATTAGCTTGTGAAGGAAATCAAAAATGCAGGTGTGCATAAATATAGGGATTGGGAATTCAATGTAATGGTTTTTAGTCATCTCCCAGAGTTCTTTTTCTGGGCATAGCTAGTTCAGTTCATTACTGCTCCATTAGAAATGATTTGGTTGATCTCGTTGCTGAGGATGGCCTGGTCCATCAGAACTGGTCATCATATAGTATTGTTGTTGAAGTATATAATGATCTCCTGGTCCTGCTCATTTCACTCAGCATCAGTTCGTGTAAGTCTCTCCAGGCCTTTCTGAAATCATCCTGTTGGTCATTTCTTACAGAACAGTAATATTCCATAATTTTCATATACCACAATTTATTCAGCCATTCTCCAACTGATGGACATCCATTCAGTTTCCAGTTTCTAGCCACTACAAAAAGGGCTGCCACAAACATTCGTGCACATACAGGTCCCTTTCCCTTCTTTATAATCTCTTTGGGATATAATCCCAGTAGTAACACTGCTGGATCAAAGGGTATGCACAGTTTGATAACTTCTTGAGCATAGTTCCAAACTACTCTCCAAAATGGTTGGATTCGTTCACAACTCCACCAACAATGAATCAAGCACATAGAAAATCTAATGGTCTTTTCAACTGCTGTAAATACTTTTATTATGAATTAAAAAAAAAGACACTTACCACACTGTATTAATGAGTACTTCAACCCTTCTCTCTTTGATCAAAGAGCCTTCTTCAGCAAATCTAGAAATATTCCTTTACCTCCTTTTCTTTGCTACCTTTGAAAAAGAAGTGTTTTCTCATTCTGATGACAAATACTGGCACCTACAAGTCAAATGTTCCTCTAGAAGCCTTTTCCTCCTCTTCCTCTACTGGGCTTTCCTGTGCTTTTCAGTAAATGATGTTACTTATCTACTCCAATTCAGCACAGAATGCTGCTTATTGATTAATGTTCTTTATTAATTGAATGAAAGCTTAATATTGGGAAACAAGGTCCATTTGAAGTAATTTTATGCTCTTATTGGGGATTGCTGTCCACCTTGTGATTTCCTAAACTGGTTGAGGATCAACCGATTATATTTTAAATCAGACTTTTAAAATATTTGACTATCAGTTTATGGATGGATGAGATTCTTTATGGGTGCTTGTTGAGGCAATTCTGGGAGGAGAAATTCTGGCCTAGAGCCATCTTTGCAAGAAGGAATTGCTTTATCAAAACATTCACCTTGGTCCTCTTCATAGCACTCATTTACAACCAGAGATAAAGCTACATGACTTGGACACTGCTCTGGTTAAATAATATTTGTTATTTAATTTGGCTTGATTTAGAATCTTACTGTGGATTGCAACACTTGTATATTAAATTTTCATACGCTGTTGGTCAATATCTATGTCCAATAAATAAAAGGATACTCCCAGCACCTGGGAAGGTTCTCTCCTTGTATTTCAGGTAATCAGAAGCTAATAATTACTAAACTCAGGTAACTTGTATATTGTCAGTTCTGTTCTGAATAGGTCTTAATTGTCTTATCCTATCTTCTGCTTAATTGTTCTTTCATCATGTTTCTAATAATTTCCAGGTTCATGATGAGTCAATTCATGACGAGAAATCTCTACCTTGTGTTTATGGTGGTTTTTGCTATTTTCTTTCCTGCTGAAACAGGTAAGGAGAAGACTGACAAAAAGATAAGTGGAAGATGGGTCCTGTTAGGCCCTCGATTTATTTATTTTTTTTTAACAACTGGAACTTGCACTAGTCCTGGGTCTTCTTTAGTCTTAAATTAGACTGAGAATAATGTCACATTCCAAAATTCTAAGAGGCTGTTTAGTAAACCAGTATTCATTCAGATAAGCAAATGCTGCATTTGTATCCAGCAGGTGAAAGTATAGGAGGTATAGAGTGATTGTAATTACATATTTAAAGGAATTTTAAAACAGCATGGGAAGAGAGGTCAAGGAAGAATGGTCTCTTGTGCTTCCAATATCACACACCGAGTGTTTCATTAGTGTCAACTCTGATAAGATGACTCAAGCATTGACTTCAAAGTCAAAATTGGAGTCCAGAATTGGAAAACCATCTCTAGCATCTACTAATACTCTGAATGAACGTGTGGTTTAGAATTTAGGAAGAGCATGAAAGAAGGCCTATTTTTGTAAAGGAAAACCCTGAACCTTGAGAACACCTGGTATATTGTCTTTTTCTAGTATTTACTGGCTCTTTCGCATGGCCAGTTATTTAAATAGTATGACCTTTAGCCTTGTTACCTGTAAAAATGAAGTTTTTAATGCTAATACCTTGTAACCTGCAATGAAAATTGATCGTGTGTTACAGTTATGATCAATATGCTTCTCTTAGACAAAGGCATGAAAAGAAAGTTTATTTTTTTTATAACAGTTAGCCTCAACTAGTATTGTATACTAGCTACTGTGATGGCAGATCTCACATTCCTTGACACCTGTTATTTTCTTATACAAAGTAAATCGGATAACAAGTAGTAAGATTCAGGTCCAAATTAAAATTTTCTAGTCCCAAATTTCAGTATCTGTAACATTTGTTCCGTTCTTTCTCCCTGTTGTCGGTCTTCTAGCTAAACTCACTTGGCACTATGGAATTAGGGCTATATTTTATTTTATTTTCCTTCTAAAACCTAGATTACTCTTATAGTTAGAGAGAAGGGATCAGCATTGGTCCTTGAGCTAGTAGAAATCTTTTTGGAGAAGCTTGCTAGTCAAAAAGCATTCTGTTTTAAAAAGAAGTCTAGTAGATAATGGTTACATTTAGGAGAAATGAAACCATAGTATCATTGCCTCAGACATGGAAGGCTTTTTTTTTTTTTTTTTTTTTGGTTTTGAAGAAATGAGTAGGAGCAAGGTGAAGAACCATTTCTGATGCTTCTTAAATATCAGTGTCAATATCAAAGATAAACTTTTCATTCAATAAACAACTGTTTTTAAATAGTATTTTATTTTTCCCCAATTGTATCAAGAAATTTTTTACCATTTGTTTTTACAAGATTTTGACTTTTGAATCTTCCCCCCTCTCTCCCCTTCCTTCTTGCAAAGATGGTAGACAATTTGCCATAGTTTATAAATTTGATATCCCATACAGCATTTTTCCAAGTAAGTCACAGAAAGTAAGTCACTTACTTTCCAAGTAAGTTTTTCACAGATGTGAAAGAAGAAACAAATCAAATGGGGAAAAAAAAGAGAGAACAAAATAAGTGGGAAAAAATGCTTCAATCAGCATTCAGAGTCCATTGCATGTTTATTGGGATGAAGACAGAATTTTTTCTGTGGCTGCAGTAAATAAAATATGGGTATAGGAGTCAGGAGAACCTGACTTCTAATCTGTCCTCAGACACTTAACAGTAGCTGTGATACTGGGAAAGTCACTGGATTCCAATTGCCATATACATGCAAAATTAATTTTGAAAAGAAGATAATTTTTTCCTTTGTATGTATATTTGGAATCCAGGCCACTGATTCTAGGATAAAATTCTTTCCACTATTCCACTCTGTAGTCCCCTGTATCCTTTCATTTACTAAATCAAATATCAGATCCCATACTGTACTTGACCGTGCCTTCTCTAAGAAGACTTTCTTCCAGGAACTTTCCTGATCAAGTCAGAAGTGATTTTTTTTTCATGAATTTCTGGGATGCTGTTTTTTATTTTAAAGAACATGATTTTTTTCCCAATCATTTGTCTTTGTGTCTTATTTTCCTCATCAAATTGTAACATCCCTCACTACAAGGAATAAGGCTTATTTTTTCATGCATAGATCCCTACAATTAAGCAAATAGTTCCTTAAAAATCAATTAATTCTGAAGTATTTATTACTTCTCCTTTCCAATGATAGTGAATACAAATGAAATTGTGAAATATGACATTCTATTGGAGATGGCATGTGGGCATGCTTTACATATATCTGTGTATGTATGTATGTATGTATGTATATAGTATGATGAAATAAATCCAACAGTAATGGCAGTTCAAAAGGGAACTAGAATGCTAAGGAATTGGCATAGGTTGCACGTAGATGGTATTTGAATCTTGAATTTTATTGAATCCTGAAGTAAATTTAGCACTTCTGATAGGTCAAGGTAAATCAATTACTAAAAAAAAAATTAAACAATGAATTATGTATTTAAAGGGGAAAGATATCCGAGATAATGGGGAATTTAAAGCTCAAGGAGAAGAATCTGGTTTTAATCTTCAAAGCCAGGGAAGTTTCCTGAGTAGGATAGAGTCATGATAATACACATACTATGCCAATGAAAAAAATAAATCCAGGCACTATCCCATTGTGATTCTCACAACAATCTTGGGACTTTTTAAATTTGGATAGGATGATTATAATTTTTTGAAAAAGGAAATTGACTCAAAGTATTAAGGCAATTTTCATGAGATGAGAAAGTTAAGAAGTGTTAATGTTGGAATTGAAAACCAGTTCTATTATCAATTGCTCAGTTCTCTCCATTGTATTACACTATTTATAAACAATAATTCTCTGAAATAGTGATTCTTTTTTCTCAGATATGTGGTCACATCGTGACTCCGTATTTTGTGTGACTCGTAAAGGTGGTGTTTGTGTTGTTGGACCTTGTAATTCTATTAGAACAACACTTGGTACCTGCTCTGGTGGGAAACACTTATGCTGCAAGTATTATTGAATATAAAGAGAAAAACCTGGTGTGTGGAGGATTTGCGGAATGGAAATGTAAAAAGTTAGAAGACTGGATGAAATTCATGGAATATTGAGCATTCTTATTTTATCAAAGAGAATCCCATTTTAAAATCATACTTGAAACAAAAATGATTCCTGGATTTTTGTTCATTTGATGAGATAAAATGTCTATAAAAAAAGCCATAAGAAGATGTATATTCCTAAGTATGGAGGAGAATATAAATAGAAAATTCACAATGAAGCCAAGAAAATCTGAAGTCCCATCTCTGACACATAGTAGAAGTGAAATCCCAGAGAAATTGTCATTTTCTCCATGCTACAGACAACTCTCTATGACTTTAAATCACAAATAACTGCCAACATGTTAGCAGAAGGCATTTCCTTACCTGGGAGCTGCCTATACTGATAAAATCCTAGGCTAATTACCTCTCTATATTTTACTCAACATTTCAGTCAGATTCAGATTTTCCAGAACGCTTCTTCCCCTGAGAAGTTATATTCCCTTCACAATTATGTATATGTTCTTAAGAATATTTGAACCCAAAACATCACCTCTAGCAAGATAATCCTATAGCAGTATACATCTTCATCTTAAACATGGGTAATCCAAAAGGGGAATCACATAGTCCATCACTAAATGTAGTCAAAGACTTAGTGATGAGGTGTGATATTCCAGAACTTGCACTCTGCTCAAAAGCCTCAAAAGTCCAGTGCCACCTTAATATCATAATGAATTATCAGAGCAAAAAAGAAGGTAGAGCTTGATATTGAATCCAGGTAGGAAAAAATGAAGAAACAGAACTGTAAATTAATCTCATTTATGAGTTTCAAAGTAAAGGTTTTCAACAAAATTTGGTAAAAGGAATACAACATTAAAAAAATTATTCATTCTAATCAAATTGTATTAACTTAGGACTTCAAGGATGTTTCAATATTAAGAAAAAAGTGAGCATGTTTTTAGTATTTCAATATTTATGTCATCATAAAACAATTAAAAACAAGTCTTACAAATAAACACAGAAAGGATCTTTGTGAAAATTTTACATTTATGTTTAAAAGCATAAGCTTGGAAAGATCTTTAATATGGGTGGGGAAAGTATACATCTACACAAAAAGATGGTTTCTTCAGGAATAGCAAAACACTTGAAGATTTTCTTCTAAACACTTATGGCACATGTACTCTAAGGTGGTGGAAGATGTCTTTTCTCTCCTCATTATTGAGTGATATAGCTCTGGAAGTAGTAGGTAGAAAAGTAAGATTAAGAAAGATGATTAAGATATATAAAAATAAGCAAAGGACATATAGAGTTATATTTTGGCAGATGACATAGTTGTTAACTTGGAAAACTTAAAGAAGCAAATTAAATAGATATTTCACTGATATTGATTTCACTGAATTGATAACTTCACTGAAATATTGGGAGATAAAATAAATCAGCGGAAATTGTTGGCAGTTTAATAGAAGACAAATAAAAAACCCAGAATAAGTAAGAGAAGTCCATCAAATTAATTAAAAATTTCATTAAAAATATCTGGGTTTTGACCTATGAAGGATCATTCTAGAATTCTACATAAACTTGTATGCTGTCTTTTCAATCTGAAATCACTTACAAAATGAGCTATTATATAGTGAATTCTATAATAAAGGTTAAGAGATGCCTCCTTTGAGTGTCATGAGAATGAAAGTATTGCATAAATGAACTTTGAGGCTGAGTGCTATACCAACCAACGAATCAAGAACCCCTCGCTGCATGTCATTATCTCATATTTATACTCTGGAAATAATGTACAAGTATGTCTTACTACATTCCCGTATATCTTTCTCTCAGCTGCCAAAAAGATCTTTCTAAAACACAGGCCTTAAATACAATGACCATGTCATTTCCAAACAATAAATTCGTATGTCTCCCTATTATCTCTACAGTTTTATGTCAAGTATAAAATACACTCTTTGCCCTTCAAATGTTCTTTAAACTGATTTTTCTGTATTTCTTACACTTTTCTACTCTCTAAATATTCTACAATTCAATCTTTTTGAGGTTCTTCACACAAAATACTCCCTGTTCTGTCTCTGACACTTCACTTGTATTTTATGCCTGTAATATTCTTTCTTCACCTTTACTTTATCTCTACAGCTTCATTCAAGACAGAGCAGAGATCATCCTTTCTAAATGATAACTTGCCCAACTATTCTCGCATCTTTAATGCTGGGTCTTCCTGAGAACATCTGACATTATCTTGCATGTGTCTTACACACATAGTTGCTTCTCTCAGTAGATTTTCAGCTCTTTGAAAACAGCCACTTTTGCCTAGCTAGTTTTCTATCCCCAGCATAGTATAATACAATTTTATTAACAAAACATATGCTTGGGTAATTTTTTAACATTGACTATTGCAAGCACTTCTGTTCCAAATTTTTCTCTCCTATCCTCCACCCCTTCCCTTAGATGGCAGGTAATCTCATACATAGTAAATATGTTGAAGTATATATTAAATACAATATATGTATACATAATTTATAGTTATCTTGTTGTACAAGAAAAACAGGATTTAGAAATAAGGAAAAAATAACCTGGAAAGAAAAACAAAAATGCAAGCCAACAATAATAGAAATAGTATAAATGCTATGTTGTGGTTCACACTCATTTCCCAGTGTTCTTTCTCTGGGTGTAGCTGGTTCTGTTCATTACTTATCAATTGTAACTGATTTGGATCCTCTCATTGTTGAAGATAGCCTTCAAGAATTGATCCTTACATAGTATTGTTGTTGAAGTGTATAGTAATCTTCTGGTTGTGCTCATTTTACTTAGCATCAGTTCATGTAAGTCTATCCAAGCCTCTCTGTATTCATCCTGCTGGTCATTTCTTACAGAACAGTAACATTCCATAGCATTCACATACCACAATTTACCCAACTATTCTCCAATTGATTAGCATCCATTCAATTTCCAGTTTCAAGCCACTATAAAAAGGACTGCCACATTATTCAGGGTGCATAATACTTAAAGAATGTTTCTTGATGTGATAAAAATACACACAAAAAGGAGAGATAATCACATTAACAATAAAGCAAGGTAACTGGATATAAAGAAAGAAAGAATAAGAGAAAAGAGTGCATGTGATTTTGTTCCTAAATGATTTTTGAGTGTGCAAAGAAAATATTTTCTTTAAAAAGATGCTATGAATATGAATATATAAAAAGGTATTAAGCCTACTGACATGAGACAGACAATAGTTAAGGTTTTACTCTCTCTGTGGTCCTTAGTTATGCATCAGAGATGTAAAGATATAAAATGGTCCCTATCCTCAATGACCTCCCATTCTAATGGGAGGAGAAAAAGGGCAAATGACAATTTACTCACAAGATAAATGTAGGGTAAGTATAAGGTCCTTTTAGAGGAAAATTGAGGTACAGTACAGGCAAAGTGAAGGTAGAATTTGAGTTAAGTTTTGAGAGATTCTCAAGAAGATGTAGATGAGGATTCCATCTTTGAGAAAAAGTCAGAGGAAAAACATGGAGTTCAGAGACAAAGTGTCATGTGTGAACAAAATGAAGAAAGGCAATCAGAATGGAAGGATACTGTTCTAGAAACAGGAACAGAGATATGGAGAATATTTAAGAATATTAGTCTTTGAAAGACATACCTCATATGCTTTACAATTTTACCTTGGGCCCTATTCTGACCACTCTATGGTAAAGTATTTTTGATTCAGGGAAAACATGGATTCAAAGCCTGCCTCAGATAGTAAATATAAGATATAATTATACAGAGACCTCTGAGTTTTGTAAAACTTTTTATAATATACATTATTTCACTTTATCCTTAGAACAAACCAGGGAGATAGGTACTCCCAGTATCTCTGATTTACAGTTGAGGGAACGAATGCAGAAAAAACTAAATGAGCCGCCCAAAGTCAAAACAAAAGGAAATATCTAAGGCCAGATTTGGGCTCGTCTTCTTGATTCCATGTTTGGTGCTCTATCTGCTGGGCAATCCATCTGCTGAACTTATACTTGTATGTCATTAGACAATTTACTTGTCCTTTCTGAGACTCAGTTACAATTTTGTAAAATGGGGATTAATAAAAATACCTATCAAACAGGATTGTTGAGAGCACCAAAGGGATTGTGATAGGAAGTATTTTGAAATCTTAAAATAGCTACATGAACGTTCTTGCTAAGATGATTTTACTGAGCAGAGAGATAGGTAGCCAAGGACACCATCAATTGAGAACAAAAACTCATTCTAAAAATTTTAGAAGGACAATATGGCAAGAGTACAGGTTTTATAGTCTGGTGTATATAAAGTATTAGGACAGTGAGAAGGATTATTCTCTATTATTCACCAGACTAGCTCTTCATTGATACATTTCCCATTTATGCAAAGGTCTCACTGAGAGTATGAAGTCCTGATCATGAAGTAATTATTTATTTCTAAATCGACCCAAGATTGGCTCAATTAAAATAAAAAGCCACTAGAATAAAAAAAAAATAACAGCCTATTTATACCGATGGTCAAACTTTTCTTTAGTAGTTAGGTGCCATAGGGAAAAAAGGGCCATATCTAGAATAAAAAAGACTGCTCTTTTTGAGTTCAAATCTGGTCTCAGACTACTTTCATGACACTGGACAAATCACTTTTCCCCGTTTACCTCAAATTCACAATCAACACAATGAGATGGAAAGGGAAATAGATTCAAACCACTTAAAATTTTTTGCCAGAAAAACCCTGAATAGTTTCATTGACAGTCATATAGGAATGAAAAGTCTGTTTCCCTGCACTTCTTGGGAGTTTTTTTAACCTTTTCCAATTCACATTTCAGGAAGTTGTTGCTCTCTTGCATAGCTTCTCTTTCCTTTCCCCATTTTTCTTCTAGTTCTCTTTTAAGGTTTTTAATAGTTTCTTCTAGGAGAGCCTTTTATATTGGGGGCCAACAATTGTCTGGAGACTGTCTGCTATTAGTCTCTTCAGGGTTGAAAAGCTGCTCTCTTTCTGTATAGAAACTATCAATCGTTCTTTTGATTTTTTTTTACTCATTTTGTTAAAGCCTGTAGGGTTTATCTTCAGAGCCAGGAGGTTAACAGCTTCCTCTGCAGAGCAAGGATAGGTGTGTGGACGGGGAGCTGTCCTGCCAGACGGCTACAAAAAGCAGCAAGTTACTGGAGTGCTCTGGGAAAGAGTTCCCCACCTGGAAGTAACTCAGGCCTGCAGGGCCGAGCTGGGAAAGTACCCTGTAAAGAACCCCCACTGTGTGAGATAATGACTGCCCTGGGGCTAGATGCTGAGCAGTAAGAATTTCACTACCCCAAGACAAAGCCCTCCTTGAGGCTCTGGGTATTAGCAGCTAAGGAGTGAATGGCCCTGCAGGGACTGGAAGTGTCTAGGATCTGGGAAGCACAGTCTTCTGGGAAAATTCTATTGCCCCAGGCCAAGCCCCTCACTGTGCAGATTAGAGGCTGCCCAAGCTGTGTCCCCCTGCTGTGCAGATTTGTAACTGCCCCCACAAAAGCCCCGAACTGCAGGATGGGGCTGCAGGGCTGTGTTACAGATCTGCCTGGGTCACTTCCGGGGTTTGAGTGGTTATAGCCAAACCTTGTTAGGTTCTGGCATTTTTTAGAGTACCCTCTGTTCCAGGCTTTAATTTCTCTGCCAGTTTACTGCTTTGTAATCAAGGGAGAGCAGTTAGCCTATAGCAGAGTGGTCTCTATAACTTCTCTAGCCACAGAGATCACCCCCGTCCCTGGTCTGCTCAGGACGCTAGTCTCTCACTGGCTGCGCTGGTCTGTTCCTGGCCCCTCAGGACAAACCTTTCCTGATGATCTTCCAGATAATCTTCGGCTGGTAAATTGTAGTGCTTCTAATCTTCATGAATTTAAGCAGTGAAGAGCTATTTTTGAGGCTGAATTAAATAGCTGGTTATGAGGGGAATGAGAGGAGCTTAGAAAGTTGTGTGTGCCTTCTCCACCATCTTGGCTCCACCCCCACTGCTTAGAATTCTTGAGAAAAACTGTAATGCTGGAGAAACTGAGCAAGACAGAGATTAGAGACCAATTTAATTGTTTATTAAATGGAGAGAGATATTGGGATCAAATGGATTTCAAAGTTAAAGCACAACCAGCAAATCGTAGTCCAGTAAATTTAAGCAAGGAGTAAAAAATGAAAAGGACTGGTTAAAGGACTTCCAATTAAATCTGAACTAGTAAGATAGGAGGTAGGGCAGAAGTGCCTAGGAAAATGCACCAGTTTCCCCAAATTTCCTATTTCTTCCTCCCTTTTTTTTGAAAAGGAATTATCAAATAATTATCTCACATATAAATCATTTTTTTTTATTTAATAGCCTTTTATTTACAGGATATATGCATGGGTAACTTTACAGCATTAACAATTGCCAAACCTCTTGTTCCAATTTTTCACCTCTTACCCCCCAACCCCCTCCCCTAGATGGCAGGATGACCAGTAGATGTTAAATATATTAAAATATAAATTAGATACACAATAAGTATACATGACCAAAACGTTATTTTGCTGTACAAAAAGAATCAGACTCTGAAATATTGTACAATTAGCTTGTGAAGGAAATCAAAAATGCAGGTGTGCATAAATATAGGGATTGGGAATTCAATGTAATGGTTTTTAGTCATCTCCCAGAGTTCTTTTTCTGGGCATAGCTGGTTCAGTTCATTACTGCTCCATTTTAAATATAAATCATATACATATGCATATACATAACAGACTAAAAGTCCCTCAAACATAACAGCAATAGTTATACAAGTTTAACAATTTTCATTCCAAGTCTTAAACATACAGTTAAAATTCTAACAATTCAACCACTTTCCCACTCCCCCATATCATTCCAAATTACATCAGGAGAAGGGGCGATGGTTCTGAAAAGCTGCTTCCTGCTGAAAATGGGCAAAGATGCTCATTTCTGGGAGGGGGATGAGGGTGGTATGGCATGCTAACAATTAAAGTTTGATGTAGGTCCCAGAAGCAATTCAATATATCTGTAATTTGACCAAATCTAGAAACAAAAACAAATCTAACAAAGAAAAGTTAGGATAGTCTTAGATAGAAAGACTGGTCCACAAGGACTGCTACAAGATGTGGCCTCTCATTAGTTATAAACCTGAAAAAAAAATTTGACTATCCAGACACAATATCTAGTAACCAATAGATGACCAGACAAAATACTTATTTGCTCAACTATTTAGGATATAATGATTACAGATTAGCCAAGAACCAGGTAGCTACAACTTGATAAAAGATGTCTGGAACAGTTTAGAGGTGAGGTGAAGAAGTTGAACTAAGCTTCACTCCAGGCTAACTGGAGCTCCAATAGCTGAAGTAACAGCAGTGGGGGGTGAGTTTAAATCTTTACCTTTGAAGACAAAAGATCCCTACTCCACCCAACCTTTAAAGTAGCAGAAATCAGTGGGGAGATGGGTGGGAAGATTCCATAAAACCCATATGTCCAGCAGAGCTGGATTTAAAGCATAACTTGCAATGTTATAATATAGATAACAAACTCTGAACCAAATACAGCTTTAAATTCCCAATAATATAAAACTGCTTTTCCTATCTCATTTCAAATAATGAAAGAGCATAGTTTCTTTCTCTCCCTCTGGTCCCATGTGGCCATCATTCCCAATGGACTCCTCCTAAGCTCCAACTTGGCCAGATTTGAAGCTTTTAGAAAAGTTAGATCCTTTTACCTAATTAGAGGCACATGACCCCTTTCTGGAAGTTAACAAAACTTTTTTTAACAAGCTATTGTTCTTTTCAGGTCTTATATTTAAAGATAACTAATTCTAGCCTGCATAGACAACAGTAAAATTTATTTCCCAAATTTAGAATCATCTTAAAATTCCTAATCAAATGTTTCCTCCAGCTGGAGTTCAGTATTGAAATAACCAATTCCCAAATTTGATCATTGTTCTTAAATTTAACAGATTTTAACAAATTGTTAAATTTAATTTAATTTAACAAAATTAACAAAACAGACAAACCAATCACACAGAACAGAACACACATAAACAGCACAATTACAACCTTCAGTAAGACATTGACATCTTAAATTTAACAGAGCTCTTAAAATTAGCAAAACAGACAAACAAATCACACAGAACACAGAACACACATAGACTGCACAATTACAACATTCGAAACCAGAGCCAAATGGTGTCTTAAGGATACCCAGATTTATACTCTGGAATGCCCAGAGTTGTGCCAACTGGCATACAGGACCAGATGGGCCTTAGGAGCCAAGTGTCCAGTTCGACACTACTTTTCAGAATTTTAACACCTGTCAGTGTCCTGTTATTCTGAGAACCCAGGTGTTAGCACAAGCAAGTATCAGACCAGGTGTCTAGGAGACACAAAACCAGAGGGTATTATCCAGTGTCCTGAATAATAACCTTCTCAGAATTTAATGCTTGTCATTCCATCAGCATTCTAATATTCTGAGAATCCAAGTGCTAACACAGACAAACAAAACCAAATCAGATTGGATTTACTCTCTCCTGACTGAATCGAAAGTATCCACTGTCGGGTGTGGCCCCAGCTGGTGAACTGCTCTCTTCCTGGAGCCTCTGGAGGAATCCAGAGGGCTAGCCTTTTCCAAGAAAAAGAAAACCCAGATCCCCAACTGTCTTCCAGGCCCAAAGTGGAGACTTAAAATGTTTCTAGCCCCTAGTTATGTTCTCAGTTCCCAATATCTCACTGGGGCCTCCAAAATGTAATGCTGTAGAAACTGAGCAAGACAGAGATTAGAGACCAATTTAATAGTTTATTAGATAGTTTATAAAAAAGTAAATAGTTTACTTATTAAAAAGTAAAATTAAATATACTGGGACCAAATGGATCTTGGTTCCAGAGCTAGACGAGATTATCATCTCAAAAAATCCAGCATTGAGCATTAGACAGCAAGACTCTTTTATAGGATAACAAGAACAATGACATAATGAAGAGGTACTTGGATGGGGATAACCTAATTGGGGGGGGCACCTAGAATGACACAATGGAGGGAGTTACTGGAGAGGTTACTGATATTCTAATGACATCTAAAATGGCTAAACCTTTATCTGTCAAACATTAAGAAGGAATGGTTATAACCTAAAGATATAAAACCGTTATCTCATCAACCATTTAAGAGGGAATGATTATAGCCTGGGGTTTTGGGGCAGAGCAACTGAGGTAGACCTTTATTTCATCAAACATTAAGAGGGAAAGATTATAACCTGAGGCAGAATAACTAAATAGGACAATTAGGAAAACTAGGTTAGGAATCAAAAGGGAACTGTGGCACAACAAAACCTGAGTTTAGGTTCTGACTTAGTTATTTATTTGAGTAACTCTATAGAAGATATTTAAGGTCTCCATGGCTGGATTTAGAAGCCTAAATATTGAGGTATCTTCAGTAGTCTCAATAGAAACTTGAAGTCTCTTCTAATTTAAATCTATAGTTTTATGCATGGTGGTGTAAGGTAATCTATTCTAACCTTCATTCATTCCTTCTTGTCTTCCTTCCTGCATTGGGAGGTTGCTACTGGCTCTAATTTGGGAAGAATCTAGAAGGATCAAGCCAGATATTATATTTTGTGCATGCCAACTAACCTTAAAGTCTTCTCTTTCTTCAAAAATTCCTAGGATGTTTAAATTTCATTTGGACCCCACACAATGCATGTGTTATAATTATCTGTGATTTGGTTCCTAAAATATTATAGAAATGAGAATTTATCAGAAGTTGCTGCAAAGTTTTTCCTTTATTAATTTTTCTTTCAATTTTAGCAATATTGGTTTTATTTGTAAGGCACACACATGTATAATTACGACTTTGTCTCCATTAAACTTCTATATCTTATTTGATTATGATGTCTTTACTTATCTGTAGTACTGACTGATGATTTCTTCCTTGATCCTGATGCTTCCCTGATGCTTATATTAAAACTTTATGTCTAAATTCTATTCCCATATTCTGCTTATCTCTGTATATGATGTAACACATTGATTTATAACTAGTGTCTTCTTTCCAATTTTTTGGGCAGTTTTTGTCAAATAAATTTTTTCCTAATTGGGATAGTACAAATTCAATCCAGAAGCAGAACTCAATTTTAAAAGTTGTGAAATTTACTAGGAAAAATAAGTAAAAGTTGGGGTGTATGTGTGTGTGTGGGGAAACCACGAAACTTACCTTGAAGATAAAAAACACAAACTCAGAAGAGAACAAAAATGTCAAAATGCCTAGGTGTGAAGTCTCAAAGAAAAATATAAATGTTCTCAGGCCCCAAAAGAACTTTTGAAAGAGTTCAAAAAGAATTTTTAAAGATTAAATAAGTGAGGTAGAATAAAAATTGTCGAAAGAAATGAAAGTGATGCAAGAGAATCATGGGAAAAAAAGAGTCAACTGCTGGTAAAGAAAGCACCAAATGGAAGATATAAAAAAAAATCACTGAATGAAAAACCTTCTTAAAAAGTGGAATTGATCAAATGGAAAAGAAGATACTGAAGATCACTGAAAAACAAATTCTTTAAAAATTAGAATTGGGAAAATGGAATCTAGAGACTCTGTGAGACATCAAGACACAGTCAAATAAAATCAAAGGAGTGAAAAAATGGAAGAAAATGTGAAAGAATTCAATAAAAAAAAGAACCTGGAAAATAGATCAAGTAGAGACAATTTAAGAATTATTGGGCTATCTGAAAGCCATGATCTAAAAAATATTCTGGACTCACATTTCAAGAAATTGTGAAGGAAAACAGCCTGGAATCTTAGAACTATAGAATAATATAGAATTTAATGAGTCCACAGATCATCTCCTGAAAGAGATCCAAAAATGCAATCTTCTAGGCAGGAGTCTAATAGCTAAATTCTAGAATTCCTAGGCAAAAGAGAAAATATACAAGGAGGTATTAAGAAACAATAACACAAGACACAGCAGTTTTTTCATTATAGGAATAAAGGACTTGGTACAGGATATTTCAGAAGGCAAAAGAATTAGCTTTACAAGCAAGAATCACCTACACTAAGTAAGATCCTTCAGAGTTTTTTTTTAAAGATTTTAATGAAACTAAGGACTTTTAAACATTCCTAATGAAAATAACCAGAGCTAGAAAAAAATCTTGGTTTTTAAATATAAAATTCAAGAGAAGCTTAATAAGGTAAACAAGAAAGAGAAAACACAAGGGATTCATCAATGTTTCCAACCCCATATGTTTTGAGGAATCCTAGTAAGGAATTCCAGTGAATCTCAGTCATTTCTTTGAGTAAATTTGTTTGTTGAGAACATTAGAGCCTGCTCACAGTTATCTGATAGAATCTCAGGAAGTACAAGAAGATTTGGTCACCATACTGATACCTTAATGAATGAGTTTCCTTTATTGCAGACTTGTGATTACCCCCAGGAACTTGGTCAGTTCCTGCAGTAAATATAATTCTCCTAAAGGAATGAACAGATGTTCTTTTTGGTGGGCCTTTTGTGATGGAGCATGCTGTACCTTGAGGGTTGCTCTAGCTCAAGAACTATGTATCAAATCAAACTGCTTAGTGCAGTTCCTTTTTCTTCTAAGCTTAGAAAAACTCCTTATTGAAAAGAGGGCTTTAGAACCACTTCTTAGGAAAGGATGCTTCATTTGAGTAAAAAATCTTACTTGTGTATTATAAAATTCCTCCAGTTAGGAAATTTCAGGTGTTGGTGTTTCCTTGGAGTGGGGATGATGCATGTTATATGTTGTCTGTTTGTTTCTTATATTATCTTTATTGTTGTAGTGATCACTGTGTTTGTTAATTGTACATTACTTTTATGCTGAGTTCCCTCTTTTCTAATATCTTGTTTGAATCAAGGTTCTGAGCAATAATGAACTTCTATAGTTTTCCCTTTTAATTTCTGTGCCTGTTGAATGTAACATCCTCCAAACTTAGATTAATGCCACACATGGGAAGATGATATTTGTAACTCTTAAGAACCTAATCCTTAAATTTGTGACTAAAGAAGAACTAGAGATCATTATTGATCACAAAATAGAAAATTTTGATTATATTAAGTTAAAAAGCTTTTGTACAAACAAAACTAAGGCAGACAAAATTATAAGGGAAGGAATAAACTGGGAAAGCATCTTTACACTTAAAGGTTCTCATTTCCAAAATATATAGAGAATTGACTCTAATTTATAAGAAATCAAGCCATTCTCCAAGTGATAAATGGTCAAAGGATATGAACAATTTTCAAATAATGAAATTGAAACTATTTCTACTCATATGAAAAAGTGTTCCAAATTATTGATCAGAGAAATGCAAATTAAGACAACTCTGAGATACCACTACATACCTCTCAGATTGGCTAAGATGACAGGAAAAGATAGGGACAAATGATGAAGGGGATGTGGGGAAATTGGGACACTGATGCATTGTTGGTGGAGTTGTGAATGGATCCAACCATATTGGAGAGCAATTTCTAACTATGCTCAAAAAGTTGTCAAACTGTGCATATCCTTTGATCCAGCAGTGTTACTGCTGGGCTTATATCCCAAAGAGATAGTAAAGAAGGGAAAAGGACCCATATGTGCAAAAATGTTTGTGGCAGCCCTTTTTGTAGTGGCTAGAAACTGGAAATTGAATGGATGCCCATCAATTGGAGAATGGCTGGGTAAATTGTGATATATGAATGTTATGGAATATTATTGTTCTGTAAGAAATGACCAGCAGGGTGACCACAGAGAGGCTTGGAGAGAATTACATGAACTGATGCTAAGTGAAGTGAGCAGAAGCAGGAGATCATTATATACTTCAACAACAATACTATATGAGGATCAATTCTGATGGACATGGCATAATTCAAGTCATTTCCTTTAACTTTAGGTTTCCCAGAAGGTTCTCTTTTTGACCCTACTCTTCTTTTTGTATACTACTTCACTTGGTTCACAGCTATCCTTCATAAGCTGACAAAGAGATGTTTCTAAAAGACAAGTCTAGTCAAATTTCTTCTCTGCTCAAAATTCTTTCAAGGTTCTGCACTATATATTGAATCAGAAATAAGCTTATTTTCCTGTTATTGGAGGCCTTCTATCACTGGTCTTCAACTACATTTATAGGCTTACCTGGCAACATTGCTCTTCAAGATTTCTATATTCTACTTACACTGGATTAACAAAATTGGTAACACATCTATCATCTTCATGCATTCAGACAACTATTTCCCATGCTTAAAACTCCTCACCCATCACCTTCAACTTTTACAATATTTTACTCTATCTCTTATCTCAGAGCACTCACTATAAGGAGTCTTGTGATTTTTTTACTCTAGCTTTTCTCTTTCTCAGTTTTCCATATTATTAGAGAACTGGCCTTGATGGAGGGATATAATCATATTGCATATCAAAATCGAGGATCTAAATTAAGAGTCTTTAATATAATTTTTTGGTGGATGTAATAAAATGGTTTTGTGATTTTCTCCATCTTTGTTCAGTGTGACAGGGATAGGAAATGGGAAAATAAATGAAATAGTGATTCAAGGCTATAGCTTCAGAAGTTGCAAATGGTAACATAATAAGGGAGCCAGGTATTCAAGAGAAAAAGTCATTCAAGATTTAAAATGATTCACCAAGGTCAAGCTGGGCAAAAGAGGAGAATTGGCTAATGTGGGAGAGATGGTCTGGGAGAGAATTAAAAAGTCAAATTTTGGAGGTCTTCATATAAATAAAGAGTGGATTTGGGAAGTGAAGGCAGAGGGTGAGGTGGAAAGCCAATAGAGTACAATCAAATAATAGAAAGAATAATTTGTGTGTGAGAGAGAGATGGAATGGTGGTATGGATCATTGAAATTTAGTAGTTGAAAAAGTGAAGGGTAAGGTTGTTTGAGGAAGAATCAGTATATATATTTGATGTACATTAGAATGAGTGTAGGCTTTGGAAAGGAATGAACAATCATAAGCCAAGTTCTGAATTTGTTGAAAATGGAATGGAAGTGATCTGGAAATGTTGAGACAACAGAATCCAGGAATTTGATTGCATGTTAGAGATGAATAGCATGAACCACCAAAATACAGAGATTATTGAGTGAATGAAATGGAGAGAGAACCATGAAGTGGAAATAGGTAGCAAGGAACATTCTACCTATACTGGTGAACAAAGAGGAATAAGTAAAGACACAAATAGTAGTGAAATGTATCATCAGGGAGGCCATAACATTAGAGACTGCCTGGTTGCATTCACTGATAGAAAACTGAAGAAGTATGAGATGTGTAGATATATGAAGATAGAAAGTTTGTTTCTTATGAAGCAAGCATTCCAGATGATACAGTGGAAGGGGAAGATTGAGTTAATTGGAACTTTGTTGTGAGAAGATTGAGGATAATGAGAATAAGTAATGAAGAGACATGGGTGAGAGGATTTGCATAAATTATAGGAGACACCAAGCTAGAGAGATTTTGAATAGATGGTGTGTCTATTCCTGTGGATCAATTTAGTTTTGAATTAGAAAATTCACTTCTAAAGGACTAGGTAAGAAAAGGTTAATTGTTGAGTCTAGAGCAACCCCTTAAACTATTTATAGAGGAACTGTAATCTGTCAATAGAGGAAATATTACCAACAGCAAAACCCCAAACCTCAATGATTCCTGAGTAAGATAGGGAAAGGAACTTAATTTATGGTTTCATCAGTATAGGTGAAATGGACACAAGACTGGACCCCTCATCCCTGGGTCAAGGGGCCTCAGGCTTATAGGAAAATGTTGCTTAAACTAAATTAAGAGAAGTGTTATGTTCAGACAGAATGCTTGCCTAACAATGTCAGACATCCTGTAAGCTCCCCAGCATCCCCCTTCTCAAGCAAGAAGTTGAGTCACTGTTGTAACTGCAAGGCAGAACAAGAATTGCTTATAAGCCTGTCTCTATTTGGGTTTGACATGGTACTCTACTGAGAGTCCGACCCAGCCCCAGCGGGTAAATAAACAATAAATGATTTCTAAATTACAAACACCTTGGCTGTCCTGAATTTCATTGCCTGGGCTATTTCATAGGGAACTTCTACATGGGGAAATTTCCTGTACTAATATGCTAAATCTGAACTTTATTTTACCTTAAAATCTTACAGGATTTTCTAGAACATAGAAAAGATAGTAACTTATTGCAGGTTCCCACAGTTGTATATCAGAAGTACAACCAAAATCCCAGTCTTCTTGGCTTCAACATTGTAAGCTTTCCTCTCCTCTGTATAAGGATATATGTGCATGTGTGTGTGTGTGTGTGTGTGTGTGTATTCTTCATTATGATTTTATGATATAGACTTATCAGCCTTTCAAATGACCAAAGACGCAGGAATGATTTCTATTTTAGGAAATATAATTTCCAATTGATTTTGCTTTAAAAAGGAGCATTTTTTTTGTACTGAGTTCCATCTTCTTTGTGATGCACTGTGTATGTACACGCACATCTTCTGTACTCTTATCCTTCCATATCACAAAGCCTTCATTTATAAGGATATTTACGGAAAGTCAAAAAGTCTCTTGCCACACAACATCTTCTGGTATGAAAGCTGCAGTATCCTAAAACTATATCAGGAAAATGGCAGGGATGCAATGTACATACGCCCTTTCTGTTTTGACACTTCTTACTGTCAGATAACCAACCATATCCTGTAGAAAGAAAAAAAAAGTATTTAAAAATATTTCTTTAAAAGGCCATAAAAAATCTTTGATCATAATCTGAATCACAGATAAGAAGGTTCATTCATTAATTTGATTTTTAGAAATGTAATCTTTCAATAAAAAATATAATGTGGCATAATAAAAAAAATTCCAGGTTTAGATAATAGAAGTATATTTCCCTCCTATTGTGCCATTTTTAAAGAATGCTGTAATCTCATGAATGTGACCTTTTGAGTATTTATTCAATTATCTATAAAATAGGAGACATCTTATTTATACTAAATTACCTTTAAAAGATTGGAAGAAGAATGAAATGGATATAGAGACTGGACTTGAGCTTTCATTGGTATATTATGTCTCACTATGTCTCAGTTCTACTCAATAAACAAGTGTGTCTCTGCCTCTTAATAGATAGCTGGACCTAAAATAGGAATGGTAAACCTCAATCTGACCTTAGACAAATGTTTTATCTTTGTTACCTCAGATTAGTCACATAATTTTAGTTTCCTCATTTGTAGAATGACACTAATGAAACACTTTAAAAAAACTTAAAGCAGAGGCATTTAGGAGACATTGTGGATTGAGCCCTGGCTCTAGAGTAAAGAAGACCAGGGTATAAATATGGCCTCAGGCACTTGACACTTATTAGGGTGTCTGTTTCTGGACAAGTCGTTTAATTATGATTGTCTCATAAAAAAAAAGAAAGAAAGAAAGAAAGAAAGAAAGAAAGAAATACTTAAAATGCTAGCTATCATTGAAAATATCAAAATACACTCAGATTCCTGGTTGATAAAAGTAAAGAAAAATCATCCCTTGCCATTAGAAATGGGTTTTATGCCAAAAGAAAGAAAACAAGCATATTTGGATTAGGGACCCTAGCAATCATCTAAACTATTCCCTTTAATTTTAAAGATAAAGAAACTGATGCTCATGGAAAAAAGGAATTGCATAGGTTCCCATAAGTATTAAGTACTTTAGGCAGGTCTTGTGACTCCTAACACAGGATGTACTCTTTCAAGTACAACTTGGTGCATCTCAATGTCTGTTCATAAGCAGCCTGATGAGGATGTTGTCAGTATAAAAATAAATGATTTGTGGGAATGAAGAAATTGAAGCAATGGGACAATTCTCAATTTGGGAAATAATATAACAGTGTTTAAAAGAAATAGGATCCTAGTAGCTCTGGCCAGGAATAAGAATATATATGAACAAATAGAACCATTTTGTTGGACATGAGATAAAGAGAGCAAGAGGTGTTATAAATCATTCAATAACCAAGTATTTCTTAAATATTTACCATATCCCAGCCATTGTACACTGTAGTAGGGATTCATGCAGCAAGAAAAGTGCGAATTTTTTCCTCCACTTTGATGATTCAAACCTCTGAGTTTGAATCCAAACTCTGTTACTCACATTATTTCTGTGACCTTGGACAAGTCAGTGACTTCAGTTTTATCATTTATAAAATGGGATAGGGCTTTTGTTAATTGACATCTCAAATCCTTCAAACATAAGATCCTACAAATGTGATGTGATTCTGAAAACATATGGGATCTACCTACTTCAAGATGTAGTAACTTCTTGTGCTTTTGAAAGGTTCTTTATAAAAATAAAAATTTTTCAGTGCAAGATCTCTCAGACCCCTACTGTCTTAGCCTTTCTTCCTAATGGCCATAAATGCTGCATTATCTACCTAAATTTATGCCTATAATGAGCTTCTTAAACTAAGTGTATGCAGTTTTTCCCTTAATTTTCCTTAGTGTTAGAGGTCCCAATGCCAGCTTGTCTAGGACAACAGATGAAGACCCTTATTGAACTCACCCTCCATATTCATAGTTCTTTCTCTTTGTAGATCAGTCTACTCCTTACCTGTGCCAGTAGAGTAGATGATTACAAAGAGCACCAGGGAAACCACGTGGAAGATCCTCATGATAACTTTTTACTGGAACATAGGAATTACACGAACATTGAGGGAAGGTCAGCTAGGAACACATAAGTTAGAACTGGCTGGAATATTTCGCTGTCCTTGACTGAATTTCCTTCAGTTCCTATACAATTAAATCTGAAAGAAGGAAATTTCTCAAGACAATGAAATATCCTTGTATACACATACACACATGCACACACTCATATATATTACTAGGGGATTACCCAAGAGGGAAGCAACATGGAGATTTTAAAAAGGAAATGCTATCCACACTGAAATTACAAGTAATCCCACACATTATGCAATCAGAAGAATCCAATGGGATCTTTTTTCCCTCCCTCTGACCAAAAATGAAATAAAATGGGGAGGACCAAGTTGAATGTTTTGGCTCACACAGCTTCTGTCACAGGCAACTTCTTATTTACAGGGGAGTCTCTGCTTAGGCCAAGTCAATATAATTAAAACGAAAAATATACCTAAACTAATTTACTTATTTGGTGTCATAGGAATCAAACTGCCAAAAAACATTTTGTAAGTCTAAAAATAATAATAATGCAGATATGAAA
The DNA here is from genome assembly GCF_902635505.1 of Sarcophilus harrisii. Classification (NCBI taxonomy): domain Eukaryota; kingdom Metazoa; phylum Chordata; class Mammalia; order Dasyuromorphia; family Dasyuridae; genus Sarcophilus; species Sarcophilus harrisii. The sequence continues at coordinate 169,384,795 of NC_045427.1, forward strand.
GAACAAAAAATCAAGAATAAAAAGAATAATAAGTGATAGAAAATTCTAATGAAAGTACACTAGCCATACTAGATCTCAAATTGCATTATCAAGTGGTATGGATCACAATAATCTCATACTAGCTAAGAAATAGAGTAGTGAAACAATGGAAAAGAGCTGGTGCATAGCAAAAAGAGTAAAATCTTTAGAACTCCAGCATTTGATTACACTCAAAGATCTAAGCTTTTGGGACAAGAACTCACTATTTAGCAAAAAAAAATGTTGAGAAAACTAGAAAACAGTGTGAAAAAAAACTAAGTATGGTCCAGAATATTATACTCCATACCAAGATGAAATAAAAATGAATAAATGATTTAGACATAAAGGATGATACCCAAAACAGTTTAAGAATGCAAGTATTAGTTTGTCTGTCAGATTCATTAGAAGGGGAAGAATTCATGAATGTACAAGAAATAGAAATCATTATAAGATACAAAGTGAATTATTTTGATCATATTACATTAAAAAGTTTTTGCACCAAAAAACCCAATGCAGCTAAGATTAGAAGGAAGGCAGAATGTTATGGAAAATATTTGCAGCAAGTTGCATTATTGCCTGGAGAGAGCAGATAGGGCTATCCCATCCTTTCAGCAAGACATTAAACACAAGAGGCCCCTCTGCTCAAAGCCAAGGCTCAGAGCTACATGAGAAGTTTGGGATAGCAGTCTCTGTAATGCAGGGGCAGAACTAGACCTTAAAAGTCACAAAGTGGGGATAAAGGAGAATAGAAAGAGAAGAAACAAAACTAGCAAGAAACAGAAAATAACTTCAACCATAGAAAGCTACTGTAGTGACAGAGAAGACCAAAACACCAACTGAGATAAATACAAAATACCCATGGGGGAAATCTCACAAAGTGATATGAATTGCTCTCAAGCCCCAAAAGACTTCTTAGAAGTATCCATAAACAATTTTAAAAGACAAATAAGAGAGAGAAAAGAAAAAGTGGCAAAAGAAATGAGAGGTATGGAAGAGAGTCAACAGTTTTGAAAAGGAAGAATAGAAATTGAATAAAGAAAACAAAATAAGTCTACTGAAGAAATCAATTCCTTAAAAACATGATTGGTCAAATGAGAAAAAAATCCACTGAAGAAAACACCTTGAAAAGTAGAATTAATAAAATGGAGGGAAAAAATACCAAAACAAACTAAGAAAAATCACACATTAAAAATTAGAACTGGGCAAATAGAAGCTAACAACTCTATGAGACACCAAGAATCAGTAAACAAGCTAAAAAAGAATAAAAAATAGAAGAAAATGTAAAATGCCTCATTGGAAAAACAGTTTATGTGGAAAATAGATCCAGGAAAGACAATTTAAGAATTATTGATCTACCTGAAGGCCATGACTGAAAAAAGAATCTGGACAGCATTCTTCAAGAGACCCTCAAAAACTTCCTTGACATACTAGAATCAGAGGAGGAAAGAGTCACTGAAAGAATCCATTGATCACCTCCTATGAAAGGTCCCACAAGGAAAACCCCAAGGAATATTGTTGCAAAACTCTAGAAATATAATCTCAAGGATAAAATATTGCAAGCATCCAGAAAAAAACAATTTCAGTATCTAGGAGCAACAGTCAGGATCATTCAGAATCTAGCAACTTCTACAATAAAGTATTGGAGGGCCTGGAATACCATATTCCAGAAGGCAAAGGACCTGGGGTTACAACCAAGAATCAACTACCCAGTGAGACTGAACATCATCTTTCAGGTGAGGAGATGAGTCTTCAATACAATAAGACTCTTTTAATTTCTATTAGAAAAAAAAAGAACTAAACAAAAAATAAGATCTTTAAACATAGTACTCAAGAGAAGCATAGAAAGTTAAGCAGAGGAAATATATATATAATTTAAGGGTTTAATTGTTTATATCCCTAGATGCAAAATGATATTTGTAACTCTTGAGAAGTGTTTCTGTTTGGGGTAATTAGAGGGGGTATACATAATTGAAGAGTGTGGATATAAATGGATTCTGATGTGATGATTTTAAAGAAAAAATAAGCATTAAGGGGTGGGAAAAGATTTCATTGAGAGGAAGAAGGAGGTAAAATGAGACAAATTAGACCACATGAAGAAACAAAAAAGACATATTATAATAGAGGGAAGGAAGGGAGGGTGATATGCATTGTCTGAAGCTTCACCTTATCAGTTTTGATTTAAAGAACTAATAATATACTCACTTAGTTAGGTACAGAAATTTGTCTTACCCCATAAGGAAGTAGGAGGAGAAAGAGAAAGAAAAAGGAGGGGCTGGAAAGTAGGGAGGACAGAAAAACTAAGAGAAAGGAGTAAAAAAATGGAAGATGGGTGCTAGAAAAGAGGGCATGTTGAGGTTGGTTAGAAACAAAACACTACTCAGGAGGGTCAGGGTAGAAAGAGAAAACAAAAGTATATACAGAGGGGGCAACTAGGTGGCACAGTGGATAAAATATCAGCCCTGAAGTCAGGAGGGCCTGAGTTCAAATATGGTCTCAGACACTTAACACTTCCTAGCTGTGTGACCCTGGGCAAGTCACTTAACCCTAATTGCCTCAGCAAAAACAAAACAAAAACAACAAACAACAAACAAAAAAAGATGGAGGGAAATTCAGAACTGGTAATCATAATTGTGAATGTGAATGGGATGAAGTCTTCCATAGAATGGAAACAAATAGCAGAGTGGATTAAAAAACAGAATCCTACAATATATTGTCTACAATAAACACATTTAACACAGAGATACATTCAGAGTAAAAAGTAAAGGGAAGGAGCAGAATTTATTATGCTTCAGCTGAAGTTAAAAAAAAAAGCAGTGGTCACAGTTTTGATCTGATCACAGAGCAAAAGCAAATAAATAAAAAAAAGTGATTTAATTAAAAGAGATAAAAAAGAAGGAAACTACATCTTGGGAAAGGGTACCATAGACAATGAAGACACATTGTATATGCTCCAAGTGGTACAGCATCCAAATTCATAGAGAAGTTAGACCACTCACAGGAAGAAATAGATAGCAAAACTATAATAGTGAGAAACTTCAACTTCTCCATCTCAGAGTTAGATAAATCTAAACCCAAAATAAATAAGAAAGAAACTGGGGAGATTAATAGAATCTTAGAAAACTTAAGATATGATAGACCTCTGAAGAAAATTCAATAAGGACAGAAAGGAATACATCTTTTTCTCAGTAGTACATGGCACCTACACAAAAATTGACTATGTATTAGGGTATGAAAAAACCTCACAGTCAATTGCACAATGAATAAAATAGTAAATGATCCTTTTCAAACCATGATGCAATAAAAATTATACGCAATAAAGGACCAGGTAAAGATAGATTAAAAAACCAATTGGAAATTAAACAATTTAAATCTAAAGAATGTGTGGGCCAAATAACAAATTACAGAAACAACCAATGATTTCATCCAAGGGAATGACAATAATGAGAAAACATACCAAAATCCATGGGATACAACTAAAACAGTTCTTAGGGGAAATTTTATATCTCTAAATAGTTATATTAATAAAATAGAGAAAAAGTAGATCAATAAACTGGGCATACAACTAAAAAAAAGCTAAAAAAAAAAAGACATTTAAAACCTGCAATTAAATATCTAATTAGAAATTCTGAAATACAAAGGAGTAATAAAGTCAAAACTAAGAAAAATATTGAACTAATTAATGAAAAAACAACAACAAAATAGTTTAAATTAGAAAAAGGAAAGGAAAATAAAAACAATCTACCAGCATCAAAAATGAAGATAATGAAATATTATTGTCCTATAAAAAATGATGAACAAGCTGATTTTAGATAGGCCATGAAAGATTTAAACGGAATGATTGATACTGAATGAAATAAGGAGAACCAGGAATACATTCTACACAATATAATGTGTGGTGATCAGCTATGAAAGACTTGGTTCTTCTCAGTGGTTCAATGATCCAAAGAAATCCCAATAGACTTTGAACAGAAAATGCTGTCTGCATCCAGAAAAAAGAACTATGGAGATTGAATGTAAATCAATACATGCTATGTTCATTTCTTTTTTCTTTTTTTTTTCTCCTCCCTGGTTTTTCCCTTTTGCTCTGATTTTTCTCTTCCAATATAATTCATAAAACAATGTGTATTAAAAATAAATATATTTTTTTAAAAAACCATTTTAGCTTCAAAAGACCAAAGTCTTCTAAATCATCTCTACCTTTTCTGATCTCTATCTAGCCACTGGACCCAGGCAACTCTGGAATAGAAAATGAGGCAAATGACCTTGCACAATCCTTCCTTACTTAAATCCAATTCACTTGGAAATTATGGTCATGCCTCCCTGATGTTATCCTCTACAAGAATGAAGGGCAAACAACAGCAAAGGCCAAGCAACATTTCTCATATGTTAGGACCCTGCTGCATTCAGGAGGGGAAAAAAAAGTAAATGAAAAAATATCTGCCTTCAAGAGGATATTATTCTATTTGGGAAAACATCAATTAAACAGATAAACAAATATAAAATGGTTTTTAGTCCAGGCCTGTTAGAGGTACACCTGTCTCCTCAAATAAAAATACTACCTTGGAGTCAGAGAGCCTTCCTTTCAAGTGAAAACCTTTGAAAACTAAAAAGTCATCTAACCTTTCCTTGCTCTAGCATTCAGTCAATCATAAAAAAAAAAAAGCATCAGCCTTGAAAACAAAACACAAAGAGGTTTTGCAGTGACTGTTAGTTGTAAAACTATCAAAGAAGTCATGCAGGTTATCATAACCACAGTTAACTCTGAAAAATACAATAAAATAATAAATAAAAAATAATAATAGAGGTCATAAAATATAGGTTTGTTTATTGCTTCAGAAAAGGGAAACTAAACAAATGTACTAGGGGCTCCTCTAGTAGGTAGCCCCCTTTAATGTGGGTAAATTTCAATAAATGTACTAATGGCTATACAACGAGCTATAGCCCTGACAAGGAGGATCAAAAGCAACAAAAAGAAAAGTCCGATTCATAGCAGGGCTTCCTAAACAGAACATGGGTACTACAGGCGCTTGTTTGAACTCAGAGATCAGCTGGCGCTAGAATAAAATAATTCTGGGGTTTTGCTATGGTTGAGTTCATCCAGATGATTTCAAAGTATTGTTTTTATGCCAAGATCAGAACACACTTTTCTGGCTAGGCCTTAACTCTGGAAACAAGGTATCTCTTTAAAATAAAAAGAGGGAGGCAAAAAGAGAGGGATTGTCTTGTCATGGAGATCCTGAGAAAAACAATGGACATTTATTCAGGAGTTACTATATATCAGGCTCTATGCTAAGCCTTGGGGATACAAGGTATACTCTAATGGAGGAGATAACATGTGGATAAATAATGCAAACCACCCCCCCCAAAAAAAACTCTGGAGGATAAGTAGGAAATAACTAACAGAGAGAAGACATTAGAAGAAAAATAGAAAAGACTATGAATGTCAGAGTTATTTATTTTGAAAAAGTTGAGAGAGTTTTTATATCAGAGGTTTCTTATACTTATGGAATATCAGGGCTTGGTATTTAAAATAGAAAATCAGTCCAAAGTAAGGGATAGTAAAGGATGGGGAAAGGGCAAAATTTAAGATGGGCTGTGGTAGGGTGGGGAGGGAAAAGAGAGACAAGATAATGGACTATAAAGGACCAGATGATCAGAAAAGGCCTCATGTAAAAGGTCACGCTTGAGCTGTGTTTTGAAGTAATGGGAGGATTCAAATAGGCAAAGATAAACGGGGCTGTCCCAGACATTGGAAACTCATGCAAAGGCAGATACATTGGAGATAGAATGTCCTATATACTGAACATTAAACAAGCCAGGTTGGTGTATTAACATTTCTCATTGAGCTGCTTTCCTTGACTTCATGAGCTCCAGAAACTGATCATTCTTCAAAATGCAATCAACTCTGAAACTCCCCATAAGTCATCTATCTCCCCTCAGGACTTCACCTGTGCTTGGTTAAATTCCTGGACCTCAACACCACCCCAGTGGAGCATACACAAACTAAAATGGAGAAGGAAAGGGAAAACAGGGAAGACAAGGAGATAGGCTCAAAAGTGGAGTTAAAAAGTACAAAATCATAGAGATGTTAGAAAAAGAAAGAGCAAATGTGATTAGGAGGATGACTATGAAAGTCCATGAGCAAAAGATTCTTCTGAAGGATTGTTGGCATTAGACACATGAAGTTTGTGAAAGGATCCACGGGATCTAGAAGGAGAGAGGAAGACAAGAGTGGGGATGAAAGGCATACATTTGGGGGTGATACAAAACACTTTCAAGGATACAGGAAAATTCTAGAGAGGAAACTCCCCCTACTAATGCAGGTTATGATCATCTCTACAGCTGAGGGTCTGGGAGTGGTGACTGAATCTCTAAAAGATCCAGTGATTTGTAGTCCTCAGTCATTTTGTGACAGAGGGAGCCCTGGGACCCAGAGCTTCCTGACCAAGAAACCAACCTTCTCACCACTATACAGACACTGCCACAGTATTTTGGAGACAAAACATAAAGACAAGAGAAGGGAAGTAGTAGGAAACATAGAATTTTAAAAATGAATAAGTAACGACCCATTCTATTACAATTCCAAATGGGTGTGCCAACCTGAGCAGAAGAACTTCCACAAGCAGAATGTTCACTCTTCAATATCTGATCATCATTAACTTCCACATTGTCAGCACACTGTCAATAGCATTGAGGCAAAGTCTTGGCAAAGAAACCTTTGAACATCTAAAAGTTCCTCTTATCTTACTGAGTCATGAAGACTCAGTTAGCTTGGACTTAAATATAAGATTGGCGTTCAAGATTTGTATTATATAGAGAATGATCAAACAAGGAAATAGGAGATGGAAAGATAGTGATTGCAATCTATTTATAATGTGTTCTTCCTCCTTTTTTATTTCTTTTATGGGTCTATAACTGGTTACCCTATGACTCAATAACCTTTAGCAGCCCAGAATTTTTTTTTTCATATTTCTCTGGGGTTACCAAGAGCTGGGCAAAATAAGAAGCACAATCTCTTTCAGAAATTCTGTTCTCAGTCTGATTTAAGGAGGTCTTGTCTGAAAGAAAGGATCTGGTTCCCCCTATCTTTATTTATTACAGCCCTTTATTTCCTCATACAACTTCTTATTTACTGTGTTTCATAACTTCTTTCACCTCATTCATGGATCACTTCTGGGGAAAAAAAATCTTTACTGATTTTTCTATATAGAAGACCAGAGAACTTAAAGCTAGGTTGTACTAGAGATTATTTACTTCAAACCCATTATTTCATAGATAAGGCAATGAGACCTAGAATGAGGAAGATTTGTGAAAATTCACCTTTATGTGAGATATAGGACCCTTTTACTTAAGTCAGTTGAGTAATCTCACTTCCAAAGGAAGGGTTCAAATAATGCGGGTGTTGTCTGATATATAATCCCATATGTATACTTTGGTTTTTATTTGAAAGGGATCCAGGATATTTAATATTAGAATCATTAATGTTTCTTTTCTTTGACTCTTGGTTCCTACTAAATCACTGAGAGCACTTCTGACTCCCAAATTCATATAAAACTTTGAGGTACAGGTCCTCATTTTTTCCTTGGAGTTCCCTAGTGGTACCCAAATTAAATGTCCAAATCTTGTGAGGTTGGAAAATGAGTACCCTCTCGAGATCAGGAGGAAAAATGACTCATCCCCTTTATACACCAGGATTTCCCTGAAATAGAAATATCTTCCTGCCAGATCATTATGTCTCACACACCTGAGGAGATTTTACAAAAACCAAAAGATCAGATCTTTATGTCAGATCAAAGCACTCCAAATTTTTTTCTGCCCTTTATTAAAGAGAAGACAGAAGTGGCAATGAGGAGTCATTCAAATTTTGGGGGAGTAGCATCTAAGACTGTTCTTGACATACTTCTTGTCCTAACCTTCCATTTTTAGGGGGTAAAGAAACTTGCCCAGAGTCACGGAATCAAAGTCAGATAGAAGTTAAAAGTGAAAAAGAACATATTCAATCTTCTGATCTAAGCCACATGTAAAAAGAATCTGATGGACATTATAAAACACAAATGACCTCCAGCCTCTATTTTTTTTATAAAAAAAACTCACCAATTTTTTTTATTTTCATTTTTTTAAATTTGTGAAATACAACAAGAATTTTCATAACATATAGTAATAAAAAGATAATTATACATGAAACTGAAAATCTGCTACGCATAACTTGCTATTATCTTTAAATGCATGTTATCATGTAACTTTATTTTCCTCCCCCTTCATCCTAAAAATGGCTTTCATTAGACACAAGTAGATATATCTTTTACCAATTCTTTCTCTTGATATAGAAAGAATCTTATTTTATATGTCCTTTAAAGTTAGTTTGGATATTTCTAATAATCAAAATGTTTTATTCATTCAAAGTTATTCTTAACACATAATTGTTGCTTTTGGAACTATATTCACTTGTTTCTGCTGAATTTACTTTTAATTATTTTATGCAGGCCTTTCCATGTTTATCTAAAATCACTGAGCTCACATTTAGTATAATATAATAGTATTTTAACCCAGTCGTATATGACAACTTCTTTAGCCATTCCCCAATTCAAAAGTATCCCTGAAATTTAAAGTTCTTGTTAGAGCAAAGAGAGTTGCCATAAACATTTTAGAATCTATATGTTCTTTTCCTTCTGCCCTAATAATGTTTGGAAATATAAATTTTTTTCAAGGCATATACCTTTTTTTTTCTCCAAAAGGTACAGTCATTTTAATAACTCTTTGACTCCAAGTGCAGATTGTTCTCCAAAATGATGGGATTAGTTCACAATTCTACCAACAATATATTAGTGTACCAATTTTTTCATGTCCTCTAACATTTACACTTTCCCTGGCAATCATTGTCTCAATGTTGTCTCAAGATAGTTTTCATTTGCACTTCCTAATGAATAAAGATATAAAGCATTTTTCATATGACTATAAATTCTTTTGATTTCTTCATTGGAAAACTACCCCCATCATGCCCTTTAACCATTTATCAACTGGAGAATAATTTGTATTCATATTCATATAAATTTGACAAAGTTCTTTATTGAAATTTATTTATTTATTTATTTGAGATGAAACCTTTAACTGAGAAACTATAAATTTTCCCAAATTTTATGCTTTCTTTCTGATCTTATCTACAGCTATTATATTTGTCAAAAACATTAACTTAATATAACCAAAAACTATCCATTTTACAACTAAGCTTACTATCTCTCATTTGTTCATAAATTGCATACCTATTCATAAGTATAAGTAATATGTTCCATTTTCTTCTAATTTTCTTGTAATATTTCTTTTTATATCTGTCTAATTTATTCTTTTTCATCTTATCTTGATAAATAGAACAAGATATAGATTTACATCCGGTTTTTGGTTTTCCACTTTTCCTATTCAGTTTTTTACCAAATAATGCTTCTCCCCTAATCTTAAATTTTTACACATTAATATAAGGCTTTTGTGTTTACTTGCTGCTGTAATTTGTATTATATACCTTTATATATCTGCTCATTTCTGAGGCAGTACCAGATAGTTTTGATAATTATTACTTTACATTATAGTTTAAGATATGGTACTGTTAAAACCCCTTCCTTAATGTTTTTTTTTAATTATGCCTTTTTTTTATATAAAACATATGCATGGGTAACTTTTTAACATTGACCTTTGCAAAACCTTCTGTTCCAACTTTTCCCTTCTTTCCCCCCAACCCCTCCCCAAATGGTAGGTAGTCTAATACATGCTAAATATCTTAAAGTATATGTTAAATCCAATATATGTATACATATTTATACAGTTCTCTTGCTGCACAAGAAAAATCAGATCTAGAAAGAAAAAAAAACCTGAGAAGGAAAACAAAAATGCAAGCAAACAATAACAGAAAGAGCATAACTAATACGGAGTGGTCCACACTCATTTCCCATAGTTCTCTCTCTGGTTGTAGCTGACTCTCTTTATTATTGAACAATTGTAACTGTTTGGAATAATCTCATTGTTAAAGAGAGCCACTTCCATCAAAATTAATAATGGTATAATTTTGTTGTTGCCATGTACAATGATCTCCTGGTTATGTTCATTTCACTTAGCATCAGTTCATGTATGTCTCTCCAAGCCTTTCTGTAATCATCCTGCTGGTCATTTCTTATAGAAAAATAGTATTCCATAATATGCATATACCACATTTTATTTAGTCATTCTCCAAGTGATGGGCATCCATTCAATATGCAGTTTCTACCCACTACAAAAAGAGCTGCAACAAACATTTTTGCACATATGAGTCTCTTTCCCTTCTTTAAGATTTCTTTGGGATATAAACCTGGTAGTAACACTGCTGTATCAAAGAGTATGCACAGTTTGATAACTTTTTGAGCATAGTTCCAAATTGCTCTCCAGAATAGTTGGATTCATTCACAATTCCAACAACAATGTGTCAGTGTCCCAGTTTTCCCACAACCTCTCCAACATTCTGCATTATCTTTTCCTGTCATCTTAGCCAATCTGAGAAGTATATGGTGGTATCTCAGAGTTGTTTTAATTTGCATTTTTCTGATAAATGATGATTTGAGCACCTTTTCAGGTGCTATATATATATATATATATATATTATATATATAGAAATATATATATATATATATATATATATATATATAAATAGTTTCAATTTCTTCAACTGAGAATTGTCTGTTCATATCCTTTGACCGTTTATCCATTGGAGAATGGCTTGATTTCTTATAAATTTGAGTTAATTCTCTATATATTTTGGAAATGAGGCCTTTTTCAGAATCTTTGATTGTAAAAATGTTTTCCCAGTTTATTGTTTCCCTTCTAATCTTGTCTGCATTCGTTTTGTTTGTACAAAACCTTTTTAACGTAATATAATCAAAATTTTCTATTTTGTAATCTCTAGTTCCTCTTTTGTCACAAATTCCTTCCTCCTCCACAGGTCTGAGAGGTAAACTATCCTATGTTCTCCTAATTTATTTATAATCTCATTGTTTATGTTTAGATCATGAACCCATTTTGACCTTGTCTTGATGCACAGTGTTAAGTGTGGGTCAATGCCTAGTTTCTGCCGTACTAATTTCCAATTTTCCCAGCAATTTTTGTCAAACAGTGAATTCTTATCCCAAAAGCTGGGATCTTTGGGTTTGTCAAACACTAGATTGTTATAGTTATTGACTATTTTGTCCTGTGAACCTAAACTAGTCCACTGATCAACTAGTCTATTTTTTTAGCAAGAACCTAATGGTTTTAGAGACTGCTGCTTTATAATATACTTTTAGATCAGGTACTGGTAGGTCACCTTCATTTGATTTTTTTTTCATTAGTTCCCCTGAAATTCTTGACCTTTTATTCTTCCAGATGAATTTTGTTGTTATTTTTTTCTAGTTCAGTAAAATAGTTTCTTGGGAATCTGATTGATATAACACTAAATAAATAGATTAGTTTAGGTAATATTGTCCTCTTTATTATATTCTCTCGCCCTATCCAAGAGCACTTAATATTTTTCCATTTGGTTAGATCTGACTTTATTTTCATGGAAAGTGTTTTATAGTTTTGCTCATATATTTCCTGATTTTCCCTTGGCAGAGAGATACCTAAATATTTTATACTATCGATAGTTATTTTAAATGTAATTTCTGTTTGTATCTTTTGCTGTTGGATGTTGTTAGTGATTATAAAAATGTTGATGATTTATGTGGATTTATTTTGTATCCTGCAACTTTGCCAAAATTGTGGATTATTTCTTTTTTTATTTTTATTCTCTACTTATTTCTTTTCTTATTATAGCTTTTTATTGACAAAACATATGCATGGATAATTTTTTAACATTGATCCTTTCAATCACTTCTGCTCCAACTTTTTCCTTCCTTCCCCCCACCCCCAGATGGCAGGCAGTCTCATACATGTTAGACATGTTAAAGTATATCTAAAATACAATATATGTGTACATGTTTATACAGTTCTCTTGTTGCACAAGAAAAATCAGATTTAGAAAGGTAAAAATAACTTAGGAAGAAAAACAAAAATGCAAGCAGTCCATACTCATCCCCCAGGAGTTCTTTTTCTGGATGTAGCTGAGTGGATATGAATTGGATCCTCTCATTGACAAAGATAGCCACTTCTATCAGAGTTGATCCTCATATAGTATTGTTGTTGAAGTGTATAATGATCTCCTGGTTCTGCTCATTTCACTTAGCATCAGTTTATGTAAGTGTTTCCAAGCTTCTCTGTATTCCTACTGCCATTTCTTACAAAACAATAATATTCAATAACATTCACATACCATAATTTATTTAGCCATTCTCCAATTGATGGGCATCCATTCAATTTCCAGTTTCTAGCCACTACAAAAAGGGCTGAGTTGTGAATTATTTCTAATAGCTTTTTAGTAGATTCTCTGGGGTTCTCTTAGCATACCATTATATCATCTGCAAAGAGTAATAATTTCATTTCCTCATTACCTACTCTAATTCCTTTAATCTCTTTTTCATCTCTTATTGCCAAAGATAATATTTCTAATACAATATTGAATAGTAATGGTGATAGTGGCAACCTTGTTTCACTCCTGATCTTACTGGGAAAGGATCCAGTTTATCCCCATTACATATGATGCTTTCTGATGGTTTTGAATGGATGCTACTGACGATTTTCAGGAAAAGTCCATTTATTTCTATACTTTCTAGTGTTTTTAATAGGAATGGGTGTTGGATTTTTTCAAATGCTTTTTTCTGCATCTATTGAGATGATTATATGTTCTTTGTTAATTTGGTTATTGATATAATCAATTATGCTAATAGTTTTCCTAATATTGAACCAGCCCTGCATTTCTGGTATAAATCTTATTTGGTTATGGTGTATTATCCTGGGGATGATTTTCTGTAATCTCTTTGCTAATATTTTATTTAAGATTTTTGCATCAATATTCAATAGGGACATTGGTATATAATTTTCTTTCTCTGTTTTTGTCCCACCTGTTTTAGGTATCAATACCATATCTGTGTCATAAAGAGAATTTGGTAGGAGTCCTTCATTCCCTATTTTTTCAAATAGTTTACATAGTATTGGGGTTAATTGTTCTTTAAATGTTTTGTAGACTTCACATGTAAGTCAATCTGGTCCTGGGATTTTTTCTTAGGGAGTTGATTAATAGCTTGTTCTATTTCTTTTTCTAAAATGGGACTATTTAAGCAATTTATTTCCTCCTCTGCTAATCTGGGCAACCTATATTTATGTAGGCATTCATCCATTTCACTTAAGTTATCAAATTTATTGGCATAAAGTTGGGCAAAGTAACTCCTAATTATTACTTTAATTTCCTCTTCATTAGTGGAAAGTTCTCCCTTTTCATTTTTAAAACTAACAATTTGATTTTTACTCTTTCCTTTTTTAAATCAGATTTACTAAGGGTTTATCTATTTTGTTTTGTTTTTTTAATAGAACCACCTCTTTGTTTTATTAATTCGATAGGTTTTTTATTTTCAATTTTATTAATCTCTCCTTTTATTTTTAGAATTTCAAGTTTAGTATTTGATTGGGGTTTTAAAATTTGCTCTTTTTCTAGCTTTTTTTAGTTGCAAGCCCAATTCATTGATCTTCTCTTTCTCTATTTTATGCAAGTAAGTCTCTAGAGATATATAATTTCCCCTTACTTTGGCCGCATCCCAAAAATTTTGATTTGTTGTCTCATGATTATCATTCTCTTGGATGAAATTATTAATTGTGTCTATGATTTGCTATTTCACTCATTTATTCTTTAGGATGAGATTATTTAGTTTTCAATTACTTTTTGGTCTACTTTCCTCTGGCCTTTTATTGAATGTAATTTTATCATGATAAATTGTGAAAAAATGCATTGATTGTATTTGCCTTTCTGCATTTGATTTTGAGGTCTTTATGTCCTAATATATGGTCAGTTCTTCATTTTGTGGTTCGAGTTATCTAGTTCTGAGAGTGCAAGGTCGAGATCTCCCACTATTAAAGTTTTGCTATCTATTTCTTCTTGCAGCTCTCTTAACATCTTTAAGAATTTAGATGCTATACCACTTGGTGCATACATATATGTTTAGTATTTATATTGCTTCATTATCTATGGTACTCTTTAGCAAGATATAGTTCCTTCCTTATCTCTTTTAATTAGATCAAGTTTTGCTTTTGCTTGATCTGAGATCAGGATGGCTACCCCTGCTTTTTTTTTTTTTTTTTACTTCACCTGAAACATATTAGAGTCTGCTCCAGTCTTTCACCTTTACTCTATATGTATCACGCAGCTTTAAATGTGCTGCGTGATCCAAACAACATATTGTTGGATTCTGACTTTTAATACAGTCTGTTATCCACCACACTTTATGGGAAACTATACCCCATTTCCATTTATGGTTAAAACTACTAATTCTGTATTTCCTGCCAATTTGTCTTCAGATTATACTTTTCTCTTTCCTTTTCCTTTTACTCCCCTCCCCAGTATTTAACTTATGGGCACCACTTGCCTCAATCAGCTCTCCCCCTTTAGAATCCCTCCCAATTAGAGTCCCTCCTCCTTTCTTATATCTTTCCCCTACTATTTCTGTATTCCCTTCTATTTAGCCCACCCCTTCCCTTTTTACTTTTCTCCTCCCACTTTTCAATAAGATGAGAGAAGTTTCTCTATAAACCAAATATGTCAAAAATCATGTTCATCCCCCTCCCTTTTTCCCCTCACATACAGGGATTCACATACAATTGGTTTCCTTGGCCTCTTCATGAGATGTAATTTCCCTCTTTTTGTAATGGGCTGAAGCTCTTGAAGCTCTCATTGCACTGAGGTCCCTCTTAGCACTTGAGGCTAATTAGCAATTGGACAATACTCTATTAATATATGCTTGGAGGAAGAATGGCCCTGCCCACTCTCTGTGCAAGTTTGATGTGTTGTATAGGAGATTGTGTAGACAATTTGGTGGGTGGAGTATGAGAGGCAGAGGCATTGCTGGCCTCATTCCTGTTGCAATTGCTCTTAATTCGTATCACCATTCCCCTTCACCTCCACAAAGAATAAAGATCAAGCATTTTCCCTTATTCTGACTCTGGCTGATTCTAACATATTCTGGGTGCTAAACATGGTCTTCACATCTTTTTACCTCTACTTTTCTGTTTTTCTGATACAATCCCTTTTCTACTTCTAGTTCCTTTTTTATATTATAACAGTAAAATTAAATTATACATGCACTCTTTATGTATGCCCATAACAGAAATACAATACAAATTCTCAAGAGTTGTTTTTACATCTTTATGCTTCTCTTGAGTTCTATATTTGGAGGTCTTTTTTTTTTAGCTCTGGTTTTTTCATCTGAATTGAATGGAATTCACTTGTTTCATTGGATGCCCATCTTCTTCCCTGGAAAAAAATGCTCAGGTTAGCTGAGTAATTTATTCTTGGCTGCATTCCAAGTTCCTTTGCCTTTTGGAATATGAGATTCCAGGCCCTTTGATCCTTTAATGTGGAAGCTGCTAGGTCTTGAGTAATCCTTATTGTGGCTTCTTGGTATTTGAATTTTTTTCTGGATGATTGTAATACTTTTTCTTTGATCTGATAGTCCTGAAATTTAGCCACAATATTCCTTGGAGTTTTAATTTTGGGGTCTCTTTTGGGAGGTATTCAATGAATTCTTTCAATGGCTATTTTACCTTCTTATTTTCTGATATCTGGGCAGTCCTCTTTGATGATTTCCTGCTCAGCTGTGAGCTGCCTGCCAAGCTCTTGCTGCACTGCCTGCCCTCAGCCTGCGCCCAACCTAAAACCATCCCCACCCTTGAACAAAAACAGACTTTTCCTGGCGAATTTCAAGGATGTCTTCTCTTGGTAACTATTTGTGGGTTTTTTTTTCAGTTAAGCATTAATTCAGAGACTTGTCATGAAATGAATTCTGAGAGAAAACACGGAGCTTACACAGCTGTGTGCCTCCTCTTCACCATCTTGGCCAGAAGCTTCTAGTCTTTTTTAAGATGCTTTTTAATTTCTTCTAGGACAGCCTTATGTGGTGGGGACCAGGTTATATCACCCTTTGTGGCTTCATCTGGAGACAATCTGCTTTTAGTCTCTTCAGGATTTGAAATCCATTCTTTTTCAGTATAGAAGCTGTCTATAGTTAGAGCTCACTTTGCCTTCTTACTCATTTAAAAAATAAATCAGGATCTTTAGAGCAAAGAGGTACCAAGATTCCTCTACAGACACCCAGAAGTGGCAACAACTGTGCTGGAATCACACTGAGTCACTACTGGTGCTGGGTGGGTGTGGCCAGGTCCAGTAAGACTCTGGTTCTTTGGGGTGTGCTCTTTACCTTTTGTATTTGTGTTGGATGTTTTATAACATCTCTGCTGATCTACTGGCTTGCAATCAGGGTAGAGTAGCCAACACTGTGGTAGAGTGCTCCCTGTAGATTCTCCACCCCAAAGAGATTTGACCCTGGCCCTGATCTGCTCAGTGTGTGCTGACCTCCATGCTATGCCTCCCTGCCTGTGCCTAGCCTCTTCCAGTGCCCATGGCTGAACAAAACAGACCTTTTTTAGAGATCTTTGAAATTATTTTTTGCTGGTAATTTGCTGCACTCCCAATATTCATGGATTCTACCACTCCAGCGTTATTTCAGAGGCTAAATTTCATTATTAATTTGAAGGTAGTAGGAGAGCTCAGCATGTGTCCTCTCTGCCCTCTTGGCTCTTCCCCCTCCTTAACATTTTAAAAATAAGTTATTCCTTGGACATTCTTGGCTTTTTGTTCTACCAAATGAATTTTGCCATTTTTTCCTAAATTGTTAAAATATATTTTCCCTAATTTAATTGGGACAGTATTGAAAATGTGAATTAATTTAGATAAAATTTTCATTTTAATTATATTGGCCCTGCCTATCCATGACAATCTAATAATCCTCCAATTATTTATATTGGATTTTTTGCAGGTGTATTTCCAGGTATTTTTACTGTGGTTTTAGTAATTTTAGTAAAAGAGTAATTTTAAATGAATTGTTTTCTGCTATCTCTTCTTCTAGATTTTTTTTTTCATATACACACACACACATACATTCATAAACACGCATATGAATATTGATCATTTATTAGATTTACTTTATATCCTACTTCTTTGATAAACCTATTGTTTCATCTAACTTTTTAGTTGAATCTTTCAGATTTACCAAATATATTATAGTATCATAGCAAAAAGATATAGTTCTATTACTTCACTTCATGTTCTAATTCCTTTGATTTCTTTTTCTTCACTAGTAAAAAGATTTCATGCTTCTACTCTGGGTAAATTGATCTGTTATCCAAGTTTTAACATCTTACCAAAAAGTAAGAGATCCCTTGCTCTTAATAGAAAAGATTTTCTGATTTAAAACACAAAGTCTTTTCTGAATTTTTCCATCTTGTATCTATTTGGTGTTCTTCCATTTTCATTCTTGCAAGATCTCAATACACAATATCCTGATTCAGTTGCTTGCCAAGCTTTTGGAAAATTGACTTTACAATTTTCTACTTTCATTTTAGCAAATAAAACTGTTCATAATATTCCATTATGCTCCATAAAATTTTGGGCACAAGAGTATATTCTACATAATTGTTTTTCAAGATTTTTATATGTCTTTACTACTAAAACTACTAATATTTAGCAAGGAAAGCAAAAGTTGTTGACTGAGGTACTTTAGATGTCATTCGGCTTCCTTTGTTATGTCAACTGATTTACATTGTTTAAAAGATGAGTAATTATTGAAATATATGGTATTGGGCTTCATATGCACCTTTTTTCTTATATTAACAATTTGTTTAAATTATTCAGCCATAGGAACTTTATGTGTTTTGGTTGAGTTTTACTTTACTTAAGTATAATTGAAAAGGTTTTCAGAAAGGCTTCTTCCTTAACTCAGTTTGATACCATAACTGACCCTTTCTAGCTTTGTGGCCTTAAACCAGGTAATAAACCTCTCCTAGCTTCAATTTTTTCATATATAAAATTAAAGAGGTTTGACTAGAGGAACTCTAAGTTCTCTTCCAGCTAGGATCCTAGTCTTGCTGTGATATTGAAATAATGATTAAAATGAATCAATTCTTTCTGCCCTAGATTCTTGTGGTCTTTAAATGTGTAAACATCTCATTGTCACATATTCTGTCTCTTTCCAACCCTTCCTCCTATTTATTACAAATACAACTTTTGTCCACTTCAGTAAAAACTGCTTTCCTACTCAATCCCTTTTCTGTGTGGAGGCTGTTTTCCCTTCATCTTGATTAGAAGTAGAAAAGATCAAAGGTCTACAAACTACAGTAGCGTTGGCTACTCAGTACTGATTCAGTAGCCAATGGATCAGCAGTGTTGCTGTGAGACCTCCAAAATCCTAGCATATCAAGCAGGACTTGGCCAAGTCCACACAGAGCAATGGGAAAGACTGCAGTCCCAGCCCCAGTTCAGTGTGAAGCTTGGTTTCCCTATAGAGGCAGCTCAAGACACTTTCTCCTTTGCCCAAGGAGCAAACCTCAACATTTAAAGTGAGCAAAAAAAGCAAAGAGTTTTGAGCATAAATAGCTTTTATGGAGATAGGGAGGAACAAAACTGAAATCCTAAGCTTACTAAAGGCAAACTGCTTCCAGATGAAGTTTCTTGTCTTTTCTTTCTTTTTTTAAATTATAGTAACATTTTATTGACAGAATCCATGCCAGGGTAATTTTTTTATAACATTATCCCTTGCACTCACTTCTATTCGATTTTGCCCTCCTACCCTCACTCCCTCCCTAGATGGCAATGCAGTTTGTCTATATATTGTTGAATATGTCTAGTATATCCTAGATACAATATATGTGTACAGATCAAACAGTTTTCTTGCTGCACAGGGAGAATTGGATTCAGAAGGTAAGATAACCTGAGAAGAAAACAAAATGCAAACAGTTTACATTTCATTTCTCATGTTTTTCTTTGGAATAGTAGCTGCTTCTGATCCATCATTGATCAATTGCCAGAACTGAATTAGGTCTCTTTCTCAAAGAAATCCACTTCTATCAGATTACATCTACATACAGTATCGTTGTTGACGTTATATGATCTCTTGGTTCTACTATTTCCATAGCATCAGTTCATGATAAGTCTCTCCAAGATCTCTCTATATTCATCCTGCATAAGTCGTTTCTCACAGAACAATAATATTCCATAAATTCATATACCACAATTTACAACCATTCTCCAATTGTATGGTATCACTCAGTTTCCAGCTTCAGCCACTCACAAACAGGGCTGCCACATAACATTTGGCACATACATGGTCCTTTCCACTTCTTTGAGTATCTCCTTCAGGGTTATAAGCCCAGTAGAAACACTGCTGGATCAAAGATACATGCTGGTTTGACTCTTTTTGGGCATAAGTTCCAGAATATGCTCTCCAGAATGGTTGGATTTGTTCACAACTCCACCAACAATGAATCAGTGTCCCAGTTTTCCCGCATCCCCTCCAACAATCATCATTATTTTTTCCTGTCATCTTAGCCAATCTAACAGGTGTGTAGTGGTATCTCAGAGTTGTCTTAATTTGCATTTCTCTGATTAATAATGATTTGGAACACTCTTTCATATGAGTGGTAATAATTTCAATTTCATCATCTGAAAATTGTCTGTTCATATCCTTTGACCATTTGTCAATTGAAGAATGGCTTGGTTTCTTATAAATTAGAGTCAGTTTGCTATATATTTTGGAAATGAGGCCTTTATCAGAACCTTTAACTGTGAAGATGTTTTCCCAGTTTGTTGCTTCCCTTCTAATCTTGTTTGCATTAGTTTTGTTTGTACAAAGGCTTTTTAATTTGATGTAATTAAAATTTTCTATTTTGTGATCAATAATGGTCTCTAGTTCGTCTTTAGTCACAATTTCTTCCTCCTCCACAAGTCTGAGAGATAAACTATCCTGTTTCTCCAATTTGTTTATAATCTTGTTCTTTATGTCTAAATCATGGACCCATTTTGATCTTATCTTGTTATACGGTATTAAGTGTGGGTCCATGCCTAATTTCTGACATACTAATTTCCAGTTATCCCAGCAGTTTTTGTCAAATAATGAATTCTTATCCCAAAAGTTAAGATCTTTGGGTTTGTCAAACACTAGATTGCTGTAGTTGACTATTCTGTCTTGTGAACCTAACCTGTTCCACTGATCAACTAATCTATTTCTTAGCCAATACCAAATGGTTTTGGTGACTGCTGCTTTATAATGTAGTTTTAGATCAGGTACAGCTAGGCCACCTTCATTTGATATTTTTTTCATTAATTCTTTTGAGATTCTTGACCTTTTACCATTTGATAAAATCCAACATCCATTCCTAATAAAAACACTTGAGAGTATAGGAATAAATGAACTTTTTCTTAAAATACTCAGGAGCATATATTTAAAACCATCAGTAAGCATCATATGCAATGGGGAAAAACTGGAACCTTTCCCAGTAAGATCTGGAGTGAAGCAAGGTTGCCCACTGTCACCATTATTATTCAGTATTGTATTAGAAACACTAGCCTTGGCAATAAGAGTCGAGAAAGAGATTAAAGGAATCATAATAGGCAATGAGGAAACCAAACTATCACTCTTTGCAGATGATATGATGGTATACTTAGAGAACCCCAGAGATTCTACTAAAAAACTATTAGAAATAATCCATAACTTTAGCAAAGTTGCAGGTTATAAAATAAATCCCAATAAATCCTCAGCATTTTTATACATCACCAACAAAATCCAACAGCAAGAGATACAAAGAGAAATTCCATTCAGAATAACTGCCGACAGCATAATATATTTGGGAATCTATCTATCAAAGGAAAGTCAGGAATTATATGACCAAAATTACAAAAAAACTTTCCACACAAATAAAGTCAGACTTAAACAATTGGAAAAATATTAAGTAATCCTGGATAGGTCGAGCAAATATAATAAAGATGACAATACTCCCTAAACTAATCTATTTATTTAGTGCTATACCAATCAGACTTCCAAGAAAATATTTAATGATCTAGAAAAAATAACAACAAAATTCAATGGAATAATAAAAGGTCAGAATCTAAAGAATAATAAAAAAATCAAATAAAAGGTAGCTGTACTGATCTAAAACACATTATAAACAGCAGTCACAAAATTTGGTATTGCTAAAATAATTGTTGATCAGTGGAACGGTTAGTTTCACAAGACAGAATAGTCAACTATAGATCAAGTTGTTTGCAACCAAAGATCTAACTTTTGGGATAAGAATTCATTATTTGACAAAAACTGCTGGGATAACTGGAAATTAGTATGTCAGAAATTAGGCATGGACCCACACTTAATACCATATAACAAGATAAGATCAAAATGGGTCCGTGATTTAGACATAAAGAAGGAGATTATAAACAAATTGGAGGAACATAGGATAGTTTATCTCTCAGACTTGTAGAAGAAGAAATTTGTGACTAAAGACAAACTAGAGACCATTATTGATCACAAAATAGAAAATTTTAATTACATCAAATTAAAAAGCCTTTGTACAAACAAAACTAATGCAAACAAGATTAGAAGGGAAGCAACAAACTGGGAAAACATCTTCACAGTTAAAGGTTCTAATAAAGGCCTCATTTCAAAATATATAGCAAACTGACTCTAATTTATGAAACCAAGCCATTCTTCAATTGACAAATGGTCAAAGGATATGAACAGACAATTTTCAGATGATGAATTGAAATTATTACCACTCATATAAATATGTTCCAAATCATTATTAATCAGAGAAATGCAAATTAAAGACAACTCTGAGATACCACTACACACCTGTTAGATTGGCTAAGATGACAGGAAAAAATAATATTGATTGTTGGAGGATGCAGGAAAAACTGGGACATACATTGTTGGTGGAGTTGTGGCGAATCCAACCATTCTGGAGAACAATCTGGAATTATGCCCAAAAGTTATCAAACTGTGCATACCCTTTGATCCACAGTGTTTCTATGGGCTTATACCCCAAGGAGATACTAAAGAAGGAAAAGGGACCAGTATGTTCCAGAATGTTTGTGGCAGCCCTGTTTGTAGTGGCTAGAAACTTGAAAATATGGATGGCCATCAATTGGAGAATGGTTGGGTAAATTGTGGTATATTGAATTTTATGGAATATTATTGTTCTGAAAATGACCAGCAGGATGAATACAGAGGCATGGAAAATTACATGAACTGATGCTAAGTAAATGAGCAGAACCAAGAGATCTATGTATCATGTACTGTGAAAATGTAATCTGATGGAGTGGATTTCTTTGAAAGAGACTAATTCGTTTCAATTGATCAATGATGAACGAAGCAGCTACACCCAAAGGAAAAAAAACACTGAGAAATAGATTAAACTGTTTGCATTTTGTTTTCTTCTCAGGTTATTTTTACCTTCTGAATCAATTCTCCTGTGCAACAAGAAAACTGTTTGATCTGCACACATACATTGTATCTAGGATATACTAGGACATATTCAACATATATAGGACTACTTGCCATCTAGGGAAGGGGGTGGAGGGTGGGAGGGAAAAAATCGGAACAGAAGCGAATGCAAGGGATAATGTTGTAAAAAAAATTACCTTGGCATGGGCTCTATCAATAAAAAGTTACTATAATTAAAAAAACAAAACAAAACGAAACAAACAAAAGAATATATAGGTTGCCCAGATTAAGAAAAAAGAAGTAAATTGGTTAAATGATCCCATTTTAGAAAAAGAAACAGAACAAGCTATTAATCAACTTCCTAAAAAAAATCCCCAGGACCAGATGGATTTACATGCGAATTCTACCAAACATTTAAAGAACAATTAACTCCAATGCTATATAAACCATATGAAAAAATAGTGAACCAAGGAGTCCTAGCAAATTCTTTTTATGACACAAACATGGTACTGATATCTAAACCAGGTAGGACTAAAACAGAGAATGAACATTATAGACCAATCTCCCTAATGAACATCGTTGCAAAAATCTTAAATAAAATCTTAGCAAAACGATTACAGAAAATTATATCCAGGATAATACACCATGACCAAGTAGGAATGCAAGGCTGGTTCAACATTGGGAAAACTATTAGCATAATTGACAATATCAATAACCAAATTAACAAAAGCCCTATGATCATCTCAAAGATGCAGAAAAAGCATTTGATAAAATCCAACTACCCATTCCTATTAAAAACACTAGAGAATATAGGAATAAAGAGACTTTCCCTTAAAATAGTAAGTAGCATCTGTTTAAAACAATTAGTAAGCATCATATGTAATGGGGATAAATTGGAACCTTCCCCAATAAGATCAGGGGTAAAACAAGCTTGCCCACTATCACCATTTTATTCAATATTGTATTACAAATGCTAGCTTTGGTAATGGGATGAAAAAGAGATTAAAGGAATTAGAGTAGGTAATGAGGAAACCAAATTTTCACTCTTTGCAGATGATAGGATGGTATACTTAGAGAACCCCAGAGAATCTACTAAAAAGCTATTAGGAATAATCCACATCTTTAGCAAAGTTGCAGGATATAAAATAAATCCATGTAAATAATTAACATTTTTTTACATCACTAACAAAATCTAACAAGAAAAGATACAAAGAGAAATTCCATTTAAAATTACTGTTGATAGTAAAAAATATTTGGGAATCTATCTCCCAAGGGAAAGTCTGGAACCATATGAGCAAAACTACAAACACTCTCCACAAAAATAAAATCAGATCTAAACAAGTGGAACATAGGTCATGAGACTATAATAAAGATGACAATACTTCCTAAACTAATCTATTTATTTAGTGCTATACCAATCTGACTCCCAAGAAACCATTTTACTGAACCAGAAAAAATAACAACAAAATTCATCTGGAAGAATAAAAGACCAAGAATTTCAGGGGAACTAATGATAAAAAAAAATCAAATGAAGGTGATCTACTGGTACCTGATCTAAAACTTTATTATAAAGCAGGGGTCTCCAAAACCATTTGATCCTAGCTAAAAAGGAGACTAGTTGATCAGTGGAATAGGTTAGGTTCACAGGACAAAATAGTCAATAACTATAGCAATCTAGTGTTTGACAAAGCCAAAGACCCTAGCTTTTGGGATGAGAATTCACTGTTTAGCAAAAACTGCTGGGAAAATTGGAAATTAGTATAGCAAAAACTGGGCATTGACCCACACTTAACACTGTGCACTAAGAAAAGGTCAATATGGTTTATGATCTAAACATAAAGAATGAGATTATAAATAAATTAGAAGAACATAGCATATTTTACTTCTCAGACCTGTGGAGGAAGAAAGAATTTGTGACCAAAGAAGAACAGAGATCATTATTGATCACAAAATAGAAAACTTTGATTATATTAAGTTAAAAAAAAATTTGTACAAACAAAATTAATGCAGACAAATTAGAAGGGAAGCAATAAACTGGGAAAACATCTTTATAGTTAAAAGCTCTGATAAAGGCCTCATTTCCAAAATATATGGAGAATTGACTCTAATTTATTAAAAAAAAATCAAGCCATTCTCCAACTGATAAATAGTCAAAGGATATGAACAGACAATTTTCAGATGAAGGAATTGAAACTATTTCTAGTCATATGAAAAGGTGCTCCAAATCATTATTGATCAGAGAAATGCAAATTAAGAAAACTCTGAGATACCACTACACATCTCTCAGATTGGCTAAAATGGCAGGAAATGGTAATGACGAATGTTGGAGGGGATGTGGGAAAACTGGGACACTGATATATTGTTGTTGGAATTGTGAACAAATCCAACCATTTTGGAGAGCAGTTTGGAACTATGCTCAAAAAGTTATCAAACTGTCCATACACTTTGATCCAGCAGTGTTACTACTAGGCTTATATCCCAAAGAGATCTTAAAGAAGGGAAAGAGACTCGTATGTGCAAAAATGTTTGTGACAGCCCTCTTTATAGTGGCTAGAAACTGGAAATTGAATGTATGCCCATCAGTTGGAGAATGGCTGAAAAATTGTAGTATATGAATGTTATGGGATATTATTGTTCTGTAAGAAATGACCAGCAGGATGAATACAGAGATTTACCTGGACTTATGCTAAATGAAATGAGCAGAACCAGAAGATCATTTTACACATTTCAACAACAATACTATATGATAATCAATTCTGATGGACATGGCTCTCTTCAACAATGAGATGATCCAAATCAATTCCAATTGTTCAGTAATAAAGAGAACAAGCTTTTGAAAATAACTATGAAATGAGTGTGAACCACAACATAGCATTTCACTTTTTCTTGTATTGTCAGTTTGCATTTTTGTTTTCCTTCTCAGGTTATTTTCTCTGTCACTGTGTCTCTCTGTGTGTTTATCCCTCTCTGTGTGTGTCTTTTTGTTTCTGTGTCTGTCTCCTTATTTTTTTTCTTTTTATAAGAGCTTTTTATTTTTCAAAATGTATGCAAAGAAACTTTTAAACATTTTCTGTTGCAAAATGTTGTGTTCCATATTTTTCTCCTTCCTCCTTCCCCACACAGCAAGTAAACCAATATAGATTAAATATGTGCAATTCTTTTTTACATATTCCCACATTTGTCACACTGCCCAAGAAAAAGAAGATCAAAAAGGAAAAAAAAAAAGGTGAAAATACCATATTGTGATCTGTAGTGGGCCGGAACTCTGAAAGGGTGTACTTGAATCTAAGACAACAGGATGCTTGTAGTTAAATACCTACTCTGTGTGAGATAGTGGTTCTCTAAGAACATACTTGATGTAATATAATGATATGGTCAATCTAGTTGGCATAAACTTAGGGTAATGTGGTGATATAATGTTCTACAGCTGCCCATGCCCAATGTGGTGTGTGGTTATGTAGTTTGCTGGGCTATTTAAGGGAGTCCCGGGGGGGGGGGGGCGGGGCTTTCTCAGCCGCAGTGATCTCAGCCATAGAGAAGACTTCAGGCTCCAGACTCAAGAGGCTAGACTCCATCTTTAACCAACCATGTGTCTGCTCTCCTATCCCTTCACTTCATTCTCCTACTAAGCCCAAGGCCTCGGGCTGATCCTGAGGCCCACCAGAGAGCTAGCTCTGACATTACAATGATCCACATGCCATCCCCAGAGTCTCCTGTCTGGATGCAGATGGCTCTCTCTGAGTTGATCATCTTATAATCTTGTTATGTCAATGTACAATGATCTCCCGGTTCTGCTTATTTCACTTAGCATCAGTTGTGGTAAGTCTCGCCAGGCCTCTCTGAAATCATCCTGCTGGTCGTCTCTTACAGAACAATAATATTCCATAACATTTATATCCCAAACCTAACTGATGGGCATCCACTCAAGTTTCCAGTTCCTTGCTACTACAAAAAGGCTGCTACAAACATTTTTGCACATGTGGGTCCTTTTCTATTTTTTTTTATCAGCACTTTGGGATGCAGACAGAGTAGAGTCACTGCTGCACAGTTTGATACCCTTCTGGTCTTTGTTACAAACTGATCTCCAGAATGATTGGAGCAGTTCACAAGTCCATCAACAATTATTAGTGACCCAGTTTTCCCACATCCTCTCCAACATTTATCATTATCTGTTCCTGTCATCTTAGTCAATCTGAGGTATGAAGTAGTACCTCAGAGTTGTCTTAATTTGCATTTCTTTAATCAATAGTGATTTAGAGCATTTTTTCATATAACTAGAATTGGCTTTAATTCCTTTGTCTGGAAGTTGTCTGTTCATATAATTTGACCATTTATCAGAATGGGTTATAGTCTTATAGATTTGGATCAATTCTCTCTATATTTTAAAAAATGAAGCCATTATCAGAATGCCTGGAAGTAAAAATTTTTCCCCCAGTTTTCTGCTTTCCTTCTAATTTTGGTTGCATTAGTTTTGTTTGTTAAGCTTTTTAATTTTATATAATCAAAATTATCCATTTTTGCATTTCAAAATGTTCTCTAGATTTGGGGCAGGCATAAATTTCTTCCTTCTTCAAAGAGATAAGAAGTAAACTGTTCTTTGTTCTCCCAATTTACTTATAATATCGCACATATTTAAATCATCAATTCATTTCATTCTTGTTTGGTATAGGGTGTAAAATGCCTAGTTTCTACCATACTATCAATTTTTATCAAATTTTCCAACAATTTTTGTCAAATAGTCAGTTTTTATCCCAGAAGCTACAGTCATTGGGTTTATAAAACACTAGCTTTATTATAGTCATTGACTATTGTGTCTTGTGAATCTAACCTATCCCACAGGTCCACTACTCTATTTCTTAGCCACTAACAAATGGTTCTGATGACCCCTGCTTTATAATCTAGTTTTAGTTCTGGTACAACTAGGCCACCTTTATTGGCATTTTTTTTATTAATTCCCTTGAAATTCTTGACATTTTTGTTCCTTCAAATGAATTTTATTACCTTTTCTAGCTCTATAAAATGTTTTTGGCAGTCTGATATGGCACTGAATAAGCAGATTAATTTAGGTAGAACAGTCATTTTTATTATATTAACTTGGTCTTTCCATGAGTACTTGATATTTTCCCATTATTTAGATCAAATTTTATTTGTGTGACAAATATTTCATAATTGTGCTCATATTGTTCCTGGCTTTGTCTTGGCAGGTAGACTCCCAAATATTTTATATTATCTAATGTTATTTAAATGAAATTCCTCTTTCTATTTCTTGCTGCTGGATTTTGTGGGTGACATAGAAATACCAATGATTTATGTGGATTTATTTTGTATCATGCAACTTTATTAAAGTCATTAACTATTTCTAGTAATTTTTTAGTTAATTCTCCAGAATTCTCTAAGTATATCATCATATGATCTGCAAAGAGTGAAAATTTTGCTTACTCATTACCTACTCTAATTATTTTAATTTATTTTCTTCTGTTATTGTGAAAGCCAACAGTTCTAATACAATATAGAATAATAATGATGATGATAGGCAAGGTTGTTTCACTCCTGATCTTACTGGGAATGCTTCTTGCTTTTCTCTATTACATATGAGGTTGCTGATGGTTTTAGATGGATGCTATTTATCATTTTAAGGAAAATTCCATTTATTCCTTAAGCTCTTTAGTGTTTTTAATAGGAATTGGTGTAGTATTTTGCCAAATGCTTTTTCTGCATCTATTAATATAATCATGATTTCTGTTAGTTCAGTTATTGATATAGTAAATTGTGTTAACAATTTTCCTAATACTAAAATGGCACTACATTCTTGGTATCAATCCTACTTGGTCACAATGCATTATCTTCATGATAAGTTGCTGTAATCTCTTTTCTAATATGTTATTTAAAAACTTTGCATTGATATTAATTAGGGAAATTGGTCTATAGTTTCCTTTCTCATTTTTGACCCTGCCTGGTTTAGATTTCAGCACTATATCTGGGATATAAAAGGAATTTGTTAGGACTCCTTCGTTCCCTATTTTTCCAAAAAGGTTGTATACTATTGGAATTGATTCTTCATTAAATGTTTGGTAGAATTCACTTGCAAATTTATCTGGCCCTGGAAGTTTTTTTTTTCCCATAGAAACTTCATTAATAGGTTGTTAAATTTCTTTTTCTAAAATGGGACTATTTAAGTAATTTATTTCCTCACCTTTTAATCTGAGCAATCTATATTTTTGTAAGTATTCATCCATTTCTCTTAAATTAGCAGATTTATTGGCATACAGTTGGGCAAAATAGCCCCTAATGATTTTTTTAGTTTCCTCTTCATTGGTGGAGAGTTCAACCTTTTCCTTTTTTGAGACTGGTTATTTTATTTTATTTTTTTCATTTCCTTTTTCTAATCAAATTAACTATAGATTTATTTATACTATTATTTTTTTCATAAAACAAAATATTTATTTTGTTTATCAAATAGTTTTCTTACTTTTAATTTTATTTTCTTCTTTTATTTTCAAAATTCAAATTTGGTATTTAATAAGGGGATTTTAATTTGTTCTTTTGCTAGATTTTTAAATTTCATGCCCAGTTCATTGATCTTTTCTTTCTTTATTTTTTTTTTCATGTAAGCATCTAGAGATATAATTTCCCCTAAGAAAAGCGTTGGCTGTATCTCTTAAATTTTGATTTGTTGTTTCGTTATCTTCAGTCTTTTAGATGAAATTATCAATTATTTTTATGGTTTGTTGTTTTACCCATTCATTTTTTAGAATGAGATTATTTAGTTTCCAATTAATTTCTGGCCTATTTGCCCCCAGCCCTTTATTACATGAAATTTTTATTGCATCATAATCTGGACAGTTTTCTTTGATAATTTTTTGAAAGATGTTGTGCAGGCTCTTTTTTTCATCATGGTTTTCAAGTAGTCCAATAATTCTTTCAATGACTTTATCTCTATCTGTTTTCTAGGTCAGTTGTTTTTCCAATGAGGCAATTCACATTTTCTTGATTTTTTTCAAGTTTTGGTTTTGTTTGACTGATTCTTGATGTCTCATCAAATCATTCACATCCATCTGTGCAGTTCTAATTCTTAGTTAATTATTTTCTTTAGCAAGCTTTTTTGTTAATGCATTTGGCCAATTGTACTTTTAAAGAAGTTTTTTTGTTCATTGAAATTTTTTTTTCATTTCACCAGTTTTGTTTCTTAAGAAGTATTTTTCTTCAGTATGTATTTTTTTCTGTTTCACCAAATGTATTTTTAAAGTTGTTTTCTTCAGTTAATTTCTGTATTTCCTTTTACAAATTCTCCTGCAAAGCTTTCATTTCCTTTCCCCACTTTAATTCTACCTCTCTTTTAAGAGCCTTTTTGAATTCTTTCAAGAGAGCCTTTTGAGTTAGAAACCAGTTCATATTCCCCTTTGAAACTTCATGTGGAAGCAGTTTGCCTTTAGTAAGCTCAGGATTTCAGTTCTGTTCCTCCCTATCTCCATAAAAGCTATCTATGCTCAAAACTCTTTGCTTTTCTTGCTCACTTTAAATGTTGAGGTTTCCTCCTTGGGCACAAGAGAAAGTGTCCTGAACTGTCTCTATAGGGAGATAGGGTTTCAAGCTTCACGGGGGCTGAGGCTGCAAGCTTTCCCACTGCTCTGTGTGGACTTGGCCAAGTCCTCCCTGATATGCTAGGATTCACGGGCTCACTATTTGCTTTTGCACTTAGTTTCTTTGGAGGTCTCACAGCTACACTGCTGATCCATTGGCTATTGAATCAGTACTAAGTAGCCAACCCTGCTGTAGTTTATAGACATTTGGCCTTTTCTACCTCTAATCAAGAAGGAGAGAAAACAGCCTCCACATAGAAAAGGAGTTGAGTGGGAGAGCAGTTTTTAATGAAGTGGACAAAAGTTGTATTTGTAACAAGGAGGAGGAAGGACTGGGAAGAGGCAGAATATGTGGCAATAAGAGGTTGTTACATATTTAAAGAACACAAGAAGCTAGGACAGAGAGGAATGATGCATCTTCATAATTATTTCAATATTACAGCAAGACTAGGATCCTAGCTGGAAGAGAACTCAGAGTTCCTCTAGTCAAACTTCTTTAATTTTATATATGAAAAAATTAAAGCCAGGAGAGATTTGTTATTTGGTTTAAGGCCATAAAGCTAGTAAGGGTCAGGTGTGGTATCAAACTGAGTTAAGGAAGAAGTCTTTCTGAAAACCTTTTCAATTATAGTTAACGTAAAATAAAACTCAAGCAAAATACTTTAAGTTCTTATGGCTGAATAATTTAAACAAGGTGTTAATATAAGAAAAAATGTATATGAAGTTCAACAGTACATATTTCAACAATTTTTCATATTTCTCAAATCTTCTTCATTTTAGGTCTAATTACATCATCTGTGAAATAATGAATTTGAAATAATCTCTAGTACAATTTAGCTTTAAATTCTTTGATCTTATATATAGAAAAATCAGCAAAGACTTTTTTTCCCACAAGTGACCCATTAATGTGGTGGAAGAAGTTATGAAATACAGTTGTATGAGTTTATTGAATAGGGCTATAGTAAATAAAGATAGGGGGAATGAGATCTTTTGCCTTTCAGACTAGACCTTTTTATATCACAAAAACTCAGAATAAAATTTCTGAAAGAGATTATGTTTGTTATTTTTCCCAGCTCTTGGTAACTTCAGTGAAATGTGAAAAAAAAATTTCTGGGTCGCTAGAGGTGGGTTTTTCTCAGTCAAGCGGGAGGGATGAGTTAGTGAGTTATAGGGTAACCAGTTATGGGCACATAAAAGAGAAAAAAAGGTGGAAGAACACATAAATAGATTGTAATCACTATCTTTCCATCTCCCATCTCCTTGTTTGATCACTCTCTATATAATACAAATCTTGAACTTCAGTCTTACATTTGAGTCCAAGCTGAGTCTTCATGACTCATTAAGATAAGAGGAACTTTTCAATGTTCACAACTTTTATAACCACGGGTTTCTTTGCCAAGACTTTGTCTCAATACTATTGACAGTGTGCTGACAATGTGGAAGTTAATGATGATCAGACATTGAAGAGTGAACATTCTGCTTGTGGAAATTCTTCTGCTCAGGTTGGCACACCCATCTGGAATTGAAATAGAATGGGTTGTTACTTATTCATTTTTAAAATTCTATGTTTCCTACTACTTCCCTTCTCTTGTCTTTATGTTTTGTCTCCAAAATACTGTGGCAGTGTCTGTATAGTGGTGAGAAGGCTGGTTTCTTGGTCAGGAAGCTCTGGGTCCCAGGGCTCCCTCTGTCACAAAATGACTGAGGACTACAAATCACTGGATCTTTTAGAGATTCAGGCACCACTCCCAGACCCTCAGCTGTAGAGATGGTCATAACCTGCATTAGTAGGGGGAGTTTCCTCTCTAGAATTTTCCTGTATCATTGAAAGTGTTTGTATAGCCCCCAAATGTATGCCTTTTGCCCTCACTCTTGTTCCCCTCTTTCTTTCTAGATACTGTGGATCCTTTCTCAAACTTCATGTGTCTAATGCCAACTATCCTTCAGAAGAATTTTTTGCTCATGGACTTTCATGGTCATCCTCCTAATCACATTTGCTCTTTCTTTTTCTAACATCTCTATGATTTTGCACTTTTTAACTCCACTTTTGAGCCTATCTCCTTGTCTTTCCTGTTTTCTCTTTCCTTCTCCATTTTAGTTTGTGTATGCTCCACCAGGGTGGTGTTGAGGTACAGGAACTTAACCAAGCATAGGTGAAGTCCTGAAGGGAGGGAGATGACATATGGGGAGTTTCAGAATTGATTGCATTTTGAAGAATGATCGGTTTCTGGAGCTCATGAAGTCAAGGAAAGCAGCTCAATGAGAAATGTTAATACACCAACCTGGCTTGTTTAATGTTCAGTATATAGGACATTCTATCTCCAATGTATCTGCCTTTGCATGAGTTTCCAATGTCTGGGACAGCCCCGTTTATCTTTGCCTATTTGAATCCTCCCATTACTTCAAAACACAGCTCAAGTGCCACCTTTTATATGAGGACTTTTCTGATCATCTGGTCCTTTATAGTCCATTATCTTGTCTGTCTTCTCCCTCCCTACCCCACCACAGTCCACCTTAAAATTTGCCCTTTCCCCACCCTTTATTATCCCTTACTTTGGACTGATTTTCTATTTTAAATACCAAGCTCCCTCATTCCATTAGTATAAGAAACCTCTGATATGAAAACTCTTTAAACTTTTTCAAAATAAGTAACTGTGACATTCATGGTCTTACAGTTTTTTTCTTCTAGTGTCTTCTGCCTGTTAGTTATTTCCTGTTTATCCTATATAGAGCTTGTTTTGCATATATTTATCCACTTAGAATATACCTTTTTCTTCATTTTGTATCCCTAGGGCTTAGCATAGAGCCTGATATATAGTAACTCCCAAATAAATGTCCATTGTTTTTCTCAGGATCTGCATAACAAGACCATCCCTCTCTTTTTACTTCTCTCTTTATTTTTAAGAGACACCTTGTTTCTAGAGTTAAGGCCCAGCTAGAAAATTGTGTCCTGAGCTTGGCATAAAAGCAACCTTTTGCAGTCTTCCTCTGATTGAACATATCCACAGCAAAATCCAAAAATTGCACTCTGAGGCAATTGGGACCTAAACAATGCCTGATTGAAATTTTGCCTGGAACCTATTGTTGGTCAATCAATGAGAATCAGAGTGGTTTGGTTTTGAACTTGGGTATGCTAGACAATAATCTAACCAATGAACCCCAAGATATCTTGACTGAGTAGTTTTAAGAAGCTCCAGGTGCCATGTGTAATGTTCTCTTCTGCTCAGATATACTCCCTCTTGTACCCTTCTAACCTTCATTATCTGAGGCTAAACTTCAGTGATATGATTTCCCCAATGAACATGGTTGGAAATTGAATTATCTTCTTGGCACTGTGTGTCTTAGTGAAGCAGCTAAACTTTCAAGGGAAGTGAGCAAAGTTAGAATCAGGGAGATAACATTATAGGAAAGAGAAACAAAGATTAGGTTTCTATGCTAATATTAAGGTTTAGAAGTACAATTGAGGAATAATAAGTGTGGGGTAGTTCCCATCTACAGCTTATGACCAACAGAATGGCCTGGACTCTGGAGGATACAAAGCTCACAAATAATGGAGGAGAAAACAATTATCTTGGAAAAAGTGGAGGATAATACCAACAACAAAAAGAAAGCTGGAATGGGGCAGACATGTCTCATTGTTTGACCAGAGAAAATGTTTCCCAAGGAATTGGAGAGTAAATTTCCCAAGTGAGTAGCTTGGTGTAAGCCAAAGAGAAGTTCCCACTGGCTGGCCTCTGGGATTAGAAGTGGGCCTGAGAGGTGGAACCAAGATGGCGGAGAGGACACACACATTTTCCTAAACTCCCCTTTACCCTCAATCTATTTTAATGAAATTCAGCCTCAGAATTAGTGCTTGACTGTCAGAACCCATGGATATTGGCAGTACAACACACTACCAACTGAAGATAATCTCAAAATTCACCAGAAAAGGGATATTTTTGCTCAGGCATGGGGATGGTAAGGGGCTAGGCCAGGCACAGACTCAAGCAGGCAGTGAGGTGGGGGCTGGGGGGGAGAAGAAGGGGAAGTCTCTGCTCATGGAAAATGTGTGGGAAGAACTCTACACAGTGTGAGCTGCTTTGCCCTGGCAACAAGCCAGTAGACCAGCAGAGAAGCTATAAACATAGAGTGAAAAGACAATAATCCTGCAAAGCTAGGGTCTCTCGGGACCTGGCCACACCCACCCAGCACCCAGAGTGACTCAGCATGATCCAAGTACAGCTGCAGTTGCTGGTCCCAGCGCAGCCACAGTAGCTGCCTTCTCACTGTCGCTGATTTCAGCACAGCTGCTAATCCCAGCATAGCCAGTGGGTGGCTGTCCCAGTGCCCCTGCACTGTGACTTACTTTTGTCTGTAGAGGCAGCTTGGAAATACCCCACTGGTCCCCATAAGCAGACCAAAGCTTTTTTTTTTTTTTCTCTTTTCTTAAAATGAGAAAAAAAAAGGCAAAGTGAAGTCTAACTATAGATACCTGCTATACAGAAAGAGAGCAGACTTCAAACTCTGAGAAGACTAAAAACAGTTTGTCTCAAGATGCAAAGGTGACTATGACCTGGTCTCTACCACATAGGCTCTCATAAAAGAAATTAAAAAGGATCTTAAAAGAGAGCTAGAAGAAAAATGGGCAAAGGAAAAGGAAAGCTTTGAAAGAGGGTCAGGATAAAATATGTAACTCATTAAAAGATAGAGTGGAAAAAAGAAATTACCTCCCTGAAAAACAGAATTAGTGAATTGGAAAAAGAAAATAATTCTTTAAAAAAAATTGGTAAAATGGGGGGAAAAATCATAGAACAAAACAACTCATTTAAAAATTCAATGGGATATATACAAAAAAGAAATTTAAAAAGTAAATGAAGAGAATCATTCATTAAAAATCAGACTTGAACAAATGGAAATGAATGACTCGAGGAGACATTAAGAATCAGTCAAGCAAAACCATAAAAATGAAAAAATAGAAAAAAATGTTAAACTTGGGAAAAAAATAAACCTGGAAAACAGCACTAGGAGAGATGATCTGAGGATTATTGGACTCCCTGAAAATTATGATGAAAAACAAAGAGCCTAGACACAAAAGATATTATAGAAACAGAAGGCAAAATGGACATTGAAAGAATTCCTTGATTACCTACTGAAAGAGATCTCAAAATCAAAACTCCAAGAAATATTGTGGCTAAATTCCAGAACTATCAGACCAAGGAAAAAAATACCACAAGCAGCCAGAAAAAAAAAAAAAAACAATTCAAATACTTGAGGAGCTACAATAAGGATCCCTCTGAGTCTAGCAGCATCCACGTTAAAGGATTGAAGGGCCTGGAATATCATATTCTGAAAGGCAAAGGAACTTGGAATGCAGCCAAGAATAAATTACCCAGCCACACTGAGCATTTTCTTCCTGGGAAGAAGATAGATATTCAATGAAACAGATGAATTCTATCTATTTCTGATGAAAAAACCAGAACTAAACAAAAAGTTTGCTCTCCAAATATAGACTCAAGAGAAACATTAAAAGGTAAAAAGAAATCTTGGGAACTATATTTCTGTTATGAGTATACATAAAGAATATATGTATAATTTGGTTTTACTGTTATAATATAAAAAAAGTATCTAGAGGTAGAAAGGAAATTGTACCAGAAAAGGGAAAAATGGAGGTACTACATCTCACAAAGAGGCAAAAGAAACCTATTATATCTGAGGGAAAGAAGGAAGGGGGATGAACATAGTGTGAATCTTACTCTCATCAGAATTGGCTCAAAGAGAAAATATTAGATATATTTGATGTACAGAGAAACTTCTCCCACCTCAATGAAAAGTGGGAGGGGAAAATCAAAAAGAGAAGGAGTAGGATAAATAGAAGGGAATACAGAAATTGTAAAGGAAATGTATTAGAAAAGGGGAGAGACTCTAAGGGGGGGAGGGATCCTAAAGAGGGAGGGCTATGTGAGGCAAGATGTGCTCATAAGTCTAATACTGGGGAATGGAGTAAGGGGGAAAGGAAAAAGAAAAGGATAATTTGGGGATAATAAGATGGAAGGAAATACAGAATTAGTAGTTTTAATCATAAATGTAAATGGGGTAAACTCCCCCATAAAGCAGAGGTGGATAGCAGACTGTATTAAAAGTCATAATCCTACAATATGTTGTTTACAGGAAACACATTTGAAACAGGGTGACACATACAGAGTAAAGGTAAAAGGTTGGAGCAGAATCTACTATACTTCAGGTGAAGTAAAAAAAAAGCAGTGGTAGCCATCCTTATCTCAGATTAAGCAAAAGCAAAACTTGATCTAATTAAAATAGATAAGGAAGGGCACTATATCTTGTTAAAGGGTAGCATAGATAATGAAGCAATATGAGTACTAAACATATATGCACCAAGTGGTATAGCATCTAAATTCCTAAAGGAGAAGTTAAAAGAGCTGCAAGAAGAAATAGACAGCAAAACTATAATAGTGGGAGATCTCAATCTTGCACTCTCAGAACTAGATAAATCAAACCACAAAATAAATAAGAAAGAAATTAAAAAGGTAAATAAAACACTAGAAAAGTTAGGTATGATAGATTTGTGGAGAAAACTAAATGGAATACAGAAAGGAGTACACTTTCTTTCAGTAGTTCATGGAATCTATACAAAAACTGACCATATATTAGAACATAACCTCAAATTCAAATGCAAAAAGGCAGAAATAGTAAATGCATCCTTTTCAGATCATAATGCAATGAAAATTACATTCAATAAAAAGCCAGGGGGAAATAGACCAAATAATCTCATCCTAAAAAATGATTGGGGCATTTCTGGCCAAGATGGCAGAAATGATACACACATCTATCTAAGCTCCTTCTTGCTCTCAGAATACTTTATTTCATGACAAGGCCTAAGAATTAGGGCTTGACTGAAAAAACCCATGAATACATTACCAACAGAAGATATGATCAAAATTCACCAGAAAAGGTCTGGTTTTGCTCATGGGTGGGGATGGTTAGATCAGGAGCAGAATGGAGGCAGGCAGACAGTGAGAGTATGGAAGGCAGCTCCCATTGAGCAGACCTGAGGGGAGTGGGGTGTGATCTCAGCCATTTCTGCAGGGAGAACTTTACCACAGTGTGACTACTTTGCCCTGGCAGCAAGCCAGTAGATCAGCAGAGAAGCTATAAACACAGGGGGTAAAGACTATAACCCCAAGAAGCTAGGGTCTCTCAGGACCTGGCCACACACACCTGAAGTGACTCAGCATGTTTTAATAGTCTCAGAGTACAGATATAGCTCAGCCGTCGCTGTCCTGCTAGTGCCTCACTGCTGCCCCCTGCAGTCTGTAGAAAAAGCTTGATAATACCATCCGGCCCCACCCCACCCCCCAAAAAAGACAGACTGCATTTGCTTTTTTTCTTAGTTTCTTTTCTTTGATTTATCTTTGACAACATGAGCAAAAAATTAAAGCACATTCTAACAATAGAGAGCTTCTACATGGATAGAGAGCAGACTTTAAGCCCTGAGAAGACTAAAAACAGACTGTCTCCAGATGAATCCCCAAAGGGGATATGATCTGGTCCCTAACACACAAGACCCTCAAAGAAAAAATTAAAAAGACTCTTTCAAGAGAGCTAGAAGAAAAATGGGCAAAGGAAAAGGGAATCTTGTTAAGAGGGTCTGGATAAGTCATCCCACTTATTTAAAAATAGAGTGGATAAAGAAATCAAATCCTTGCAAACAGAATTATTGAATTGGAAAAGATAAACTATTCCAAGGAAAACAGAATTAGTGAATTGGAAAAAGAAAATAGCTCTCTAAAAAATAAAATTGGCAAAATGGGAAAAAATTCCATAGAACAAAACAACTCACTTAAAAACTC
Organism: Sarcophilus harrisii; assembly: GCF_902635505.1. Lineage (NCBI taxonomy): Eukaryota > Metazoa > Chordata > Mammalia > Dasyuromorphia > Dasyuridae > Sarcophilus > Sarcophilus harrisii. The sequence continues at coordinate 169,422,646 of NC_045427.1, forward strand.
AATTGGACAATTAGAAAAAGGAATTTAAAAATGAATGGAGAAAATAATTCATTAAAAATCAGAATTGAACAAATGGAATTGAATGACTTGAGGAGGCAAGAATCAGTCAAGCAAAATCAAAAAAAAAAAAAAAAAAAGAAAAGAAAAAGAAAGAAAGAATGGAAAAAATGTCAAATACCTTCTCTGGAAAACAACAGACCTGGAAAGTAGATCTAGGAGAGACAATCTGAGAATTACTGGACTTCTTGGAAAATATGATGAAAAAAAAAGTCTGGCCATTATTTTCCAGGAAATTATCAGAGAACTGTTCAGATGTTATACAATTAGAGGGTAAAATAGACATTGAAAGAATTCATCGATCACCTACTGAAAGGGACCCTAAAATAAAAACCTGAAGAAATATTGTGGCTAAATTCCAGAACTATCAGACCAAGGGAAAAATACTACAAGCTGCTAGAAAAAAAAACCCAATTCAAATATAGAGGAGCCATAATAAGTATCACTCTGGATTTTGCAGCATCCACATTAAAGGATCAAAGGGCCTGGAATCTGATATTCCAAAAGGCTAAGGAACTTGGTATGCAATAAAGAATAATTTACCCAGCCAAAAGGAGTATTTTTTCCAGGGAAGAAGATAGACATTCAATGAAATAGCTGAATTTCATCTATTTCTGATGAAAAAACTGGAATTACCAGTTGATCAATGATGGACAGAAGCAGCTATACCCAAATAAAGAACTCTGGAAAATGAGTATAAACTGTTTGCATTTTTATTTTTCTTCCCAGGTTATTTTTACTTCTGAATCCAATTCTTCCTGTGCAATAAGAGAACTGTTCAGTTCTGCCCACATATATTGTATCTAGAATATACTAATACACATTTAAGACTGCTTACCATCTAGGGGAAGAGGTGGAGAGAGGGAAGGGAAAAGTTGGAACAGAAGTGAGTGCAAGAGATAAAGTTGTAAAAAAATTACCCAGGCATATATTGTGCAAATAAAAATTTACAATTAAAAAAAAAAAAAAAGAAAAAACTGGAACTAAACAAAAAATTTGATCTCCAAATATAGAACTCAAGAGGAACATGAAAAGGTAAAAAGAAATCTTGGGAACTATATTTCTGTTGTAAAGATGCATAAAGAACACATGTACCATTTGTTCTAGAAACTAGAGGTGAAAAGAAAATTGTACCAGAAAAAGGGTAAAGTGGAGGTACTGCATCTCATGAAGAGGCAAATCAAACCTATTATATCTGAGAAAGAGACGGGAGGGGGATGGAACATAGTGTGTATCTTACTCTCATCAAAACTGGCTTAAAGAGAAAAATATTAGACATATTCAATTTATGGAGACACTTCTCCCACTTCATTAAAAAGTGGGAGGAAAAAAAGTGAAAAGGGAAGGAGTAAGCTAAGCAGAAGGAAATACAGAAATTGTGAGGAAAAGGAGAAAGAAAGGGGGAGGAACTATAAGGTGGGGGGGGGAGGTATCCTAAAAAGGGAGGGCTGTGAGAAGCAAGTGGTGCTCACAAGTTTAATACTGGGGGAGGGATAAGGGGGAAGTAAAAGGAGAAAAGCATAAGCAGGGGTTAACAAGATGCCAAGTAATACAGAATTAGTTATTTTAATCATAAAGGTGAATGGAGTAAACTCCCCCATAAAGGGGAAGCAGTTAGCAGACTAGATAAAAAGCAGAATCCTACAATATGTTGTGTACAGGAAACACACTTGAAGCAGGGCAATATATACAGACTAAAGGTCTGTATATATTGGAGGTTGGAGTGGAATCCACTATTCTTCAGGTGAAGTCAAAAAAGCAGTGGTAGCTGTCCTCCTCTCAAATCAAGCAAAAGTGAAAATTGATCTAATTAAAAGAGATAAGGAAGGGTACTATATCTTGCTAAAGGGTAGCATAAATAATGAAGCAATATCAATATTAAACATATATGCACCAAGTAGTGCAGTATCTAAATTCTTAAAAGAGAAATTAAGAGAGCTGCAAGAAGAAATAGCAAAACTATAATAGTGGGAGATCTCAGAATTAGATAAATCAAACCACAAAATAAATAAGAAAGAAGTCAAAGAGATAAATAAAATACTAGTAAAGTTAGGTATAATAAGTCTTTAGAGAAAACTAAAAGGAGACAGAAAGGAGTAGACTTTCTTCTCAGCAGTTCATGGAACCTAGACAAAAATTGACCATATATTAGGACATAAAAACCGCAAATTTAAATGCAGAAAGGCAGAAATAGTAAATGCATCCTTTTCAGATCATGAAACAATGAAAATTACATTCAATAAAAAGCCACGGGAAAAGAGATCAAAAAATAATTGGAAACTAAGTACTCTCATACTAAAGAATGATTGGGAGAAACAGCAAATCATAGAACTTCACCCAAGACTTCATACTTAATAACTTCATAACTTAATAACTCAGACTTAATAACTTCACCCAAGAAAATGACAAAAATAACCTTACCAAAATGTGTGGGATGCAGCCAAAGCAGTAATAAGAGGAAAGTTTATATCTCTAGAGGCCTACTTGCATAAAATAGACAAAGAGAAGGTCAATGAATTGGGTTTGCAACTAAAAATTTTAGAAAAGGAACAAATTAAAAACCCTCAGTCAAACACTAAACTTGAAATTCTTAAAATAAAAGGAGAGATTAATAAAATTGAAAATAAAAAAAATTGAATTAATAAAACTAAGAGTTGGTTCAATGAAAAAACCAACAAAATAGATAAACTTTTGGTAAATCTGATTAAAAAGTGAAAGAAGAAAAATCAAATTGTTAGTCTTAACAATAATAAGGGAGAGCTCACCATTACTGAAGAGGAAATTAGAGCAATAATTAGAAGTTACTTTGCACAACTTTATGCCAATAAATTCAATAACTTAAATAAAATGGAAGAATACTTTCAAAAATATAGGTTGCCTAGATGAAAAAAAAAGAAATAAATTGGTTAAATGGTCTCATGTTAGAAAAAGAAATAGAACAAGCTATTAATCAACTCCCTAAGAAAAAAAATCCCCAGGACCAGATGGATTTACATGCAAATTCTACCAAACATTTAAAGAACAATTAACTCCAATGCTATATAAACTATTTTAAAAAATAAGGATTGAAGAAGTCCTATCAAATTCCTTTTATGACACAGACATGGTATTGATACCTAAATCAGATAAGACAAAAAAAAAGAAAATTATAGATCAATCTATTTTAATGAACATTAATGCAAAATCTTAAGTAAAATCTTAGCAAAAAGATTACAGAAAATTATCTCCAGGATAATACACCGTTACCAAAGAGGACTTATACCAGGAATGCAGCACTGGTTCAACATTGGGAAAACTATTAACATAATTGATAATATCAATAACCAAATTAACAAAAAAACCAATGATCATCTAAATAGATGCAGAAAAAGCAGTTGATAAAATCAAGCTACCCATTCCTATTAAAAATACCAGAGAGTATAGGAATAAAGGCACTTTTCCCTAAAATAGTCAGGAGCATCCATTAGTAAGGATCATATGTAATGGGGATAAACTGGAACCATTCCCAATATAATCAGGAGTGAAACAAGGTTGCTCACTATCACCATTACTATTCAATATTGTATTAGAAATGCTAGCTTTGGCAACAAGATTAAAAAACAAATTGAAGGAATTAGAGTAGGTAATGAGGAAACTAAATTATCACTCTGCAGATGATATGATGATATATTTAGAGAACCCTAGAGATTCTACTAAAAAGCTATTATAAATAATCCACAACTTTAGCAAAGTTGCAGGATACAAAATAAATCCACATAAATCATCAACATTTTTATACATCGCCAACAAAATCCAACAGCATGAGATTCAAACAGAAATTCCATTTAAAATAACTGTTCATAGTATAAAATATTTGGGAATCTATCTGCCAAGGGGAAGTCAGCAACTATATGAGCAAAACTATAAAACACTTTCTATATAAATAAAGTTAGATCTAAACAATTGGAAAAATATGAAGTGCTCCTGGATAGGTCAAGCAAATATAATAAAGATGACAATACTACCTAAACGATTCTATTTATTTAGTGCTATATCAATCACACTTCCAAGAAACTATTTTAATAACCTATAAAAAATAACAACAAAATTCATCTGGGGGAATAAAAGGTCAAGACTTTCAAGGGAACTAATGAAAGAAAAATCCAATGAAGGTGACCTAGCTATACCAGACCTAAAACTATATTATAAAGCAGCAGTCACCAAAATCATTTGGTATTGGCTAAGAAATAGACTAGTTGATCAGTGGAATAGGTTAGGTTCACAGGATAAAAGAGTCAATAACTTTAATAATCTAATGGTTGTAAACCCCAAAACTCCAGCTTTGGGAATAAGAATTCACTGCTTGACAAAAATTGCTGGAAAAATTGGCAATTATATGGCAGAAACTAGGCATTGACCCACATTTAACAATATATCAAGATAAGGTCAAAATGAGTTTGTGATCTAGAAATGGGTTTTTGATAAAGTTTCTATTCAAATTAAGACAACTCTGAGATACCACTACACCTGTCACATTGGCTAAGATGACAGGAAAAGATAATGACAAATCTTGGAGTGAGTGCAGGAAAACTGGGACACTGATACAGTGTTGGTGGAGTTGTGAACAGATCCAAACATTCTGGAGAGCAATTTGGAACTATACTCAAAAAGTTATCAAACTGTGCATACCTTTTGATCCAGCAGTGTTACTTCTGTACTTATATCCCAAAGATATATTTAAGAAGGAAAAGGCACCTGTATGTGCAAAAATGTTTCTGGCAGCCATTTTCATAGTGGCTAGAAACTGGAAATTGAATGGATGCCCTCAATTGGAGAATGGCTGAATAAATTGTGGTATATGAATGTTATGGAATATTATTGTTCTGTAAGAAATGACCAGCAGGAAGTGAAATGAGCAGAACCAGGAGATCATTATACATATCAATAACAATACTATACGATGATCAATTCTGTTTTCCAGTTTCTCAGTATTTTTGCCAGATGATGAGTATTTGTACCAAAAGCTTAGATCTTTGGGCATGATCAAATATTAGTCTTTTATTTTTGTTTACTGTGTGTGTTACTGTTTTGTACTAATCCACCACCCTACATTTTAGCTAAGAAGTGATAATTTTGATGATTACCCTTTGATAATACAGTGTGAAATCTGAAAAGACTAAACCACCTTTCTTCAAATATTTTTTCATTTATTTTCCTTATAGCCTAACTTTTGTTTTCCAAATTAATTTATTATCTTTTCTAGCCCTACAAATTGATTTTTGATAGTTTGATTCACATGACATTAAATAAGTAATTAGTTTAAGTAGATTTTTCATGTTTATTATATTGGTTTGGCCTAAGAAGAGGCTCTTTTGCAGGAAGAAGGTGCTTGTGACTGCCACATGACTTGGACTCTTTTCTAGTTGCATATTATATGAAGTGATTTATAATTTCATTGTGGACTGAGTAACTTTTTAAAAATCTCCATGTTCCTTCACTATTGGTTAACCTCCTAGCTATGTGTGTGTGTGTGTGTGTGTGTGTGTGTCTGTGTGTCTGTGTGTCTGTGTATGTAATAGCATTCCAGTATCTTGAGAAGTTTCCTTCTGTCAGATTCAAATGTGTAGGAACTGAAGTGAATTCAGTCAAGGACAGCAGTGTTCCAGCCGATACAGATCTCGCTTATCTTATGTCCTCCTAGCATCTCCTTGGATGAGCTTCCCTGTTGGTCCTGTAATTCCCAGGTTCCAGTCAACAGTTATCATGAGGATCTTCCACCTGGTTTTCATGGTATTCTTTGTGATCGTCTACAGTACTGACACAGGTAAGGAGTAGACTTGATTTATAAGGTAGCTCTGTAAATATGGAGGATGAGCTCAATAAGGGTCCTCATGAATTGTCAGAAATTGGTGGCCTTTGCATTAATGTTGGAACATGGCTGACACTAAGGGAGATTAAAGGAAAAGCTTCATCTCCTTACTTTAAGCTCAGTATGAGAACAAATTTAGGCAGACAATGATGTACTTATGGTCATGTGAAGGAAGGGCTAGGGGAAAAGGGCACTGAGAAATCTTGCTTCGAGATTTTTATGTATTTCAAAACTCTTCAAAAGTCCAAGAAGTTAGGACAACTTGGATAGGTCCAATATGTTTTTAGAATCACACCAGATTTGTAGGAGGTGTTTGAGAATGGAACTATTAATGAGAAAATGGAACCATTTTATAGATGAAAAAACTGAAGTCATAACAACTCCAAGGTCACAGAAGCAATGAGAATGACAGAGCTTGGATTCAGCCTCAAATGTCATGCATCCAAATGGATGAAATAATTCACACTTTTTTTCTGCTGCATTGTAAGATGTACCAGGTTGTATTTGAAAGAGCACACCCAGTGGTAGGAGTCACAAGACTTAGGTTCAGAGCTTATGTAAATCTACCAATTCCCTTTTTCTCATGATTCTTGTTAACTAATCTATACAATTACAGGCAATAGTTTAGATGATTAGTAAGGACCCTTAAATATTCTGTTTCTGTCTAACCTTTATAAAATCCATTTCTAGAGACAAAGGAACTTGTTTTCTTTAGTTTCCTCCACAATTGCTCTATTAATTTTTCTTTGAATAAAGAAAAATTCAATTGGAAAGTATGCTTCCTTTTTTGTGAGACAATTGGGTAAAGTGACTTGTCCAAGATCACACAGAGATTAAGTTTTACATGTCTGAGCCTGCATGGGAGGCTTCTCCTGATTCCTGTGCTGAGGCTCTATCCCCTGTGCCATCTAGCTGCCCTGAAAGTGTACTTCCTAAAACAGAAATGATTCCTGCAGCTTTGCTCACTGGAAAGACTTACATGCTATCTCACAATGAGGCAGTGATAGCTAACACTGTAATTTTTTCTTTCTTTACTTTTTTCCTTTGTTTTATTTCTTTTCTTTTTGATGAGGTAATCATGGTTAAGTGACCTGCCCAGAACCACAGAGCCTACTAAATGTCAGGTGTCTGAGGCCAGATTTAAACTCAGGTCCCCCTGACTCCAGAACCTGTGCTCTATCCACAATGCCATTTAGGTGCCCCTATTTTCAATTTGTTTTAAAAAATTTGAACTTCTTGTTGTCATTCTTCAAATGATGAAGCTAAGTTAAATCAAGATTACCTGACTTATGCAAGATAACTCATCTGAAATATTTGTCTGAAGTACAAATTTGTCAGGTGTTAGCACTGGCATTCTTGATTTTAGGTCAAGCCCTTTACGTAGTGGTATTTAGAAACATGGGAGTTTACTATGGACTGACACATAGTCAGATATGTTATACCAATGAAAGCCTCCACCCAGTCTCTATACTCATTTCATTCTTTTCATAATGTTTTAAGGTAGTTTAGTATGAGTTAGATATATCCCATTTTATAGATAATTGAATAAAGGCTCAGAGAGGTCAAATTCACAAGGTTTTTGTTTTTAAAAATGTCACTTTAGGAGTAAAACCCAGTACATCTATTATCAAGACCAGTATGTTTTGTTTCCATTTTACCATATTTCATTGCTTATTGAAAGATTATATTTTAAAAATTCAAGTTAATGAATGAACTCTCTAATCTATGATTCAGATTACAAAAAAATACCTCTTTTTCTATTGATTTATAAAGAAAGATTTCAAAACATCTTTTTCTTCTTTTAACAGGGTATGGTAGTCTAACTGCAACTAAAGAATGTAAAAAGCTTAAAGGCAAATGTAGGAAGACATGGTGCCTGTATCCAGACTTATCCTGGGGAACCTGTAATTTTGGGTTGAAAATTTGTTGTGTACCACCTGCCATTCTGAAACAGAAACCAAAACGTTAAATTTGGAAAGGTAAAAGTATAGAAAATGTAAGAAGTTAAAGTCCATGCCCTATTAATTTTTCTTTGAATAAAGAAAAATTCAATTGGAAAGTATGCTTCCTTTTTTGTGAGACAAATGGGTAAAGTGACTTGTCCAAGGTCACACAGAGATTAAGTTTTACATGTCTGAGCCTGCCTGACCAGGCTTCTCCTGAGCCAGGCTTCTCCTGATTCCTGTGCTGAGGCTCTATCCCCTGTGCCATCTAGCTGCCCTGAAAGTGTACTTCCTAAAACAGAAATGATTCCTGCAGCTTTGCTCACTGGAAAGACTTACATGCTATCTCACAAAACCATAATAAAGAATACACACACACACACACACACACACACACACACACACGGCAGAGAGCCAAGATGACAGAGAGTAGACACGTCACTGTCTGAGTTCTTTTTAGCATCCCTCAGATTAACACCACATCAAACTCTGAACAGGTTTTGAAAGTGACAAAATCCACAAATATTTCAAGTGTAACAAATTTCCAGCAGAAGATATTTTAAAAGAACTTCAAAAAAAAGTCTGTTTTAATCAAGCAGGGGTGGTGGGAGGCTACTGAGTGCACACACAGAGAAAGGAGCTATGGCAGGGAGTCAGGGCATTGAAGTGCCTTGTCCATGCACTGGAAAATCTACTGAGAGGCTTTCAGGCTAATCTGTCTTGGTAACAAGCCAATGGTCCAGCAGGTTATCTGTGAGGCACCAAAAGCAAATACAAAAGACAAACAGTGAACATATGTATCCCAGAAGAATGCAGGACCTGGCAACATCTATTCAGCACCAGAAAAGAGTCAGCAGCTCCTGTCCCAGGGCGATCTAAAGTGTCTGTCACCTGTTAGCTATAAAAACCAACCTCAACTTTAAAAAAAATAAGCAAAAAGCAAAAAGAACTCTGTCCATATATTGCTTTTAAAGAGAAAGAGAAGAGCAGATGCCAAAGCCTGAGGATCCTAAAGGAAAATCATCTCCAGATGAAGGGAAAAAGGGTGATATGAGTTGGTCCCCATTTCATAAGGCACACTTGGAAAAATTCAAAAAGGATCTTAAAAGAGAGTTTGAAGAAAAAATGGGGAAAGGAAATGAAAACTTGGCAAGAGAATTTGGAAAAAGAAAAACAAATTATCTGAAAAAAAAAGATGACAGGAAATACAAAATTAGTAATTTTAACAGTAAATATGAATAGGATGAACTCTCTCATAAAATAGAAGCAGATAGCAGACTGGATTAAAAGCCAAAATCCTACAATGTATAGTTTACAAGAAACACATTTACAGGAGAATCATTCAGACAGAGTAAAGGAAAAAGACTGGAGCAGAATCTATTATGCTTATTTAAACAATAAAATAATTTCTTGGAACTTTGGTATGGTACTGAATAAGTAGATGAATTCAGGTACTATTGTAATTTTTATTATATTTGCTTGGTTTACCCATGAACACTTGATACTTTTCCAATTGATTAAATCTGAATTTATATGTGTGGAAAATGGTTTGTAATAGTGTTAATATAGTTTCTGATTTTGCTTTGGTCGATAGATTCCCAAATATTTTATATTCTCTAAAGATATTTTAAATGGAATTTTACTTTGTATGTCTTATTTCAGGACTTATTGGTAATATATAAAAGTGATGATGATTCATATGGTTTGATTTTGTATCCTACAACTTTGTTAAAGTTGGGAATTTTAAGTTGATTCTCTAGGATTCTCTAAGTATAACATCATATCATCTGCAAAACGTGATGATTTGGTTTCCTCACTACTACTCTAATTATTTTAATCTCTTTTTCTTCTCTTATTGCCAAAGCTAACATTTCTAATACAATAATGAATAGTAATGGTGATAGTGGGCAACCTTGTTTAACCCTGATGATATTGGGAATGATTCTAGTTTGGCTCCATTATATGTTTATGACTGTTCTATTAAAAAAAAATAATAACAAAGTTGATCTGGAAGAACAAAAGGTCAAGAATTTTAAGGACATTAATGAAGAGTGCAAATGAAGGTAGCTTATCTTTACCAGACCTAAAACTGTATTTAATATAAAGCAGTTGTCATCAAATCCATTTATTGCTGGCTAAGAAATAGAGTAACTGATCAGTGGAATAGGTTATGTTCAAAAGACAAATAGTCAATGACTATAGTAATCTAGTGTTTGACAAACCCAAAGGTCCCAGCTTTTGGGATAAGAACTCACTATTTGTCAAAAACTGCTAGTAAAATTAGAAATTAGTATATGAGAAACTTGGCATTGACCCACACCTAACACCATATACCAATATAAGATCTAAATGCATACATGATCTAAACATAAAGAATGATATTATAAACAAATTAAAAGAACAAAGGATAGTTCACCTCTCACATCTGTGGAGGAAGATGGAATGTGTGACTAATGAAGAAATGGAGGTCATAATTGATAACAAAATAAATAATTTTAATTATGCTAAGTTAAAAAAGCTTTCTACAAACAAAACTAATGCAGACAAGATTAGAAAGGAAGCAATAAACTAGGAAAATATTTTTACATTCAAGGATTAAGATAAAGGCCTCAAAAACATAATGATGAATATTGGAGGGGATGCAAAAAAACTGGGACATTGATGCATTGTTGGTGGAGTTGTGAACAAATCCAACCACTCTGGAGAGCAATCTGGAATATGCCCAAAAAGTTATCAAACTGTGCATACCCTTTGATCCAGCAGTGTTATTACTGGGCTTATACCTCAAAGAGATACTAAGGAAGGGAAAGGGACTTGTATGTGCCAAAATGTTTGTGGCATCCCTTTTTGTAGTGGCTAGAAACTGGAAAATGAATGAATGACCATCAATTAGAGAATGGTCAGGTAAATTGTGGTATATGAATGTTAGGAAATATTATTGTTCTGTAAGAAATGACCAGCAGGATGAATACAGAGAGGCTTGGAGAGACATGAACTGATGCTGAGTGAAACGAATAGAACCAGGAGATCATTATATACCTCAATAATGATATTGTATGAGGATATATTCTGATGGACGTGGATTTCTTCCACAAAGAGAAGATCTAACTCAGTTTCAATTGATCAATGATGGACAGAAACAGCTACACCCAAAGAAAGAACACTGGGAAATGAATGCAAATTCTTTGCATTTTTGTTTTTCGACCCTGGTTATTTTTACCTTCTGAATCCAGCTCTTCCTGTACAACAAGAGAACTGTTTGGTTCTGCACATATATATTGCACCTAGGATATACTGTGACATATTTAACATGTATAGCACTGCTTGCCATCTTGGGGAGGGGAGGGAAGGAAGGAGGGGAAAAGTTGGAACAGAAGTGAGTGCAAGGGATGATGTTATAAAAAATTACCCAGGCATGGTTTATATCAATAAAAAGTTATAATTATTTTTTTTTAAAAAAAGATAAAGGCCTCATTTCTAAAATATATAGAGCGTTCACTCAAATTTATAAGAATTCAAGGTATTCTCCAACTGATACATGATCAAAGGACACAAAAACACAATTTTCAGGTGAAGAAATTGAAACTATTTCTAGTCATATGAAAAGATGCTCTAAGTCACTATTGATCAGAGAAATGCAAATTAAGATAACTCTGAGGTACTCCTATATACTTCTCAGGTTGGCTAAGATGACAGGAAAAGAGAATGGCAAATATTGGAGGGGATGTGGGGAAACTGGGACATTAATTAATTGATGGGGGCAATGTGAAAGGATCCAACCATTCTAAAGAGCAATTTGGAACTATGCCCAAAGGGCTATCAAACTGTGCATACCTTTTGATCTAGCAGTGTTTCTATTGGACTTATATCCCAAAGTGATCTTAAAGGAGGGAAAGGGATCTACTTGTGCAAAAATGTTTTGGCAGCCCTTTTTGTAGTGGCAATAAACTGAAAATTGAGTGTATTTTGAAAATAAAAAGTTATTATTAAAATAAATAACATCTTTTAAACTTTGAAGACAAAAATAGAAAAAGTTTTGTGATTCTTTCTTATTCCCCCATCCAAAAAACCCCAAACAAATAAAGTGCAAGTGTGAATTGACAGTTTCCCCACCTTTAAGTTGCCTATACTGATGAAGATAGGAATCTATAATATGAAGATATGAAAAATATGAATAGAAAAAGACCTAAATCATGAGGGAGCTCCAGTGAATGTTCTCACTTCTAAGAACCAGTCACATCCAGTAGGGGGGAGCTTCAGTTAAATCTTCACCTTTCAAGGTGACAGATTTTTTCTTTCCCCTTCCTACCACACTTCTTTATCTATGAAAGGAAGAGATGAGTCTCAGGCAATCAGAGGTTTATATAAACTACTTCCTCTGGATTTAGAGGATCTTTCCCATTCGCATACAAGTTTAGCTTGTGACACACCTAATACTCAGAAGACCCATATCCTCCTCCAATGTCTTCTAAGGGCCTACAATTCCATCTGTATCTTTTGTAATTTCCTGCTTATGGCTGGCTATTCATTTGTTACAAAATGTACTCTCGTTGTCCGGGTCTGAGGGATCCAGACCTGAATGTTTTCTTATACTTTCAGTCTCTCTAAGAACTCAGAAGGGGATTGTTCCTTTGTTTGCATTATGTGGAAGGCCCGCTTCAGATTCTGAGGTTTGGGCAAGGCACTCTTGATTCCTATAATTATTAAATCCCTCAGACCTTTTTTTTTAAATTTTTTTTTATTTAATAGCCTTTTATTTACAGGATATATGCATGGGTAACTTTACAGCATTAACAATTGCCAAACCTCTTGTTCCAATTTTTCACCTCTTACCCCCAACCCTCCCTAGATGGCAGGATGACCAGTAGATGTTAAATATATTAAAATATAAATTAGATACACAATAAGTATACATGACCAAACGTTATTTTGCTGTACAAAAGAATCAGACTCTGAAATATTGTAGCAATTAGCTTGTGAAGGAAATCAAAATGCAGGTGGGCATAAATATAGGGATTGGGAATTCAATGTAATGGTTTTTAGTCATCTCCAGAGTTCTTTTTCTGGGCATAGCTGGTTCAGTTCATTACTGCTCCATTGGAAATGATTTGGTTGATCTCATTGCTGAGGATGGCCTGGTCCATCAGAACTGGTCATCATATAGTATTGTTGTTGAAGTATATAATGATCTCCTGGTCCTGCTCATTTCACTCAGCATCAGTTCATGTAAGTCTCTCCAGGCCTTTCTGAAATTATCCTGTTGGTCATTTCTACAAAACAGTAATATTCCATAATATTCATATACCACAATTTATTAGCCATTCTCCAACTGATGGACATCCATTCAGTTTCCAGTTTTAGCCATTACAAAAGGGCTGCCACAAACATTCGTGCACATACAGGTCCCTTTCCCTTCTTTATAATCTCTTTGGGATATAATCCCAGTAGTAACACTGTGGATCAAAGGGTATGCACAGTTTGATAACTTTTGAGCATAGTTCAAACTACTCTCCAGAATGGTTGGATTTGTTCACAACTCCACCAACAATGCATCAATGTCCCAGTTTTCCCGCATCCCCTCCAACAATCATCATTATTTTTTCCTGTCATCTTAGCCAATCTGACAGGTGTAGTGGTATCTTAGAGCTGTCTTAATTTGCATTTCTCTGATTGATAATGACTTGGAGCATCTTTTCATATGACTAGAAATAGTGTCAATTTCTTCATCTGAGAATTGTCTGTTCATATCCTTTGACCATTTTCAATTGGAGAACGGCTTGATTTTTTATAAATTAGAGTTAATTCTCTATATATTTTGGAAATGAGGCCTTTATCAGAACCTTGACTGTAAAAATATTTTCCAGTTTATTGCTTCCTTCTAATCTTGTCTGCATTAGTTTTGTTTGTACAAAAACTTTTCAGTTTGGTATAATCGAAATTTTCTATTTTGTGATCAGTAATGATCTCTAGTTCTTCTTTGGTCATAAAGTCCTTCCCCTTCCACAGGTCTGAGAGATAAACTATCCTGTGTTCCTCTAATTTATTAATAATTTCATTCTTTATGCCTAGGTCATGAACCCATTTTGACCTTATCTTGGTGTACGGTGTTAAGTATGGATCAATGCCTAGTTTCTGCCATATTAGTTTCCAATTTTCCCAGCAATTTTATCAAACAGTAAGTCTTATCCCAAAAGCTGGGGTCTTTGGTTCTCAAAGACTAGTTGCTATATTTGTTGACTGTTTTATCCTTGAACCTAATCTATTCCACTGATCAACTAATCTATTCCTTAGCCAATACCAAATAGTTTTGGTAACTGCTGCTCTATAATATAATTTTTAGATCTGGCAGCTAAGCCACCTTCATTTGATTTTTTTTCATTAATTCCCTTGAAATTCTTGACCTTTGTTTTCCATATGAACTTTGTTGTTATTTTTCAGGTCATTAAAATAGTTTTTTGGGACTCTGATTGGTATAAGCGCTAAATAAATAGATTAGTTTAGGTAATATTGTCATCTTTATTATATTTTGCTAGCCCTATCCAAGAGATTTAATATTTTTCCAACTGGTTAGATCAGACTTAATTTGTGTAAAAGTGGTCTGTAATTTTGCTCATAAAGTTTTGATTTTCCCTTGAGATAGATAACTAAATATTTTATATTATCAGTAGTTACTTTAAATGGAATTTCTCTTTTAACTCTGACTGTTGGATTTGTTAGTGATATATAAGAATGCTTGATGACTTATGTGGGTTTATTTTATAACCAGCAACTTTGCTAAAGTTGTGGATTATTTCTAATAACTTTTTAGCCGAATCTCTGGGGTTCTAAGTATACCATCATGTCGTCGGCAAAGAGTGATAATTTGGTTCTCATTGCCTATTCTTATTCCTTTAATCTCTTCTCAGCTCTTATTGCTAAAGCTAGCGTTTCTAATACAATATTAAATAGTAACGGTGATAGTGGCAACCTGTTTCACTCCAGATCTTATTGAGGAATGGTTGCAGTTTGTCTCCATTACATATGATGCTTACTGATGGTTTTAAATAGATGCTGCTGATTATTTTAAGGAAAAGTCCATTTATTCCTATACTCTCAAGTGTTTTTAATAGGAATGGATGATGGATTTGATCAAATGCTTTTTCTGCATCTATTGAGATGATCATATGGTTTTTGTTAATTTGGTTATTATCATGGCCAATTATATTGATAGTTTTCCTAATATTTTTTTAACCATTTTTTTTATTTAATAGCCTTTTATTTACAGGATATATACATGGGTAACTTTACAGCATTAACAATTGCCAAACCTCTTGTTCCAATTTTTCACCTCTTACCTCCCCACCCCTTCCCTAGATGGCAGGATGACCAGTAGATGTTAAATATATTAAAATATAAATTAGATACACAATAAGTATACATGACCAAAACGTTATTTTGCTGTAGAAAAAGAATCAGACTCTGAAATATTGTACAATTAGCTTGTGAAGGAAATCAAAAATGCAGGTGGGCATAAATATAGGGATTGGAATTCAATGTAATGGTTTTAGTCATCTCCCAGAGTTCTTTTTCTGGGATAGCTAGTTCAGTTCATTCTGCTCCATTAGAAATGATTTGGTTGATCTCCTTGCTGAGGATGGCCTGATCCATCAGAACTGGTCATCATCTAGTATTGTTGTTGAAGTATATAATGATCTCCTGGTCCTGCCTATTTCACTCAGCATCAGTTCATGTAAGTCTCTCAGGCCTTTCTGAAATTATCCTGTTGGTCATTTCTACAGAACAGTAATATTCCATAATTTTCATATACCACAATTTATTCAACCATTCTCCAACTGATGGACATCCATTCAGTTTCCAGTTTTAGCCACTACAAAAGGGCTGCCACAAACATTCGTGCATACAGGTCCCTTTCCTTCTTTATAATCTCTTTGGGATATAATCCCAGTAGTAACACTGCTGGATCAAAGGGTATGCACAGTTTGATAACTTTTGAGCATAGTTCCAAACTACTCTCCAAAATGGTTGGATTCGTTCACAACTCCACCAGCAATGCATCAATGTCCCAGTTTTCCGCATCCCTCCTACAATCATCATTATTTTTCCTGTCATCTTAGCCAATCTGACAGGTGTGTAGATAGTATCTAGAGTTGTCTTAATTTGCATTTCTCTGATTAATAATGACTTGGAGCATCTTTTTCATATGACTAGAAATAGTTTCAATTTCTTCATCTGAGAATTGTCTGTTCATATCCTTTGACCATTTTTCAATTGGAGAATGGCATGATTTTTATAAATTAGAGTTAATTCTCTATATATTTTGGAAATGAGGCCTTTATCAGAACCTTTGACTGTAAAAATATTTTCCCAGTTTATTGCTTCCCTTCTAATCTTGTCTTCATTAGTTTTGTTTGTACAAAAACTTTTCAGTTTGTATAATCGAAATTTTCTATTTTGTGATCAGTAATGATCTCTAGTTCTGCTTTGGTCATAAAGACCTTCCTTCCACAGGTCTGAGAGGTAAACTATCCTATGTTCCTCTAATTTATTAATAATTTCATCTTTATGCTGAGTCATGAACCCATTTTGACCTTATCTTGGTGTACGGCGTATATGGATCAATGCCTAGTTTCTGCCATATTAGTTTCCAATTTTCCAGCAATTTTTATCAAACAGTAAGTTGTTATCCCAAAAGCTGGATCTTTGGGTTTGTCAAAGATTAGTTGCTATATTTGTTGACTGTTTTATCCTTGAACCTAATCTATTCCACTGATCAACTAATCTATTCCTTAGCCAATACCAAATAGTTTTGGTAACTGCTGCTCTATAATATAATTTTAGATCTGGTACAGCTAAGCCACCATCATTTGATTTTTTTTCATTAATTCCTTGAAATTCTTGACCTTTTGTTTTTCCATATGAACTTTGTTGTTATTTTTCTAGGTCATTAAAATAGTTTTTTGGGAGTCTGATTGGTATAGCGCTAAATAAATAGATTAGTTTAGGTAATATTGTCATCTTTATTATATTTGCTAGCCCTATCCAAGAGCATTTAATATTTTTCCAATTGGTTAGATCAGACTTAATTTGTGTAAAAAGTGGTCTGTAATTTTGCTCATAAAGTTTCTGATTTTCCCTTGGCAGATAGATAACTAAATATTTTATATTATCAGTAGTTACTTTAAATGGAATTTCTCTTTGTAACTCTGACTGTTGGATTTTGTTAGTGATATATAAGAATGCTGATGACTTATGTGGGTTTATTTTATACCACAACTTTCTAAAGTTGTGGATTATTTCTAATAACTTTTAGCAGAATCTCTGGGGTTCTCTAAGTATACCATCATGTCATCGGCAAAGAGTGATAATTTGGCTTCCTCATTGCCTATTCTTATTCCTTTAATCTCTTTCTCAGCTCTTATTGCTAAAGCTAGCGTTTCTAATACAATATTAAATAGTAACGGTGATAGTGGGCAACCTTGTTTCACTCCAGATCTTATTGGGAATGGTTGCAGTTTGTCTCCATTACATATGATGCTTACTGATGGTTTTAAATAGATGCTAACGATTATTTTAAGGAAAAGTCCATTTATTCCTATACTCTCAAGTGTTTTTAATAGGAATGGATGTTGGATTTTATCAAATGCTTTTTCTGCATCTATTGAGATGATCGTATGGTTTTTGCTAATTTGGTTATTAACATGGCCAATAATATAATTGGCCATGTTAATAACCAATTATATCAATTATATCAATATAGATAGTTTTCCTAATATTGAACCAGCCCTGCATTCCTGGTATAAATCCTACTTGATCATAGTGTATTATCTTGGAGATGATTTTCTGTAGTCTTTTTGCTAATATCTTGTTTAAGATTTTAGCATCAATATTCATTAGGAGATTGGTCTATAATTTTCTTCTCTGTTTTCAGCCTACCTGGTTTAGGTATCAGTACCATGTCTGTGTCATAGAAGGAATTTGGTAGGACCTCATTCCCTATTTTATCAAATAATTTATATAGCATTGGGGCCAATTGTTCTTTAAATGTTTGGTAAAATTCATGTAAATCCATCTGGTCCTGGGGATTTTTTCTTAGGGAGTTGTTTAATTGCCTGTTCTATTTCTTTTCCTGAAATGGGACTATTCAAGCAATTTACTTCCTCCTCTGTTAGACTGGGAAGTCTATAGTTTTGGAGGTAGTCATCCATTTCACTTAGGTTATCAAATTTATTGGCATAAAGTTGAGCAAAATAACTCCTTATTATTTCTCTAATTTCCTCTTCATTGGTGGAAAGTTCTCCTTTCATTTTAAGACTACTAATTTCATTTTCCTCTCTCCTTTTTCTAATCAGATTTACAAAGGCTTATCTATTTATTGGCTTTTTCATAGAACCAACTCTTAGTTTTATTAATTAGTTCAATAGTTTTTCACTTTCAATATTTTAATTTCTCCTTTTAATTTTAGAATTTCCAATTTAGTATTTGATTGGGGTTTTAATTTGGTCTTTTTTAGTTTTTTAGTTGCAAGCCAATTGTTAATCTCTTTCTCTGTTTTATTTAAGTAGCCTCTAAGGATATAAAATCTCTTATTACTACTTTGGCTGCATCCCACAAATTTGGTATGATGTCTCATCATTGTCATTATCTTGAGTAAATTATTAATTGTATCTATAATTTGCTGCTTCACCCAATCATTCTTTAAGATGAGATTGTTTAGTTTCCAATTACTTTTTGGTCTATTTCCCAACTTTTGTTGAATGTAGTTTTTATTGCATTATGATCTGAAAAGAAAGCATTTACTATTTCTGCTTTCTTGCACTTAATTTTGAGGTCTTTATGTCCTAATATATGGTCAATTTTTGAATAGGTTCCATGAACTGCTGAGAAGAAAGTATATTCCTTTCTATCTCCATTCAATTTCTCCAAACATCAACATACCTAATTTTTCTAATATTCTATTTACTTTTAATTTCTTTCTTATTTGTTTTGTGGTTTGATTTGTCTAATTCTGAGAGTGCAAGGTTGAGATCTCCTACATTACAGTTTTGTTGTCTATTTCTTCTTGCACTCTCTTAACTTCTCCTTTAGGAAGTTGGATGCCATACCACTTGGTGCATATATATTTAATATTGATATTGCTTCGTTGTTTATGTTACCCTTTAGCAGGATGTAGTTTCCTCTTATCTCTTTTAATTAGATCAATTTTACTTTTGCTTGATCTGAGATAAGGATGGCTACCCTGCTTTTGATTCACCTGAAGCATAATAGATTTTGCTCCAGCCTTTACCTTTACTCTATATGTATCTCCCTGCTTTAAATGTGTTTCTTGTAAACAACATATTGTAGGGTTTGACTTTTGATCCAGTCTGCTATCTGCCTCCTCTTTATGGGGAGTTCATCCCATTCACATTTATGGTTAGAATTACTAAATCTGTATTTCTGCCACCCTAATAACCCCAGATTATGCTTTTACTTATTCTTGCCTCCCCAACCCTCTTTCCCCTTTTAAACTTATGTACCCTCTTGTATCACAATGCTTACCTCTTTATAATCCCTCCCTCCCCTTTGAGTCTTTTCCCTTCCTTCCCTTATTAGTCTTTTTTCTTTTCCATTTTCCTCTCCCTGTTTTTAATGAGGCGAGAGAATTTTCTCTAAAACAAATGTCAATTATTTTTCTTTGAGCTAACTCTGATGAGAGTAAGATTCACACAATGTTCCTCCCCTCTCTAGAATTCCCTCAGATATGATAAGTTTCCTTTGCCCTTTGTGGATGTGGTTTCCCTCTTTTTATCCCTCCTTCCCACCTTATTCTGCCATCATCCCTTTTCCATATCTACTTCCCTTTTTTATGTTATATCAGTACAATCAAATTATACATGTATTCTTTTGTATATCCACAACAGAAATACAATTCTCAAGAGTTATTTTTACCTTTTCTGCATCTCTTGAGTTCTATGGTTGGAGATCAAATTTTTTGTTTAGTTCTGGTTTTTTCTTCAGAAACAAATGGAATTCATTTCTTTCATTAAATGTCCATCTTCTTCCCTGGAAGAAAATGCTCAGCTTAGCTGGGTAGTTTATTCTTGGCTGCATCTCAAGTTCTTGTGCCTTTTGGAATATCATATCCCAGGCCCTTCTTTCCTTTAATGTAGAGGCAGCCAGATCTTGGGTGATCCTTATTGTGGCACCTCGGTATTTAAATGTTTTTTTTTGCTGCTTGTAAAATTTTTTTCTAATCCGATAGTTCTGAAATTTTCACACAATATTCCTTTGGGTTTTATTTTAGGTTTCTTTCAGAAGGTGTTCGATAATTCTTTCAATGCCTATTTTACCTTCTGATTCTATTACATCTGGCAGTTCTCTTTGATGATTTCTTGTAAAATAGTATCTAGGCTCTTTTTTTCATCATAGTTTTCAGAAAGTCCAATAATCCTCAGATTATCTCTCCTAGATCTATTTTCCAAGTCTGTCGTTTTTGCAAGTAGATAAGTTATGGTTTTTTCCAGTTTGTCATTTTTTTGTTTTTGCTTGACTGATTCTTGCTGTCTCAATGAATCATTAGTTTCTATTTGTTCATTTCTAATTTTTAAAGAATTATTTTCTTCATTAGCTTTTTTTACTTCTTTCTGTTTATGTCCAATTGAATTTTTAAGTGTATGGTTTTGGTCTGTGGAATTTTTTTCCATTTCACTAATTTTTTTTTTTTAGTGAATTATTTTCTTTTTCCAATTTACAGATCCTACTTTCTTGCGAGTTCTTTGTCTTTTCCAATTCGCAAATCCTATTTTCTTGCGAGTTCTTTATTTTTTCCAATTCACCAATTTTGTTTCCCTGCACTTCCTGGGAATTTTTTAACTTTTCCAATTCGTATTTCAGGAAGTTGTTGCTCTCTTGTAAGGCTTCTCTTTCCTTTCCCCATTTATCTTCTAACTCTCTTTTGAGACTTTTAATGGTCTCTTCTATGAGAGCATCATGTAAAGGAGGACAGTCTGATGCATTTTTGCTGTTTGAGGTCTCTTCAGGTTTGCTGACCTGCTCTTTTTCTCTGCATAGAAGCTGTCGATTGTTCTTTTCATCTTTTTATTCATGTTTTAAAGCCTTTAGGGTATGTCTCCTAGGCAAGGGGGTTACCAGCTTCCTCTGCAGAGCAGGGAGAGATGTAAACCGATTTCTGGTTCCGAGGTATGGGAGTGCTCTGAGTGAGAGTCTTCCCTTTCCTCAACAGGAAGTGGATTCAGCACTGGCCCAGCTATTGAAGTGCCCAGTAAGGCTGTGTGGGTTAGCGATTGCCCTCGGCTAGAGACTAAGGGGTGAAAGTGTCACTGCCCCAGGCCGGAGCCTCTTGTGGGACTGTGAGTATTAGCAGCTGACCGCAGACCCCAGACCGCCACGAACTCTGCCCAGCGTCTCTGCCTGATGCAAATCGGCCCTGGAAAAGCTCTATGGCCCCAAGCTGAGCCCCCCACTGCGCAGATTGGAGGCTAACCCGGGCTGCGTCCTCCTGCCGTGCAGGATCACAACTGCCCCAAGGAAAAGCCCTGTACTGCGGGTTGGGGCTGCGAGCTTATGCTGAGATCTGTGCTTTCACTTTCGGTTTGAGGCTCTCCTCAGAACCTAATTTCTTTCCCAGTCTGCGCTGATCTCCCCCTGGCCCCAGAACCAACCTTTTTTTGGCGAGACTGCAGATTTTCTTTGGCTGGTGAGTTGTTCTAATTCTTATCTTTACACATTGTAGCAGTCAAGACTATTTTTGAGGCTCGATATAATATTGATAAAGAGGGTAAGAGAAGAGCTTAGAAAGTCGCGTGTGTCTTCTCCACCATCTTGGCTCCGCCCATCCCTTAGACCTTTAATGTGACCCTAATGAACCTCATGGTTAGGCTGCGTGGGGGCCCTGATTGAGGTATTTCTGATCAGCTGATACTGGTCCACCTGTGGGAGTATCCCTCCTCTCCCATTCTGCCATGGCGGCCTTCCTCACTAGAGGTCTCTCCTCTGGAGAGAAAAGTATATTTAATATAAATATTAACTCACCCCAAGTATATATGTTGGGACCCAGAAACTGATCTAATTGTTCTCATAGATCCCTTGGATCTTGCATAAGTGCTTCACGTTTCTCTTCTTCCTTCTTCAGATGTCTAGAGGGATGGGGAAGGAGGGGCGAGGGAATTAATAAATCCTCTAGAAGATTGCTAGATGCTTGCAGGGAGAAGCAATAGGGGTGCTATGATCTGAGAAGGAGGAGAAGCATGTGAGGGAGGGAGAGAGAGAAGAGGGTCCCATGGGTGGGACAGATTCCTGTTCTGCCTTTCCCTTCCCCCACTTCATGTGGTATCTCTCCCAAGTCCACCACTCTTCCAAGCCCACTTTTTATAGCCAAGTCCCCCCAGGATTTAGCCTGCTAGATAAGTTTATGCCCCAACCTCATGAGGTGCCTCTTTTCCCCTGGCAAATGGCAAGTTTCACTAGAAGCTTGAATCTTTCCATAATAAATGTATTACTTATTATTTATTTATTTTTTTACTGAGGCAGTTGGGGTTAAGGGACTAGCCCAGGGTCGCACAGCTAGGAAGTGTTAAGTGTGTGAGGCCAGATTTGAACTCAGGTCCTCCTGAATCCAGGACTGGTACTTTATCCAGTGGACTACCTAGCTGCCCCATTAATCTACCTTTTACCAAAGATAATGGCCAACGTGAGTTTCTCACATGACTGAACCCCAATTTTGGTGCCTATCATCATCTGGCAGGTACTTAACCGACATAATACCTAACAACGTTAGGTTTCAATATTATGACAATAACCCCAAATAATTAAATTAGCAACTTCACGATTTTCATAAGTGATAACCAAACATCATATAACCTATCACAGAAACAGATAGGAATCTCATCCAATTTTAATGTACACACTAATTAAAAAGTTATTTTAAAAATCAGTAATTTACCTCATGATATTCTACCCAGATATTCCATTCAAACTATCAATTTGTATAGCAATCTTTCTTGTCCTTTGTTTTTAAAATCACTTCTTTAAAAAATACAAAGCACACAAACAAACAAACAAACAAAAACCTTTAAAATCCAGTTTGGTTAATATCTAAATAACTTTTGGACCAAATTTCATAAAACTTACATATATGTCCCCTGGAGCTGACAAAATTTTAAAACATAGCTCATGATTTATTTTACAATTTGTAAAATTTGTAAATTTGTAAAAAATTTGTAAAATCTTATACATTTTAGAAAGCAATATACTTCATCTAATTTGCATACATGTGACACCCTCCCCCCCCCAAGGTAAGCTACTGGAATTTTGTTTTAATAACCTATATTTTAAATTAAGATCAAATCAAATACAGCTTTAAATTTCCGGTAATAATGTTTCAATACTTGCACACAAATTCCTAAGATCTTGTGCTTAAAGCAAACCAATTCACAATTCTAGTACATACCATTTAATAGTGTAATGCCAAGAAACTGGAAACTGAATGGATGCCCATCAACTGGAGAATGGCTGAATAAGTTGTGGTATGTGAATATTATGGAATATTATTTTTCTATAAGAAATGATCACGAGGATGATTTCAGAGGCCTGGAGAGACTTACATGAACTGCTGCTAAGTGAAGTGAGCAGAACCAAGAGAACATATACATGGCAACAACAAGATTTTATACAAGGATCAATTCTGATACATGTGGCTCTTCTCAACAATGAGACAATTTAGGCCAGTTCCAATAATCTTGTGATCATGTGAACCATCTGCACCCAGAGAGAGGACTGTGGGAATTGAGTGTGGATCTTTTTGTTGATATTTGCTTGAATTTTATTTCTTTCTCATTTCTCTTCTTATTTGATATGATTCTTGTGCAGCAAGATAATTGTATTGTTGTGCCACAGTTCCCTTTTAATGTCCTGACCCAGTTTCCCTAATTATCCTATTCAGTTACTCTGCCTCAGGTTATAATCATTCCCTCTTAATGTTTCATAGGATAAAGGTTTTATATCTTAGACCTTAGGCTATACTTATTCCCTCTTAATGTTTAATGAGATAAAGGTCTTTATCCATTTTAGACTTCATTAAAATATCAGGACCCTCTCCAGTACCTCCCATTATGTCATCCTAGGTGCCTCCCCCCATTAGGTCATCCTATCCAGGTACCTCCCCCATTAGGTTCTTGTTACCCTATAAAAGATTCTTGTATCAAACATTCTGCTGGATTCTTTGAGATGACAGTCTCCTTCAGCCCTGGGACCAAACATGGATCATTTGGTTCCAGTAAATCTCTCCATTAAATAAACTTCTAAATTGTTCTCTAATCTCTGTCTTGCTCAGTTTCTCTGGTATTACAATATAAATATGTATTCCTGTATTGGATTTGCATAAATTTTTATCATGTCTAACATATGTTGGAATACTTGCCATCTAGGAGAGGAACTGGGGGGAAGAAGGGGAAATTGGAACATAAGATTTTTCAAGAGTCAATGGTGAAAAATTATCCTTGCATATATTTTTGAAAATAAAAATTCTCAACAAAAAATACATTGTTATAAAAATTAGATTATAAAGAATTCTTCATCCTTACTAAACCATAGACATCAGTCTACCTGTGCGACTCAGGCCTGTTTATGATGGATAATGCCAGGATGAAAAGCTTGAAAAGGTTTAAGATGATTAGCCAGGCAGAACACCAGAGGATAATTCCCTGAGTGTTTGTATAAAAGAGAAAAATCATGGTGATGAAGTCCTGCATAGCTAGGTGTGCATTGACAGAGAGGGCCTGAATTACCATGAACAATCTGGAAGTCTACTCAATCCCAGAGGCAAAAAGGGAGGATCCCTGATAGGATTATAAGTGGATCTTTCTGAATCTGACTCTCTTGTTCTTTAAGTGGGCTTGTATTCTACCACATCCCAGGTAAAATTCTTATCTGATTTCTTTGCATTGATAAAACCAACATAAGTCCATATTTACTGCATTTAAATCAGAAAGTCAAATTATGACATCAACACCCAAGGTTATATTTGTCCTAGAAAAGAACCTTTCTGTACCTGCCTAACTTGATAATGCCTATTTGGACCCAAACTCTCCTTTAGAGTTAGTTGACCAGTCTATGGCATAATTACCTACTTCATATACCCTACTGGTATTTTCCTCCTTACTGTCATCTTTCTCCTTAATGATATCTTCCTCCTGGTTACTTGTGAGTTCAAATAGGGAACATATTCCTCATCTTTGATTTAGCCCACTCTTAGTACCATAATAAATTTTTTGCCACTTGATTTGGAAAAACACTAAGCCCACAAATTCTTTTGAGACAAGTGACATGGCCATAACCCAAATATAATTTTGAGGTAACAATTCCCTGTAACACATCATTTTGTGCCAAAACCCCATTAACGGAATTTATTGGGAATAAGATGGTAAAAGGCATCAAAATTAAGAAATAGACATGGAAGAGAGGAATGATTCATTGCTTTCTTTTTTTTTTCAGATCTGCAGGAGAGATAGAGTGGAGACATTGAGGAATAATCAGACTCAGATGCAATGTTGATGACTTTTGCTAAAAATACTTTTTTTTTCCCTTCTCTCATTTTCTTTTTTTTTTTTTTTTTTTGTCATACCAACTGATTGTCTCCAGAAGTGACTGGGGAAGGATATACTTTGTGATTATAAGTGACTATAAGCAAAAGATATTAATAAACCATTTTAAATTTTAAAAGGATAAAAAAATGACCAAGAGAGAGGGATTGAAAGGCAAAAATAGCAACAGAAAAAAAGAGAGGAATTAATTTTAAAAAATGAAAATAATATCATGGGATGATAGAAAAATAAACTACAAAAAAGACAGATCCAGAAGCAAAGAAAGAACCAAAGGCTAAAACTAAGAGAAATACAAAAATTAAAAGAGAAGAACAATCAAGAAGTACAGAAGTCAAAGATACATAATTCAAAATGTGGTAATAAAGAAAAGACACAAGAAAGCTGAAGAAAGCAGAAATATGACTATGAGGGTTATTATGAAAGTGAATATGCAAAAAAAACATTATATTGGCTCAAAGTGTGAGACAAATGAAGAGTGAATAAAGATTGGTGATGAGATAACTGGAGAGACACAGAGACTTAGGAACAGTGTGGGGAGGAGAGGGAAGAAAGACACAGAGAAATAAAGAAAAAGAGATACAGAGGCTCACTTTAAAGGTTGAGGTCTGCTCTTGGGCACAGGAAAAAGTGTCCTGAGTTGCCTCTGTAGGGAGACAGGACTTCAAGCTTCACTGGGGCCAAGGCTGCAGGCTTTCCCATTGCTCTTCCTGAACTTGGCCAAGTCGTGCCTGTAATGCTGGAATTCAGGGGATCACTATTTGCTTTCTCTAGTTTCTTTAAAGGTCTCACAGATTAACTGCTGATCCATTAGCTACAGAATCAGTACTGAGTAGCCAACCCTGATGTAGTGTGTAGGCCTTCAGCCTTTTTACCTCTCTAATCAAGATGAAGGGGAAACAGCCTCCACATAGAACAAGGAGTTGAGTGGGAGAGCAATTTTTACTGAAGTGCACAAAAGTTGTATGTGTAACAAGGAGGAGGGAGGTCTGGGAAGAGGCAGAATATGTGGCAATAAGAAGTTTTTACTTATTTAAAGAACACAAGAAGCTAGGGCAGAAAGGATTGGTGCATCTTCATCATTATTTCAATATTACAGCAAGACTAGGATCCTAGCTGGAAGAGAACTCAAGAGTTCCTCTAGTCAAACGTCTTCAATTTTATATATGAAAAAATTGAAGCCAGGAGAGATTTTTGACCTGGTTTAAGGTGACAAAGCTCGTAAGGGTCAGGTGTGGTATCAAACTGAATTAAGGAAGAAGTTTCTGAAAACCTTTTCAATAAACTTAAGTAAAGTAAAACTTAAGCAAAACACATAGTTCCTATGGCTGAATAATTTAAACAAGTTGTTAATATAAGAAAAATGGTGTCTATGAAGTTCAACAGCACATATTTCAATATTTTTCATATTTCTCTAATCTTCCTTATTCTAGGTCCAATTACATCATCTGTGAAATAATGGGTTTGAAAAAATCTCTAGTACAACATAGCTTTAAATTCTTTGATCTTATGCATAGAAAAATCAGTGGAGAATTTTTTCGCAAAAGTGACCCATTAATATGGTGGGCGAAGTTATGAAATATAGTAAACAAGAAGTTGTATGACTTTATTGAATAGGGCTGTAGTAAATAAAGATGGGGGAATGAGATCCCCTCCTTCAGGCTAGATCACTTTATATCAGAAAAACTCAGAAAAGAATTTCTGAAAGAGATTGTGTTTCTTATTTTGCCCAGCACTTGGTAACCCCAGTGAAATATGTAAAAAGAAAATTCTGGGCAGCTAGATGCTCAGTGAAACGAGCAGGGCCAGGAGATCATTATATACTTCAACAACAATAATACTATATGATGACCAATTCTGATGGACCTGGCCATCCTCAGCAATGAGATCAACCAAATCAGTTCCATTGGAGCAGTAATGAACTGAATCACTACGCCCAGCAAAAGAATTCTGGGAGATGACTAAAAACCATTACAGTGAATTCCTAATTCCTATATTTTTGCCCACCTGCATTTTTGATTTCCTTCACAGGCTAATTGTACAATATTTTAGAGTCTGATTCTTTTTGTACACCAAAATAATGGTTTGGTCATGTATAGTTATTGTGTATCTAATTTATACTTTAATATATTTAACATCTACCGATCATCCTGCCATCTGGGGAGGGGGTGGGGGGAAGAAGGGGAAAAATTGGAACAAGAGGTTTGGCAATTGTCAATGCTGTAAAGTTACCCATAGATATAACCTGTAAATAAAAGGCTATTAAAAAAAAAATAAAAATTTAAAAAAAAATTCTATGCAGGAATCTAGGTTTGTCCCAGTCAAGCAGGAGAGTATACTGAGTCATAGAGACCTATAAAAGGGGGAAAAAAAAGGAGGAAGAACACATTATAAATAGATTGCAATCACTATCTTTCCATCTCCCATCTCCTTGTTTGATCACTCTCTATATAACAAAAATCTTGAACTCCATTCTTATATTTGAGTCCAAGCTGAGTCTTCATGTCTCATTAAGATAAGAGGAACTTTTCCATGGTCACAACTTTTATAACCATGGATTTCTTTGCCAAGACTTTGTCTCAATACTATTGACAGTGTGCTGACTATGTAGAAGATGATGGTGGTCAGATACTAAAGAGTGAACATTTTGGTTGTGGAAGTTCTGCTCAGGCTGCTACAGCCATGTGGAACTTAAATAGAATGGGCAGTTATTTATTCATTATAAATTCTATGTCTCCTACCACTTCCCTTCTCTTGTCTTTACGTTTTGTCTTCCAAAAACAATTGCAATATCTGTATAGTGTTAAGAAGGCTAGTTTCTTGGTCAGGAAGCTCTGGGTTCCAATGCTTCCTCTCTATCACAAAATGACTGAGGACTGCAAATCACTTGATCTTTTAGAGTTTCAGGCACCACTCCCAGACCCTCAACTGTTACAGATGGTCATAACCTGCATTAGTAGGGGGAGTTTCCTCTCTAAAATTTTCCTGAATCCTTGAAAGTGCTTGTATCTCCCCCAAATGTATGCCTTCCTCCCCCCCACACACACACACACTCTTGTCTCCCTCTCTCCTTCTAGATCCTGTGGATCCTTTCACAAACTTCATGTGTCTAATGCAAACGATCCTTCAGAAGAATCTTTTGCTCATGGACTTTCATAGTCACCCTCCTAATTCCATTTGCTCTTTCTTGCTCAATCCTGGGAGCTAGAAGAAGGAGTGTAGGAGTTGCGGATCTGGGGAATCATAGATGCCACTGGGGCATCCGGGCTGCTGACTCCCCAAGCTCTTTCCCTTCACTAGAAGTAAATCCCCCTTCTAGTGTTCTTTGCAAAATATAACAGAAAACCATTCCAGGTTCATGGACAACTTGCAGTAATTGTCTTATTTCCCTTCATTTTTAATGGGATAATGTTTGGTTGCTTATAGTTCCCTTTCTTTTCATACACCCCCATAAGCAAGCAAGACAATATTTGGAGTCAGTACTGAAGTTCACTTTCATACCTTTCCCCAGTTCTAAAGTTTTGGTGAGCATAAAGAGTTTGGCTCTCTGGGTAGAGGTACCAGGAAGAACTGAATAATCTGACTTCCTTTCACCATTTAAATCAGGTAGTACTAATACTGGAGTAAAGGTCAGGTTAGCTTTCTTTGAGGCAGGTTCTGGGAGCCAAGATCAGCTGCTTCCTCTCCTCCAGGAGTGAAAAGGAGGTGGCAGCCAATTCATGGACCAAATATTTAAAGAGGGCCTGAGACAAAGAAATATGGAACCTAGGGTATCTAGAAAGTTCAAGGTTTCTATAGCATGGCCAGAGAAGCCTCTCGGGGTGGGCTGCAGAGAATGAGGCTGTTATTAAGCAGCTCCAGGTTTCCTAAATCTTTAGCCAGGGCCTGCCCAACTATCCCTGGGGGTCTAAGAAGAGAAAGCTGGGTTCCCAATTTCCCCATCAAGTCACTCCCCAACAAGGGGACAGGACAGGAGGCAATGATAAGAAAAGTGTTTGAGTAACAGGTAACCCAACTGACAAGGAAAAGGCAAGATCTCAAATCAGTTGCTAAGTTTTCCTTCAATTCCCAACACCCTCTAAGGCGAGGGCCAGGTGGAGGTAGAGGACCAGGCCAGGACAGAATACAAGGTTCCCATCAATTCAAAGAGAAATTCAATGGATTTATCTGCCATATCCAAAGTTACCCTGGGTTCTGCACTCATGATGGAACAAGGGGAAGCCTGGCCAACCCCTGGGCACCATCTCTTCTGGTTCTGAGCAGACCAGAGGACAGGGAATTGGAAAAAGGTATCTCGAGCCCATTGTGGGAAGTCTTTCTTCTTGTGCCCCACCTGATTGCACTTAGGGCATGGGTCTGGGTCTTTTTTTCCCCCAAGAATAATCATGGGACCAATGGCCATATCCATGACATCTTAGTGCCGAATCCCCTACAGTTTACTGACCTGGAACAGAATCAATATTGAATTACTGCTATTAGGCAGCATCATTTGGGGCACTCCCAAGGTAGGCTAGCTTTAGAGTTTCTCAGTCCTTGACAATTTCTCATACCTCTTCATTAGGGTAGGTCTCATCTATAGTCAGAAGTCAACAGTGCAACATGATTAAGATTTTTAAAATGATTTTTATATAATGGGAAATGAATTGAATTCTTGTGTATCATACAGCCCTCTACTGAAATACCCAAGCAAGAGAAAATCCAGGACAACCAAAATAATGTCAATTTAAGAGCGTTTATCGCTAGCTAGTGGCTGAAACCCATGAGAAAAGGGAAGTCATTCTGGAGCAGTTTCAGACACACATATTTAAAGGGGAAAAAATGATCCAAAACATTTATCACGCTAAAGATTTCAATCCCATTCAGGAGGCAAGCGTTAAGAAGGAGACAATATTTCTTTAAGTTTATATTTGTGAAATTGTCAAGGTCTTAAGACAGCATATCTGGGGGCTGTGTGTGACAGCAGTTGGAGACAGAAAATATCACCTATGTTAGGGATGAAGAGCTGGAAACATAGTTCTGACTGCAGACAGAGCTGAAGATGAAATAAAGTTCTCATGGTCTCAGGAGTGCCTAAGGAGCTCAGCAACAGCGTCCATTTCACTAGAAATGAGACTTTTATCAAAAAAAGTTGCTGCAAACATTTTTCATCACATTCTGTCTTCCTTCTAATCTTGGCTGCATTGGTTTTATTTGTGCAAAAAAAACTTATACAGTATGCTTTAAGTTATTCACTTCATATCTTATAATAATCTCTTTATGTTCAATCATGAATTTTCCCCTTTTGATGAATCTGACAAATAAATTATTACTTGGTTTCAAAATTTGTTTTCTGTATCATTCTTTATGTTTAAATTATTTATCCATTTTGATTTCATCTTGGTATAGAGTGCACTAAATCTAGTTCATTTACACTGTTTTTCAGTTCCTCAGCATTTTTGCCAGATGATGAGTATTTGTCCCAAAAGCTTAAATCTTTGGGTAACATCAAACAGTAGATTTCTAAGGTCTTTTATTCTTGTTTACTGTGTGTTCTACTGTTTTCTACTAATCCACCACTCTACATTTTAGCTAACAAGGCAATAATTTTGATGAATTCCCTTTGATTTGATGAATCCCCTTTGGGCAGGGGACATTTGATCCCTATCTGATATAGTGTGCAATCTGAAAAGGCTAGACCAACTTCCTTCAAATATTTTTTCATTTATTTTCTTTATAGCATGACTGTTGTTTTTCCAAGTCTATGTCATTATTTTTTCTAGCTCTACAAATTTTTTGGTAGTTTGATTCACATGACACTAAATAAGTAATTAGTTTAAAATAGATTTCTCATGTTTATTATTTTGCTTTGGCCTAAGAAGAGGCTCTCCTGCAGGAAGAAAATGCCTGTGACTGAAGCTGTCTTAGCCAAAACATTCAACCTGCTCCTCCCCATGCCAATTTACCTTTGGCCAGAGGGTGGAAAAAGAGTCCACATGACTTGGACTCTTTTCTGGTTGCATAATATATGAGATGATTTATAATTTCTTTGTGGACTGAGTAAATTTTAAAAATCTCCATGTTCCTTTGTTATTGGTTAACCTTCTAGCTATACATATATGTGTGTGTGTGTGTGTGTGTGTGTGTGTGTATGTGTGTGTGTGTGTGTGTGTGTGTGTGTGTGTGTATAATACCATTCCAGTATCATGAAAAGTTTCCTTCTGTCAGATTCAAGTGTGTGGGAACTGAAGTGAATTCAGTCAAGGACAGCAGTATTCCAGCTGGTTCTGATCTCACTTGTCTTATGTCCTCCTAGCCTCTCTTTGGTTGAGCTTCCCTGTTGGTCCTGTAATTCCCAGGTTCCAGTCAACAGTTATCATGAGGACCTTCCACCTGGTTTTCATGATACTTTTTGTGATCATCTACAGTACTGACACAGGTAAGGAGTAGACTGATTTTTAAGGAGTGAGCACTATGAATATGGAGGATGAGCTCAAAAAGGGTTCTCATGAATTGTCAGGAATTGGGGGCCTTTGGAGTAATGTTGGAACATGTCTGACACAAAGGGTGATTAAAAGAAAAGCTTTATCCCCTTACTTTTAGCTCAGTATGAGAACAAATTTAGGCAGACAATGATATACTTATGGCCACGTGAAGGAAGGGCTAGGGGGAAAGGGCACTGAGAAATCTTGATTTGAGATTTTTATGTGTTTTCAAAACTCTTCAAAAGTCCAAGAAGTTAGGATAGCTTGGATAGGTCCAATATGTTTTCAAAATCACACCAGATTTGTAGGATTCTATGTTGGAGGTGTTTGAGAATGGAACTAGAAATGTCTCAACCCAGTTTTAGAGATGAAAAAACTGAAGTCATAACTGTTTCAAGATCAAAGAAGTAATGAGAATGGCAGAGCTTGGATTCAAACTCAAAGGCCATGCATGCCAAAATTGAAATACTTTATACTTTTTCTGCTGCATCACGATGCACTATTTCTGTTTTATATAAGGATTCCTCTTATTGTGTACAACGCCTGGGATATTATAGATATTTAAGAAATATTTGGCTATTAGAGGATTTATAATACCTCTTTCTCTCTTCATCTCATGGTGTACAAAGGCTTCTATATACTCTTATTCCTGGCCAGACCTACTAGGATCATATTTCTTTGAAACACTGTTGTTTTGTCTCCCAAATTAAGAATTCCTCACTGCTTCAGTTTCTTTGTTCCCCAGAAACCATTTTTTGTATTGATAGCATTTTCATCAGATTGTTTATATAAGGAAATTGAAGGGCACCATCTTGGATTTGAAAGAGCACACCCAGTAGTAGGAGTCACAAGACTTGGGTTACTTAAAGCTCATGTAAACCTACCAATTCCTTTTTTCTCATGATTCTCGTTAACTAATCTATAAAATAAATTACAGGGAATAGTTTAGATGATTACTGTGGACGCTTATTCTGTTTTTTTTCTGACCTTTATGAAATTCATTTCTAGAGACAAAAGGAGATTATTTTCTTGAGTTTCCTCCATGATGAATCTAACTGAGTCTGTTTTAATATTAGGCAGTGATAGCTAACACTGCAAATTTTCTTTTTTAAATTTTTTCCTTTGCTTTATTTCTTTTCTTTTTTAGTGAGGCAATCATGGTTAAGTGACTTGCCCAGAACCACACAGCCTACTAAATGTCAGGTGTCTCAGGCGAGATTTAAAATCAGGTCCCCCTTACTCCAGAACCTGTGCTCTATCCACAATGCCACCAAGTGCTCCTGTTTTCAATTTTTTAAAATTTTTTTAACTTATTGTTGTCATTCTTCAAATGATGAAGCTAAGATAAATCAAGATTAACTGACTTATGCAAGATAACTCATCTGAAATATCTGTCTGAGGTCCAAATTTGTCAAGAGTTCCAGTGCTAACTGGCATTCTTGATTTTAGGTTGAGCCCTTTATGTAGAGGTATTTACAAACATGGGAATTTACTATGGACTGACACATAGTTAGACATGTTATACCACTGAAAGCCTCCATCCAGTCTCTATACTTATTTCATTCTTTTCATAATCTTTTAAGGTAGTTTAGTATGAGTAAGATGTATCCCATTTTATGCATAATTGAATAAAGGCTCAGAGAACTGAAATTCTCAAGGCTGCATTGTGTTTAAAAATGTCACTTTAGGAGTAAAATCCTGTACATCTATTATCAAGACCAGTATGTTTTGTTTCCATTTTACCATATTACATTGTTTATTGAAAGATTATATTTTAAAAATAAAGTTAATGAATAAACTCTCTAATTCATGATTCAGATTACAACAATATATCCCTTTTCCCATGGATTTATAAAGACAGATTTCAAAACATCTTTTTCTTCTTTTAACAGATTTTAGTTTCCTAACTCAAAGTCAGGAATGTAAGAGACGTGGAGGCATCTGTCAATTTGGAATATGCTTTCAACCTTGGATTTCCTGGGGGAAATGTGATTTTGACGTTAAAAATTGTTGTGTACCAGTAGAAATTATGTATGACTAAAGAAAACATTATAAATGGAAATTTTTGGATATGGAAGGATGAAAGTATAGAAAATGGAAGAAGTTAAAATGTATGGCATATTAATTTTTCTTTCAATAAAGAAAAATTCAATTTAAAAGTATGCTTCCTTTTCTGTAAGACAATTGGGGTAAAGTGACTTGTCCAGGGTCACACAGTAATTAAGTTTTAAGTGTCTGAACCTGCATGTGAACTCAAGTTCTCCTGATTCCTATGCTGATATTCTATTCCCTGTGCTATCTAGTTGCTCTGAAAGTATACTTCCTAAAACAGAAATGATTACTGCAGCTTTTTGGACTGGAATGACTGACATGCTATCTCACAAAACCATAATTAAGAATACACACACACACACACACACACACACACACACACACACATATAGGGCAGAAATCCAAGATGGCAGAGAGTATACATGTCTTGGTCTGAATTCCTTTTAGCATCCCTCAGATCAACAACAGATCAAACTCTGAATGGGTTTTGGAGTGATGGACCTCACAAATCAAGGACACAATCAAGGGTAAGCAGATAGCATTGCTCAGATTTTCGCACAAAACAAGTATTCTGACACATAAGAGTTAAGCTTACAGCAATATTGGTATTCAATTGTTGAGTTTTGAACACTGTGCAAGAAAACCTGGATTTATTCTGAGGCAATGGGAGCTTTTTGAGCAGAAAATTGTAGTGAAAGGAATGTTTCAGGAAAATGAAGCTGTCAGCCGCCTAAGGTGAAAGAAAAGGGGGAAAGAGACTGGAGAAAATAGGATCAGTTGAAAGGCCACTACAAGCATTCACGGGTGAAATGAGGAGGTCTGGATTAGGTGAATGAAAGTTGAAACTAAACAAATATTTCAAGTATAAGAAATTTCCAGCAAAAGATATTTTGGAAGAACTTCAAAAAAAAGTCTGTTTCAATCGAGCAGGGGTTGGGGGGAGGCAACTGAGCACATAACAGAGAAAGAAGCCATTGCAGGGAGCCAGGGCATTGCAGTGTCCTCTCCAACAACTGGAAAATCTACTGAGAGGCCTTCAGGCTAATCTGCCTTGGTAACAAGCCAGTGGTTCAGCAGGTTCTCTGTGAGGCCCCAAAAGCAAATACAAAAGACAAATAGTGAACCTTTTTGTCCCAGGAAAATGCAGGACTTGGCCATACCTACCAAGCACCAGAAATCTGTTCAATGCATGTGTGAACTAAAGAACCATTATATTGCTATACTAAGTACTAAATATATATGTGAACTAGAGAACCATCATCTCATCAATTCCACTAAGTAAACACCTTGTTTCAAGTATGCTTCTCCAGAGTTTCATCCCTCTACAGAGCCACAATCAGTATTATCCAGGAAGTAGAAACTTCTACTTTAAAGGACTGAAAGGCCTGAAATATGATGTTCTGTAAGGCAAAACACTTTGGATTGCAGCAAAGAATCAACTATCCATCAAAAGTGAGCATTATCTTTCAGGGGAAAAGAGATACACTCAATGAAACAAATGAATTTCCTTTATTTCTGATAAAAAAAGATCAGAAATTAATAGAAAATTTGATCTTCAATTACAGAACTCAAAAGAACCATAAAAAGTTAACAATGAAAGGGAAAAAAAAACCTTTCTTTTGAAAGTTATAAAGGTTATGTCCCTATATGGGAAGATGATATATTGAACTCTTCAGATCTGTATCTTTGTTATGGGTATAATTAAAGGGTACCAGTATAATTTTATTTTATTGTGAGGATATTAAAAAAATCCAGAGGAAGAAAGGGAATTCTATTGGAAGAAGTTTAAATGGAGTAAATTACATCACATGAAGAGGCAAAAGAGACCTATTATAATTGAGTAAAGAAGGAAAGGGAATGAACATTGTGTGAATCTTCCTCTCATCAGATTTGGCTCAAAGAGAAAACACCAGACAAAGTTACCTTCAAGAGAAGCTTGTATCATCGCATAGGGAGGTGGATGGGGAAAAGGGAAAGGAAAGGGGGATGCTAATAAAAGGGAGCAGAAGTATAAAGGGAAAAGTATAAGGAAAAGGGAGGGCCTGTAAAAGAGGAGGGCTCTTTGAGGGAGGGGATGGTCAGAAACAAAATACTGGGAGGAGGGAAATGGGAAAAGGAAAGATAAAAATATAACATGGTGTGGGGAAAGATGACAGGAAATACAAAGTTAGTAATTTTATCTGTGAATTGAACAAGAAACACATTTAAAGCAGAATAATTCATAGAGAGTAAAGGAAAAGAGTGGGAGCAGAATCTATTTTGCTTATTTAAACAGTAAAATAATTTCTTGGGACTTTGATTGGTATGGCACTGAATAAGTAAATTAATTCAGGTAGTATTGTAATTTTTATTATATTTGATCAATTTAACTATGAGCACTTGATATTTTTTCAATTGATCAAATCTGAATTTATATGTGTGGAAAATGGTTTGTAATTGTGTTAATATAGTTCCTGATTTTTCCTTGGTCGGTAGATTCCCAAATATTTTATACTCTGTAAAATATTTTAAATGGAATTTTTGTTTGTATGTCTTATTTCAGGACATTGTTGGTAATGTTAAAATGATACTAATTCATATTGTTTGATTTTGTATCCTGCAACTTTGCAAAAGTTGGGAATTGTTTCTAGTAATTTTTAAAAATTGATTCTCTAGGATTCTCTAAGTATAACATATCATCTGCAAAGAGTAATTTTTTTTTATTTAATAGCCTTTTATTTACAGGTTATATGCATGGGTAACTTTACAGCATTAACAATTGCCAAACCTCTTGTTCCACTTTTTCACCTTTTACCCCCCACCCCCTCCCCCAGATGGTAGGATGACCAGTAGATGTTAAATATATTAAAATATAAATTAGATATACAATAAGTATATATGACCAAACCGTTATTTTGCTGTACAAAAAGAATCAGACTCTGAAATATTGTACAATTAGCTTTTGAAGGAAATCAAAAATGCAGGTGGGCATAAATATAGGGATTGGGAATTCAATGTAGTGGTTTTTAGTCATCACCCAGAGTTCTTTCTCTGGGCGTAGCTGGTTCAGTTCAATACTGCTCCATTGAAAATGATTTGGTTGATCTCATTGCTGAGGATGGCTAGGTCCATCAGAACTAGTCATCATATAGTACTGTTGTTGAAGTATATAATGATCTCCTGGTCCTGCTCATTTCACTCAGCATCAGTTCGTGTAAGTCTCTCCAGGCCTTTCTGAAATCATCCTGTTGGTCATTTCTTACAGAACAATAATATTCCTAATATTCATATACCACAATTTATTCAGCCTTCTCCAACTGATGGGCATCCATTCAGTTTCAGTTTTCTAGCCACTACAAAAAGGGCTACAAACATTCATGACATACAGGTCCTTTCCCTTCTTTATAATCTCTTTGGGATATAAGCAGTAAGTAACACTGCTGGATCAAGGGTATGCACAGTTTGATAAGTTTTGAGCATAGTTCCAAACTACTCTCCAGAATGGTTGGATTCATTCACAACTCCACCAACAATGCATCAATGTCCGTTTTCCCGCATCCTCTCCAACAATTCATTATTTTTCCTGTCATCTTAGCCAATCGACAGGTGTTGTAGTGTATCTTAGAGTTGTCTTAACTTGCATTTCTCTGATTAATAATGATTTGGAGCATCTTTTCATATGACTAGAAATAGTTTCAATTTCTTCATCTGAGTTGTCTGTTCATATCCTTGACATTTTCAATTGGAGAATGGCTCGATTTTTTATAAATTAAATTAATTCTCTATATATTTTGGAAATGAGGCCTTTATCAGAACCTTTGACTGTAAAAATATTTTCCCAGTTTTGCTTCCCTTCTAATCTGGTCTGCTTGGTTTTGTTTGTACAAAAACTTTTCAGTTTGGTATAATCGAAATTTTTCTCTTTTGTGATCAGTAATGATCTCTAGTTCTTCTTTGGTCATAAAGTCCTTCCCCTTCCACAGGTCTGAGGAATAAACTATCCTGTGTTCCTCTAATTTATTAATAATTTCATTCTTTATGCCTAGGTCATGAACCCATTTGACCTTATCTTGGTGTCGGTGTTAAGTGTGGATCATTGCCTAGTTTCTGCCATATTGGTTTCAATTTTCTCAGCAATTTTTATCAAACATTAAGTTCTTATCCCAAAGCTGTGGTCTTTGGGTTTGTCAAAACTAAGGTTGCTATATTTGTTGACTGTTTTATCTCTTGAACCTAACCTATTCCACTGATCAACTAATCTTTCCTTAGCCAATACCAAATGGTTTTGGTAACTGCTGCTCTATAATATAATTTTAGATCTGGTACAGCTAAACCTTTATTTGATTTTTTCATTAATTCCTTGAAATTCTTGACCTTTTGTTTTCCATATGAATTTTGTTGCTATTTTTCTAGGTCATTAAAATAGTTTTTGGGAGTCTGATTGGTATAGCGCTAAATAAATAGATTAGTTTAGGTAATATTGCCATCTTTATTATATTTGCTCGCCCTATCCAAGAGCATTTCATATTTTTCCAATTGGTTAGATCAGACTTACTTTGTGTGAAAATTGGTCTGTAATTTTGCTCATAAAGTTTCTGATTTTCCCTTGGCAGATAGATTCCTAAATATTTTATATTATCAGTAGTTACTTTAAATGGAATTTCTCTTTGTAACTCTGACTGTTGGATTTTGTTAGTGATATTATAAGAATGCTGATGACTTATGTGGGTTTATTTTATAACCAGCAACTTTGCTAAAGTTGTGGATTATTTCTAATAACTTTTTAGTAGAATCTCTGGGGTTCTCTAAGTATACCATCATATTGTCGGCAAAGAGTGATAATTTGGTTTCCTCATTGCCAATTCTTATTCCTTTAATCTCTTTCTCATCTCTTATTGCTAAAGCTAGCATTTCTAATACAATATTAAATAGTAATGATGATAGTGGGCAACCTTGTTTCACTCCAGATCTTATTGGGAATGGTTGCAGTTTGTCTCCATTACATATGATGCTTACTGATGGTTTAAATAGATGCTGCTGATTATTTTAAGGAAAAGTCCATTTATTCCTATACTCTCAAGTGTTTTTAATAGGAATGGACGTTGGATTTTGTCAAAATGCTTTTCTGCATCTATTGAGAGGATCATATGGTTTTTGTTAATTTGGTTATTAACATGGCTAATTATATTGATAGTTTTCCTAATATTGAACTAGCCCTGCATTCCTGGCATAAATCCTACTTGATCATAGTGTATTATCCTGGAGATGATTTTCTGTAGTCTTTTTGCTAATATCTTATTTAAGGTTTTAGCATCAATATTCATTAGGGAGATGATCTATAATTTTCTTTCTCTGTTTTCAACCTACCTGGTGTAGGTATCAGTACCATGTCTGTGTGATAGAAGGAATTTGGTAGGACTCCTTCATTCCCTATTTTATCAAATAATTTATATAGCATTGGGGCCAATTGTTCTTTAAATGTTTGTAGAATTCACATGTAAATCCATCTGGTCCTGGGGATTTTTTCTTAGGGAGTTGTTTAATTGCCCTGTTCTCTCTTTTCTGAAATGGGACTATTCAAGCAATTTACTTCCTCCTCTGTCAGTCTGGGAAGTCTATATTTTTGGTGGTAGTCATCCATTTCACTTAGGTTATCAAATTTATTGGCATAAAGTTGAGCAAAATAACTCCTTATTATTTCTCTAATTTCCTCTTCCTTGGTGGAAAGTTCTCCCTTTTCATTTTTAAGACTACTAATTTCATTTTCCTCCTCCTTTTTCTAATCAGATTTACCAAAAAGCTTATCTATTTTATTGGCTTTTCATAGAACAACTCTTAGTTTTATTAATTAGTTCAATAGTTTTTACTTTCAATATTTTTAATTTCTCCTTTTAATTTTAAATTTCCAATTTAGTATTTGATTGGGGTTTTAATTTGGTCTTTTAGTTTTTTAGTTGAAGCCCAATTCGTTAATCTTTTCTTTCTCTGTTTTATTCAAGTAAACCTCTAAGGATATAAAATTCCCTCTTATTACCGCTTTGGCTGCATCCACAAATTTTGGTATGACGTCTCATCATTGTCATTATCTTGGTGAAATTATTAATTGTATCTATAATTTGCTGCTTCACCAATCATTCTTTAAGATGAGACTGTTTAGTTTTCAATTACTTTTTGGTCTATTTCCCTAACTTTTGTTGAATGTAGTTTTATTGCATTATGATCTGAAAAGAAAGCATTTACTATTTCTGCTTTCTTGCATTTAATTTGAGGTCTTTATGTCCTAATATATAGTCAAATTTTTGAATAGGTTCCATGAACTGCTGAAAAGAAATATATTCCTTTCTATCTCCATTCAATTTCTCCAAGATCTAACATACGTAATTTTTCTAATATTCTATTTACTTCTTTAATTTTTTTCTTATTTGTTTTGTGGTTTGATTTGTCTAATTCTGAGGTGCAAGGTTGAGATCTCCCACTATTACAGTTTTGTTGTCTATTTCTTCTTGCAACTCTCTTAACTTCTCCTTTAGGAAGTTGGATGCCATACCACTTGGTGCATATATGTTTAATATTGATATTGGTTCGTTGTTTATGCTACCCTTTAGCAGGATGTAGTTTCCTTCCTTATCTCTTTTAATTAGATCAATTTTACTTTTGTTGATCTGAGATAAGGATGCTACCTCTTTTGATCACCTGAAGCATAATGATTTTGCTCCAGCCTTTACCTTTACTCATATGTATCTTCCTGCTTTAAATGTGTTTCTTGTAAACAACATATTGTAGGGTTCTGACTTTTGATCCAGTCTGCTGTCTGCCTCCTCTTTATGGGGGAGTTCATCCCATTCACATTTATGGTTAGAATTACTAAATCTGTATTTCCTGCCATCCTAATAACCCCAGATTATGCTTTACTTTTTCTTGCCTCCCTCAACCCTCTTTCCCCTTTTTGAATTTATGTACCCCACTTGTATCACAATGCTTACCCTCTTAAATCCCTCCCTCCCCCCCTTTGAATCTTTTCCCCTTCCTTCCCTTATTACTTTTTTTCTTTTCCCTTTTCCTTTCCCCCTTTTTTAATGAGGCAAGAGGGAATTTTCTCTAAACAAATGTCAAGTATTTTTTCTTTGAGCCAACTCTGATGAGAGTAAGATTCATACAATGTTCCTCCCCCTCTCTAAATTCCCTCAGATATGATAAGTTTCCTTTCCCTCTTTGTGGGATGTGGTTTCCCTCTTTTTTTCCCTCCTTCCCACCTTATTCTGCCATCATCCCTTTTCCATATCTACTTCCCTTTTTTATGTTATATCAGTACAATCAAATTATACATGTATTCTTTTTGTATATCCACAACAGAAATATAATTCTCAAGAGTTATTTTTACCTTTTCTGCATCTCTTGAGTTCTATGGTTGGAGATCAAATTTTTTGTTTAGTTCTGCCTTTTTTCCTTAGAAAGAAATGGAATTCATTTGTTTCACTAAATATCCATCTTCTTCCCTGGAAGAAAATGCTCAGCTTATCTGGGTAGTTTATTCTTGGCTGCATCCCAAGTTCTTTTGCCTTTTGGAATATCAGATTCCAGGCCCTTCAATCCTTTAATGTGGAGGCAGCCAGATCTTGCGTGATCCTTATTGTGGCACCTCGTATTTAAATTGTGTTTTTTGGCTGCTTGTAAAATTTTTTCCTTAATCTGATAGCTCTGAAATTTGGCCACAATATTCCTTGGGGTTTTTATTTTAGGGTTTCTTTCAGAAGGTGTTCGGTGAATTCTTTCAATGCCTATTTTACCTTCTGATTCTATTACATTTGGGCAGTTCTCTTTCATGATTTCTTGTAAAATAGTATCTAGGCTTTTTTTTCATCATAGTTTTCAAAGTCCAATAATCCTCAGTTATCTCTGATCTATTTTCCAAGTCTGTCATTTTAAGTGATAATTCTGGTTTTTTCCAGTTTGTCATTTTTTTGTTTTGCTTGACTGATTCTTGCTGTCTCAATGAATCATTAGTTTCTATTTGTTCAGTTCTAATTTTAAAAATTATTTTTTCATTAGCTTTTACTTCTTTCTGTATATTCAATTGAGTTTTTTAAATGTATTGTTTGGTCTGTGAATTTTTTCCATTTCACTAATTTTTTTTTTTTTTTAGTGAATTATTTTCTTTTCAATTCACAGATCCTACTTTCTTTTGAGTTCTTTGTCTTTTTAATTCACAAATCCTACTTTCTAGTGAACTCTTTTATTTTTCAATTACAATTCTTCTTTCCTGAAATTTTTCCTTTTTAATTTATTTCAGGAAGTTGTTGGTCTTTTGTAAGACTTCTCTTTCCTTTCCCCATTTATCTTCTAATTCTCTTTTGAGACTTTTAATGGTCTCTTCTATGAGAAAATCATGTAAAAGAGGACAGTCTGGTGCATGTTTGCTATTTGCTGTCTCTTTAGGTTTGCTGACCTGCTCTTTTTCTGCATAGAAGCTATTGATAGTTCTTTTCATCTCTTTATTCATGTTTTAAAGCCTTTAGGATATGTTTCCTAGGCAAGGGGATTACCAGCTTCCTCTGCAGAACAGGAGAGATGTAAACCGGTTTCCGGTCCGAGGTAGGGGGTGCTCTGGGAGGTTTTCCCTTCCCCCAACGGGTTATTCCATTAGTATTGAAGTACCCAGTAGGGCTGTGTGGGTTAGCGATTGCCCTAGGCTAGAGACTAGTGAAAGTGTCACTGCCCCAGCCCAGAGCCTCTTGTGGGGCTGTGGGTATTAGCAACTGACCGCAAACTGCTGATTCTACTGCAATTCTGCCCGGCAATCTCTGCCCCAATGTCTCTGCCCAACAAATTGGCCTTGCGAAAGCTCTATGCCCCAAGCCGAGCCCCCCACTGTGCAGATTAGAGGCTAACCTGGGCTGTGCCCTCCTGCAATGCAGGTTCGCAACTGCCCCAAGGAAAAGCCCTGTACTGCAGGTTGGGGCTGCGAGCTTGTGCTGAGATCTGTGCTTTCACTTTCGGTTTGAGGCTCTCCTGGGAACCTAATTTCTCTCCCAGTCTAACCTGATCTCCCCCCTAGCCCTGGAACAAACCTTTTTTGGTGAGACTGCAGATTTTCTTTGGCTGGTGAGTTGTTATACTTCTTATCTTTACAAATTGTAGCAGTCAAGACTATTGTTGAGGTTCTATATTATATTGATAAAGAGGGTAAGAGAAGAGCTTAGAAAGTCGCGTGTACCTTCTCCGCCATCTGAAACAGTCATAATTTGGTTTCCTTATTACCTACTCTTGTACTAAAATTTAAAGAGAAGAACAATCAAGAAGTAGAGAAGTGAAAGATACATAATTCAAAATGTGGTGATAAAGAAAAGACACAAGAAACCTGAAGAAAGCAGAAATATGATTATGAAGGTTATTATGAAAGTGAATATGCAAAAAAAACATTATATTTGCTCAAAGTGCGAGACAAATGAAGAGTGAATAAAGATTGGTGATGAGATAACTGGGGAGACACATAGACATAGGGCAGTGTGGGGAGGAGAGGGAAGAAAGACACAGAGAAATACAGAAAAAGAAATACAGAGGCTCACTTTAAAGGTTGAGGTCTGCTCTTGGGCACAGGAAAAAGTGTCCTGAGCTGCTTCAATAGGGAGACAGGACTTCAAGTTTCACTGTGGCCGAGGCTGCAGGCTTTCCCATTGCTCTTCCTGGACTTGGCCAAGTCTTGCCTGTTATGCTGGAATTCAGGGGCTCACTATTTGCTTTCTCTGTTTCAAAGGTCTACACTTCCTATGATCATTAGCTAAGAATCGTGCTGGTCCAACCCTGCTGTAGTGTGTGGGCCTTCCTTTTTTCTCTAATCAAGATGAAGGGAAACAGCCTCCCTGGGCAAAGGAGTTGTGTGGGAGGCAGTTTTTACTGAAGTGCACAAAGTTGTATGTGTAACAAAGGAGGGGAGGTCTGGGAAAGGCAGTATGTGGCAATAAGGGTTTTACTTATTTAAAGAACACAAGAAGCTAGGGCAGAAAAGGATTGGTGCATCTTCATCATTATTTCAATATTACAGCAAGACTAGGATCCTAGC
The DNA here is from genome assembly GCF_902635505.1 of Sarcophilus harrisii. Taxonomy (NCBI): domain Eukaryota; kingdom Metazoa; phylum Chordata; class Mammalia; order Dasyuromorphia; family Dasyuridae; genus Sarcophilus; species Sarcophilus harrisii. Next base: position 169,466,643 of record NC_045427.1, read on the forward strand.
TGGAAGAGAATTCAAGTTCCTCATAAACCCTTCAATTTTATATTAAAAATTGAAGCCAGGAAAATTTTGACCTAGTTTAAGGTACAAAGCTAGTAAGGGGTCGGTGTGGTATCAAACTGAATTAAGGAAGAAGTTTCTGAAAACCTTTTCAATAAACTTAAGTAAAGTAAAACTTAAACAAAACACAAAGTTCCTATGGCTGAATAATTTAAACAAGTTGTTAATATAAGAAAAATGATGTCTATGAAGTTCCACAGCACATATTTCAATATTTTTCATATTTCTCATATCTTCCTTATTCTAGATCTAATTACATCATCTGTGAAATAATAGGTTTGAAATAATCTCTAGTACAACATAGCTTTAAATTCTCTGATCTTTGATGAAAAATCTTTCAGTTTTTTCCAAAGTAATTAATATGATGGGCGAAGTTATGAAATATAGTAAACAAGAAGTTGTATGATTTTATTGAATAGGGCCATAGTAAATAAAGATGGGGGAACAAGATGCCCTCCTTCATGCTAGATCTCTTTATATTAGAATAACTCAGAAAAGAATTTCTGAAAGAGATTGTTTTTCTTATTTTGCCTAGCACTTGGTAATCCCAGTGAAATATGAAAAAAGAAAATTCTGGGCAGCTAGATGCTGAGTGAAATGAGCAGGGCCAGAAGATCATTATATACTTCAACAACAATACCATATGATGACCAATTCTGATGGACCTGGCCATCCTCAGCAATGAGATGAACCAAATCAGTTCCATTGGAGCAGTAATGAATTGAACCAGCTACGCCCAGTGTAAGAATTCTGGGAGATGACTAAAAACCATTACATTGAATTCCCAATCTCTATATTTTTGCCCACTTGCATTTTTGATTTCCTTCACAGGCTAATTGTACAATATTTTAGAGTCCTATTCCTTATGTTCAGCAAAATAATGGTTTGGTCATGTATACTTTTTGTGTATCTAATTTATACTTTAATATATTTAACATCTACTGGTCATCCTGCCATCTGGGGGAGAGAGTAGGGGGAAGAAGGGGAAAAATTGGAACAAGAGGTTTGGCAATTGTCAATGCTGTAAAGTTACCCATACATATAACCTGTAAATAAAAGGCTATTAAAAAATAAAAATAAAAAAATAATTCTGGGCAGCTAGAGGTAGGTTTGTCCCAGTCAAGCAGGAGAGTGCACTGAGTCACAGAGACCTATAAAAGGAAAAAAAAAGGAGGAAGAATACATTATAAATTGATTGCAATCACTATCTTTCCATCTCCCATCTCCTTGTTTGATCACTCTCTATATAACAAAAATCTTGAACTCCGTTCTTATATTTGAGTCCAAGCTGAGTCTTCATGTCTCATTAAGATAAGAGGAACTTTTCCATGTTCACAACTTTTATAACCACAGATTTCTTTGCCAAGACTTTGTCTCAATACTATTGACAGTGTGCTGACTATGTAGAAGATAATGGTGGTCAGATATTAAAGAGTGAACATTCTGGTTGTGGAAGTTCTGCTCAGTCTGCTACAGCCATGTGGAACTGAAATAGAATGGGAAGTTACTTATTCATTTTAAAATTCTATGTCTCCTACCACTTCCCTTCTCTCGTCTTTATGTTTTATCTTCAAAAAACAATTGCAATATCTGTATAGTGTTAAGAAGGCTGGTTTCTTGGTCAGGTAGCTCTGAGTCCCAATGCTCCCTCTCTGTCACAAAATGATTGAGGACTGCAAATCACTTGATCTTTTAGAGTTTCAGGCACTACTCCCAGACCCTCAGCTGTACAGATGGTCATAACCTGCATTACTAGGGGGAGTTTCTTCTCTAAAATTTTCCCGAATCCTTGAAAGGGCTTGCATATCCCCCAAATGTATGCCTTCCCCACAAACACACACTCTTGTCTCCCTCTCTCCTTCTAGATCCTGTGGATCCTTTCACAAACTTCATGTGTCTAATGCAAACGATCCTTCAGAAGCATCTTTTGCTCATGGACTTTCATAGTCACCCTCCTCATCCCATTTGCTCTTTCTTGCTCAATCCTGGAAGCTATAAGAGGGAGTGTAGGAGTTGGGGATCTGAGGAATCATAGATGCCACTGGGGGCATCCGGGCTGCTGACTCCCCAAGCTCTTTCCCTTGACTCGAAGTAAATCCCACTTTTGGTGTTCTTTACAATATATGACAGAAAACCACTCCAGGTTCATGGACAACTTGCAGTAACTGTCTAATTTCCCCTTCATTTTTAATGGGAGAATGTTTGGTTGCTTATAGTTCTCTTTCTTTTTATATAATGGGAAATGAATTGATTTCTTATGTATTATACAGCCCTCTGCTGAAATACCCAAGCAAGAGAAAATCCAGGACAACCAAAATAATGTCAATTTAAGAGCATTTATTGCTAGCTAGCAACTGAAACCCACGAGAACAGGGGAGTCATTCTGGAGCAGTTTCAGACACACATATTTAAATGGAAAAAATGCCCCACAACATTTATCACACTAAAGATTTCAATCCCATTCAAGAGGCAAGCATTAAGAAGGAGACAATATTTCTTTAAGTTTTATATTTGTGAAATTGTCATGGTCTTAAGACAGCATATCTGGGGGCTGTGTGTGACAGCAGTTGGAGATAGAAAATATCACCAGTTTTAGGGATGAAGAGCTGGAAACATAGTTCTGACTGCAGACAGAGCTGAAGCTGAAATAAAGTTCTCATGGTCTCAGGAGTGCCTAAGGAGCTCAGCAACAGCGTCCATTTCACTAGAAATAAGGCTTTTATCAAAAAAAGTTGCTGCAAACATTTTTCATCACATTCTGTCTATCTTCTAATCTTGGCTGCATTGGTTTTATTTGTGCAAAAAAACTTATTATACAGTATGCTTAAAATTATTCACTTTATATCTTATAATAATCTCTTTATGTTCAATCATGAATTTTCCCCTGTTGATGAATCTAACAAATAAATTATTACTTGGTCTCAAAATTTGTTTTCTATATCATCCTTTATTTTTAAATTATTTACTCATTTTGATTTCATCTTGGTATAGAGTGCACTAAATCTAGTTCATTTACACTGTTTTCCATTTCCTCAGCATTTTTGCCAAATGATGAGTATTTGTCCCAAAAGCTTAAATCTTTGGGTACGATCAAATACTAGATTTCTAAGATCTTTTATTCTAGTTTACTGTGTGTTCTACTGTTTTCTACTAATCCACCACTCTACATTTTAGCTGGCAAAGTGATAATTTTGAAGATTTCCCTTTGATAATATAGTGTGCAATCTGAAAAGGCTAGACCAACTTTCTTCAAATATTTTTTAAATTTATTTTCTTTAAATCCTGACCTTTTTCCCCCCAAGTCTATGTTATTGTTTTTTCTAGCCATACAAATTGATTTTTGGTAGTTTGATTCACATGATACTAAATAAGTAATTAGTTTAAATAGATTTTTCATATTTATTATAGTGGTTTGGCCTAGGAAGAGGCTCTCCTGCAGGAAGAAAGTGCCTATGACTGAATCTGTTTTAGCCAAAACATTCAATGTGCTCCTCCCCATGCCAATTTACCTTTGGCCAGAGGATGGAAAAAGAGTCCACATGACTTGGACTCTTTTTTGGTTGCATAATATATGAGATGATTTATAATTTCTTTGTGGACTGAGCAAACTTTTAAAAATCTCCATGTTCCTTCACTATTGGTTAACTTTCTAGCTATACATATATATGTGTGTGTGTGTGTGTTTGTGTGTGTGTGTGTGTGTGTGTATAATACCATTCCAGTATCTTGAAAAGTTTCCTTCTGTCAGATTCAAGTGTGGACAGCAGTATTCCAGCTGGTTCTGATCTCACTTGTCTTGTGTCCTCCTAGCTTCTCCTTGGATGAGCTTCCCTGTTGGTCCTGTAATTCCCAGGTTCCAGTCAACAGTTATCATGAGGACCTTCCACCTGGTTTTCATGATACTTTTTGTGATCATCTACAGTACTGACACAGGTAAGGAGTAGACTAATTTTTAAGGAGAGATCACTATGAATATGGAGGATGAGCTCAAAAAGGTACCTCATGAATTGATAGGAATTAGGGGCCTTTGGAGTAATGTTGGAACATGTCTGATACTAAAGGCGATTAAAAAAAAAAAGCTTTTTCCCCTTACTTTAAGCTCAGTATTAGAACAAATTTAGGCAGACAATGATATACTTATGACCATGTAAAGGAAGGGCTAGGGGGAAAGGGCACTGAGAAATCTTGATTTGAGATTTTTATGTGTTTTCAAAACTCTTCAAAAGTCCAAGAAGTTAGGACAGCTTGGATAGGTCTGATATGTTTTCAGAATCACACCAGATTTGTAGGATTCTATGTTGGAGGTGTTTGAGAATGGAACTAGAAATGCCTCTACCCAGTTTTAGAGATGAAAAAACTGAAGTCATAACTGTTTCAAGATAAAAGAAGTAATGAGAATGGCAAGGCTTAGATTCAAACTCAAAAGTCATGCATGCCAAAATTGAAATAATTCACACTTTTTCTGCTGCATCATGATGCACTATTTCTGTTTTATATAAGGATTCCTATTATTGTTTACAATGCCTGGGACATTATAGATATTTAAGAAATATTTGGCTATTGGAGGATTTATAATAATTTTTCTCTCTTTATCTCATGGTGTACAAAGGCTTCTATATACTCTTTTTCCTGGCCAGACCTGCTAGGATCATATTTCTTTGAAACACTGTTGTTTTGTCTCCCAAATAAAGAATTCCTCACTGCTTCAGTTTCTTTGTTCCCCACAAACTATTTTTTTGTATTAATAGCATTTTCATCAGATTGTTTATATAAGGAAATTGAAGTGCACCACCTTGGATTTGAAAGAGTGCACTCAGTGGTAGGAGTCACAAGACTTGGGATCAGATCCTAGTTCTGATACTTAAAGCTTAAGTAAACCTACCAATTCCCCTTTTCTCATGATTCTTGTTAACTAATCTATAAAATTACAGGCAATAGTTTAGATGATTACTAAGCACCCTTAAATATTCTGTTTTTTTCTGACTTTTATGAAATTCATTTCTAGAGACAAAAGGAGATTGTTTTCTTGAGTTTCCACCATGATGAATCTGAGTCTATTTTAATATTTGGCAGTGATAGCTAACACTGTAATTTTTTCTTTCTTTGCTTTTTTCCTTTTTTCCTTATTTCTTTCCTTTTTTAGTGAGGCAATCATGGTTAAGTGACTTGCCCAGAACCACACAGCCTACTAAATGTCAGGTGTCTGAGGCCAGATTTAAACTCAGGCCCCCCTGACTCCAGAATCTGTGCTCTATCCACAATGCCACTAAGTACTCCTATTTTCAATTTTTAAAAAATTTTTTGAACTTACTGTTGTCATTCTTCAAATGATGAAGCTAAGATAAATCAAGATTAACTGACTTATGCAAGATAACTCATCTGAAATATCTGTCTGAGGTCCAAATTTGTCAAGTGTGCCAGTGCTAACTGGCTTCTTGATTTTAGGTTGAGCCCTTTATGTAGAGGTATTTACAAACATGGGAATTTACTATGGACTGACACATAGTTAGACATGTTATACCAGTGAAAGCCCCCATCCAGTCTCTATACTTATTTCATTCTTTTCATAATCTTTTAAGGTAGTTTAGTATGAGTAAGATGTCTCCCATTTTATGCGTAATTGAATAAAGACTCAGAGAACTGAAATTCTCAAGGCTGCATTGTGTTTAAAACTGTCACTTTAGGAGTAAAATCCTGTACATCTATTATCAAGACCAGTATGTTTTGTTTACATTTTACCATATTACATTGTTTATTAAAAGATTATATTTTAAAAATCAAGTTAATGAATAAACTCTCTAATCTATAATTCAGATTACAACAAAATATCCCTTTTTCTATGGATTTATAAAGACAGATTTCAAAACATCTTTTTCTTCTTTTAACAGATTTTAGTTTCCTAAATCAAAGTCATGAATGTGTGCAAAGTGGAGGCAGATGTCGTATAAGTAAATGCAAACCACCAACTGTTTCCTCGGGAATGTGTAATTTTGATGTTGAACATTGTTGTGTACCACCAGATGTTGCTAATAGGAGACGAAAACGTTATAAATGGAAATTTTTGGATATGGAAGTATAATAAAGCATAATAAAAATATAAAAAATCAAAGAAGTTAAAATTCATGGAATATTAATTTTTCTTTGAATAAAGTAAAATTTATTTGGAAAACATGCTTCCGTTTTTGTGAGACAATTGGGGTACAGTGACTTGTCCAGGGTCTCACAACAATTAAGGTTTTAGTGTCTGAAGCTGCATGTGAACTCAGGTTCTCCTGATTCCTGTGCTGGTGCTCTATCCCTTGTGCCATCTAGCTGCCCTGAAAGTATACATCCTAAAACAGAAATGATTCCTGCAGCTTTGCAGACTCAAATGACTGACATGCTATCTCACAAAACCATAATAAAGAATATGTATACACAAACACACACACACACAAATACACACACACATATAAGGCAGAGAGCCAAGATGGCAGAGAGTAGACATGTCTCTTTCTGAGTTCCTTTTAGCATCCCTCAGATTAGCAACAGATCAAACTCTGAATTGGTTTTGGAGTGATGGAACCTGTGATGACTACGTATTTTAAAATCAGCCAGAGTCAGGAATTCAGGTTAGGGGAAAGCTGTCAATCTTTTATTCTCAGTATAGAAGAAGAAAGATTGGCGGTAGAAGGGAATCGGCAATAGCAATGTGTGCAGCTGAGTCAAGAAGCTAGCCAGACCAGAAGCCATGAGACCAGCAGCCACCAAAACTGAACTCAGCCAGCAATCTCTCCCAGCCTCTCTTCCTGCCCCTGTGCCTCCACCCACCAAAATCGTCATTTCCTATACAACACATCAGGACTTGCACAGAGAGTGGGCAGGGGCCATTGTTTCTTCAAGCATATATATTAATAGAGTATAGTCCAATTACTATTTAGCCTCATGTGCTTGGGACCTCAGTGCATCAACTCAAGCCTCAGCCCATTACAGGAACCCACAAATATTTCAAGTATAACAAATTTCCAGCAAAAGATATTTTGGAAGAACTTCAAAAAAAGTCTCTTTCAATTGAGCGGGGTTTGGGGGAAGGCTGCTGATCACATACACAGAGAAAGAAGCCATGGCAGGGAGCCAGGACATTGCAGTGTCCTCTCCAAGAACTGGAAAACCTACTGAGAGGCTTTCAGGATAATCTATCTTGGTAACAAGCCAGTGGTTCAGCAGATTATCTGTGAGGAACCAAAAGCAAATACAAAAGACAAATAGTGAACCTTTTTATCCAGAATGCAGGACCTGGCCACAGCTACGCAGCACCAGAAATCTGTACTATGTATTTGTGAACTAGAGAATCATTACATTACTATACTAAGTTATTATGTGATTTTAGGGAAAAGTTTGGATTCACTCCTATAAATGACACTCTCCAACTCAATTAAAGTGAAAGTAAAATTTAATTATACAATACATGGAATAGATTGCCTACAATAACAACCAATACATAAAATACAAAGAATAATGAGAATTATGATTAAAATGGAAGAAAAAGAAAGAGAGAACATCAGCAATCCAAGGGAACACCTACTGAAAAGTGTCTGGGGGCCCCATTCTACAGCTTTCAAACTCAATCCGGAAAAGTTTTGTCCAAGGCAGATTATTATCTCCATGGGTGAAGCCCAAAGACGATTAAACTGAGCAGTTTTTATAGGGCTTGAAAACAAAGAAGGCACAGAGCCAACTTGTTTACATATAGAATGTTATATGTAGGAGAAGGAAGTGCCAGATGGGCTACAAGATACAACTTGATTAATGTAGATATCAGGGAGGGGGCCAATGTGCACTGACATCCATTGTATTCCAAGGAGTGGCTAGTTCCTGGGATTGTAGAAGTGAAGCCAAACACATGTGGCATGTTCCCGGTCTCGTAGGGTTAAAGAAAGGTTAAGTTCCCATGGAGAGAGTCACATTCTTGAAATGGTTTGAAGGCATTTTGTATTCATATGTATATATGTGAACTAGAGAACCATCATCCCATCAATTCCACTGAGTTAACACCTTGTTTCAAGTATGCTTCTTCAAAGTTCCATCCCTCTACAGAGCCACAATCAGTATTACCTAGGAGCTATCAGCTTCCACTTTAAATGACTGAAAGGCCTGGAATATGATATTCTGTAAGGCAAAACACTTTGGATTGCATCAAAGAATCAACTGTCCATCAAAAGTGAGCATTATCTGTCAGTTCAAAAATTGTACACTCAATAAACAGATGAATTTCCTTTATTACTCATTTAAAAAAAGACAAGAGATGAATATAAAATTTGATCTTCAATTACAGAACTCAAAAGAAGCATAAAAACATAAAAAGGAAATGAAAAAAATAACTTTCATTTAAAAGTTAAAAAGCTTATATCCCTATATGGCAAGATGATATATTTAACTCTTGAGACCTGTATTTCTCTTATGGGTATACTTAAAGGGTGCCAGTATAATTTTATTTTATTGTGATGATATTAAAAAAAAATCTAGAGGATGAAATGGAATTCTACTGGAAGAGGTTTAAATAGAGCGAATTGTATCACATGAAGAGGCAAAAGAGACCTATTATAATTGAGGGAAAGGAGGAAAGGGAATGAACATTGTGTGAATCTTCCTCTCATGAGATTTGGCTCAAAGAGAAAATATCAGACAAAGTTACCTTCAGGAGAAGCTTATCTCATCACATAGGGAAGTAGAAGGGGAAAGGGGAAAGGAAAGGGCGAAAGTAATAGAAGGGAATAGAAGTATAAAGGGAAAGGTATAAAGAAAAGAAAGGGCCTATAAAAGAGGAGGGGTGTTTGAGGGAGGGAGTGGTCAGAAACAAAATACTGGAGAGCAGGGAAATGGGGAAAGAAAGAGAAAAGTATATCTTGGGGGAAAAGATGGCCGGAAATATAAAGTTAGTAATTTTAACTGTGAATATGAATGGGATGAACTATTTCATAAAACAGAAGCAGATAGTAGACTGGATTAAAAGCCTAAATCCTACAATATGTTGTTTACAAGAAGCACACTTGAAGCAGAATGATTCATATAGAGTTAAGGGAAAAGGCTAGAGCAGAATTTATTATGCTTATTTAAACAGTAAAATAATTTCTTGGGACTTTGGTATGGCACTGAATAAGTAGATTAATTCAGGTAGTATTGTAATTTTTTATTATATTCACTCGGTTTACCCATGAGCACTTGATATTGTTTCAATTGATTAAATCTGAATTTATATGTAGGGAAAATGTTTTGTAATAGTGTAAATATCGTTCCTGATTTTGCTTTGATCGGTAGATTCCCAAATATTTTGTACTCTCTAAAGATATTTTAAATAGAAGTTGTCTTTGTATGTCTTTTTTCAGGACTTTGTTGGTAATATATAAAAATGAAATTGATTTATATGGCTTGATTTTGTATCCTTCAACTTTGCTAAAGTTGGGAATTGTTTCTAGTAGCTTTTTTTTTTAATATGATTCCCTAAGATTCTCTAAATATAACATCATTTCATTTGCAAAGAGTGATAATTTGTTTTCCTCATTACCTACTCTTGTAAAAGTCTGAAACTCTGAATAGGTGCCCTTGGAATCAGACAAAAAAAGCACTTAAGTCTAATTACCTATTGGACAATATTCTATTAGCATATGCTTGGAAAAATTGCCTTTCTAACTATTTTGTGCTTGCTCAATATTTTGGTGAGTACAGATAATCATAGGACAGATTAGGGAGTGGAGGAAGATAAGCTAGAGTCACTTTGGAGAAGAACAAGGAGAAGGGAGATCGGTTGGTCGAGAGCTCGTGGCAGTTTTGGTGATCCTCTGCACTTCTCCCCCTAAAAACCAAGGACTTTTGCTTATCCTATCTCCAGCTGATTCTGAGGGTGCCAGGGAGCTAACCTGGATTTCACATTTTGGTGCCCAATGTGTGAACCAAGGACCCTAATTTCACTGAAGAAGTCCCAGGTGACCAGGGAATAGGGTGACTATTTTAATAGACAAATAGGGAACTTACTTTGTTAAGGCCTAAACTAGTAACCTTTTCTAACTGAAATGGTGCAGAGATTAGGAAAAGATTCTCCCCCATCCCTATCTCTACCCCCACCTGCACCCTGAGGGGACACTATAGAAAGCATACTTAAGGTGATCAAGAGACAAGGTTTACTTGTAACTTGGGAGCAGATCTGTGGACTCTTAGATATATTAGAATGCACGTCCCCTTGTTTCTTAAAGGAAGAAGATATAGAGGGAGATAAATGGAAACTAGTAGGAGATCAACTATGTGAATACTACAAGGATAAAAATCCTGATTCAATTTCTAAGGAAACATTCATATATACAACATAATACAATTGGCCTTAAAGTATCCTGCAAGTTATAAAAAAAAAAAAAAAAGAATAGCTTTAAGAACAGCCAGATGAGGAAGTGTGAGGAAAATGAGGACAAAGGACAGATTAATGGCAATATTGCCAGAGGGCTTGAGGACTTAAGTGAACTTGAAGGGTGTGGTGATTCTGGTTCTCACACTGCTGCTTCACCTCCACCTCTGGAGCAGGTCCTTGGCATCTCCCATCAACTTCACCTTCCAGGATGGAGGGAGGAGGAGTAATGGGAGTAGCAGTGATCACATCAGTACCTCCCCCCAGCAATCACCCCTCCCATGACTAGATTCCAAAGGGCACTTCTTAAAGCCACAGAAGAAGGGCAGAATTAGAAAATTCCAGATTTGCAACTGGAAATGTATTCTGTGATTCAACAGTTCAACTCTTCAGGTCAAGAAAGTAGAAGATACGCTCCTTTTGATATAGAAATCCTCAAAGACCTGAAAAAAGGCTTGCACTCTTTATGTGGCTATATCAGCTTATGTTAAGATGTTATTACAGAATTTGGCTCCATCTATTGAGATAATCATATGGTTTTTGCCAGTTTGGTTATTGATATAATCAATTATGCTAATATTTTTCCTAATATTGAACCAGCCCTGCGTTCCTGGTATAAATCCTACTTGGTCATAGTGTATTATTCTGTGGATGATTTTCTGTAATCTTTTTGCTTTCATAAGCCAAATTCTGTAATAACATCTTAACACTTAAGTCCTCAAGCCCTCTGGCAATATTGCCATTAATCTGTCCTTTAATGATCTAGCAAAAATAACAACAAAATTCATATGGAAGAACAAAAGGTCGAGAATCTCAAGGGAATTAATGAAAAAAAAAAATCAAATGAAAGTGGCCTAGCTGTACCTGATCTAAAACTGTATTATAAAGCAGTAGTCACCAAAACCATTTGGTATTGGCTAAGAAATAGATTAGTTGATCAGTGGAATAGGTTAGGTTCACAAGACAAAATTGTCAATTATATCAATCTAGTGTTTGACAAACCCCAAGATACTAACTTTTGGTATAAGAATTCATTATTTGACAAAAACTGCTGGGACAACTGGAAATTAGTATGTCAGAAATTAGGCATGGACCAACACTTAATACAGTATACCAAGATAAGATCAAAATGGGTCCATGATTTAGGCATAAAAATGAGATTATAAATAAATTAGAGGAACACAGGATAGTTCATCTCTCAGACTTTTGAAGGAGGAAGAAATTTGTGACCAAAGATGAACTAGAGATCATTACTGATCCCAAAATAAAAATTTTGATTACATTAAATTAAAAAGCCTTTGTACAAACAAAACTAATGCAAACAAGATTAGAGGGGAAGCAACAAAGTGGGAAAAGAGCTTCACAGTTAAAGGTTCTGATAAAGGCCTCATTTCCAAAATATATAGAGAATAGACTCCTAATTTATAAGAATTCAAGCCATTCTCCAATTGATAAATGGTCAAAGGATATGAATAGACAATTTTCAGATGATGAAATTGAAACTATTTCCACTCATATGAAAGGGTGTTCCAAATCACTATTGATCAGAGAAATGCAAATTAAGACAACTCTGAGATACCACTACAACCTGTCAGATTGGCTAAGATGACAGGAAAAAATAATAATGAATGTTAGAGGGCATGCGGACAAACTGGGACACTGGTGCATTGTTGGTGGAGTTGTGAACGAATCCAATCATTCTGGAGAACAATCTAGAATTATGCCCCCAAAATTATCAAACTGTGCATACCCTTTGATCCAGCACTGCTACTACTGGGCTTATACCCCAAAGAGACACTAAAGAAGGGAAAGGGACCTGTATGTGTTAAAATGTTTGTGGCAGCCCTGTTTGTTGTGACTAGAAACTGGAAAATGAATGGATGCCCATCAATTGGAGAATGGTTGGGTAAATTGTGGTATATGAATGTTATGGAATATTACTGTTCTGTAAGAAATGACCAGCAGGACGAATACAGAGAGACTTGGAGAGCCTTACATGAACTGATGCTAAGTGAAATGAGCAGAACCAAGAGATCATTATATACTTCAACAACAATACTGTATGACGATGTATTCTGATGGAAGTGGATTTCTTTGACAAAGAGAAGATCTAACTCAGTTTCAATTGATCAAGGATGGACAGAAGCAGCTACACCCAAAGAAAGAACACTGGGAATTGAATGTAAACTGCTTGCATTTTTGTTTTTCTTCCCGTGTTATTTATACCTTCTGAATCCAAATTTTCCTGTGCAACAAGAGAACTGTTTGGTTCTGCACACATATATTGTATCTAAGATATACTGTAACCTATTTAACATATATAAAACTGCTTGCTATCTGGGGGAGGGGGTAGAGGGAGGGAGGGAAAAAATTGGAACAGAAATGAGTGCAAGGGATAATGTTGTAAAAAATTACCCTGGCATGGGTACTGTCAATAAAAAGTTATTAAAAATAAAAAAAAATAGAACTATCAAAAAAAATAACACACAAGCTATTAGTTATGACTCTCCACACAGTCAGTACAGGCTCAATGTGGTGCAACAGACATGAATTGTATATGCAAGTAGTGATATAACACATAATATAAATCAATATGGCATTGTAAAAGATTTCCAGAAGTCCTAGAAGGAGGGTATGTAAACAACAGTCACACATACGCCTTCTTCAGGAGCCAAGCAATAGTCCAAAACCAATGTATTGTCCATTGCTTCTCATGTCAGGGAATCCAATGATCCCCACAAGTTTTTGAAGTCCTGCAACAGTCTTTTCATGTTTTAGGGAATCCAATGATCCTCGCAAGTTTTTGAAGTCCTGTAACAGTCTTTTTATGTGTTAGGGAATCCAATGATCCCAGCAGATTTTGAAGTCGTGCAACAGTCCTATCATTTCTCAAGAGAATTCAATGATTCCTGAGGGTTTTCAAGTCCTACAACCGTCTTATCGTGTCTCAGAGAATCCAATGATTCCTGAGGGTTCTGAAGTCCTGCAACAATCTTATCATGTCTCAGAGAATCCAATGATTTCTGAGGCTTTTGAGGTCCTACAACAATCTTATCATGTCTCAGAGATTCTTGAGGGTTTTGAAGTCTAACAATTTTTGATGTCCATGAGTCAAACACCATAACTGCCAGGTTCTTTCAGTGGGGCACAGTCAGCAACTGAACCATCGGATGTTAACTGGATCATCTCCTTCATTTCAAGGGTCTGCTCTGTCTCCCTCTGATGGACAAGGTAAATACCGCTCTTTGGCAACCATCTGATTCCTTCTCCACCTGTGGAAATACAAGCAAACCCTCTCCCCCAAGCAGTTAACCTATCTGGTCCCTTCCATTCACCACTTTCTGGGTCTCTCCACATCACCTGGCGATTATCTAAAGATAATGGAGCTGCTCGCACTGGACACTGTCCTTCCGTTGGATTATAAAACCTGTCTGCTGGAGCCAGTGCATCTTTGACAAAAATCAAGAAATTAATAGTATAAAGAGCTAGATTTAGAAGTTCTCTAGGGTTACCTGTGGCTCCCCCTTTCTTTTGTTTTTGGAGGAGCATTTTAATGTCTCTGTTTGTCCTCTCTACTATTGCCTGTCCTTGAGGATTAAAGGATATGCCAGTGGTGTGTGAAATCTTATACTGTGCACAAAAGTGTGCAAAATGTTTAGAAGTATATGCAGGTCCATTTTCTGTTTTTATTGCTTGTGGCACACCCATAATTGCAAATGCTTGTATAAGGAATTCAGGGACCACTTGGGCTGTTTCATTTGCTGCTGGCATTGCAAAAGTGAATCCTGAAAAAGTGTCTACCACAGCATGGATAAAAGACAGACGACCAAAAGATTTATATTGGGTCACATCCATTTGCCAGATTTCACTGGGTCTCAAACTACAAGGGTTTTTCCCTGGAGGCAGTGTAGGAGCTTGTAAAGGAAGGCAAGCAGTACAGGGTTTTACTATGTTCCTTGTTTTCTCTCTTGTTATTCCAAATTGCAAATGTAAAGCTCAAGCAGCCTGATATTTAAAATGAGATTCTTGGGGTTCTTGAAATAAAGGGGTATTGGTCAGCATAGTGCTATCTGCCTTTTTGCTGAGTGAAATGAGCAGGACCAGGAGATCATTATATACTTCAACAACAATACTATATGATGACCAGTTCTGATGGACCTGGCCAACCTCAGCAAGGAGATCAACCAAATCATTTCCAATGGAGCAGTAATGAACTGAACCAGCTACGCCCAGAGAAAGAACTCTGGGTGATGACTAAAAACCATTCATTGAACTCCCAATCCCTATATTTATGCCCACCTGCATTTTTGATTTCCTTCACAAGCTAATTGTACAATATTTCAGAGTCTGATTCTTTTTGTACAGCAAAATAACGGTTTGGTCATGTATACTTATTGTGTATCTAATTTATATTTTAATATATTTAACATCTACTGGCCATCCTGCCATCTGGGGGAGGGAGTGGGGGGTAAGAGGTGAAAAATTAGAACAAGAAGTTTGGCAATTGTTAATGCTGTAAAGTTACCCATGCACATAACCTGTAAATAAAAGGCTATTAAATAAATAAATAAATAATAGGAATGGATGTTGGATTTTATCAAATGCTTTTTTTTATGCTATATCAGTAAAACCAAATTATACATATGGTTTTTATGTATATCTACAACAGAAATACAGTTCTTAAGAGTTCCTTTTACCTTTTTCTACTTCTCTTGAATCCTGTTGTTGGAGATCAAATTTTTTGTTTAAGTCTGGTTTTTTCCTTAGAAACAGATGGAATTCCTCTGTTTCATTAAATGTTCATCTTCTTCCATGGGAAAAAATGCTCAGCTTAGCTGGGCAGTTTATTCTTGGCTGCATTCCAAGTTCTTTTGCCTTTCGAAAATATCAAAGACCAGGCCCTTTGATCCTTTCATTTTGAGGCAGCCAGATCTTGTGTGAACCTTATTGTGGCACTTTGGTATTTGAACTGTTTTTTCCTAGCTGCTTGTAAAATTTTTTCTTTAGTCTGAAAATTCTGAAGTTTGACCACAATATTCTTCGGAGTCTGTAATGGGCTGAGGTTTGAGTTGATGCACTGAGGTCCCAAGCACGTGAGGCTAAATAGTAATTGGGCTATACTCTATTAATATACATGATTGGATAAAGAATGGCCCCTGCCCATTCTCTGTACAAGTCCTGATGTGTTGTATAGGAAATGACGATTTTGGTGGGTGGAGGCAGAGGGAGACAGGAAGAGAAGCTGGTAGAGATTGAGCCTGGGTTCCATACTCCTAGCTGCTGGTCGTGTGGCTGCTGGTCTAGCTAGCTTCTTGACTCAGCTACACACATTGCTATTGCCCATTCTCTTCCACCTCTGATCCTTCTTCACTGAGAATAAAGACTGACGATTTTCCCCTAACCTGAATTCCTGACTCTGGCTGATTTTAAAATACACAATCTTCACAGGAGTCTTTATTTTAGGGTCTTTTTCAGAAGACATTCAATGGATTCTTTCAATGCCTATTTTACCTTCTGGTTGTATTACTTCTGGGCACTTCTCTTTGATGATTTCCTGCAAAATAATATCTAGGCTTTTTTTTTTTCATCATAATTTTCAGGTAGTCCTATGATCTTCAGATTATCTCTCCTAGATCTATTTTCCAGGTCTGTTGTTTTTCCAAGTAAATATTTGACATTTTTTTGGTTTTGCTTGACTGATTCTTCCTGTCTCAATGAAGCATTCATTTCTATTTGTTCAGTTCTGATTTTTGATGAGTCATTTGCTTCATTAGCTTTTTTTTTTTTACTTCTTTTTGTATATGTCCAATTGAGTTTTTAAATGAGTTGTTTTGCTCTATGGAATTTTTTTCCATTTCACTATTTTTTTTAGTGAGTTATTTTCTTTTTCCAATTCACAAATTCTGTTTCCCTGCACTTCTTGGGATTTTTTTACCTTTTCCAATTCACATTTCAGGAAGTTGTTTTCTTTTTCCACTTTATCAAATGTTTCTTTTAGTGAGATAATTGCCTTTTCTGTACTCTCTTGCATAGCTTCTCTTTCCTTTCCCCATTTTTCTTCTAGTCCTCTTTTAAGGTTTTTAATAGTCTCTTTTAGGAGAGCCATTTGTCTTGGGGACCAACAATTGTCTGGAGACTGTCTGCTATTAGTCTCTTCAGGGTTGAAAAGCTGTGTTCTGTTGCTGAGTAGAAACTATCAATCATCCTTTTGATTTTTTTTTTACTCATTTTGTTAAAGCCTGCAGAGTCTGCCTTCAGGGCCAGGAGGTTACCAGCTTCCTCTGCAGAGCCGTGATAGGTATTTGGACTGGTAGCTGTCCTGCCAGCCAGCTACAAAAAGCAACGAGGTACTGGAGTGCTCTGGGAAAGAGTTCCCCACCTGGAAGTAACTCAGGCCTGCAGGGCCCATCTGGGAAAGTACCCTGCAAAGAACCCCTGCTGTGTGAGATAACGACTGCCCTGGGGCTAGACACTGAGCAGTGAGACTTTCACTACCCCCAAGCCAAAGCTTGCCCTGGGGCTGTGCCCTGGGGTATTAGCAGTTGAGCAGTGAATGGATTTGCAGGGAGGGGAAGTGTCTCTGCCCTGGGAAGCACAGTCTTGCTGGGGAAGTTCTATTGCCCCAGGCCGAGCCCCGCACTGTGTGCACTGTGCTGATCAGAGGCTGCCCAGGCTGTCTCCATCCCCCCTCTCTCCCCCTTTCTCACACCCCCTCACCCCCCATCATGCGGATTTGTAACTACCCCCACAAAAGTCCCAAACTGCAGGATGTGGCTGCAGGGCTGCGTTTCAGTCTCCCTGACTCACTTCTGGGTTTGAGTAGTTACAGTCAGATCTTGTTAGGTTCTGGCGTGTTTTAGAGTACTCTTTGTTTTAGGCTTTAATTTCTCTGCCAGTTTACTGCTTTGTAATCAAGGCAGAGCAGTTAGCCTATAGCAGAGTGGTCTCTATAACTTCTTTTGCCACGGAGATCACCCCTGCCCCTGGTCTGCTCAGGACACTCGTCTCTTGCTGCCTGTGCTAGTCTGTTCCTGGACCTTCAGGACAAACCTTTCCTGGCGATCTTCCAGATTGACTTCAGCTGATAAGTTGTAGTGCTTCTAATCTTCATGAATTTAAGCAGTGAAGAGCTATTTTTGAGGCTGAATTAAATAGTTGGTTATGAGGGGAATGAGAGTAGCTTAGAAAGTTGCATGTGCCTTCTCCACCATCTTGGCTCCGCCTCCGGCTATCTGCCTTTGAATTACCATAAAAATAGGACCTGGAAGTCCACTATGAGAGTGGACATGAAAAATATAGATCTTACCTGGATGCTTTCTCACTTGTTCTTGAAGTTTCATGAAGAGCTAATATATATTAGAGGCTACAAATTTTATTTGGGCTGTGGCAATTCTTTGTACCACACCTACTGAATAGACCGAATCAGATATAATATTTATATCTCCTGGATAATAAATAAGAGCTAGAATGATTGCATACAATTTATTCTGCTGAGTGTATTGAAAAAGAGTTCTGACTACTCTATAGTTAAGTCACAAGAGTATGCAACGCAAATATTATGTTTGGATGCATCTGTAAAGATAGTTGGTCCTTTAAGAGGAACTTTAGAAACCTTCTCTTCAAGAATCCATCGCTAATTATGTAATAGTCTGATTATCTTTAATGGAGACCCATGTGCAAAATTTGGAGCCATGGCCAAAAAAATTTGCCACTCTGGGATGGTTTCTCAGCATATATTAATTTGTGCATTAGTATAAACGGTGTATCTCTTATGAGGTCTTATCTCAGATAATTGTACTGCTCGCTTAATGGCCTTTAATAAAATTCTAGCCACAAGCAATGGGTAAGGAGTAAGGCTTTGTTGTGGTTGTACTGGGAGGTTCACCCACTCTATCACACTGTCTCCTTGATGAAGGACTGCTGTGGGTGCTTTTTGTGTAGCAAAAACTGATATTTCCAAGGTTTTTTGAGTGACTCTTTCAACCACATTGGATAAAGGATTCAACTTCTCTCAAAGCTCTTGAGCTTCTTTTGTAAGCTCTCATGGTGAGTTTAAAGCACTGTTTCCCCTTAAAATATCATATGACAGTTGCAATTGATAGGTAGTCAAGCCTAATACTGGTCACATCCATTGGCTATCTCCTATCAATTTCTGAAAACCATTTAAGGTGTTTAGCTCCTCTGTTCTTAAGGAAAGTTTTTGTACTGTAAGCACCTAACGGTATAGTTCATATCCTAAATATTGAAAAGGAGTTTGTCACTTGAATTTTTTCTGGAGCTGTGGGCAATTTGTACTATCTTAGTGTTTCCACAGTCTTTTGTAGACATGCTTCTAACATTTATTCCTCAGGTGCACATCCCAATATATCATCCATATAATGTAATAGCATAACTTTTGGAAATGCTTTTCTTACTGGAGTAAGAGCAGCAGCAACATACATTTGACACATAGTAGGGCTGTTTTTCATTCCCTGTAGCAACACTGTCCATTTATATCTTTTATAAGGCTCAGCTAAGTTAAGGCTAGGCACTAAAAAGGCAAATCTTTTCGTATCCTCCTTATCCAGAGGGATAGAATAGAAACAATCCTTAATGTCTATAACCCAAAGAGGCCATTCTCTAGGCAATTGAGTAGGAGATGGAAGCCCAGGCTGAAGAGTTCCCATATTTTCCATCTGTTCATTTACCTTTCTTAAATCAGTCTACAGCCTCCATTTTCCAGATTTCTTTCTTACAACAAATACTGGAGAATTCCAAGGACTTAGAGAAGGTTGTAAGTGTCCTTGGTCAAGTTGCTCCTGTACTATATCTAATAAGGCCTGTATTTTATTGCTTCCTAAGGGCCACTGTTCTACCCACACTGGTATATCAGTTTTCCATTGGATAGGAACAGGTGAAAGTGTTGGCAGGCCTTCAACAGCAGCTCTGCCTAAAAAACCAAAGTACTCATTTTTAATCCTAATTGTTGTAAAATGTCTCTTCCCCACAGATTGACAGGGATTTTTTCAACTATAAAAGGAGTAAAAATTCCTGTTTCACCTTCAAAAATCCATCTCATAGGGGTAGCAATAACTTCAGCTGCTATTGATTCTCCAACGCCAGACATGCAGATATCTGCCTTAATCTTTGGCCAGTGACTGGGCCAGTTGGCACCTCTAGTCACTGTACGATCTGCACCAGTGTCTATCAATGCTTCTAATGGTATGCCATTTATATAGATAGTGAGCATAGGTTGGTCATCTGTCACAGCTTCTGTCCAGTATATTTCTGGATTTTGTTGCTTGGAGTCAGAATCTGAGTGACTATCACCAGGTTGCCTATTAGGAGTCTGTATCAGTAAACCTGATGCTACTACTTCTCCTGGTTGACAAGTCACACATTGTCTACCTGTATTAGTGATTGGGATATTATCTACACATTCCCAGTTTCCCACGTCAATGTATGGATGGATACTGTTTTGTACATACTCTCAGGAGGTGAAATGGTCAAGCCTACTATACCTGGAGGCAAGGGATCCATAGGCTGGAGAAGAACAGGTTTAACCTCTCCAGGGTACATCTCAGTATTCCCTGCTGCATATAACTCTATTCTCCCCATTTGTAATCCCTTTTTCCCATCAGGTTTCTTTCTGGCTGGTTGATTGTGTATCCCTTTCTCCTATCATATGGCTTCCTGGCTGATTGGTCATGTCTGTATACTGTACTTCTAGGCATTCTCTGGGTGCACCATCGGCTGCCATCATGCCCCAAGTGTTTTTTGCCTTTGATCCTGGGGCTGGACCCCCTCATCCTATTCCCTGCATCATTCTAGATTCTGATGCCCAATGGAAGCCTCTGTTGCATTTTAGACATGGGGTATTGGGTCTTGTTCTCCCACCCTGTTTTCTCACTCTGTCTCTATGACAACATTGAGCTTTCAGATACCCTACTTTACCGCACTCAAAGCATTGACGAGTCTCTCTGGAAGTCCCTTGCCAAAAGGGATCCTGTCTTCCCATGTTGGGATCTTGGGAAGTCTACATCATAGTCTGGCTATAAAAAGCATTTTTGCCCACTGTTGTACAGTGTCTTATGATCTCCTCTAAAGGAGCACCCTTGCGCAGTCCTAGTATAACTCTTCTATAAACCTCATTAGCATTGTCTTTAGCAAGTTGCTTTATCAAAATGTCTGTTACAGCATTTTCACCATTAGTTCTTAAGACAGCTGTCTGCAAACATCCCACAGAATCAGCAAAGGGTTCATTTGGCTCTTGTGTTATTTTTGTGAAGGCTTCACCCTTGTCGTTCTTATTGGGAAGCGAAGCCCATGCTTTGATAGCAGAAGCAGCAGCAATTTGCCCATATGATAAAGGGTAATTAATCTGTACTGAAATTTCTACATAAGAACTTACATCTGTTAGTTGGTCACAGGTGATTGGAGGATTAACTCCACTATGACTATTTTGTTGGGCTTGTATCCTACAGAACTCACTATATTCAGAAAGCCACAACAAGTTTTGTCCAGGTTCTAAACATATCCTTGCTATAGATTTCCAGTCCCTATGGGTTAAGACTTCATAAGCCAAATTCTGTAATAACTTCTTAACATAAGCTGATGTAGCCCCATAAAGAGTGCAAGCCTTTTTCAGGTCTTTGAGGATTTCTATATCAAAAGGAGCGTATCTTCTACTTTCTTGACCTGAAGAGTCAAATTCTTGAATCACTGGATACATTTCCAGTTGCAAATCACCTAAATTCTGGCCTTTTTCCCTGGCTTTAAGTACTGCCTTTTGCAATCTAGTCATAGGAAGGGGTGATTTTTGGCAGGGAGGTGCTGTGGTGTCACAGCCTCTCCCACTACTCCTTCCCCCTCCATCCCGGAAGGTGAAGTTAATAGAGACATGTCAAGAACCAGTTCTGGTTTAGGAGGGGTTGAAGCTGCTCTGTGAGAGCCAGAATCACCATGCCCTTCACCACGCCCTTCATCCTCACTTAACTCCTCATGCCCTCTGGTGATATTGCTATTAATCCCTCCTTTGTCCTCCTCATTTTCCTCATACTTCCTCATCTGGCCATTCTGAAAACTTTTGTTTTTTTTTTTTATAACTTGCAGAGTTTTTTAAGGCAATTGTATTATATTGCATATTTATAGTGTTTCTTTGGTAAGTGACTCGGAATCATTATCATTATAATAGTCACACAATTTATCTTCTACAAGTTTCCAATTATTTAGGCTTATCTCTTCTTCCTCAAAGAACCAAGGGGACATCCGTTCTAATGTGTCCAGGAATCCATCAATCTGCTCCCAAGTCATAAATAAGCCCTGTCTCTTTATCAGTCTGAGTATGCTTCCTGCAGATTTCCTTTGGGGTGGGGCTGGGGCTGGGGCTGGATCTTTTCCTAATATCTGCCCCATTGCAGCTAGAAAAGGTTACTAGTTTAGCCCTTAATAAAGTTAAGTTTCCTGTTTGTCTATTTAAATACTCACCCTATTTCCTGGTCACCAGAGACTACTTCAGTGAAGTTAAGGAACTCAATTCCCACACTTGGGCGCCAAATGTAACAACTGCGCTATCACCCAGGACACCTCAGAATCAGCTGGAGTCAGGAGAAGCAAAAGTCCTTAATCTAAATAAAGATAATTATTTAATCTTAATCAAGAAACATCAGCTTGATTTCACATTGCTGGCCTAACCATCATTAACATTTTCTGCTTATTCCAACTACAACTCATCAGTATCGAAATAATTTATATCTATGCTCCAGAAGAAATCCTTAAACTCCCAGAAATTCCATTTCCTTGAGAGAAAAAATAAATGAAAAAATCTATTTGCCCTTTTTATCTGCCCTACTATTATAGGCATCTCTACTTACCCATTATTATCCTTTTCCCTTGTCTTGTTTTTACAACACCTAAGCATTGACTTCCTAATCAAATCCAAATTCTACAAATCTGACTTATCTGACTCATCACCAAGCAAATAATAACAATACATAACAACCTTGGTCGAACATGAGCCCTTATACTTATAACCCTTATCCTATTTATTGCCACCACGAACCTTCTGGGACTCCTCCCTTACTGTACCCAAACGCAGGATTGAACAGGATGGAAGCAGATTCTCTGCAACCACTTTCTTCCTCATCTCCTGCCAAGAGTGTGTCCCTGGCTCGTCTTACTACACCCCCTAGTCCCTCCTACAATCCTCTATACACCAATCATTGAGCCAGTATGAATAATGGAAAGGACCATTTTCCAAGCATATGCCCATAAAGCATCGTCCAATCAGAAGTTAGCCTCAAGTGCTCAGCAGTCCCAACCTCAATGCATCAACCCAATAGTTTCAGCCCTCTACAAAAAAACATGCTTCTCAAACTTTTAAAATGTCACAATTTCTTTCTTATTTATTTTATAATCAGATTTTTGAGAGGTGAAATTTGAAGTTCCTTACTAGAATGATAATAGTATGTTACCTTCTGTAAATTATTTATTTTTTTAAAAAAAGTTTGAAAACTTACTCTTTTGTTTATATTTGTTTTGGATTGCTATTATTTCATTGTTAAGGGCACCTTTTTGTAGTTTCCTATCTTGTCTGTTTAATTATTTCTATTTTTGCTTTTTTTTTTTTTTGGTTTGGCAATTTATATTTAAGCAAAATATATCCATTTTTCTTAGATTATCAGTTTATTGATAATCAGGCAAAATTGTGCTAATTTTTACTTCAATTTCTTCTTCATTGGTGATGAATTCATTGCTTACATTTTTGTTACTGTTAATTTTTTCCTACCTAATTAAATTATTGTTTATCCTTTTTTTAAAAAATAAAACTTGCTGTTAATTTTATTCATCACTTCTAGGAGTTTCTTACTTTCATTTTTAATAATATCTGCTTTGATTTTCAGGATTTTCAATCTAGTATTTAATTAGGGGATTTAATTTGTTTTCTCTTTCAAATTATTTTTAGTTGTATGCTCAATTTACTGATTTGTTCTTTATTTTATTGGCCAAAAGAGTTTAGAGATCTATTTTCTTTCTAAGTTCTACTTTGGGTAATCCCCTGAATTTTGGTATGTTGTCTCATAGTTGTCCTCTTTAATTAAAGATTGATTGTTTCTATGATTTCTTGTTTGGACTATTCATTCTGTAAGATTAGATTAATTAGTTTCCACTTAATTTTTATCTCTCTTCCCCTGGCTCTGTATGGAATATGATTTTATTACTTCATGATCTTAAAAAAATAAATTTAATATTTTTGCTATTCTGCATTTGACTGTGAGATTTTTTATACCCTGAAGTACGATCAATTTTTGTGTAGGTTCCACTTTCCACTTAAAAAAAAAAAGTTTATTTCTTTCTTTCCATTCATTTTTTGCCAGAGAGCTGTCATATCAAACTTTTCTAAATTTCTATTAACCTCCTTAATTTAAATCTTGTTTATTTTTGGTAAATTTATTTAGTTTGTAGAGGGGGAAATTGAAGTTTCTTATAAAAAGAGATTTACTTTATTTCTTTTTTTTATTGAAGTTTTTATTTCCCAAACATATGCAACATATTGAAAAAATTATTCAACATTGACCCTTGAAAAACTTGTGTTCCAATTTTTCTCTCTCTTCCCCCAATCCCCTTCCCTAGATAGCGTATAATCCAATACATGTTAAATATGGTAAAAATATATGTTAAGTCCAAAATAGGCAAACATATATATACAGTTATCTTACTGCACAAGAAAAATCAGATCAAAAAGATGAGAAAAAAATAAAATTCAACAAATCACAACAAAAAGAGTAAAATGCTATTTTGTAATCCATACTCAGTTCCAACAATCCTATCTTTGGATACAGATGCTTTATCATCATAATATCTTTGGAACAGGCCTGAATCATTTCAATGTTGAAAAGAGCCACATCCATCAAAACTGATCATCATATAATCTTGCTGTTCATGTGTATAATGATCTCCTGGTTCTCCTTATTTCATTTAGCACCAGTTCATGTAAGTCTCCAGGCCTCCCTGAAATTATCCTGCTGATCACTTCATATAGAATAATAATATTCCATAATATTCATATACCATAACTTATTCAGCCATTCTCCAATCAATGAGCATCCACTCAGTTTCCAGTTTCTTACCATAAGGGCTACCACAAACATTTTTTGCACATGTGGGTCCCTTGCCTTTCTTTAAGATCTCTTTGGGATATAAGCCCAGTAGAACACTGCTGGATCGTACTTTGATAGCCCTTTGGGCATTGTTCCAAATTATTCTCCCGAATGGTTGGATCTGTTCATAACTCCACCAACAATGTATTAATGTCCCAGTTTTCCTGTATCCTCTTCAACATTCATCATTATCTTTTTCTGTCATCTTAGCCAGTCTGAGAGGTGTGTAATCTTAGCTCAGAGTTGTCATAATGTGCATTTCTCTGATCAATAGTGATTTACAGCACCTTTTCACATGATGGAAAGGATTTCAAGTTTATCATCTGAAAATTGTTCATATCCTTTGACCATTTATCAATTGGAGAATGATTTGAATTTTTACAAATTTTAGTCAGTTCTCTATAATTTTGGAAATGAGGCCTTTGTCAAAACCTCTGAATGTAAAAATGTTACATTCTAGAAGATGCTAAGATATTCCCACTTCCAGTTTTTTTTCATTCACTCGATAATCTTTGCACTTTAAAGGTAAGTGCTATTCATCTGTAATATGTAATCAAAATCCTGGTTTCTATTGTCTCAAGATTTCCAAGTCACTTTTTAAAAATTTTAAATGAATTCAGAACTTGGCCTACAATTGTTCATTCTTCCCCATGCTAGCACTCATTCCAGTGGACACCAAACATAAATGCTGATGCTCCCTGAAACCATCTTACCACTCTGTTTCTTAGCCTACTCAATTTCAATGACCCATACCATCACTTCATCTCAGCCACACACACACAAATTGATCTTCCTATTTTATGTTTGTACTCTAATAACTTTGCACTTCACCCTCTGCCTTCTCTTCCCAAATACACTCTTTATCATATGAAGACCTCAAAAAATTGACCTTTTAATTCTCTCCCAAATAATTTCATATATATGTATGTATATATATATATATATATATATATATATATATATATATACATACATATATATTTGCACAAACATAAAATTGAAATTAGTTGTTTTTTAAATGTTTGGAAAAAATCTCATGTGACTCCAATTTGTACTAGGAAGTTTTCTTGGGGTATATACTGGATTGTTCAATGCCTTTTTTAAAGAAAGGTTTATAACTATGATAATGTCATCTTCTGATACTCTTTTCATTTTTTAAATTGCTGTTAGATTTGTTCATTCTTGTCATTCTGTGGAAGAAATTATTAGCACTTAGTGTGAATTATTCTTTGATGAAGTAATTCTTTAGGATTTGTTTATTTTGTTTCTAGTTAGTTTTTAGGTTGCTTCTAAGGCCCTTATTTAATGAAATTTTTATTGCATTATGTTCTCAAAAGGATGCATTTAATATTTCTTAGTTTGGTGGCAAGGTTTTTATGTTGTAATACACAGTCAGTTTTTCTATAGTCTTTGTATTGCTGAGAAAAATGTATTTTTTTTTTTGCTTTTTCAGTTTTTCTCCAGAGGTCTTTCATATCTAACTTTTCTTTTTAAAATTTTTTTTATTATAGCTTTTTATTTACAAGATATATGCATGGGTAATTTTTCAGCATTGACCCTTGCAAAACCTTCTGTTCCAACTTTTCCCCTCCTTTCCCTCATCCCTTTTCCTAAATGGCAGGTAGACCAATACATGTTAAATATGTTAAAGTATATGTTAAACACAATATATGTATACATATCCATACAGTTATTTTGCTGCACAAGAGAAATCAAACTTAGAATTAAGATAAAAATAACCTGAAAAGGAAATCAAAAATGCAAGTGGACAAAAACAGAAGTGGAAATGCGATGTTGTGGTTCACAGTCATTTCCCATAGTTCTTTCACTGGGTGCAGCTAGTTCTCTTCATTACTCAATAATTGGAACTGATTTGGTTCATCTCATTATTGAAGAGAGCCACGTCCATCAGAAGTGATCATCATATAGTATTGTTGTTGAAGTGTATAATAATCTCCTGGTTCTGCTCATTTCACTCAGTATCAGTTCATGTAAGTCTCTCCAGGCCTTTCTGAAATGATCCTGCTCGTCATTTCTTACAGAACAATAATATTCATATACTACAACTTATTCAGCCATTCTTCAATTTTTTTATTATAATAACTTTTTATTGACAGAACCCATGTCAGAGTAATTTTTTACAACATTATCTCTTGCACTCACTTCTGTTTCAATTTTTCCCCTCTCTCCCTCCACCCCCTCCCCTAGATGGCAAGCAGTCCTATATATATTAAATATGTCGCAGTATATCCTAGATACAGTATATGTGTGCAGAACCAAACAGTTCTCTTGTTGCACAGGGTGAATTGGATTCAGAAGGTAAAAATAACCCGGGAAGAAAAACAAAAATGCAAACAGTTTACATTCATTTTCCAGTGTTCTTTCTTTGGGTGTAGCTGCTTCTGTCCATCATTGATCAATTGAAACTGAATTAGGTCTCTTTGTCAAAGAAATCCACTTCCATCAGAATACATCCTCATACAGTATCATTGTTGAAGTATATAATGATCTATTAGTTCTGTTCATTTCACTTAGCATCAGTTCATACAAGTCTCTCCAAGCCTCTCTGTAGTCATCCTGCTGGTCATTTTTTACAGAACAATAATATTCATAACATTCATATACCACAATTTACCCAACCATTCTCCAATTGATGGACATCCATTCATTTTCCAGTTTCTAGCCACTAAAGTGGCTGCCACAAACATTTTGGCACAAACAGGTCCCTTTCCCTTCTTTAGTATCTCTTTGGGGTATAAGCCCAGTAGTAGCATTGCTGGATAAAAGGGTATGCACAGTTTGGTAACTTTTTGGGCATAATTCTAGATTGCTCTCCAGAATGGTTGGATTCATTCACAACTCCACCAACAATGCATCAGTGTCCCATCAGCCATTCTTCAATTGATGGGCATCCATTCCATTTCCAGTTTCTAGCCACTATGAAAAAGGCTGCCATAAACATTTTTGTACATATGGGTCCCTTCTTTAAGATCTCTTTGGGATATAAGCTTAGTAGTAACACTACTGGATCAAAGCTTATGCACAGTTTGATAACTTTTTGAGCATAGTTCCAAATTGCTCTCTGGAATGGTTGGATGTATTCACAATTCCACCAACAATGTATCGGTGTCTCAATTTTCCCACATCCCTTCCAACATTATTATCTTTAACTGTCTTCCTAGTCAGTCTGAGAGGTATGTAGTGGTATCTCAGAGTTGTCTTAATTTGCATTTCTCTGATTAATAATGACTTGGAGCATCTTTTCATATGGCTAGAAATAGTTTCTATTTCTTCATCTGAAAATTGCCTGTTCATATCCTTTGGCCATTTATCAATTAGAGAATAGCTTGCATATCTAATTTTTCTGTAATTTTTTTTCATCTTCTTAACTTGGAGAGAATTTATTAGGGAGACCTGAGTTTTTGTTTGTTTATTTGTTTGCTTTTTCTATTTCTCTCTCTCAAGAGCAGGACTTATGGAAGATAGGAATAGAATTGTCTTCATTGTGATAATTGCTATTCCACATGACAAGCTCAGAGATAAATATTTTGTTTAGACTTTCCAAACATGGAAGTATTTTGTGTATAGGAATAGTCTGTCCAAAAGTGATATGATATTACTCTCAGCCCCTCATTTGAATGAATTGTTTTTGTAAAGTCTAGCTCTTATTAATTGTTAATCAAACAAGAGTTTATTGTCACACTTAGGAAGACTTCTATTCCAGAGGTATATGAGCCATGAGCCATATGGTAATGTTGTCTATTTACTTCTGTAAATCATTTAAACTTTTTAAAAAAATAATCGACTGATATTACTTCATTGTCAATAACACCTTTTTAGCAATACGCAGTTTCCTTCATTGTCTCTTTTAATTATGTCAGTTTTTTTCTTTTATTTGTTCAATTTATGTGTAGGCAAATATACATCCACTTTTCTTAGATTATCAGTTTTATTGACTGAAAATCAAGAAAAATATGTTACTATTATTAATTAATTTCCTCTTCATCACTGATGAATTCCCTGTTTTCATATTTGATACTGGCAATTTGTTTTTCCTCTTTATATTTTCAGTCTAATTAACTAATAGATTATCTGGGGTTTTTTTTCATAAAACTTGATTTCAATATTATGTGTTAGTTCAAGGGTTTTATTATTTATACTTTTACTGATATCTCCTTTGATTTTTAGGATTTTCAATTTGTCATTTAATTGGAAATTTTAAATTTTCTCTAATATTTATTTTGGGGGGTGCAGCATGCACTGTGTATTGATTTTCTCTTTTTCTATTTTATTGAACAAAGAGCTCAGAGATATAAATTTTCTCCTTAAATACTATTTTTGGTGCACCCTGTAAAATATAAATAATAGGTATAACATCAATATTGTGAAAATTCCTCTAAATACAAACATTCCCATCTCCCACCAAAACTTTACTAATTCCAAAGTCAATATTAGAGGTTTAAAAATCTTTTTCCATAATAAAGAAGTTCATAATTTTAGGATTCACCATCTAATAGTAATTATCCCATATAATTTCAGAATCAGAATTCCAATTTAAACATATGCACAACCCCAAAATTTAAGATGGAGAAAGCTTCCCTTTCAAGTCTGTCCACAGGGCTTTAAGAAATTAGCAGACTTTAGGATGCTGGGGGAAGAGGGTTTGAGAAATGTGGACCCAGGTATCCAGCTACAGGTGAATAAGCATTTATATGACTATTTGTGGTATAGGAATGTCCCAAGCTCCACAGAATCTGTCTAACCTCCAAAAGTCCTTCCCAAGATTAAAGTTATCTATTTCTATCCAGTTCCCTTACTTCTTTAAGAGTATAAGAATGTTCAGCTGAGAGAAACAGTAGAAAAGAGCCTTTTATTGAACTTGGACTTCCAGGCTCTGCCACAGACTATGTGCGTATGAAATCTGTCATCTCCCTTCACATGTTTACTTTTTTTTTTTTATTTCGTCTACTATAAAAGGAAAGTGGAGGGCTAACAGATCTTATACATTCAGGTATAAGAACAATGTTTTTTTTTCACATTGCACTAAAAAATTTCTTTAACACATCCATGATGTTGGAAGACATCTACATGGTAAAAGCACATCTCTCAGCCTTCATTAGAATAGGTCTACCTCTCATTATAACAGTTATTCACTCTTACTAACTTTTAAGCAATCAATGTTAATTGCCACTATCAAGAACAACAATCCAAGGGATTATAAACTATAAGCATCCTGCCATGAGTCCTCTTTGGTCCAAGAGAGCAATGTAAAATAATCATTCCTATTAACAATAAAATGCTAATATTAATAAAATGATTGATTAGTCAGAAATTGTCTGTCATACTTTTTTAATTGTCACACTCCCATTGTGGAGAAAGTCAGTACTCCATCCTAATTCACAACACATATTATGAACAGAATACAGGCCTTATTTTGCCAAACGCTATCTTGATATTTGATTAGTTTCCTTAATAAATCTTGGAAAATATCCAAGAAAAAGGAACACACACAAAAATAGCAAAAGAACCTCAAAGAGAAAAAGATGAAAGGAAATGAGGAAAAAAAAGATGGATAATGGCCTATTGATGCATATAGGAATGTGCCTGGATAAAGAAAATAAGAGATTATAATAGAGTCTGAAACTAAATGACACAAAACAAAGAAACAAATAAAAAAAGAGAAAAACAAGCTGGGATCAAAAGTGGAGTAAGAATTGTCAGAAATATAGGGAAGCTAAATTTAAAAAGAGGAAATGTGATAGTAAGGGTGGACCTGAAGGTAAATGTACAAAACAATTGTGTGCAGGTTAATAGGTGTCAGATAAAATTTGTGAAAGGATCCATAGGATGTGGAAGGAGAGATAAATGAAAAAGAAAAGGAGGAGAAGAGAGATGCATCTATCTTTTTGGAGATATTTATCATGTGTTTTATGTATTATCTCATTTGTCAATTAAATTAGTGCTTTGAATTTGGGGGTCCAGGGTGGGGAGACAAGAGTTTTGTTTAAAATATACTAAGAAGAAATCTATTGGAACAATTGATGCTCTGGGATTAGGACTTTGTGGGTATCCTGAATAGAGGGAGTGAATGTGGCAGAGAAGACAAGGCAGTTTTAAAAGATACCAAATCTCTCTCTCTCACAAATGACCTCCAGCTTCTGTTTTAAAAGCTCCAGTGAAAAGGAACTCACCATTTTTAAAAATTTTCATTTTATTTTTTAATTTGTGGCATAAAACAAATTTTCATAACAGAATATTAAAATTAATTGAACATGAAACTAAAAGTCTACTATGCATAACTTGCATATTTTTAAATGCATGTTATCATGTAACTTTCTTTTTGTTCTTCTCCTTCCATCCTAGAGATAACTATCATTAGACACAAATAGAAATATATTTTATTAGTTCTTTCTCTGGAGGCAGAAAGTATCTTACTTTATATGGCCTTTAGAGTTAATTTGGGCATTTATAATAGTCAAAATGACATTCACTGAAAGTAATTCTTCAAACATTATTGCTCCTTTTGTAACTGTATTCACTTGGTTCTGCTCTATTTACTTTTCATTATTTCATGCAGATTTTTCCATATCTATCTAAAATCATTGAATTCATCATTTAGCATAATACAATAACATTCCATCACAAACATGTATGACAAGTTATTCAGCCATTCCCCCATTAAAAAACATCCAGTTATTTTAAAGTTGTCAGTGCAAAAAAAGATACTATAAACATCTACCTCTCTATCTCTATCTATCTATCTAAATATGTGTATGTGTGTATGTGTGTGTGTGTGTGTGTATGTGTAATGTCCAGGTGTCCAGGTTAGTTTCTGGAGGGCCTTGGGACCAGCCTTGGTCTCAGCAGAATAATCACCATGAGAATAGTCAGGAACAAAGTCCTAAGTCTTTATTGTCTCCTTCACAGTCTATGGCTCTCATAGTCTGACCCAGTCTCCTCCAGCATTCTGCGGGTCTGCCAGTCTGATCTTAGTGCAGGATGCAGGAGAGCCACAACAAGGATGATCAAAGATAGAATGTCTATCTTCCAGTCCTTATTAGCCCTTATATACCTTACTGTAATTACATCATTACAGCATACTGATTATGTGTGAACTTAGAGAATCATTACACCCTCATACTAAGTACTAAGTATATATATATATATGAAGTAGAGAACCATTATCTCATTAATTCCAATGAGTTAACCCCTTGTTTCACGTATTTTTGTTTCAAGTATACTTATCCAAAATTCCGCCTTCTACATGTGTGTGTATGTATATAAATACATATATATGTATACATATTTTTTCCTTTTGCCCTATTAATTTTTGAAAATAAATCTTGCATTGACATTAATGAGTCAAAGAATACAATTTACTAATTCTTTGAGTATAAGTACATATTATTATTCTCTAAAATGATGAGATTAGTTCACAATTCCACCAACAATGAATTAGTGAATCCATTTTTTCATATCTCCTTTAACATTTGCATTTTCCCCTTCAATCATTTTAGTCAATCTGATATTTATAAAATGATATCTCAAAATAGTTTCCATTTGCACTTCCTAATGACTAAGGAATTAGAACTTTTTTCCTATCACCACTATAAATTCCTTTGATTTCTTTATTGGAAAACTGTCCCTTCATGTCCTTTAACCATTTGTCAATTGAGGAATGATTTATGTACTTATAAATTTGACAAAATTCTTTATATATTTGAGATGAGACCTTTAACTGAGAAAGTGTTGATAACTTTCTCCCAATTTTCTGCTTTCTTTCTGATCTCAGCTATGTTTGTTATATTATTTGTCAAAACATTTGAATTTAATGTAACGAAACTATCCATTTTACACCTAACCTTCCTACCTCAGATTTTCTCATATTTTTTTCCTACCTATAAGTATAAATAATATATTCCATCTTTAATTTCCTTGTAATATCTGTGTAATTTTTCAACTTATCTTGGTAAATGGAATAAGATATTTATTTATGTCCAGTTTCTGGCATACTGTATTCCATTTTTCCTGATAAGTTTTTCAAACAATGAATGATTCTCCTCTAATCTTAAGTCTTTACACTTGTTAAATACAAGGATTTTATATTTACTTGCTGCTGTAAATTTTATATCTATTTTATTTCATTTATACAACTTCTCATTTCTCACCTAAGACCAGGTAGTTTTGATAATTATTGCTTTACATTATACTTTTAGACCAGGTACTGGTAAACCTTTTTCCTTTATATTTTAAAAATTATCCCTTTGATATTCTTGACTTTTTGTTCTTTCAAATGAATTTGGCATTTTTTTCTAAAATGGTAAAAAATTTTTTTTGGTAATTTAATTGGGATCATATTAAATATATGAATTATTTTGTGTAAAATTTTTATTTTTATTATATAGGTTCTGCCTCTCCATGAATAATAATTAAATAACATCTTCAGTTATTTAAATTGGATTTTTTTTTTACAGGTATACTTCCAGGTAGCTTATACTATCTATAGTGATTTTTTAAATGAAATATTTTTTACTATCTTTTCTTGTAGGGTTTTGTTTGTGATATATAATAATACTGATGATTTACTAGATTTACTTTATAGACTACTACTTTGCTAAAGTTATTGTTTCAGTTAACTTTTTTCATTGAATCCTTGTTATTTTTAAAAATATATTATATTGTCATTGCAAAAAGATAGTTTTATTACTTCAGTTTCTATTCTTTTCCTTCTATTTATTTTTCTTTTCTTATTGCTATTGCTTAGAATTTTAATACAATATTAAATAATATTAATAACTGTGGCCATCATTGTTTCAGACTTGATCTTACTGGTAAAAGTCCTAGCTTTTCCTCATTATGGATAATATTTGCTGTGGGATTTAGTTAAATGATTTTTTTCATTTTTTATCAAAATTTTCAGCTTAATAGAAATAAATGTAATGATTCATCAAGTTTTTTTCTCTATTAATATACATAGATAGATACAATCATATGATTTAAAAAATTTTATTACTGGCAAAATCAATTATGTTAATATATTCCTTACATCAAATCATCACTGAATTTGTAATATAAATCTCACTTCATCATATTGTATAATCTTTCTAAAATATTGTTGCAATCTTACCTTGTATTTCATTTAGTATTTTTTAATTAATATTTATTAATGAAATGGGTTTATACTTTTCTTTCTGCTTTTACTCTCTCTTGTTTCCTTCTCACATTTGTTTCATAAACAGTGTTTATTAAAATCTGCTCTGTTTTCTTTTTTTTTTTTTTTTTCTTTTTGGTGCTGAGGCAATTGGAATTAAGTGATTTGCCCAGGGTCACACGGCTAGAAAGCATTAAATGTCTGAGATCAGATTTGAACTCAGGTCCTCCTGACTTCAGGAGTGGTGTTCTATCTACTACACCACTTAGCTGCTCCTGTTCTGTGTTTTTTATCCTGAACAGTTTATTTAATATCGAAATTTATCTCAAATATTTGGTAGAATTATCTTTTTAATCTTTCTGGTTTTGGTACTTTTTTCTTAGAAAACTCATATAAATCTCATTCATTTTTTCCTAAAATAGGTCTATTTATTTTTATTTTTATTTAATAGCCTTTTATTTACAGATTATATGCATGGGTAACTTTACAGCATTAACAATTGCCAAACCTCTTGTTCCACTTTTTCACCTCTTACCCCCCACTCCCTCCCCCAGATAGCAGGATGACCAGTAGATGTTAAATATATTAAAATATAAATTAGATACACAATAAGTATACATGACCAAAACGTTATTTTGCTGTACAAAAAGAATCAGACACTGAAATATTGTACAATTAGCTTGTGAAGGAAATCAAAAATGCAGGTGTGCATAAATATAGGGATTGGGAATTCAATGTAATGGTTTTTAGTCATCTCCCAGAGTTCTTTTTCTGGGTATAGCTAGTTCAGTTCATTACTGCTCCATTGGAAATGATTTGGTTGATCTCGTTGCTGAGGATGGCCAGGTCCATCAGAACTGGTCATCATATAGTATTGTTGTTGAAGTATATAATGATCTCCTGGTCCTGCTCATTTCACTCAGCATCAGTTCGTGTAAGTCTCTCCAGGCCTTTCTGAAATCATCCTGTTGGTCATTTCTTACAGAACAATAATATTCCATAATATTCATATACCACAATTTATTCAGCCATTAACTGATGGGCATCAATTCAGTTTCCAGTTTCTAGCCACTACAAAGAGGGCTGCCACAAACATTCGTGCTCATACAGGTCCCTTTCCCTTCTTTATATTTCTTTGGGATATAAGCCCAGTTGTAACACTGCTGGATCAAAGGGTATGCACAGTTTGATAACTTTTTGAGCATAGTTCCAAACTACTCTCCAGAATGGTTGGATTCGTTCACAACTCCACCAACAATGCATCAATGTCCCAGTTTTCCCTCATCCCCTCCAACAATCATCATTATTTTTTCCTGTCATCTTAGCCAATCTGACAGGTGTGTAGTGGTATCTTAGAGTTGTCTTAACTTGCATTTCTCTGATTAATAATGATTTGGAGCATCTTTTCATATGACTAGAAATAGTTTCAATTTCTTCATCTGAGAATTGTCTGTTTATATCCTTTGACCATTTTTCAATTGGAGAATGGCTTGATTTTTTATAAATTAGAGTTAATTCTCTATATATTTTGGAAATGAGGCCTTTATCAGAACCTTTGACTGTAAAAATATTTTCCCAGTTTATTGCTTCCCTTCTAATCTTGTCTGCATTAGTTTTGTTTGTACAAAAACTTTTCAGTTTGGTATAATCGAAATTTTCTATTTTGTGATCAGTAATGATCTCTAGTTCTGCTTTGGTCATAAAGACCTTCCCCTTCCACAGGTCTGAGAGGTAAACTATCCTGTGTTCCTCTAATTTATTAATAATTTCATTCTTTATGCCTAGATCATGAACCCATTTTGACCTTATCTTGGTGTACGGTGTTAAGTATGGATCAATGCCTAGTTTCTGCCATATTAGTTTCCAATTTCCCCAGCAATTTTTATCAAACAGTAAGGTCTTATCCCAAAAGCTGTGGTCTTTGGGTTTGTCAAAGACTAGGTTGCTATATTTGTTGACTGTTTTATCCCTTGAACCTAACCTATTCCACTGATCAACTAATCTATTCCTTGGCCAATACCAAATGGTTTTGGTAACTGCTGCTCTATAATATAGTTTTAGATCTGGTACAGCTAAGCCACCTTCATTTGATTTTTTTTCATTAATTCCCTTGAAATTCTTGACAATAGGTCTATTTAAATATTCTATTTCCTCTTCTGTTAATCAAGGAAATTTAGATTTTATTACTTCTTTTTTGATTTTCTCCCTTTTTTTAATTGTGTTCTTTTTTTTCTATGTATATATGTACATCAATTTTAAAAATACACACTTCTTAATGAGTACATTGGGATTTTATCACTTCTTGAGTCAGTTTTTCATCATTTTTAATCAGCTTTAATTATTAGGAAGTTATTTTTGAACTATTGAGAATTTTAAAATGAGGTGAAGACCTTGATTTCAGGGCTCTATAGTGTTCTGTGGAGAAACATATGTAAGTTAATTATAATGATAGACTAATATATAGCATTTTCTTTGCTCTATCTCAATGTGCTAGAAAAGGCATCACTTGGGTGTCATGTTTGGGACAGGTTAAGGAATGTCAATAAAGGCTTAGTGGAAGAATTAAGTTGATTTTAAATTCAGGGAGGAATTAAAACATACCAAGATGTGTGGTGATTTTGTGAATGAAAAGGTCATTTTTAGAGAATGGGGGTTGAAGATAATAGAGAAAATGGGAAGAATCCATTTACATCTTGGCAGAAGGTAGAAGTCATGACAAGAAGATGGAGAATAATCCAGGTCAGCCTAAAACATAAGGAAAATGAAAGGGAACAGTTTAAAATAAACTTCACTATTCAAGCCCAATTGTAACCCAATGCTTAAAAGTCTTGAATGCAAAAAACTAGAATTTATATTTTATTTGCCACATGATGGAAATCACCAAAGTTGCTCAATATTTTATGATAAATAAAAACTTGAGTTTGGTCCTCTTGCATCCTTTCACTTCCATACAAAATGTTATATAACTACAATTGGGAAAAATAATCTGTGTCTTATCTATATCCTCGTGCACTGAGCATCAAGATGGAGAAAACCTGTACTACAACACTGGTTATCACCAAGAGATGCTCTATAAGCCAGTTCTCTTAGTTTAATGTAACAATGTATAATAGATGGAAAATTGGACTAGGAAAGAGGAGAAGAGGATATATATCTAGCTCAGACACTAATTGTGTTATCTGATTTGAGCAAGTTAACTCACCACACAAAATGCCAGTTAACCCATCTTTTAAAATAAGATAATAAAATTTGTATTAACTTCATTATTTTGATGATCAAATGAGATAGGGTAAAAAAAATTGTAGGCACCTACTCTGGGTAAATTGATTTTCTTTATCCAATTTTTCACATTTGACCCAAAGATAACAGATCCATTGTTTTTAATAGAAAAGAGTTTCTGTTTTAAAACACAAAGTCTTTTCTGAAATTTTCTATCCTGTATCTGTTTGCTGTTCTTCCATTTTCATTCCTACATGATCTCAAGACACTATAGCTTGGTTAGGTTGCTTTCCAAACTTTTTGAAAAATTGCCTTTAAACTCCTCTATTTTCATTTTAGAAAGTAAAACTGCTTATAAACTTCCATCATCCTCCATGCATTTGGGCTTAAATAGGTATTTTAAACAAATGTTTCCCACGACTTTGACATGTCTTTATTTTACAAGTAAAGCAAATCTTGTGACTCAGGTGCTTTACATGTTTTCTGGGGTTTTTTTTTTTTTGTTATATCAATTAATTTATATTGTTTTAAATATGAGAAATTATTGAAATATGTGTTGCACTTCATAAAAATTTTTTTCTCATATATACAACTTGTTTAAATTATTCAGAGGTAAGAACCTTGTGCATTTATTTTACTTGAGTTTTGCTTTCTTGGGACTTATAGTCCCATCAAGGTGGGACTATAAAAATAAACTTTTCTCCATCAGTGCTCTTCTCTGTTTACCTCAGATCAACACTTCAGTCTTTCTTTACAAACCATAGCCAGTCATGCAGGACCTCATAATTGTTATGACAGATGACACTGTTCTTCATATTTTATAAGTATTTATTATTTAGCAATTTAGGATAAAAGATTTGGATTTGAATCAGAAAATATGGGTTTGAATTCTGCTTTTCATAGAAATCATTTATTAGCTTTGGATTTTGTTTTCTTCAAGTGTATAATAAAGACTTTTTAACTCTAAATCTTTTGATCCTTTAAGATTATGAATAAACTTTAAATTATGATAAGAATCTTCAGGATCTTTTTTGTCTTTGTATTCATAGAATCTAGAAGCAAGCCTAGAATATAGTAAACTATTTGGCTGATTTTATGTGTGACAGTGGAAACTCAAAACCTCCAATGTTGCCTGTGGCAACCCAAAGATGTTGTCTGTGGCAAAAGTGTCAAATACTTTGCTCAAAATCTGGCAGCAAGAACCACTCTCACTAACTACCTCTATGGTTGACAATCAGAAATCAGAGCAAAGACATGGCTCCAGGGAGGTAAAGGTGGAATTAAATTATTGGAGAATGAATAGAAGTGGACAAGACAGATTCTGTACATCTTTGGAGAAGACAATCAGCATTGAGCAAGAGTAGTTCAATGAACTGGGGAATAGAGTTGGAATTTTTAAGCTGTGGAAGGGATGAGCTCAAGCCCAAACCCAAGAAGTAAAAGTAGGAAGGAAAACATCACAATTTATGATAGAGTTGAGTGAAATAGTTTTGTGCTTTTTTTTTGTCTGAGTTGAGCTCAAAACCTAATGGTAGAATTCTGGGATGAATCTGTGAAGGCAGCAGTTCCTGACTTTCAGAACACATTTTGTCTTTTTAACAGGATTTTTGATATCCTGAATCCTAGATTGATTACTCCAATTCCTGTACCTCCAGTCTCTTACAAATATAGTATCTCCTCCTGGTTATGTCACAATTACTTAATGAGAATGCAAGTGCAAAAAAGAATCAACATTTTATTTAATAGAAAGCAGAAGTAGGACTAATCAAAATATCATTTAACAATCTACATATATTAATATATGATAGTCAGCCATCAGTGCACATAGGATTTATGGAAAGAGGTCCAGTTGGCACATATTATAGTAAAATGTGGAAGTAGAGAACCCTGTTTCCTTGGAAACTCATAAGTGAACTTGAAGAATATGGCAGGAGTCTCTTTTGGGAACAGTGTTTCATGCATCACCTGTTGTTCCTTTGAGGTTTTTAACTCTTTAGCTGGAAAAACACACACACACACACATTCTCTATTGTAACTAGATTGGATTGTAGAAGTAATATCTAGTCCTTTTATTAAAGCAGAACCATTATTCTCTTTAATGATACCTGAAACCTAAAGCTGGGATGAGCAGCTCTCTAAGTTGGCTGCCTTGATTGAGTTCTAAATGCACTTTAAGTTGTTTCAGTGACAGTTTGGTTGAAAAGTTACAAAGGTCCTCAGACGTGCATTCTGGGATAACCACTGAAGTGAACAGGCCTAATCATAGGAGAAAGTAAGATTCTGCTTTTTCTCAGAATATACTCAGCTTTTGGACAGTTAAAAGAGAGTCTTGTTCAATGAGTGGCTGGGCTTACCTGTGCTCAGTCCACTTTGTCTCTGTAGATGACACTAGAGAATAATATACTCAGTCTCCACACAACGTTCTGCCTTCTTCAAGGAGCTCTAGAAGCTCCAGAGCTCTCCTAACAAGCAAGCTTCCAGAGCCATGCCAGAACTTGGCCAGCTTCAGTTCAGAGCAGGCTTTCTCTTTGGAAGCATCTCTGCTGGGCTCCTCTCAGGAGCACAGAGGAGTCTTTGATGGGCTTCTATTTTTGACATCATCTTCCCTTTCAGGTGGAAGATGTTTTCTTATTCTCTGCATCTTTGCCTTCTAATACTACACACCAGGGTTTCCTTGTAACTAATGACCTGTCAACTGAGGTTAAAGTAAATACAGTAAAACCTAAGCATATCTAACTAAAAATAAAAACTTCCAAATCTATATCTCAATTAGATCTAATATAATAATATGTAAATTTTTCAGAAACTCTCCACATTACATTCTTTGATTTACATCGAAATCTCCCAAATGCGTGAACTCCATTGAGTACTTAGAATTTATGAGCTCTCTAAAGGTGTGAACACAAGCATTGTTTCCATCAGTTGTACTTAGTACCTTGTTTCAAGTTCTGGCCCAAAATATCTCCTTCTAAGATCAAATCAATCATATTGAACCATGCCAAATTAGATAATTATTGTCTCTATCAACTCTAATGGCTTAACACTTTGTAAAGATTCCAACAATTGAAGCTCTGAAAACAAGCAAATATAATAAGGTGATGGACCATACTATATCATAGTTATTCCCATGTTTAGTCAGTGTTTTGTGTGTGTGTGTGTGTGTGTGTGTGTGTGCAGAGGAAGGGAACTCTTTTTCAAATAAGCCATCAAATTTATCTTTGGCTTTATTTATCTGTGTTGTGAGACTCAAATTGTTTTTTTTCACATGAAAGTCTCCTTTCTAATCCTTTTTCCAAATAAAATGTCCTTCTCCAAAAGTAGAAGTCCCTTAAACCAGATGATCTCAAAATGTCATATTTACTTCTTTGTCTCCTTCTAGTCTAATATTTTTCTGTATTTTTGGAAATTGTTCTATTATTATTGTTTCTATTGCAATCATTGTTTTGATTCTGTTTCCTTTACCCTATTGCCACCTGACATGCCTTTACATTTTATTTTCATTAATTTAATTCAGCAAGCATCTATTAAGTGCCTCCTATGTTCCAGACATTGTTTTTGGGTTGCTGATATCAAAGAAAACATTAAATATTTATCTTTGATGAGTTTACATTCTATGGGAATACCTTCTTTATACATACATGCATACATACATAAAATGACACTTTATGTACTTATTTTTAAAATAAGTATACAAATATGCACATACTACAAGCATATAAGCACATAAGTACATATGTACATACATAGACAAATACACATAACCATATATTGATTTATCTATATGTGTGTTTATGGTACTTATATTCAGAATAAATAAGAATTGAACAGAGAAAAATCACTAGGATTAAGAGAGATTTAGAAAAGTTTCTTCTAAAAGATTGAATTTTACATCAAGAAATCCAGACAAGCCAGAACATTAAAGAGAAATTGCCCAGAGCCAAGACATCTTGTTCCTGAACCAGCTAGGAAACCAGTATCACTGAGAAGAAGAATATGTAGCTGGGAGTATTGTGTAAGAAATCTGACAAGGTGGGGCATCTGAGGGTAAATTAAAATTATGAAGGGCATTGAAGGCCCAGCTGAATTTTGAATTTGATCTTGGAGGTAATAGGAAACCACTAGAGCATGTGAATGATATATTTGGACTTCTGTTTCAAGAGCATTACTTTGGTGACCAAATGAAGAATAATTGGAGTGAGAAGAGACTAGAAATAACTGTCAGATAACAAATAGGTTATGAAATAATATAGGCCTGAAGTGATAAATGTCTAAGAGTGTGGTAGCAATATCAGAGCAGAGGAAGAGGCATATTTGATAGACGTAGCCAAGATAAAAATTAACAGATCTTGACATTGGATTATATCTGGAATTGAGAAATAAGAAAGATTTGAAAATGACAGTTGGTTGGGAGCCTGAGAGATTAGAACAATAGTGGTGCTCTAGAGTAGTTATAAGCAAGTTTAGAAGGAGGGTGCTGCTTAAGAAGGAGATAATTCAGTTTTAGATGTGCTGAATTTCAGGTGTCAACTGGATATCCAGTGCTGGATTTTTACATTCATATGTTTAAAAGTGAGTTGACAATGCAAGAAAGAAATTATGAGCAGAAAAATTAGGATAAGAATGGTAGATTTGACAATCATCATCTTAGAGATGCTACTTAAATGAATTGATTAGAAGCTGATTAGATCATCGAATGAAGTACTTTGGGGAAAAGAGAGGAAGGCCCAGGACAGAAGGCCGTGGGATATGTCTGTTAGAAAATTTGATCTGGATAAAGATCTAGAGAGGATACTGATATGAAATGGTTACATATATATCTATATTTTTATTTGGTACAAATAACAGATCTATGGTTTATTCAGTGTATGAAGCACCTGGTGAGGAACTTTCTCTTCAAAGGCAACTTGGAACATAGGAGAATTGTTTAGACTTACTTAGTGTCAGAGGAGAGACTTCAACTCAGTCTTTCAAGTCGGCTCTCTATTCACAAAAGGATTTCAGTCAAAGGACAGTTGAGGAGATAGTATATAGAAAATAGGAAGATTTTAAAGAGTGGATTACCTCTGAGCTAAAATTTTAATGAGGCAGTAATTAAGAAAATGAAAGTGAAGAGTGAGAAGGAGTTTGTTCCAAGAAAGAAAACCAGCTTCTAGAGGTGGAAGATAGAGATGGAGTACCAATTTTGAGGAACTTTAAATAATCCAGCTTGTCTGGAAGATAGAGATCATGAAAGGCACTTATATGGAATAAGGATGGAAAGGTAGCTAGGAATCCTAGGAGGAAAGATCTTGAATACCAAGCAAGGAATTCATTAAGTATCAGAGAACCAAGGTGATTTTTCTATAGAGAAGAGATACAAGACTCGTGTTTTCAGAATATTTCTTTGGCAGCTCTTTGGAAAATGGATTGAAAAATGGGTTATCTATGAGTAAATGTTTCTAATTAGACAATCTTATGGTTTATTAATCTGAAAGTGAAGTACTATCTGGATAAGAGGGGAAATTACTATCTCCTATTTGTAATTAAAGAAGACCTAGACATCTCCATTCAGAATCTAAAGTAGTAAAACAAATGGAAAAAAAAAGTTTTTTGTCAATTTGAAAAGATCCTAGGTGCTTTGAGTAATTGGATGAAAGAAGATGTATCCATACAAAAATTTTCTTTTGATTGGTTTGAAGAATCAGATTCATCTCTTAAAAATCAGCAAGTCATTTGCAATGATACATTCTAGTAAAAGGCCACTTAAGGCAAGGTTGCATCTAGCAGGTAAGGACTCCTGAGAGAATTGTCTTTGGGATGGAAGAAAGAAGAAAGAGAGAGAAATTTCCCCTCATTCTCCTACCATTAAACGTGGGAAAATCTAGTGAACTCTGAAAAGTTGTGTGTGAGACAGGTGCTAGACCCCCTTTCCCAAATTAACTAAGCAGAGACATCTTTAGGTACAAAAAGAAAGCATTTATTTAATCCCTACAGGGACAGGCCCAAGCACACCTAGGAGGCATCCCAGCTTCCACCATGTGCTCCTGGACCTGCTCAGCAGGAAGTAGTAGCTGGTTAAATAACAAAAGACCCAAGTCTTTTCATTGAATAAAGGAATTAACCATCATTGACCAATGGTCACCAATGTTGTCTGCTTCCTGTAACTTTTTTTCACTGACTTAGTGTTTGAACTTTAGAGACCTTTAGGCCTTGAGATCATGTAGCTTCCTAATATATATTAAATATGAGCAATTCCTCTATACATATTTCCATATTGATCATGCTGTACCAAAAAAAATCAGATCAAAAAGGAAAAAAAAAGAGAGACCAAAAAAAAAGCACACAAACAACAATAAAAAATGTGAAAATAATATGTTATGATCCACACTCGATCCCCACAGTACTCTCTCTGGATGTAGATGGCTTTCTTCTTCACAAGTCTTTTGGAACTGAGCTGAAACACATCATAAAAGCACAGCAATTTAGATCATATTTGGGGGAGAAAAACTTCTCTTCCCACTCAAAAACTCCATTCTCAAAGAGTGTCTGAAATCTCTGAAATGTCTCCTGAAATGGAGACACAGATCCCTGAGAGAAAAATGGCAAGGGCTTCTATCTCTCCCCTAAATTTTGTAGCCTTCCCAATGAACTATTGTCCCCAAGTCCATGTGGAAATCAAACATACTGTTTTACAGAATCCAGAGTCCCCTGAGAAATTGGGACTCTTGGAGTTAGGGAACATAAGGATCCGTCTAGAGAGAAACTGAGGCTGACTCCAGAGCATGAGGTTTTGGGGAGCCTACCATTTTTTAGAAAGGCTGAACTGGACATAAGTTTATATGCCATTCCCAGTCTCTTCTAGGGAGAAAAGCTTAAAAAGTTACTTTGCATCAATATGCATAAAACAAGTGCTTCTAAATTCCAAAGTGGCCATTTCTTTTACTTTGTAATTCAGATAACTGAGAAAAACAT
This sequence comes from Sarcophilus harrisii, assembly GCF_902635505.1. Lineage (NCBI taxonomy): Eukaryota > Metazoa > Chordata > Mammalia > Dasyuromorphia > Dasyuridae > Sarcophilus > Sarcophilus harrisii. Next base: position 169,510,534 of record NC_045427.1, read on the forward strand.
AGAAGACAAAAAACAGCCACACACTCACACACAAACACAAACTGCTTTAAAATTCCTTTCTTCTTATTTTACCCTTTGTTGTACCACAGTTCCCTTTTATTGTCCTGACTCAGTTTCCCTAATTGTCCCGATTCAGTTTCCCTAAATTATTCTACCTCAGGTCCTAATTGTAATGCTCAATTCTTCAATACCATCCCTCCCTCCTAATCACATGATCCAGATAAGGAGAAAGTCCTTCTATTTTAGACATCATCAGAATGTCTGGTGCCTCCCCCCACCCTGTCAGAACCAGATTGAGAGTCCTATTGCCACTCTCAGCATTCTGACTCCGCTCCTGCCTCCGTTTACCCCTGTATCTGAGCCGTGTGTGTGTGTGTGTGTGTGTGTGTGTGTGTATGTACATATATATATATATATATATATCACTGAGAAGTAACATTGGTTGCTGAATTATTGGAGACAATAGTCTCATTCAGCTCTAGGACCAAACCATAGATCCATTTGATCCCAGTAAATCTTTCCCTTTCAAATAAAACATTAAAAATTCTCTAATCTCTATCTTGCCTCAGTTTCTCTGGCATTACATCTTTACTCTAGGGATTCATCCCAGTTTTTCAATTTCTTTCTTAGGTTTTATGTAAATTGTGTCCTCTTTAGGAGCAAAGAGATTTTTGTCAACTTTTACCCCATCATGGGCCTTAGCTGTCCCTGACTAACTCCAACCTCAAGGTACAAGAATAGATGGACTATAGATTACAAAGCAATTTGTTCAAGATTAAGCAAAGCTTTTTTCCCAAACTATGGCAAAGGTCAGTTTTCTGAGGAGGCTTCACATCCATCCTCCTCAGAGGATTAACCTCTAATTATAACTTGAAACTTTACAAGGACAAGTGCTTTAACCAAAAACCACAGGTATTAGCTAATCTTAGGTAGACATTCCTTTTCTCCACATCAACATTAAGTTCCTAAAGAGTGTGTCATTGGCTAGTATTATTAACTTCTTTGTTCTTTGTCTCTGGGGTAGACTCCTGCATTTAGATTGTGAGGCTGGACTCCCCAGTCAATGGGAAAAAAGTTTTGGGGGGAAGGGGAGAAGGGGGATCATTGGACAGTTTTTTGTTTTATGGTCTATGTAATTCAGTGTTTTGCAACTTAGGCTTTGTACCCTTTCTATGGCAGTTGGAAAGTTGCCCATTCTGGTGAGATTGTAATAAATTCCTTTTTATCTACTACCTTGAAAGTCTCTGATTTCAATTTGGGGAAGTTGATCTGTCCCATACACCAGAGGTTTCCTATACTAATGGAATGTCATAGTCTGAGATTTAAAATAGAAACTCAGTCCAAAGCAAGGGAATAGTAAAGGGTAGGGAAAAAACTGAGTTTAGGGTAGCCAGTGGTAGGATAGGGAGGGAGAAGACAAACTAATGGACTATAAAGAACCAGATGTTTAGGAAAGGTCTCATGCAGAAGATGGCACTTGAGCAGTCTTTTAGTAACATGGGCATTCAAAGAGGCATAGTTATATTGGGGTATCCCAGACATTGGCAACAGCTCATAAAAAGGCAGGCTCATTAGAAATGGAATGTCCTATATACTGAACATTAAACAAGCCAGGTTGGCCTATTATCCTTTCTTATTGAGCTGCTTTCTTTGATTTCATGAGATCCAGAAATTCATCATTTTGAAAAATGCAATCAACTCTGAAACTCTCACCTCCACATATCATCTCCCTCCCCTCAGGATTTCATCATTCTCCTCACCTCAGGAATTTATGCCATGCCTGACAACTTCCTGCACATCAATACCATCCTGGTGGAGTATATACAAACTAAAACAGAGAAGCAAAGGGAAAGCAGGAAAGACAAAGAGATAGGATCAAAAGTGTGGGGGTGGGGCGAAGGGACAATGATAAGAAAGGTTAGATAAAGAAAGAGGAAATGTGATTAGGAATATGACTGCAAAAGTCCACGTACAAAAGATTTGTCTGAAGTTTCATTGTTGTTTAAACATATGAAATTTGTGAAAGGATCCACAGGATATAAAAGGAGAGAGGTAGACAAGGGTAGTGGATTGGACATACATTTTGTGGGAGATACAAGCACTTTCAAGGATATAGGACAATTCTAGAGAGGAAGCTCCCTCTATTAATGAAGGTTATAATTTACTTTACAGTGTAATGCCAGAGAAACTGAGGCAAGACAGGGAATAGTTTAATTTTAAAGTGGAGAGTTTAATAATAAGCTAGCTGACCAAAGGGACTATCATCCAGATCATTTGGTCCCAAGAGACTAAAACAGGGAACTTTTGTAGCTACAATTTTATAGAGAAACTAAGGCAGATAAGCGGGGTGAGGACACTAGGTAAGCAGACAAGCCATAATTCCAGGAAAGAACAATAACTTAGTCTTGATAGAGAGAGGATTAAGATAATAAGGACAATGGCAGAAGACAGCGAGGTGAGGGATAATACTCAAAAGGAAGGGGAATTATCCCAGCAAGGATTGATAAAACATCCGGATTTTATGACTCAATGAATATAAAATGTCCAGAGCTTTAAGATTTTTTTTTCCTGACTCAATTTCTCCCAGCCCTAATGGCAAGGAACAAAAGAGTGGGGCTATAACAATTTTATTCAGTGCATAATAATTTGGGCATAACAACAATTGAGGGTCTAAAAGAGCAAGTGATTTGATCTCCTTTGTGACAGATGGAGCACTAGGCCCAAGAACTTTCTGATAGACAAATCAGTCCTTTCACCACTCTTCTGTCACTGTGACTATGTTTTGGAGAGAAAATGTAAAGATAAGAGAAGAGAAATGACAGGAGATACAGAATTTTAAAAACCAATGAGTAACCTCCCATTTTATTTCTGCTTCAGATTGGTGTGAGCCTGAGCAGAAGAGCTAACATAAGGAGAATGTTCAGTTCTCTATTTCTGACCACCAATAACTTCCACACAGTCGGCACATTGTCAATATTTTCAGGAGATGCAGACTTGGCAAAGAAACTGGTTGGCATAAAACTTGTGGAAATCTAAAAGTTCAGATTGTCCTTATGAGCCATGAAGGCTCAATTATCTTGTCCTTAAGTATAAGATTGTAGTTCAATATTTGTATTATATAGATACTGATCAAATAAATACTTGGGAGATTGAAAGATAATGATTGCAATCTATTTACAATGTGTTCATCCTTTTATGTGTCCATAACTAGTTACCATATGACTCAGTAACTCATCCCTCTTGCTTAGCTGGAGCAAACCCACTTTAAGTTCCCAAGAATATATTTTTCATATTTCACTGGGATGAATTCAGCTTTAGCCCCTCCAGTTTATTCAGTCCTTCTAAAAGGATAGTGATGCTTTATCAAAGTCAATGGATTCTATCCCACCTACTTCCACCCACACTTCATTCCACTTTTAACTGTCCCTGGTCAGTTTCTTGTTCTGATTTCTGGTTATCAGTGATAGTGGTGAAGAATGAGGAGAACAATAAAGGAAAACAGGTGACTGATAAAAGGGTGGGATATTTTGAGAGATTATAGTCAGAAATAATACACCTGTGAGGAGTGAAAGGGGGAAAGGAGAGGGAGAAAGAAGGATAAAAATGGGAAAATATGATGGAAGAAAATACAGAGTTAAAAATAATAACTGAATGAGTATAGGATAAACTCACACATAAAATAAAAGGGGATAGTAGAGTAGATGAAAAAAACAGAATATTGAAATATAATGTTCACAAGAAATACATTTGAAGCACACACACACACACACACAGAGTAAAGGAATGGAACAAAATTTACTATGCTTGAGTTACAGTTTTTTTTTAAAAAGCAAGAGTTGCAATCTTCACTTCAGAATGAAAATGCAAATACATAGAATTTTTCCTCCATTTTAATATATGTTTTTTAAAAATTTTATTGAAGTTTTTTTTATTTTCAATACATATGCAAGGATAATTTTTTCAACACTGATGCTTGAAAAATCTTGTGTTCCAATTAATACATAGAATTAAAAAAGGTAAGGAATGAAACTATACCTTTTAAAAGGTATCATAGACAATTAAGTCATTTTAGCAGTAAACTCACATGCACCAAATAGTATAGCTTCCATAGTGTTAAAGAAGTAAAATGATTTACAATAGTAAATAGAAAGTAAATCTATTGGCTAAGATGACAGGAAAAGATAATGATGTGGGAAAATTTTAATACTAATACATTGTTGATGGAATTGTAAATAGGTCCAACCATTCTGGTGAGAATTTGGAACTATGCCCAAAGAGTTATGAAACTGGGCATAAACTCTGATCCAGCAGTGTTTCTAGTGGACTTATATCCAAAAGAGATCTTGAAGGAGGGAAAGGGACACACATGTGTAAAAATGTTTGTGGCAGCCCTTTTGTAGTGGCAAGAAACTGGAAACTGAATGGATGCCCATTTATTGGAGTATTGTTGAATAAGTTATAGCATATGAATGTTATTGAATATTATTGTTCTATAAGAAACAATCAGCAGGAGGATTTCAGGGAGGCCTGGAGAGACTTACATGAACTCATGCTAAGTTAAGTGAGCAGAACTAGGAGATATTTGTACACAGGAACAAAAAGATTATATGATGATCAATTCTAGTGGACATGGTTCTCTTCAACAATGAAATGATTCAAGTCTGTTCAAATGATCTTGTGATGAAGAGAACCATCTACACCCAGAGAGAGAACTGTGGGGACTGAGTGTAGATGACAACATAGCATTTCACTATTTTTCTTGAGGTTTGATGAAACTTTTATTTTCTTTCTCATTTTTTTTGATCTGATTTTTCTTGTACAGCAAGTTAATTGTATAAATATGTATGCCTATTTTGGACTTAACATACATTTTACCATATTTAACATTATATTGGTTTACATGCCATCTAGGGGAGAGAGTGGAAGAAGGAAAAAAAATTGGAACACAAAATTTTTCAAGGGTCAATGTTGACAAAATTATCCTTGCATATGTTTGGAAAATTAAAAAAAAATTCTGAGGGGGCAGAGCCAAGATGGCAGAGAAGACACACACGGCATCCTAAGCTCCTCTCCTACCCTCAGTACTAATTACCAAATTCAGCCTCAGAAATAGGTCTTGACTGGTAAAATCCACGAATATTGGGAATATGACAAATTACCAGGCGAAGATAAAGGGAAGATCACCAGAAAAGGTTTGTCCTGATTGGTGGGAGCAGGCCAGTGCAGGCAGGGAGGCAGAACCAGAGGCTAGCACACTGAAAGGACAGGGGCAGGGGAGGTCTCTGTGGGTAGAAAATTTTCAGGGAGGACTCTACACAGGTTGGCTGCTCTGCTTTGGTTGCAAAGCAGTAGATCAGCAGAGAAGTTACAAAAAAGCCAAAGGTAGAGTGTACTCCAAAAACCCCAGGATCTAACAGGATCTGGCTATACCCACCCAGCACCAAAAGTGACTCAGCACAGACCACAGCACAGTTGTATAGTCTCAGTCTGCAGGGTAGGGCTTTTGGCCAGGGCAGCCACAAATCTGCACAAGAGGAGGGCTCTGCCTGGGGCAATAGAACTTTTACAGTGGCTGTGCTTCCCAGAGCAGTAATACTTCCAGTGCAGGGCCCTTCCAAGGGCAACTGCTGATCTATACAGCAGGGTTCTGCCTGGGGGCAGTGACACTTTCACTGCTTGGCCACTCTTAGCAGCCCTTTTGAAGGACAGCTACTCTCCATGTATTTATTCCTGTTCTGCAGAGGAAACTGGTATCCTTCTTGCCCTGAAGGCATATCTTAAGGGCTTTTTAAAAAAAAATGAGTAAAAAAGTAAAATGTATACTAACCATTTATAGCTTCTATACAGAAAGAGAGCAGGTTTTCAACTTCGAGGAGACTAATAGCAGACAGTCTCCACATAAAACCCCAAAAGGGAATGTAACCTGGTCCCCATCACACAAGGCTCTCCTAGAAGAAATTATAAAAGATCTTAAAAGAGAGCTAGAAGAAAAAGGGGGAAAGGAAAGAGAAGCTATGCAAGACAATATGGAAAAGGCATATAAATCACTTAAAAGAAAATTTTGGTAAAGTGGGAAAAGAAAATAACTTCCTGAAATGTGAATTGGAAAAGGTAAAGAACTCCCAGGGAGTGCAGGGAAACAGAATTTGTGAATTTGAAAAGATAAAGTACTCCCAGGAAAGTAGGATTTGTGAATTGGAAAAGATAAGGAACTCCTAGGAAAGTAGCATTTGTGAATTGGAAAAATAAAAATAACTCAGTTAAAAAAAAAAAATTAGTCAAATGGAAAAAAAAATTCCATAGAGCAAAACAACTCATTTAAAAACTCAATTGGACATATACAAAAAGAAGTAAAAAAAAGCTAATCAAGAAAATAACTCATTAAAAATCAGAACTGATCTGATGGACCAGGCCATCCTCAGCAACGAGATCAACCAAATCATTTCTAATGGAGCAGTAACGAACTGAACCAGCTATGCCCAGAAAAAGAACTCTGGGAGATGACTAAAAACCATTACATTGAATTCCCAATCCCTATATTTATGCACACCTGCATTTTTGATTTCCTTCACAAGCTAATTGTACAATATTTCAGAGTCTGATTCTTTTTGTACAGCAAAATAACGTTTTGGTCATGTATACTTATTGTGTATCTAATTTATATTTTAATATATTTAACATCTACTGGTCATCCTGCCATCTAGGGGAGGGGGTGGGGGGGGTAAGAGGTGAAAAATTGGAACAAGAGGTTTGGCAATTGTTAATGCTGTAAAGTTACCCATGCATATATCCTGTAAATAAAAGGCTATTAAATAAAAATAAAATAAAATAAAAATCAGAACTGAACAAATAAAAATGAATGATTCTTTGGGACATCAAGAATCAGTCAAGCAAAACCAAAAAAAAAAAAAAAGATAGAAAAAAATGTTAAATATCTACTTGGAAACAACAACAGACCTGGAAAATAGATCTAGGAGAGATAATCTGAGGATTATTGGACTTCCTGAAAATTATGATGAAAAAAAGAGCCTTGACGCTATTTTACAGGAAATCATCAAAGAGAACTGCCCAGATATAATCCAATCAGAAGGTAAAATAGGCATTGAAAGACTTCATCAAACACCTTCTGAAAGAGACTCCAAAATAAAAACTCAAAGGAATATTGTAGCTAAATTTCACAATCAGACTAAGGAAAAAATATTACAAGCAGCCAGAAAAAAAAAAAAACCTAAAATACCGAGCCACAATAAGGATCACTCAGGATCTAGCTGATTCCACATTAAAAGAACAAAGGGCCTGGAATCTGATATTCTGAAAGGCAAAAGAACTTAGGATGCAGCCAAGAATAAACTACTGAGCTAAGTTGAGCACAAGGGAAGAAAATGGGCATTCAATGAAACAGATGATTCCATTTTTTCCTAATGAAAAACCCAGAGTTAAAAAAAAAAAAATTGATCTCCAAATATAGGACTCAAGAGAAGCAAAAAAGATAAAAAGAACTATTGAGAACTGTATTCTGTTATTGACATACATAAAGAGTGCGTTTTTAATTTGATTTTACTGTTATAATACAAAAAAGGCAAGTAGAAGTGGAAAGGGGATAGTGCCAAAAAAGGGTAAAGGGGAGATAAAAAAATGTGAAAATACATCCCACAAAGAGGCAAAGGAAACCTATCATATCTGAGGGAATTTAGAGAGGGGGAGGATCATCTTGTGAATCTTACTCTCATCAGATTTGGCTCAAAGAGAAAATATTAGACATATTTTGTTTACAGAGAAAATTCTCTCACCTCATTAAAAAGTGGGAGAGAAAAAGGGAAAAGGAAAAGATTAATAACAGAAAGGTATGAGAAAGGAGAAGGGATTGAAAGGGGGTGGGAGGGATTCTAAAGAGGGAGAGCTACATGAGGCAAGTGGTGCCCATAAGTTTAGTACTGGGGAGGGGGGTAAAGGGGGTAAGAAAAAGAAAAGCATAATCTGGGGATAATAAGATGATAGGAAATACAGAATTAGTGGTTTTAACCATAAATGTGAATAGTATGAACTCTCCCATAAAGCAGAGGCAGATAGCAGCCTGGATCAAAAGGCAGAACCCTACAATATGTGGTTTACAGGAAACACATTTAAAGTAGGGAGATACATACAGAATAAAGGTAAAAGTCTGGAGCAGAATCTATTATGCTTCAAGTGAACTCAAAAAATCAGGGGTAGCTATCCTGATCTCAGATCAAGCAAAAGCAAAAATTGATCTAATTAAAAGAGATAAAGAAGGAAACTATATCTTGCTAAAAGGTAGCATAGACAATGAGGCAATATCAATACTAAAAATATATGCATCAAGTGATATAGTGTCTAACTCCTTAAAGGAGAACCTAAGAGAGTTGCAAGAAGAAATAGACAGCAAAACTTTAATAGTGAAAGATCTCAACCTTGCAGTCTCAGAATTAGATAAATCAAACCACAAAACAAATAAGAAAGAAGTTAAAGAGGCAAATAGACTATTAGAAAAATAAGGTATGATAGATCTTTGGAGAAAACTGAATGGATACAGAAAAGAATACACTTTCTTCTCAGCAGTTTATGGAACCTATACAAAAACTGACCATATATTAGAGCATAAAGACCTCAAAATGAAATGCAGAAAGACACAAATAGTAAATGCAGTATTTTCGAATCACGATGCAATAAAAACTACATTCAAAAAAAAGTTAGGGGTAAATAGACCAAAAAGTAACTAGAAACTAAATAATCTCAGACTAAAGAATGATTGAGTAAAACAGCAAATCATAGACACAATTAATAACTTCACCTAACAGAATGAAAACAAACCATACGAAAATTTGTTGGATGCATCCAAAGCAGTAGTAAGGAGAAATTTTATATTTTTAGAGGCTTACTTAAATAAAATAGAGAAAGAAAAGATGAATGAATTGGTCTTGCAACTTAAAAAGCTAGAAAAAAGACCAAATTAACCCCTCCAATAAAATGCTAAATTTGAAATTCTAAAATTAAAAGAAGAAATTGATAAAAATTGAAAGAAAAAACTATTAGATTAATAAATAAAATTAAGAGTTGGTTTTATTGGAAAAAACCAATAAAATAGATAAACCTTTGGTAAATCTGATTGGAAAAAGGAAAGAGGAAAATCAAATTGTTAGTATTAAAAAGGAAAAGGGAGAATGTTCCACCAATGATGAGGAAATTAGAGCAATAATTAGGAGTTACTTTGCTCAATTTTATGCCAATAAATTTTATAACCTAAGTGAAATGAATGACTACCTTCAAAAATATAGGCTTCCCAGATTAACAGAAGAGGAAGTAAATAGTCCCATTTTAGAAAAAATATAGAACAAGCTAATAATCAAAGATTAATTAGAAAAATCCGTAAGAAAAAATCCCCAGGACCAGATGGATTTACATACGAATTCTACCAAACATTTAAAGAACAATTAAGTCCGTGTCACAAAAACTATTTGAAAAAATAGGGAATAAAAGACTCCTACCAAATTCTTTTATGATACAGTCATGGTACTGATACCATTGAGGTTGAAAACAGAGAAAGAAAATTATAGACCAATCTCCCTAATAAATATTGATGCTAAAATCTTAAATATTAGCAAAAAGATTACAGAAAATCACCCCCAGGATAATACACTATGACCAAGTAGGATTTATACCAGGAATGCAAGGCTGGTTCAATATCAGGAAAACTATTAGCATAACTGACTATATCAATAACCAAATTAACAAAAACCATATGATCATCTCAATAGATGTAGAAAAAGCAATTAATAAAATCCAACATTCATTTCTATTAAAAAACACTTGAGAGTATAGGGATAAATGGACTTTTCCTTAGAATAATCAGAATAATTATTCCTTAGAATAATATTTAAAACCTTCCGTAAGCATCATATGTAATGGGGATAAACTGGAACTATTCCCAATAAGATCAGGAGTAAAACAAGGCTGCCCACTATCACCATTACTATTCAATATTGTATTAGAAATGCTAACTTCAGCAATGAGAATTGAGAAAGAGATAAAAGGAATTAAAGCAGATAATGAAGAAACCAAATTATCACTCTTCGCAGATGATATGATGGTATACTTAGAACCCCAGAGATTCTACTAAAAAGCTATTAGAAATAATCCATACCTTTAGCAAAGTTACAGGATACAAAATAAACCTACATAATTTATCAGCAATCTTATATATCACTAAAAAAATCCAACAGTTAGAGTTATAAAGAGAAATTACATTTAAAGTAACTGCTGATAGAATAAAATATTTGGGAATCTATATGAGCAAATAACTCATTTCAAAAAATTCATTCAAAAAACATTTCCACACAAATAAAATCAGATCTAAACACGTGGAAAAATATTAAATGCTCTTGGATAGGTCAAGCAAATATAATAAAAATGACAATACTACCAAAACTAATCTATTTATTTAGTGCTATACCAATCAGACTCCCAAAAAATTATTTTAATGACCTAGAAAAAATAACAACAAAATTCATCCGGAAAACAAAAGGTGTTTGGCAAAACTTTCAAGTGTTTGGCAAAAAGTGCTGGGAAAATTGGAAATTACTATGGTAGAAACTAGGCATTGACCCACATTTAACACCATACACCAAGATAAGGTCAAAATGGGTTCATGATCTAGGCATAAAGAATGAGATTATAAATAAATTCATAGAACATAGGATAGTTTACCTCTCAGACCTGTGGAGGAGGAAGGAATTTGTGACCAAAGAAGAACTAGAGATCATTATTGATCACAAAATAGAAAATTTTGAATTTATCAAATTGAAAAGATTTTGTACAAACAAAACTAATGCAGACAAGATTAGAAAGGAAACAATAAACTGGGAAAACATTTTTTTTACAGTCAAAGGTTCTGATAAAGGCTTCATTTCCAAAATATATAGAGAATTGACTCTAATTTATAAGAAATCAAGCCATTCTGCAATTGATAAATGGTCAAAGGATATGAGCAGACAATTTTCATATGAAGAAATTGATACTATTTCTAGCCACATGAAAAGATGTTCCAAGTCATTATTAATCAGACAAATGCAAATTAAGACAACTCTGAGACCCTACACCCCTGTCAGATTGGCGAGGATGACAGGAAAAAAAAAATGCTGAATGTTGGAAGGGATGTGGGAAAACTGGGACACTGATACATTGTTGGTGGAATTGTGAATACATCCAGCCATTCTGGAGAGCAATTTGGAACTATGCTCAAAAAGCTATCAAGCTGTGCATATCCTTTGACCCAGCAATGTTGCTACTGGGCTTATATCCCAAAGAGAGATTGAAGAAAGGAAAGGGACGTGTATGTGCAAAAATGTTTGTGGCAGCCCTCTTTGTAATGGCTAGAACCTGGAAATTGAATGGATATTCATCAATTGGAGAATGACTGGGTAAATTGTGGTATATGAATATTATGGAATATTATTGTTCTGTAAGAAATAACCAGCAGAAAGATTTCAGAAAGGCCTGGAGAGACTTACATAAACTGATGCTAAGTGAAATGAGCAGGACCAGGAGATATTTATATATTTCAACAACAATAAATATGATGATTAATTCTAATGGGTGTGGCTGTCTTCAACAATGAGATGAACCAAATCAGTTCCATTTGTTCAATAATGAATAGAACCAGCTACACCCAGCGAAATAACTCTGGGAAAGGAGTTTGAACCACTAAGTAGCATTTCCAATACCTCTCTTTTTGTCCACCTGCATTTTTTATTTCCTTCACAGGTTAATTGCTCATTATTTAAAAGTCCAATTCTTCTTGTGCAGCAAAATAAGTGTATGGATATATATATATATATATATAGAGAGAGAGAGAGAGAGAGATATTTTATTTAACATATACTTTAACATATTTAACATGTATTGGTCTACCTGCCATCTGAGGGTGGTGGTGGGGGGAAAGATAGGGAAAAATTGGAAAAAAAGGTTTGCAATTGTCAATGCTGAAAAATTACCCATACATATAGCTTGCAAATAAAAAGCTATTTTTTAAAAAGTTCTTTTAAAAAAGAAATAAAGTAAATCTATTCTTACAAGCAACCTCGAATTCTACCCCTAAACTAAATAAATCTGACAAAAATAAACAACATTTAAATTAAGGAGGTGAATACATATTTAGAAAAGTTTGATATGACAGCTCTCTGGCAAAAAAATGAATGGAAAGAAAGAAATATACTCTTTTTTCAGTGGAAAGTGGAGCCTACACAAAAATTGATCATGCCTCAGGGTATAAAAATCTCACAATCAAATGCAGCAAAAATATTAAATTTATCATTTTAAGATCATGAAGCAATAAAATCATATTCCATACAGAGTCATGGGAAATGAGATTAAAAATTAAGTGGAAACTAACTAATCTAATCTTATAGAATGAATAGGCCAAACAAGAAATCATAGAAATAATCAATCTTTAATTAAAGAGAAGAATAATTATGAGACAACATGCCAAAATTCAGGGGATGCACTCAAAGTAGTACTTAGAAAGAAAACATCTCTAAATTCTTTGGTCAATAAAATAAAGAGCAAATCAGTAAATTGAGCATGCAACTAAAAATAACTTGAAAAAGAAAACAAATTGACACCTCTTCCAATTAAATACTAGATTGAAAATCTTGAAAATCAAAGGATATATTAATAAAAGTAAAAGCAAGAAATTCCTAGAACTGATGAATAAAATTAATAGCAAGCTTCATTTTTTTAAAAAAAGTTAAACAATAATGTAATTAGGTAGATAAAAGAAAATCAAATTACCAGTATCAAAAATGTAAGCAATGAATTCACCAACAATAAAGAAGAAATAAAAGTAATAATTAAGTGCAATTTTGCCTGGTTATCTTTCAATAAACTGATAAAGAAAAATTGATGTATTTTTACATAAATATAAATTGCCAGACCAAAAATCCCCACAAAAATTATTAAAATTTTTGATTTAAAGATTAAATTAAATTAAGATTAAAAGAGATAAGGCAGAAAACTATATCATGATACAAAAATGTGCCTTTGACAATGAAGTAATAGCAATTCAAAACATATATGAATGAAATAGTAAGCTTCCAAACTCCAAAAAATTTAAATGATTTACAGAAGGCAATATATAGTATTATCATACTACTGTGGAACTTCAAATTTCTCCTCTCAAAAATCTAGCCATAAAATCAATTAGAACGAAATTATGACATTTTAAAAAGTTTGAGATACCTGATTTCTAGGTGATTTTTCATTTTTATTCATTATTTTATTTATTTATAAAGCATCTTTAATAAAAGGACCAGTGACACTCTCAAATGCCAAAGACAATCATAGCAGCAGGCTCATAGCTTATATGCCTTTTCAAGAGAAGTCTTTCTAAGTGGTTAACAATTCATGAGAGGTGAACTTTTCCAAAAGATCTCAGTTGAGCTGAAGAGTGAGAGTGATAGCACTTCACTCTTGGGCAAACTATCCTCAAAATACATCCAGTTTGGGAAGCCTAGACAAAATATCTATCTCCACTCAAGCCCAAACTAGAGAGAAGAGGTAGAAAGGACCTTTCCAGGTAAGTCACCTGGACCAGGGAGGTAAGAGGAGTTAGGAAAGATGCAGCTTATACTAAAATGCATGGTCAGGGAGTGTCTATCATTAGAGACTGCCAGGTTACATTAACTAGTAGAAGATTGGAGAAATGAGACAAATAGATTTAAGAAGATAGAAAGTTTGTTGGCAATGGAGTAGGCATTCCAGAGGATACAGTGGAATTTTGATGCCAGAGAATTGACATATGAGAATAAGTATTGAAGTGATGAGAGGATTTACCAAAACTATAGGGGACACCAACCTAGAGAGGCTTTGAAAAGATGCTCATTGATGGAAAGTATGTATCCTTTTGTGGATGATTGTAACTTAGAATTAGGAGGTTCACTGATAAAGGACTAGGTAAGAGAAGGATAATAGTTTGGACAATAGCAACCCTTAAAGACCATATAGCTATGTGTGGAGGAACTCTAATCTATCAGTAGGAGGATCACTCCCAACAGTGAAATTCTGAATCTCCATGATTGCTGAGTAAATAGAGAACAGAAGTGGATTCATATTTTCATCAGTATAGGCAACTTCTACGGGGAGAAACTGTCAGTGTAGACCTACACTTGATTTGTTTGGGGTTTTGGGGGGGAGTTGTGGGGGTATGGGGAGAGAATTGCAATACTTTTTATATTCCTGTCCTCCAAGTTTATGAGGTTACTTATTTATTTTAATAATAACTTTTTATTTTCAAAATACATGCAATATAATTTTCAACATTCACCATTGCAAAATCTTATGTTTTAAATTTTTCTCCCTCCTTCCCACCACCTCCACCTCCTAGACAGCAAGTAATCCAAAATATGTTAAATGTGCAAATTTTTTATACATATTGTCACATGTATAATGCTGCATAAGAAAAATCACATTGAAAACGAAAAAAAATGAGAAAGAAAAGAAAAAGGGAGCAAACAATATAAAAGGTAAAAATACTATATGTTGTGATCCACATTCAGTCTCCATAGTTCTTTTTCTGGATGCAGATGGCTTTCTGAATCACGTGCATTGGAACTGGCCTTAATCATCTCACTGCTGAAAAGAGTCTTTGATGTCAGAGTGGATCATGATACATTCTTGTTGCTGTGTACAATGTTCTTTTGATTCTACTCAATTCACTTAATATCAGTTCACGTAAATAGTGACTCACTAGACTCTCTAGGCCTTTCAGAAATCATGCTGATGATCATTTCCTGTAGAAAAACAATATTCCATAACATTCATATACTATTTCTTATTCAGCCATTCCCCATCTGATGGGAGTCCACATGGTTTCCAGTTCCTTGCCACTACAAAAAGAACTACTACAAACATTTTTGCACATATGAGTCCTTTCCCCTTTTTTATGACCTCTTTGGGATACAGACTTTTTAGAGACACTGCTGGATCAAAAGGTACACACTTTAATACTCTTTTGGTCATAGTTCCAAATTACTTTCCAGAATGGTTAGATCATATCACAACTCTATCAACAATATATTAGTATCTCAGTTTGCCCACATTGCCTCCCGTACCTATTGACATCTTTTCCTGTCATCTTAGCCAGAGAGATGTGTAGTGGTACCACAAAGTTGCCTTAATTTCCATTTCTCTAATCAATAGTGATTTAGAAAATTTTTTATATGACTAGAATTAGCTTTAATTTTTTTAAATCAGAAAATTGTCTGTTCATAACCTTTGACCATTTATCAGAATGGCTTGTGTTCTTAAGATTGGAATCAATTTCTCTATAGATTTAGAAATGAGACCTTTATCAGAACCTTTCAATGTAAAAATTTTCCCCCAGTTTTCTCCTTCCCTTACAGACATCTTATCTGCATTGATGTTGTTTGTAAAAAAAACCTTTTTAATTTAATATAATCAAAATGATCCATTTTGCTTTTCATAATATTCTCTAGTTCTTTGGCCATATATCCTTTCCTTCTCCATAAATCTGAGAAGTAGAATATCCTTTCTCTGGGTGCAGATGGCTCTCTCCATCACAAGGCCATTGGAACTGGCCTGATCACTTCACTGATGAAAAGGCTTTGTTAATATTTTATTTAAGATTTTTGCATTGATGTTCTTTAGGAAAATTAATCTGTAATTTTCTTTCTCTGTTTTGACCCTACTGGTTTAGGTCACAGAACCATATCTTTCTTTTACTATGTTTTCCAAATAGTTTGTATAGTAATGGAATTAATTATTCTTTAAATTTTTGGTAGAATGCACTTCTAAATATATTTGACCTTCAAGATTTTTTTCTTAGGGTGTTCATTAATAGCTTGTTCAATTTCTTTTTCTAAAATGGGATTATTTAAGTAATTCATTTCTCTCTCTGTTAATCTGGACAATCTGTATTTTTGTATTTTTTCATTTTACTTAGATTATAAGATTTACTGGCATACAATTGGGCAAAATTTTTATTGCATCATGATCTGAAAAAGATACACTTACTATTTCTGACTTTCTGCATTTGATTTTCAGATTTTTATGTGCTAATACATGGTCAATTTTGGTATAGGTTCCTCGTGCCACTGAGAAAAACGCACATTCATTTCTGTTCCCATTCAATTTTCCTCAAAGGTTCATTTTGTCTAAATTTTCTAAAATTCTATTTTCCTCCTTAACTTCTTTCTTGTTTATTTTGTGAGTCCCTAATCACAGCATACCCAGTGGGATGTAGGTATGTCTATCCATATATCCATATACATATATATGTAATTTTTCTTATGTTTTCAGGTTCTAGGCATGTCAACCTTTCAAATGAACAAAAATATAGAAATGATTTCCGCTTTAGGAAGCATACTTTTAGGACAGCTAGATGGTTCAGTGGATAGAGCAGCAGCACAGTAATCAGGAGAACTTGAGTTCACTTCTGATCTCAGATAATTAATACACACTAGTTCTGTATACTGGGACACATTATTTCACCCTAATTCACTTACCTCCTCAATAAAAGGAAGCATATGCTTTCTCCATCATCTTATCTTCTTTCTTTAAAAACAACAATTATAATTTAGAATCCTGCACTTTCCTATTCTTTTACCGGGAAGGCACTTTTTAGCTCTACATACACCAGAACTGGCTCGACATGTCGCCTTATCAAGAAATTTACCATTGAAATTACCATACCTTGATGAAAGAAGAAAAAGAATGTTTTAAAATCTTTCTTTTATAATACCACGGAAAAACAAATAGTCTGTTATAATCTGAATCATACATTAGAAAAAGTTCATTTATTAATTTGATTATTGGAAGTATAATTTTTCAATAAAAATGTAATATGATACAATATGAAAAAAAAATCAAGGTCTTAATAAGAACAGAACTAGATTCTAACTCTTCTGTGCCATTTTTTAAAAAACAGTGTAAGCTTGTGAATCTCACTTCTTTGAGCCTTTATTCAATTACCTTTAAAATAGGAGACATTTTACTCACACTAAACTACTTTAAATAATTGGAAGGAAAATGAAATGAGTAAAGAGACTGGACCTGAGCTTTCACTGGTAGAGCATGTCTATCTATATTTCAGTTCTACTTATGTCTCTAACTACTTCTACATAGACCTACTGGACCTAAAATTAAGAATTCCAGAGGTCCTACCTGACTCAGACAAATTTCTGAACTGTGTGAACTTGGATAAGTCACTTACTCTTGGTTTACTTTAGCTTCATCATTTGTAGAATAATACTAATAAGTAGAAAAAAATAAAGAAAAAACTTAAAGCAGGGGCAGCTAGTTGGTATGGTGAATAGAGCCCTGGCCCTGGAGTCAGGAGTCAAATCTGCCCTCAAACACTTGATACTTATTAGAGTCTGTTGTGCTGGGCAAGTCACTTAACCATGATTGTCTCATAAAAAAAAGAAGACAACAAAGAAAAAAGTTAAGAGAAAAACTTTCAGTGCTAGCTATCACTGCCAAATATCAAAACAGACTAAATTAGATTCCTGGTTGATAAAATGCAAGAAAATTAGTTCCTTTGCCACTAGAAAAGGGTTTTGTGTTGGTTAGAAAATACCACCATATTTGGATTAAGGATTCTAAGGAATTGTAACTATTCCTTTTAATTTTATAGATAAGGACACTGAGGTTCATGGAAAAAGGGGAATTGCTTCGGTGCACATAAGCATTAATTACATAGCCAAAACTTGAACCCAGATTTTGTGACTCCTGATTCAGGGTGCATTGTTTTCTGTACAATCTGGTGCATCTCGTTATTCTTTCATAAGCAACCTGATGATAATTCTGTCAGTCCAAAAAAAAAAAAAAAGAGTTTTCTGGGATAAAAAAACTAAGCAGTGGCAAAATTCTCAATTTGAAAGACAAAAGAACAGTGTTTGGAAGAAATATGATCTTAGTTGCACTTGTCAGGAATGAGTATGAATGAAAAAAAATAGAAGTCTGTAAGCAGTGAGATTAAGGGAGTAAGAGGCATTATAGATTCTTCAATAACCAATTATTTTCTAAATATCTACTATATCTCCTATACCAGGCATTGTATACAATGTAGGGATCCATCTATAAAACTGATATAATGTAGCAGAAAAAGTTTGTACTGTTTTCATCCATTGGGATGTATGATCTCTGAGTTTGAATCCAAACTCTGTCACTCATACTACCTTGGATAAGTTGATTATTTTATTTTTTTTCATCTATAAAATGGGGTAGGGATTCATTAGTTGAATTCTCAGAAACCTCCAATGTAGGATCCTACAAATCTGGTGTGGTTTGAAAACTTGTTGAACCTATCCTAATCCAAGCTATCCTAAATCTTGTGCTTTTGAAGTGTACTTTAATTACATAAAAATCTGTCAATGCAAGATCTTTCAATCTCTTTTCCTCCTAGGTCTTTCTCCTTATGCCCCCAAATGCAGCATTTATTTACCTAAATTTGTTCTTGTAATGACATAATTAAATTAAATGCATACAGATTTCCCCTTAATCTTTCTTAGAGGTTCCAATACTAGTCTGAAGGCCAGCTAGTCCAGACAACTGATAAGGACCCTTATTGATCTCATCCTCCATATTTATGGTGCTATCTCTTTATAGGTCAGTCTCCTCCTTACCTGTGCTAGTACAGTAGATTAATTACAAAGAGCACCATGAAAACCAGGTGGAAGATCTTCATGAAAACTGTTTTCTGGAATTTCTAGGAATTTTGAGGAAAGACCAGCTGAGAGGTTAGAAGGATAAAAAATAAATAAGATCAGAACTGATTGAAACACTTTGCTCTGGTTGGTTGAATTCACTTCAGCTCTTACACACTTGAGTCTGACAGGAGGAAACTTTTCAAGACACTAGAATGTCCTTGTGTATATATATATATATATATATATATATATATATATATATATATAGCTAGGGGATTACCCAATAAAGAAGCAATATAAAGATTTTTTTAAAGGAAGTGTTACCATCCACACTGAAATTATAAATAATTGCACCTATTATGCAACTGGAAAAGAGTGGGCTCTTTTCTTACTCTTTGGACAAAAGTCAGTTGGGATGAGGAGAACCAAGTCAAATGTTTCGAGTTCTATAGCTTCTGTCACAGGCAACTTTTTCCTACAGGGAAGCTTCTTTAAAGTGAAGCCAACATAATGAAAAATGATAAATCTGCCTAAACTAAGTTATCTATTCAGTGTTATGTGAATTGAACTACCAAAAGCACTTTATAGGGTTAGAAAAATATAAATTTGGAAGAATGAAAAGTCAAGAATATAAAGAAAATAAATATAAAAATATTCAAAGGAAGGTGGCCCAGTTATGTCAGATTTCAAACTATATTATAAGGTGTTAATCATAAAAAAATAATCAAATACCAACTAAGAAGTAGCTGAATCAGTAGAAAAGAATAAGCACTTAGGAAATAAGAATGAAACATACTAGAAATCTAGTATTTGCTCCAACCTAAAAAAAATCTAAGCTTATGGGATAAGTGCTCATCATTTGGCAAAAAAAAAAATACTGAGGAAACTAGAAAATTCTGTGAAAGAAACTAGCTATAGACCAGAATAATACACTCTATACCAGTATGAAGTCAAAATGAACGAATGATTTAAAAATAAAGGATGATACCAAAAACAATTAAGAAACCAAGTAATCATTTGCCTGTAAGATTTAACAGAAAGGGAAGAATTCACGATTGAACAACAAATAGAGATCATTATAAGATATAAAGTGATTTTTTTTTATCATATTGCATTAAAAAAGTTTTTGTACAAAGAAAATTAATGCAACCAAGATTAGAACAGCAGAATATTATGAAAAATGTTTGCAGCAAGTTTCTCTGATAAAAGTATCATTTCTGAAATAAAAGGAGGACTATATCAAACATATGAAAATACAATTCATTCCCCATTTTATAGAAAAGGTCAAATATATGAACAGGCAATTTTTAAACAAAGAAATCAGTTACATAAAGTCATGTAACAATATTCTAAACCCTTATTGATAAAAGAAATGAGATTAAAATAGCAAAATCTTATATCTATTTCGTTGACTAATATTACAGAAAAGGAAACTGATAAATGTTGAATGGGAGGTGAGTGAAATTGAGACATTTATTCATTCTTGGTGGTATTATGATATAATCTAACCATTCTGCAGAGCAAAGACTATAAAACTATGTTTGACCCAGCAATAATCCTAACAAGTCTGTATCCCAAAGATATCAAAAAAGAGGAAGAGGTATACTTATACAAAAATATTTATAGCAGCTGTTTTTCACATGGCAAAGAATTGGAAATTGAGGGGATGGTCAGGGAATGGATAAACAACTTGTATATGACTATAATAAAAAGCTAATATGCTATAAGAAATGATGAGCAGGAAGATTTCAAAACTTGGAAGGATTTACATGAACTCATGTAAAGTGAAATAAGCATAACCAGGAGACTATTATATATAGTAATAGGAATATTGTATGATGATCAATTGTGAATGACAAATATTCTCAGCCATTCAATGATCCAAGAAAATTCCAAAGTAGTCATGATTTTTAAAAAATTTTCTGTCCACTTACAGAGAATAAAGTAATAAAACCTGAATTCTAATTGAAGCATATGTCTTTCACTTTTTGAACTTTTTTCCCAGTGTTCTTTCTTTTTGTAGTTTGTATCATTGTTTGCAACTTGACAATTTTGAAAATGTTTTATATATTTATACATGTATAACATATTAAGGTGATTGGCATCTCGGAGTGAGGGGAAGTGATTAAGCAAAGAAGACAAAGAATTTAAAACTCAAAATTTAAAAACAAAAAACAAAGGTTAAAAATTGTTTTTCAGGTAATTTCAGCTTCCAGGTATTTTTTGTGTGTATTATCTTCCTCTCTCAAAATGTAAGTTTCTTGAGATCAAGGACTTTCTTTTTTGGCCTTTTATATTGACATTCCAATTGATTAGCATAGTGTAATTATTTATGAACATCTTACTGATAAAGTTCAGATCATCTTTATGAGGCATGGTGATTCAGTGAGTTTGGCCTCAGGTATAAGATTGGAGTTCAAGATTTGTTTTATATAAAGACTGATCAAAGAAGGAGATAGAAAGATAGCGATTGCTGTCTATTTATAATGTTTATGTGTCCATAACTTTTTTTTATGTGTCCATAACTCAATAACTCATCCCTCCTGCTTGGCTGGTACAAACCTACATCTATTGCCTCAGAACTTTTTTTTATATTTCACTGTTTTGCCAAGAGCTGGACAAAATAAGAAACACAGTCCCTTTCAGAATCTTTCTTCTGAGTTTTTCTGTTACTAGGGGGCTTTGTCTGTAGGATAGGATATGACACTTTCACCCTATCTTCATTACACCCCTATATTTCTTCATACAACCTCTTATATACTGTATTTCATCACTTCTCTCACCTCATTAGGTGGGGGAAAAAAGTCTTCACTAATTTGTGTTTTTATATCTAGGCCCTACTAAAGATTATTTACTTTAAACCCATTATTTCAAAGATGAGGAAATGAGACCTAGAATGAGGAAGATCTGGGAGAATTCATATTTGTGTGAGATATAGGACTTTTTTGATTAGGTCAATTGAGTAATCTCACTTACAAAGGAAGGATTCATGCACTGTAGGTATTATGTGATATATAGTCCCTAGGTATATTTTGATTTTGGTTGGAAGGAGACCCAAGTTGTTTAATACCAGAATCCTGGATAGTTCCTTTCCTTGATCTGGGTTCTATACTAAATCACTGAGAGCATTTCTAACTTCCAATTTCATACAAAATACTAAGCAATAAGTTCTCATTTATTCCTGGAAGATCCTTATTGGTACCCAAATCAAATGTCCAAAACATGTGAGTATGGAAGAAGTGTGTTTCTAATGCAGAGGTCAGCAGGAAATATTGCTCATTCTCTTTTAGACAAGGCTCTCCCTAAAATAAAAAAAATATATATTCCTGCCAGATCCTTACTTCTCACATACCTGAGGAGTTATACCAAAACCAAAAGAGCAGATCTTTATAGTCTCAGATTAGTGTTCCAAATTCTTTTTTATACTTTTTTTTACAGAGACAGAGGTGGCAGTGAGGAGTCTCCCCAATTTGATAGAAGAAGAAGCTAAGACCATACTTGGCATGCTCCTTGTCCTATCCTTCCCTTCTTGAGAGGGAAAGAAACTTTAGAGTCACAGAATCAAAGTTGTATAAAATTTTAATAGTATGAAAGGAACCTCTTCAGTCATCTGATCTAAACCACATATGAAAAGAATCTGATAAACACAGCACAAATGACCTCCAGCCTCTACTATAAAACTCCAGTAAATAGAAATACACAAATTTTTTATTTCCATTTTATTTTTCATTTATGGAATAAAACAAGAATTTTCATAATATAAAAAGAAAATTTTATGAATTTGAAAATCTACTATGCACAACTTGCTATTACATCCTAGGCATAGCTTTCATTAAATATAAGTAAGTACATATTTTATCAGTTCTTTTTCTAGATGCAGAAAATACATTACTTTATATGTCCATTAAGAGTTAATTTGGATATTTATAATAATCAAAATGACTTATTCACTCAAAGTCGTTCTTCAAATATTATTGCTGCTTTTGTAACTATATTCATTTGTTTCTGCTCAATTTGCTTTTCATTAATTCATGAAGGTTTTTGATTTTCTACAATCATTGAGTTCATCATTTTGTATAATACAATCATATCCCTCAAAATCACACATGACAACTTCTTCAACCATTCCCCAATTTAAAAGAAACCCTGCTTGTCAGTGAAAAGACCTGCTATAAACATTTTATAATATGTTTATTACAGACATTATTGAGTCAAAGGGTATAGACAGTTTAATAACTTTTAAATAACAATTCCTCCAACAATGAATTAGTGTTCCAATTTTTTCATATCTCCTTTTACATTTTCATTTTTCCCATCAATCATTTCAATCAACATTATAAGTATAAAATAATATGTCAAGATGGTTTTCATTTGCAATTCCTAATGAGTAATGATTTAGAGCATTTTTTCATATCACTACAAATTCTTTTGATTTCTTCATTGGAAAATTGCCCCTCCATATCCTTTGATCATTTATCAACTGAGAAATTATTTGTATTCTTATAAATTTGACAAAGTTCTTTATGTATTTGAGATGAGACTTTTAAATGAGAAAGTGTTGATAATTTCCCCCCAATTTTCTGCTTTCTTTCTGATCTTGGCTATAATTGTTATATTTGTCCAAAAATATTTCAATTCAATGCAACCAAAATTATTTATTTTACACCTAACTTTCCCATATCTCATTTATTCATAAAGTATTTGCCTATCCATAAGAATAAGCAATATATTTCATCTTCTGTAATGTTCTGGTTAACTTTCTGGAGAGCCTTGGGACCAGCCTTGGTCTCAGCAGAATAATCACCATGAGAGTAGTAAGGAATAAAGTCCTAAGTCTTTATTATCTCCTTCACAGTCTGTCTCCTTCGTCTGGGGCTGAGATAGTTTTCTGGGAGATCTTCACATGGGCCTTGGTCTTAGTGAAGAAGTGAAGGAGACAGGACAGCCACCAAAAGGGTCTTTATCTTCGAGTCTGTCCTCCAGCCTCCAGTCCTCTGTCTTCTCTGTCTATCTCCAAGTCTCTCCTGTAGATTTGACTCTGACTTCTTAAATACTCTATTACAATTAAATTAATTCATCATATTGAGTATAAGCCAATTATTATATCACTAGGGAACCATTATTTGTTGTAAGATTAACTCACTCATACTGAACTATAGAACTATCAATCACCATGCTAAAATAGATAACCATTGTCTTATCAATTCCACTAAGTTAACATCTTGTAAGAATCCTTGCCTCAAGTATATTTCTCCAGACTCCAGCCCATTACAATCTTCTAATTTTTTTGTCATATCTCTCTTTATATCTAGGTAATTTGTCCTTTTTGACCTTATCTTAATAAATGGAATAAGATATTAATCTATGTCTAGTTTCTACATAATCATAAAATAATGAATAATTTTTCCTAAACTTAAATCTTTATACTTGTTAAATACAAAATTAGTATTTGTATTTGCTGCTGGAAATTGTATGTCTACTCTGTATCATTTATCTACCTTCCCATTTCTCAGTAACAGATAGTTTTTGTTATTATTGTCTTATGTTACAGTTTAAGATCTGGTACTACTAACCGCCTTCCTTTATATTAAAGAAATATTCCTTTGATATTGTTGACTTTTTGTTCTTCCAAATGAATTTTGTCATTATTTCTAAATTGGTAAAATATTTTTTTGAAAATTTAATTGGAATGGTGTTGAATATTCCTTAAAATTTTATTTTTATTATATTAACTCTACCTATCCGCAACACTGGATTTTTTTTTTTTTGCTGGTGTATTTCCATGTATTTTAGACTGTCTGGAGTGATTTTAAGTGAAGTATCTTTTAGTATCTTTTCTTGTAGAGTTTTGTTTGTGGTGTATATAGGAATACTGATTATTTATTAGATTTACTTTATATCCTATTACTTTACTAAACTTATTGTTTCAACTAAATTTTTAGTTGAATCTTGGGAATTTTCCAAATATCATATCAATGCAAAAAAAAAGTTTTCTTACTTCATTTCCTGTGATGTTCTCTTCTTTTATATAATATAATGGTTCTCTCTGGGAGCAGGTTTCTTGGGGAAGTTTTCTGGAGGCAGTCTTAGTTTCAGTTCAGAGTAATAATCACTCCAAATGCAGCCAGGTGTTAAAAGTTTAGATCTTTTATTGCTTCCTCCAAAATAGCCTAATAGTTTTCTTGGTGGCCTATCTCTCTGCTTGGTTCCAAGAGCTCCCTCCAAATGTCTCCAAATCCAAAGGTTTGTCCTTCAGCCTCCAGCCAGCACAAAAGTGGAAAATGGAATGTATCTCTTGTCTCCTTGCCTGGGGCTGGGCAGCTTTCTGGAGAGCCTTTCAGACCAGCTTTGGTCTCAGTGGGGGAAGTGCAGGAGGCCAGCAACCAACGGTGCTGTGAGATGAAGTGAATGAATCTGATTCCACCTCTGAGAGTGGGCTTGTGGGCTTCCTCCCAGAGTGCTCCTGTGTCTGCCCCAGAGTGCTTCTGTATCTTGAGAGCTTCTTGCTTATATGAGCTCTCTAAAGGTGTGAACAAAAGCATTGTTTCAATCAGTTCCACTTAGTACCTTGTTTCAAGTTCTGGCCCATAACATCTCCTTATAAGATCAGATCAATCATACTGAACCATACTAAATTAGATAATTATTGTCTCTATCAATTCTAATGACTTAACAGCTTGTAAGGATTCTAACAATTTCCCATTCTTATTCCTTCCATTTCTTTTTTTTTTTTCTCTTATTGCTGTTGCTTGGATTTCCACTAAAATATTAAATAATATTGGTAACAGTGATCATTGTTGTTTCATATCTGATCTTGTTAGTATATTTCCTAGCTTATTATAATACTTGCTGATAGATTTAGATAAATGTAGTGTTTTTTAAATCACTTTTGATCAATTTGACCAATTTAATAGAAATAAATATAATCATTCATCAACACTTTTAGTCTACTTTTATTAGTATAATCATACAATTTAAAATTTTTATTATTGGCGAAATAAATTATTTTTATAGGTTTCTTTACATTAAATCTTCCCTGAATCCCTCCCTCTCTCTCTGACTCTGTTTCTGTGTCACTCTGTTTCTCTCTGTGTGTTTCTACCTCTGTCTCTCTCTCACTCTCTGTGTGTATTTCTCTCTTTATGTCTGTGTGTGTGTTTCTCTGTATATATCTATTTCTCTATCTTTGATTCTGTGTATTTCTCAACTTGTGAATATTTTTGCATATCCACTTTCATAATTATTCTCATAGTCAAATATCCTGTTTCCTTGACTTTCTTATGTTTATGCTATTTATAGCTACATTTTGAATCATGTTTCTTTGACTTCTCTGCTTGAATTTTTTTCTCTTTGGTTCTTCTTTGTCCCTAGATCTTCCTGTATTTATCAGTAGTGTGTGGGACAGGTTTGGTGCAAGACTCCCTTCCCAATCTAATTAACTAATCAGAGATATCATGAGGTACAAAGAGAAAATATTTATTTAATCCCTGCAGAAAGAGGCCGAGACACACACCTGGGAGCCATCCCTACTCCCACCATGTGCTCCTGGAACCTGGCCAGTTTCTGGTTTGTCCAGGGTTTAAAAGGCAAAGGACTCAAGGCCTTACCATTGGATAAACTAAAAGATCGTAATCATCCTTGACCAATAATCACCAATGCTGGCTGTCTCCCACAGATCATGTCACTTCCTGCAATTTCCTGTATCTCAGGTTCAAAGTTCATTCCTCCAGAGAGTAAATGACCTCCCCAAGGTCTCAGTTCTGGAAGCAGGAAACATATGACTCAATATTGAGAAATATTTCATCCAATCAGTCCTATTCAGTAGCTCATTGTTCTATCTTCCCATCATATTATTTTCATTTATTTTTCTTAACTGAGTTTTCTCTTCTTTTTTCTATTGCTGTTTTTGTCTCTCAACCTCATTGTCTTGGTTATTTTTTCTGCTTTTAAAACTTAAAATGTTTTAATAATATCATTTCTTTATAATTACTTTCATTACCAAATATATCCTTCCCCAGTTCTTTCTGGGGAAAATTAGTTGTTACGACAAAGAAAAGGAAAGAAAATGCAAGAAAAAAAGCATGTTTGGCATAAGTTACCAAGATTTCATCTGCATCTGAGTGTTTCAGTATGTCTCTTCTCTCTCTATCCTGAACTTCTGGGGAAAAAAAGAAAAGAAAGGAAGATATCATGCCTGTCTGTAATGGGCTGAGGCTTGAGTTCATGGACTGAGGTCCCAAGCACGTGAGGCTAAATAGTAATTGGACCATACTCTATTAATATATATGCTTGGAAAAAGAATGGCCCCCGCCCACTCTCTGTGCAAGTCCTGATGTGTTGTATAGGAAATGATGATTTTAGTGGTTGGAGGCACAGGGGCAGGAAGAAAGGCTGGGAGAAATTGCTGGCTGGGTTCTGCTCTGGTGGCTGCTGGTCTCATGGCTTCTGATCTGGCTGGCTTCTTTACTCAGTTCCCTTTTACCTCTGATCCCCTTCTACCTCCAATTCTTCTTCATCTCTACTGAGAATAAAAGATTGAAGATTTTCCCCTAACCTGAATTCCTGACTCCGGCTGATTTTAAAATACGCAGTCATCACACCTGTCTTTCATTCAGTATCTTGCTTTCAATGTCTATTTCTTATGTTTTTTGCCTTTTATCATCTTATTCCAAAATAATTCCAGTAATAAGGTTTTGGCATCAAAGATATGTTATGAGGAAATGTTCCCCCCTAAATATGTTGGGTTTATGAATACTTTTGATTATTGTCTCAAAAGATTTGTGGTGTTAGGCCTTTAAATCAAATGGCAAAGGTTTTCTTATGCTACTAAGAGTGGGTTAAATCCAGAAGAGTTTTGTTAGCAATTGACAAGGAAAAGATGAGAGCTAATTCTCTAGTATAATGCACAATTAACCAGGAGGAAGACATCATTAAGGAGGAAGATGCCATTAGGGCATGTTAAATGGGGAATTGTACCATCGACTTGCCCACAAACCCTAAAAAAGGAATTAGGATTCTAACAGGCATTAGCAAATTAGTGAAGCAGAGGAAGGTTCCTTTATAGGGGAAATATAACTTTGAGGGTTGACATCATAATTTAACTTTCTTGTTTAAATACAGTAAATGTAGTATTATGATCATTTTGTCAGTGCAAAGAATTCAGCTAAGAATTCTACCATGGACCTGAGGTGGGGCTGTTATATAGGTCCACTTAAATATTAGAAGCTTAATTAAAATCAAAAGGTCTACTTATAATCCTATGAGGGATCCTCCCTATTTCCCTCAGGGAGTGGCTAGGCTTTCAGATTATTCATAATAATTCAGGCTCTCTCTATCAATGCTCACTTAGCTACCCAAGACCTCATCACCATGATTTCTCTCTTACATACACATTCCAATTATTCTACTCTGGTATTCTGCCTGGACCAATATCTTACACCTACCTATGATAGTTTTACTAGTATGAACAATCTGAAAGAGGCCTAAGTAGTCCAGGCAGGCAAATGACTATGGTTTAATAAAGATGAAGCATTCTATATAATTCAATTTTTAGAGCAATGTATTTTTGATGTGGATGATGTAGCAAAGGTGGTTCAGTCATGGGAAGAATTTCCAATCGCCATTCTCCTTGGCAAAAGATAGGATTATTTAGAAGAGATTACAGACAAAATGTAAGGCTACAATAGCCAGTGGGAGAGGACATTGCAAGGGAAAAGGTTTTAATAACTAGTGATAGAAAAGGCAAGTTCCCTAGTGGAACCACATTTATCTAGCAGAAGGGAAACATCACATAAGGTTGGGGCATGCCCTTGGTTGACAGGCTAAATTCTAAAAGGGAATTAATATTCTAAAAGAGTTAGTTAGCTACAAAAAAAAAAAAGCAAAAACCCATCATAAAGCATACTGGGATGAGAGGAGAGGCACCAAGTAGCATAGGTGTGAAAGGGTAAGGGGAAAGGTAAAACAAAACAGAATATTGTGGGAAAACAACCCAAAGGAGTTTCAGCAATCTAGTGTGGGCTATAAGGGAAACTTACCTCAGGGTCATGACTGAGATTTCTGACAAGACATAGTTGGGCTGCACACAACCTCCACAGAATGCGAGCCTCAGAGATTTGACAAAATTTGATTTTTTTGGCTGGACATGACAAGGTGACTATAAAATTAAACTGTTCCCCATAAGTGTCCTTTCCTATTTACCCCAGGGCAATACTTCAGTCCTTATCTGCAAACTAAAGCTAGACATGCAGGACCTCATCATTTTTATGGCAGATAACAATGTTCATCAAAGCTTATAAACATTTATTATTTAGCAACTCGGGGGAAAAGATTTGGATTTGAATCAGAAAATATGGGTTTGAATTATATTTATAGTGTTTACTGTGTGGCTTCAGACACATCATTTATAAGTTAAGGATTTCATTTTTCTCACTTGTAAAATAGGTGTGCTTCAAATCTAAATCTTTTCATTCTTTGAAATTTTGAAAAAATGTGCCTAGATGGAAAAAGCTGTAAATCTTGAGAACTATATCTGTTACTAGGGCATTTAGAGAGAGCATATATGGATAGAGGGTGTAGTTATGAATGGATTCTGATGTGATAATATCAAAGAAAAAAGACAGTAAGGAGTGGGAAAAAGGATTTTACTGTGATAAAGAGGTAAAATGATACAAATTAGATGACATGAAAAGGCACAAAAAAAGACTTCTTATAATAGAGGAAAAGAAGGAAGGGGAATGAGCATTGTCTGAAGCTTAATCTCATCAGTTTTGGCCAAAAGAGGAAATAACTTAATCTCTCATTTGGGCATACACATTTATCTTACTCTATAAAGTCAGATGAGATAGGGGAAAGAAAAGGGAGAGGCTGGTTAAAAGAGAGGGCAAAAACACTAAGAGAAAAGGCTAAGACAAGGGAGGAGGGATGATAGAAAGCAGAAAAGACAGAGAGCAGGGTGGGTTGGGAACAAAACATTACTAAGGCAGGATAGGGTAGAAAGAGAGAACAAATGTATATACAGGAGAAAAATAGGGAAATACAGAACTAGTAATCATAACTGTGAAGAACTCCCCCATAAATTGGAAGAGAATAGCAGAATGGATTAAAAAACAGAATCCTACAATATGTTGTTTACAAAAAAGACATTTGAAACAGAGATATATAGAATAAGAGTAAATGGTTGGATCAGAATTTATTATGTTTCAGCTGAAGCAAAAAAAAAAAAAAAGAGTAGTAATTCTAATGTGAAATAAAGCAAAAGTAAAAATATATTTAATTTAAAGTTATAGATAAGGAAGGAAATTACATCTTGTTAAAATGTAACATATACAATGAAGTAGTAATGATACTAAATGGATATGCACAAAATAGTGAAGCATCCAAATTGTTAGGTAAGATATTAAGCCAGTTACAGGAAGAAATAGACAGTAAAACTATAGTAGTGGGGGAACCTCAACCTTCCTTCTCAGAATTAGACACATCTAACTACAAATTAACAAGAAAGAAAATAGGAAGGTTATTAGAATCATAGAAAAATTTGATATGATCGATCTCCAGAGGATATTAAATAGGGTGAGAAAAGAAAACGCTTTTTTATTAGTAGTAAATGGAACCTACACAAAAATGGACCATATATTAGGCCATACATACATCACAATTAAATGCACAAAGGCAAAAATAGTAAATGCTTCCTTTTCATAACAGGAAGCAATAAAAAAAATATTGAATAGAGGGTCAGGAAAAACCAATTGGAAATTAAATAATCCAATACAATGAGAGTATCAAACAACAAATCATAGAAACAATCAATAATTTCATTCAAAAGAATAACAACGATGAGACAACATACTAAAATCTGTGGGATGCAGCCAAAGTAGTTCTTAGGGGGAATTTTATATTTCTAAATAGTTATATTAATAAAATAGAGAAAGAGAAGATCAACAAAGTGGGCATGTAACTAAAAAAGCTGGAAAAGAACAAATTAAAAACCCCTCATTAAACACCAAATTAGAAATTC
The DNA here is from genome assembly GCF_902635505.1 of Sarcophilus harrisii. NCBI lineage: Eukaryota > Metazoa > Chordata > Mammalia > Dasyuromorphia > Dasyuridae > Sarcophilus > Sarcophilus harrisii. The sequence goes on from NC_045427.1 coordinate 169,541,230, forward strand.
TGCTTTTGAGTTCAAAAGCAGAGGTTAATACAATTGAAACTAAGAAAACTATTGACCTAATTAATAAAATTAAGAGCTGGTTTTATGGGGAAAAGAACAGCAAAATAGATAAATATTTGATTAATTTAATTAGGAAAAGGAAAGAAAAAAATTACCTGCATCAAAAATGAAAAGGGTGAACTTGTCAGCAATGAAAAAGAAATTAAAGCAATAATTCAGAGCTATTTTTCCCAGCTGTATAGACAGCAAATCAATAAAGATAACAATTCTATTTAATTGGTCCACTTTTTCAAGGCCATACCATCAAACTGCCAAAAATTATTTTATAGAGCTAGAGAAAATAATAACAAAATTCATATGAAAGAACAAAAGATAAAAAATATCAAGGGAATTTATGGGGGGGAAAAGTACAAAGGGTGGTGGCCTAGCAATACCAGAACTAAAACTCTATCATAAAACAGCAGTGATCCAAAACATTTGGCATTGTCTAAGAAAATCAGTGGCATGGATTTGATACTAATTACACAATAATCAATGACTATTGTAATCTAGTATTTGATAAAGCCCCAACCTCCAGCTTCAAGGATATGAACTCATTATTTGACAAAAATTTCTGGGAAACAGACTTCTGGGGGCAGAGCCAAGATGGAGAACAGGACACATGTTTCTTTCTGATCTTCTCCTACAACCCACAGACTAATTAGCAAATCCAGCTTCTGAATTATCTTTGGACCAGCAGAATCCACAAATATTGAGAGTGCAACAAATTACCAGCAGAAGATAATTTTGAAGAGCACTAGAAAATATCTGTTTCAATTGCAAATGGGAGGGAGGCAGCCAAGGGCAAGCAGGCGAAGCACAGATGCCAGTGCACACAATGTAGAGTCCCAAAGAGGTACGGATGCCACAGGACAATGCAGACTTCATGTGGCAGAGAATCTAAAAGGGAGAAATCTACAGCAGGGTTGGTCATTCTGCTCTGGCTGCAAGTCAGGAAATTAGCAGAAAAGTTACAAAACATCCAACACAAACACAGAAGATCAATAGTGAACCCCAAAACACCAGAATCTCACAGGACCTGGCCACGCCCACCCAGTACTAGGAGTGAGTCAGTACTGACTCAGCACAGCCTCAACCACTTATAGAGGAAGCTGCTGCTTATAAAGGAAGCTTGGAAAACCTCCTGTGCCCTAAAAGCAGACCCTAAATTTAAAAAAAAAATGAGTAAAAAAGTAAAGAGAACTCTGACAATAGACAGCTTTTATGGTGAAAGAGAAGAACAGATTTCACAGAACACTGAGAAGACTAAAGGTAGATTGTCTACAAATGAAGCCCCAAAAGGTGACATAACCTGGTCCCCATTGTATAAAGCTCTCCTAGAAGAAATTAAAAAGGATATTGAATGAGAGCTAGAAGAAAAATGGGGAAAGGAAATGAAAACTTTGCAAGAGGGTTTGGAAAAGGCATATAACTTATTGAAAGATAGATTTGATAAAATAGAAAAATAAAACAACTCCCAGAAAAACAGAATTTGTGAAACAGGAGAAGAATTTGTGAAAAAGAAAAAGAAAATAACTCCTTTAAAAAAAAGAATTTGTAAAATGGAAAAAAATTCCACAAAACAAAACAACTCATTTAAAAATTCAACTGGACAAATTCAAAAAGAAGCAAAAAAAGTAAATGAAGAAAATAATTCATTAAAATTCAGAACTGAACAAATGGAAATGAATGACTCAAAGAGACAACAAGAATCAAGCAACCAAAACCAAAAAAAAAAAAAAAAAAAAAGGAAACAAATAGAAAAAATGTAAAATATCTAATTGGGAAAAACAACCAACCTGGAAAATAGATCCAGGAGAGACTATCTAAGGATTATTGGACTCTCTGAAATACATCATGAAAAAAAGAGGCTACACATTATCTTTCAGGAAATCATCAAAGAGAACTGCCCAGGTATCATAGAAACAGAAGGTAAAATGACCATTGAAAGAATTCACTAAACACCTCCTGAATGAGACCCCAAAATTAAAACACCAAAGAATATTGTGGCTAAATTTCAGAACCATCAGATCAAGTCAAAAATATTACAAGTATTCAGAAAGAATTAATTTAAATACTGAGAAGCCACAATAAGGATTACTCAAGACCTAGCAGCATCCATTTTAAAGTATAGAAGGGCCTGGAATCTAATATTCTGAAAGGTGAAAAAAAATTGGAATGCAGGCAAGAATAAATTACCCTGGTAAACTAAACATTTTCTTTCAGGGAAGAAGATGGACATTCAATGAAACTGGTGAATTCCATTTATTTTTAATGAAAAGACCAGAGTTAAGCACAAAATTGGACCTCCAAATCTCGAACTCAAGAGAAGCATAAAAAGGTAAAAAGAAAGAAACTCTTGAGAACTGTATTTCTGTTATGGGTGTACAAAGAGAGTGCATATATAATCTGATTTTACTGTTATAATGTAAAAAGAAAATCCAAGTGGAAAGAGGATTGTAACAGAAAAGGGGGGAAATTGAAAATAAAATGAAGGAAATTACATCTCAGGAAGAGGCAAAGAATATCTATTATAATTGAGGGAAAGAAGGGAGGGTGATTAATATTGTGTGGATCTAACTCTCATCAGATTTGGCTTAAAGAAAGAATATTAAATATATTTGGTTTCACTGAGAAACTTCTCTCACCCTTTAGAAAATTGGAAAGGGAAAAGGGAAAAGGGAAAGGCTAAATAGAAGGGGAAACAGAAATAGTAGGGGAAAGGTGTAAGAAAAAGGGTGGGTCTCTAAAGGGGGAGGATGGCTTGAGGCAAGTAGTGCTCATAAATAAAATACTGGAGAGGAGAGAAAAGGGAAAAGGAAAAAATATAATTTGGAGTTAATAAGATGGCAGAAAATTCAGAATTTGTAGTTTTAACTGTGAATGTGAATGAGGTGAACTCTCCCGTAAAGTGGAAGCAGATAGCAGACTGAATTAAAAGCCAGAATCCTACAATATGATGTTTACAAGAAACACATTTAAAACAGAGTGATACATACAAAGTAAAGGTAAAAGGCTGGAACAGAATCTATTATGCTTCAGATCAAGTAATAAAAAATCAGGGGTAGCCATCCTGATTTCAGATCAAGCAAAAGCAAAAGTTGATCTAATTAAAAGAGATAAGGAAGGAAATTATATCTTGTTAAAGCGTACCATAGATAATGAAGCAATATCAATATGAAACATATATACACCAAGTGGTGTAGCATCTAAATTCTGAAAGAAGTTAAAAGAATTGCAAGAAGAAATAGACAGCAAAACTATAATAGTGGGAGATCTCAACTTTGTTCTCTCAGAACTAGATAAACCAAATCACAAAATAAATAAGAAGTTAAAGAGATTAATAGAATACTAGAAAAGTTAGGTATGATACATCTTTGGAGAAAACTGAATGGAGACAGAAAGAAGTACACTTTCTTCTCAGCAGTTCATGGAACTCATACAAAAAAATTGACCATATATTAGGAAATAAAGACCTCAAAATCAATTGCAAAAAGGCAGAAATAGTAAATGCATTATTTTCAGATCACTAGGAAATAAAAATTATATTCAATAAAAGGCCAGAGAAAAATAAACCAAAAAGTAATTGGAAACTAAATAATCTCATCCTAAAGAATGAATGGGTGAAATAGCAAATCATAGACACGATCAATAATTTCATCCAAGAGAATGACAATAATGAGACAACATATCAAAATTTGTGGGAAGCAGTCAAACGGGTATATAAGGGGAAATTTTATATCTTTAGATGCTTACTAGCATAAAATAGAGAAAGAGAAGATCAATGAATTGGGCATGCAACTAAAAAAGCTAGAAAAAGAACAAATTAAAAACCCCCAATCAAATATCAAAGTTGAAATTCTAAAAATAAAAGGAGAGATCAATAACATGAAAGGAAAAACAATTAATAAATAAAACTGAGTTGGTTTTATGAGAAAACAAACAAAACAGATAAATCTTTAGTTAATTTGATGAAAAAAAAAGGAAAGAGGAAAATCAAATTATTAGTTTCAAAAATGAAAAGGGAGAACTATCCACCAATGAAGAGGAAATTAGAGCAATAATTAGGAGTTACTTTGCTCAACTTTATGCCAACAAGTTTGACAACTTAAATGAAATGGAAGAATACCTACAAAAATGTAGATTGCCTAGATTAACAGAGGAAGAAGCAAATTGTTTAAAGAGTACCATTTTAGAAAAAGTAATAGAACAAGCTATTAATCATCTCTCTAAGAAAAAGTCCCCAGGACCAGATGGATTTGCATGTGTTTTCTACCAAACATTAAAGAATGATTAACTCCAATACTATACAAACTATTTGAAAAAATAAGGAATGAAGAACTCCTACCAAATTCCACTTATGACACTGACATGGTACTGATATCTAAACCAAATAGGATGAAAACAGAGAAAGAAAATTATAGACCAATCTCCCTAATGTTCACATTGATGTAAAAATCTTAAAATATTAGCAAAGAGATTACAAAAAAATCATCCCTAGGATAATACATCACGACTAAGTAGGATTTATAATAGGAATGCTGGGCTACTTCAATATTAGGAAAACTATTATCGGTAACCAAATTAACAAAAACCATATTATCATCTCAATAGATGCAAAAAAAAAGCATTTGTTAAGCTCCAACACCCATTCCTATTAAAAACACCAGAGAGTATAGGAATAAATGTCATTTTCCTCAAAACAGTCAGTAGCATCTATTTAAAACCCAGCAAGCATCATATGTAATAGGGATCCATTGCCAGTAAGATCAGCAGTGAAACAAGGTTGCCCACTATCACCATTACTATTCAGCATTGTATTAGAAATGCTAGCTTTGGCAATGAGAGTTAAAAGAGAGAGAGAGAGAGAGAGAGAGAGAGAGAGAGAGAGAGAGAAAGAGAGAGAGATTAAAAGAATTAGAGTAATGAAGAAACCAAATTATCACTCTTTGCAGATACTCAGAGAACCCTAGAAAATCAACTAAAAAGGTATTAGAAGCAATCCACAACTTTAGCAAAGTTGCACATAATACCCACATAAGTTATTAGCATACTTAAATATCACTAACAAAATCCAAGAGCAAGAGATAAAAAAAGATATTCCATTTAAAATAACTGCAGATAGTATACAATATTTGGGAATCTATCTGCCAAGGGAAAGTCAGGAACTATATAAGCAAAACTACAGAACACTTTCCACACAAATAAAATCAGATCTAAGCAATTGGAAAATTATCAAATGGTCTTGGATAGGTCAAGCAAATTTAATCTATTTATTTAGCGCTATACCAATCAGACTCCCAAAAAACCTATTTTAATGACCTAGAAAAAATAACAACAAAATTCATATGGAAAAACAAAAGGTCAAGAATTTCAAGGGAATTAATGAAAAAAAAATCAAATGAAGGTGCCTCAGCTGTCCCAGATCTAAAAATATTTTATAGAGATGGGTTCTTCTAAATAAATATATGCTAGAGTTGAATGAAATGGTTCTTTGTTTATTTTTTTTTGTCTTTCTAACAACAGAGGTTTTTTAGAATTTCTGTTTGACTACTCCAATTTCTGTACATCTAATCCATTACAAATATATCATCTCCTCCCCTCTGCCCTTACTACCATATATAACCCCTATTTGGTTTTTTAGACTGGGCTAGGGAATGACAGCAGTATGTTCATCAACTGTCAGCAACCCAGTATGGGTTCAGTAATGAACTGAACCAGCTACACCCAGGGAAAGAACTCTGGGAGATTACTATGAACCACTACATAGAATTCCCAATCCCTCTATTTTTGTCCACCTGCATTTTTGATTTCCTTCACAGGCTAATTGTACAATATTTCAATGTCAGACTCTCTTTATACAGAAAAATAACTGTTTGGACATGTATACATATTTAACTTATACCTTAACGTATTTAACATGTATTGGTCAACCTGCCATCTAGGGGAAGGGGTGGGGGAAAGGAGGGAAAAAGTTGGACAAAAGGATTTGCAACTGTCAATGCTGAAAAATTACCTATGCATATATCTTGTACATAAAAAGCTTAATAATAAAAAAAAGAAAGTAGGACAACTTTCTGAATTAATATTAGAATGACCATATTTAAAAAATGCTCTAAACCATAGAGCATTCAAATAAAGTGGATTGCAAGAAGACAAAATTGTGGAGAATATTTTGAAACATAAGGAAAAGAGGGCAATCCTTCAAAAAGTTTGTTAAAGGGAATCACATTTAAAAGACTAATAAAATGTGGAACAAGTGTTTTGTAAAAAAAAGATAGATGCAATATGGTACCATTTACAAGAACAAAATTGAAATAAAGTTCATTGGGTGGGAGGGGGGCAGAGAAAGAATTACTTTGCTCACAAGTTCTTTCTCTCACTTTGAAATTAAATTTCTGTTTGATGCCAGATTCCCTAGCTTCTAGTGTACTCTGTTCAGTCATCCACAGGTCAGAGGGCAGTTTGGTCAGGTTAATAAAATTCCAAAAGTTTGTTTTCTGTCCTCATATCAACACTACTTAAAAAGCACCACTTCATCTTGGATAAAATAAAAAGTCCTTTTGTATTCAAAGCTACTGATATTTTTGTTGAGTACTAACTTTCCAGTTGTTGTTTTTTATATTCATATAATGTCACTCAGGTAATGTATAGATCAGTCAACCTGGCTTATTTATTGTTTCTCATACAAGACATTCCATTTCCCATCTGCATGCTTTTGCACAAGCCTTCTTCCATGCCTGGGACCCTCTCAGTAATCTCTGTCTCTTAGAATCAGTAGCTTTCTACAGAACTCAGTTCATGAATGACTTTGCAAATGAGGCAGATTATAAAATAGAGAAATGGTCACTAGAATATCTGTTGATTACAAGTGCTGGCTCATTGACCCAAATTTAAATCCATATGCACGGGGATGGGGGATTTTCTTGGAGAGGGACTGACTGAGACCATAGCCAAACCCCTCTAGCTCATCCTGAAATTCCTAGGGACATCCTATTTTGTGTGTATTGTGGCAGAGGTGGAGAACAGGACATCCTTTTTCTTTGCTTTGCTTTGCTTCTTTATCCTTTCAAAGTTCTCACTGACACCATTAACTCTTGGTTATGGAACATTTATTTAATTTTTTATTAAAGACTTTTATTTTCAAAACATAAACATGGATAATTTTCAACATTGATCCTTGAATAGCCTGAAGCTCCACATTTTCCCCTCTTTCCCCTCACCTCCTCCCCTAGATGGCAAGCAATCCAATACATGCTATACATGGAACATTTAAATTATAAGAATGCAAATGTCAAAAAGAATCAATATTGACTTAATAGAAAGCAGAAGCAGGAGTAATCAAAATATTATGAAGCAGTCTACCTCTATTACTAGACCACTGTCTGCCATCAATGCACAAAAGTTCTGTGGGAAGAGGGCCAGTTGGCACATACATACAGAAGCATAGTATGATAAATTATAGGCGTAGAGAACCTAACTTCATTGGGAAATCATACCTGGACTTCAAGGGCATATGTCAGGAGTCTCTTTTGGAAACTGTCTGTTTTGTGCATCTGCTGTTGTTTTTTTAGGGCTTTCCACTTTCCAGATGGGGAAAAATGAAACATTGACTCTTATGATTGGAGTGTAAAAGTAATGTTTAATCCTTTTATTATGGCAGGATCATTATAGAATTATGGAATAGATTGGAATGGGTACAGACTTGAAAAAGCTGCCAGATATATAAGTAGTTCAGGCCCAAAGTGATGAGTGTCTCTAATAGTGTGGTGACAATATAAGAGCAGTGGAGGGCATATATTTGAAAGATGTTGACAAGATAAAATAAATAGGTCTTGACATTGGACTATATGTAGGGGTGAGTGAGAAATAGGGAACAATTGCAGATGACACTTTGTTGAGAGCCTGGAGAATTAGGACAATGGTGGTGTCCTAGGTAGTTATAGGGAAGTTTAGATGGAGGGCCCTGTTTAGAAGGGAAGTGATTATTTCAGTTTTAAATATGCTGAATTTAAAGATGTCTCCTAGACATCTAGTTAAGAATTTTAAACATTCAGATATTTAAAAGGAAATTGAAGATACAAGAATGAAATAATGAGAAGAAAAGTTAGGATAGGAGCAGTAGATTTGAGCATCATCAGTATTGAGATGGTAGTTAAATGCACTACAATAGGAGCAGATAAGATCATCAAATGAAGTACTTTTGAGAGACAAAAGAAGAAGGCCAAGAAGAGAAGCTGGTGGGATATTTCTGTTGAAAATTTTATTTCAATAAAGATCTAGTAAAGAAGATGAGATGGAACGGTCTTTTAGGTACATATGTATTCATATTTATATATGATATAAGTACATGATCTATGGTTTTTTCAATGTATGAAGAACCTGGTGAGGAACTTAATCTGAAATACTACTCACAACATTAAGAGAGTTGTCTATACTTAGTGTAATTCTGTGTCAGAGGATAAACTTAGACTCAGGCTTTCAAGTCAGTTCTGTATTCACTAAAAAACCTCAGTCAAAAAAAATTGAAGAGGGACAAAGTATTAACAATTGAGCAAAAAATAAGAAGGTTTTAAAGAGTGAATTACTTCTGAATTACTAAAATTTGAGTGAGGCAGTGATTCTGAGAGATAAAGTTAATGAATGAGGATTTTGTTCCAATAATGAAAAACAGCTTCTAAAGGTAGAAGATAAAGATTAAAGATGAAGTACTAATTCTAAGGAACTTTTAATAATCCATTTTGCCTGGAATATAGAAATCATGAAAGGTAGTCATAGGGAATAAGAATCCTAGCAGAAAGGATCTTAAATGTCAAGCAAGGAGTTTATATATAATTCATTAGGCTTCAAAGAATCTGGTTAAAAAAAAATTTAGTCAATTTGAAAAAAATTCTAGGTGCTTTGAGTGATTGGATGAAAGAAGATGAAACCATACACAAAATTTGTTTTTATTGGCTTGAAAAATCAGATTCATTTCTGTATAAGACAACAGGTCATATTGCAATGATACAATCAAGTAGAAAGCCACGTAGTGTAAAGTTGCATTTATCAGATAAGGGTTCTTGAGACAAAATTGTGTTTATCATGGAAGAAAAAAGAAAGAAAGAGAACTATCCTCCCATTTTCTTTCCATTAAGCATGGGAGAATCTGGTGAATTCTGAAAGGCCAGTTTACTTCCCATTAGTGTTGGTAGTAGTATCCACAAAGGGGCAAAAAACTTCTCTAGTAACTTGTGAGTTCACCTCTTGGCCCCATCTGGGGACCCATTTCTTAACCACTGTGCTTGTTTTACCTGCTAAGTAAATAATCTTTCTATAACTTCTGTTGATATCCTTTCCTAAAAATTCTTTCTAACAATTTGACTGATAAATGATGAAGAACAGTCATTTTGCGACCTAGAAGCATCATGGGTATGAATTCTAAGCACCTCAGGCTTTCCTCCTAGACCACAGAGGGAAAAGTAGTCATCTACCTTTTGGGGACCAAAATTGACAAATATACATGGGAGTTGTACAAATGGTAGAAAAAGAGATTGTGGTTTCCACAGGCTTATTCCAGATTTCTTGTTCTAGTATTGGGGGTTCAACTCAGACAATCTTTTCTGAAGAGTTGAATACTCTTTTCTTAGAATACATGTTCTAATTTTCTTCCTCCTACTTCTATTTCTTAAATTTGGACTTGAACACATCTCTTCCATAGTTTAAAGAATCCAATCTCAGCACCTCCAGTTTATTCAATTCTTCTTCCTGGACAATTATTCTTTATTGGGATGAATGGATTCTGTGTCACCAACTTCCACCCAGTGTTCAACATTTTGATTTCACTTTTACCTGTCCAAGGTCAATTTCTTGTTTTGATTTCTGGTTAGCAATGATAGTGATGGACAGTAAGGATAGTTACTTATCACCCACTGGAGCTTCCAGTATAAATAATGGATCAAATGAAAAATATTTATTAAGTGCCTATTATATTCTAAGTGGTATTATGAGCAGCATTCACTTCTTTCTTTAAAGAAATACAGGACTTCAGGTTTGGAATATTTCATTTACTAATAAAGTCAGTGTGGGTTAGTTTTACTAAGCAGATGGGATTTTTTTCTCCTTTTTTATTCATATTCATAAGAGATGGTTTTGTGGAGAGGAGATAAAGAAAGGATAAACTTAAAATGAAGGTGTTACACAAACAAAAACTAAGTGAAAGAGGATGTCCAACAAAAAAGACTGAGACAACAATAGCAAAAGAAACTTAAAGAGAAAAAGATTAAAAGAAATGAAGAAGAAAGATAATGGAAGATGGGAAATCACCTATTGATACATGTAGGGAAATTCATGAATAGAAATAGTGAGAAATAGTAGAGTGTAAAACTAAGATACAAAATTGTCAAAAACATAGAGAAGTTAAATTAAGAAAGAGAATATGTGATTATGAGGGGGTATCTGAAGATAAATGTACAAAACAATTTTGTGCAAGTGCATGGTGTTAGATAAAATTTATGAAGGGATCCATAGGATGTGGAAGGAGAGAGAGAGAGAGAGGAGAAAGAAAGGGAGGAGTAGAGAAACATATATATCTTTTAGGAAATATCTGTCACATATTTCATGCATTTATCTCATTTATCAATAAAATTAGTGCTTGGAATTTTGGGGTCAGTGATGGAGAGAAGGGGTAGGAGCTTTACTTAAAATGTACTCAGAAGGAATCGATTAAAATAATTGAAGATCTAAGGTTAGAGTTTTGTTAATATCCTGAGCAGGAGAAATAAGTGTTGAAGAGACACCTAGTTTTCAAAAAATGAAATGAGGTTTTGGTTTTTTCTTTTTCATTTCCTTTCTTCTTTAACAGGGTGGATATAGGGACATATAAGCAAAAGTTAATAGAAAGACTAAAAAAGTGTCTGAGTAGGTTGCTACTCAGAATACTTGAATAAAATATGAATTCAGGTCCTCTCTAAATACTTATTTATTCGAATAGCTCTGTGTAAAATATTTAAGCCTACATGTTGATGTATCAAAATATTCTTTAAGTTCTAAGTCTATGATCCTACAAATGGAGCTTAAATATAATCTAGTCTAACCTTCTTTCACTTCCATTGGTCTTCCTTCAAAGGTCAAATGACTTGGGAGGTTGCTACCAGCTCAAATGTTTGAAGAATCTAAAATGATCAGACCAGATATAATATTTTCTGTGTACCAACTGACCTGATAATTTTTTCTCTTTCCAAAAATTCCTAGATTATGCTTAAATTTTTTTTGGACCCTTAAGAGTCCTTGTGTTATACTTATCTGTAATTTGTTTCCTACCATATTGTAGAAATAAAAATGTAATCCCAGAAACTTGCTACAAAGACATTTTTTCCTTTTTTTGTTTTTCTTTCTATTTTAGCTATATTGGTTTTATTTGTGAGACTTACAAACATAACTACATACATATAAATGTAATATTAAATTATCATTTTATCTCCTTTGAAAATCTCTATATTCTATTTGACTACATGTTCTTCTTTATCCATAGTGCTGACAAGTGATTTCTTCCCTGATCAATTAATTTGCTTAGAGGATAACCTTTGTGTATATGGTGGGACACACTGATTTATAACTAGTGTCTCTCAGGCTCCTTTTCAATTTTTCCAAAAGATTTTTTGAAATATATTTTTCCGAATATGGACAGTGTATCATTCCACCCAGAAGTAGAATTCAGTTTTAAAAATAATGAAATAGACCAGAAAAAAATAGTAAAAATAGAAGGAGAGGCTGACTATATAAATTTACTATGAAAATTAAAGCACACATTCAGAAGAGAAAAAAAAAAGTCAAAATGCCTAGATGTGGAGTCTAAAAGAAAAATGTAAATTGGACTCAAGTTCAAAAAGAACTTCTGAGAGAGCTCAAAAAGATTTTTAAAAATTAAGAAAGAGATGTAGAAAAAATTGTGAAAAGAAAGTGATGCAAAAGAATCATAAAAAAAAGAGTCAACAGCTTGGTAAAAAAAAAAATACCACAATGAAACAAATTGTAAAAAAATTATCACTGAAGGAAACAACTTTTTAAAAATTGAAATGTACTAATTGGGGAAAAAAGGTACAAAAGCTCAATGAAAAAAATTCCTTAAAAATAGAATTCCTTAAAAAATAATTAATGGAAGCTAGAGACTCTATAAACCATCAAGATAAAATAAAATACAATCAGAGGGATTTTTTTTAAATAGAAGAAAATATGAAAAATTTTAGTGGACAAACACTTGTCCTGGAAAATAGAACTCTCTGAAAGCCATGATCTAAACACATTCTGAACTCATATTTCAAAAAGTTATTAATGAAGTCAGTCCTGAAATACTAGCAATAGGGATAACATAGAATTTGATGAACCATAGGTCACCTCCTGAAAAAGATCCCAGGAATCTAATAGCCAAATTCTAGAACTCCTGCACAAAAGAGAAAATATGCAAGCAGTTACGAAGAAACAATTACACAGGATTTAGCAGATTGTGCATTGAAGGACTGAATAGCTTGGAATATGATATTTCTCAAGGCAAAGGATCTAGGTTTATAACCAAGAAATAGCTACATTATATACAATCCTTCAGGAATAAAAAAATATTTTATGAAATTAATAACTCTTAAAACTTTCTGGTGAAAATGACCAGAGCTGGACAAAAATCTTGATTTTTAGATACAAAACTCAAGAAAAGCTTAAAAAGGTAAATGAGAAAGAGAAAATATAAGGGGTTAAACAAAATTCAACAGTTTCTATTCCTACATAGGAAAATGATAGCATAACTTTTAAGAATTTCATCATTATTAAGGCATTTTAAAGGAGCAGTCCTAGATCTTTATCTGTGTAAATATAGTTTGACTTTGATTAGATTATATCCAAAATAAACAAAACAATTAAGGAATGAGAAAGAATTGCACTAGACAAAGAAGGAAGAAATACATAAAATGGAGTAAATCATCTCAGAGTAAGAATTGTAAATTACCTACTATATTGAAAAGAAATACCTGAAGGTGGATATCAATTGAATCTTACTCTCAGCAGTATTTGTTCAAAGAAGGAATAACATATGTTGAAATTTGAAAATTATTGCAAACTATAAAGAATTTTGAGAGAGGAGAGGGCTAAAGGGGAAAGGGTGAGTTCTAAAAGAGAGGTGCCTTTGGTGAAAGTGGTGATCAGAGGCAATATACTTGTGAGGAGTGAAAGGGTGAAAGAGAAGGAAAAGAAAGGGTGAAAAGGGAAATATATTATGCCAGCAAATATAGAGATAATAATAATAATTGTGTATGTAATTGGGATGAACTCACTCATATATAGAAGGGGTAGCAAAGTATTAAAAACAGATTCTTGAAATGTAATATTCACAAGAAACACATTTGAAGCATAGAGACACACAGATTAAAGGAAAGGAACTAGAATAGAATCTATTATGCTTGAGCTAAAGTTTAAAAAAAAAGCAAAATAGTAATCTTCATCTCAGAGTGAAAATCCAAATACACAGAGGAAATGAATGAAAGTATACCTCCTAAAAGGTACCATAGACAATGAAAGAATCTCAAGAGTAAACTCATATGCATCAAATGGGATAGCATACAAAGTGTTAAAGAAGTTAAATGATCTATAGTAATAAATAGAAAGTAAATCTATATTTGTAAGGGACCTCAAATTCTCTCTCTACAAACTAAATAAATCTAACAAAAATAAACAAGAATTAAGTTAAGGAGGTGAATAGAATTTTACAAAAGTTAGATATGACAGCTCTCTGGAGAAAATAGAATGGAGATAGAAAGAATGTACTCTTTATTCAGTGGTAGGTGGCACCTACACAAAATAGTGTCTCATGGCATAAAAACCTCACAATCAAATGCTCAATGGCAAAAATATTAAACTCATACATTTAAGATGATGATGTAACAAAATTTATATTTAATAAAATGCCATAGGAAAAGCAACTAAAAATTAAGTAAAAACTAATCTAATCCTAAATAATGAATAAACCAAAGAGATAATCATGGAAATAATCATTTTTTTTAATTAAAGAGAGTGACAATTCTGAGTCAACATAGCAAATTTTAGGGGATATACTCAAAGTGGTACAAAGAAAACATATCTCTAAACTCTTTGATCAGTAAAAATAAAGAGTGAATTAGTAAATTGGGTGTGCAACTAAAAGTAATTAGAAAAAAGTAACTAGAAAAAGGTAAAAAAAAATTTTTTTACCATCAATTAAATACTAAATTGTAGAAGACCACAGATAGTGGAAGAACTCTGGGAAAGGTATACTTGAAACAAGGATATTTACAGCAGGTTGTCTACTCAGTGAAATTGATAAGATAATGGTTCTCTAATTCACATATACTTAGTGTGATGTAATGATGTAATCAATCTAGTTGGCATATACTTAGTGTGATATGGTGATGTAATGGTTCTACAGTTGGCACATGCTCAGGATGCTGTAGTGATGTAATTGTACTAAGGTAATTAAGGGCTGAGAGGACTTGAAATAAACAGACTCCATTTTTGACCATCCTTGTGGTGGCACTCCTGCCTTCATCACTCCTCCACCTAAGACCAAGACTCATTCAGAGATCCTCCAGAGAGCTAGTCTGGACACTATACTAAATTGAAAATCCTGAAAAACAAAGGAGATATTAATAAAAGTAAAAATAAGAAAACAGGTTTTATAAAAAAAATAAATAAACTGTTGGATAATTAGGTTGAAAAAAGAAAGAGGAAAACCAAATTACCAGTATCAGAAATGAAAACAATGAATTCCCCAACAATGAAGAAGAAATTAAAGTAATAATTACAGACGTTTGCTCAATCATTCATCAATAAACTGAGAATTTAAGGAAAATGGATATTTATTTGCATAAATGAAAATTACCTTGATAAAATAAAAGCAAAAAATAGATCTAATTAAAAGGGACAAGAAAGGAAATTGCAACTTGCTGAAAAGATGTCACTGACAATGATATAATATTAATCCCAAACATACATGAACAAAAGGTCAAATATTCAAATTCTTCTCTTAAAATATTTAAATGATGTATAGAAGCAAATGGGCAGTGAAACTCTACTAGTAAGAAACTTGGAATTTCCTCTCTCAACATTAGTAAGAAAAATCTAACCATAAGATAAATAATAAAGAAGTAGTGACATTTAAAAATTTTAAGAGAAAGGATTTCTGGGTAGCTATTAATTTTATTTATTTTAATAAAAATACTGGTAGCATTCTTTAATGTCTAAGACAATCATGGCAGCAGACTCGTGGCTTACATGCCTTTCAAAAAGGGGTCTCTCTGTGGTGAACTATTCATGAGAGGGAGATTTTACAAAAAAACAAGTGAACTCTCTTGAATAAAAGGCTGAGAATGATGTCATGTCACTCTTGAACAACCTTTCTCTATACCCAAAATACCTCTAGTCTTGCGATGCTTAAACAAAACATCTATCTCCACTCAACCATGAACTGGTCAAATGGAACAATACCCAGACTGTGGAGAATGCTACTCCTATCTTCCATCAATCCTGCCTTAAGAAATAAAAAAGAAAAAAAAAGCATAGGTCTCCCAAATAATTTCTCTCCATGTTAAAAAAATGAAAAGAAATTTTAAAAAGTTAGATATGAAAGACATCTGAAGAAAAATTGAAAGAGAAAAACAATATCTTTTTTTTTCTCAGCAGTACATGGAATATACAAAAACTGACTATGAATTAGAGCATAAAAGCTTTGCAATCAAATGAAGGAATACTAAATCCATCCTTCTGAGATCATAATGCAATAAAATTACATTCAATAAAGGGTCCTGGAAGCATGCTAAAAACTAGAAATAAATAAAAAATAAAGAATGTGTAGTTCAAATAGCAAATCATATACAATACCAACAGTTTCTTCCAGGTAATGACAACAATTAGAATACAAATTAAATTTTAAAGAATGTAGCAAAAGCAAATAGTTTGGGGAAATGTATCTCTCTAAATGCTCACAAAAATAGAAAAAAGAAAGAGCAAGTCAATGAATGGTACTTGCAAATAAAAAAATTAAAAATAACAATTTAAAAATACCAAACTAAATACAAAATTAGAAATCCAGAAAAACAAATGAAAAGCAAGTAAGAATTAATAAAATTAAAATCAAAGGAAAAATTTTAAACATTGAAAGAAAACCATTGAACTAATAAAACTAAAAGATGGTTTTATAAAGGAAGCAAGAATAAAAAAGCCAAATTAGCAGTTTTTTTTTAAAAAGGTAAATTCAGCATCATTAAAAAAAATTAAAGCAATTATTAAGGACAATTTTGCCCAATTACATGCCAATAAATATTAGTAATGGAGGAATATTCACAAAAATATAAATTGCCTAGATGAACAGGAAATGAAATAAACTATCTATAATCCTATCTTTTAAAAAAAGGAATTGAACAATATAGTATATTCCCCAAGAAAACTTCCCAGTACAAATTGGATTCACAAAAGGAATTTTTCCCAAATATTTAAAAAACAAGTAATTTCAATATTATACAATTTGGAAAAATACATGAAGAAAGAGTCTTAACAAACTCTATTTATGACTCAAAAATAATGTGATTACCTAAATTAGTTAGTAAAAAGAAAAGGCAAAGAAATCGTAGACAAATTTTCCTGAAGAATCTTGATGTAAATATTTTAAATAAAATACTAGTTAGGTTACAGTAATATATCACAAGTATCCTGCACAATAACTATATGGGATTTATACCAAGAGCAAAAGGCTGGTACAGGATTATCCAAACTATTAGCAAAATCGATGAAATCAATAACAAAACTACAGAAACAGATGATTATTTTAATAGATGCAAAAAGAGCTTTTGACAAAACACAAAATCTAAAAAAAAAATAAATCAAGACAAAACTCAGTAATACTAGAAAGTAAAGAATAAATAGAACTTTCCTTAAAATGCTAAATATTACAAAAAACAATTAGCAAGCAACATCTGAAAGGAAGATAAAATAGAAATATTCCCAATAAGATCAGGGATGAAACAAAGATGACCATTATTAAATATAAAACCAGAAATGCTATTTATAACAATAAAAGAGGAAAAAAATTAAGGAATTATAAGAGGCTATAAGGAAATTAAATGAACACTTTTTTGCAGATGAAATGATGTTACACTAAGAGAATCTTAGAAAGAGCAATAAAAGGCAAGTTTTAAAAATCATCAACTTTAGCAGAGTCACAGGATTCAAAATAAACCCTTCTAAATCAACAAGAGTCATGTCCATCAGAATTGATCTTTGTATGATTGTGTTGCTGCTGTGCACAAGGATCTCTGGTTCTGCTTATTTCATGTAGAATCAGTTAATGGAAGTCTCTCCAAGCCTGTCTGTAATCATCCTGCTGATTGTTTCTTAAAGAACAATAATTTTCCATAACACTCATATACCAAAGCTTATTCAGCCATTCTCCAATGTTTGGGCATCCACTCAGTTTCTTGCCATGAGAAAAAGATCTGCCACAAAAATTTTTTGTATATGTGGGTCTATTTCCCTCCTTTATGATCTCTTTGGGATATAAACTCAGTAGAAACATTGCTGGATCAAAGGAAATGCACAATTTGATCATCTCTTGGGCATATCCAAATTGCTTTCCAGAATGGTTTGATCAGTTCACAATTCTGACAATAATAAATTAGTGTCCCAGTTTTCCCCACATCCCCTCCAACATTCATCATAATCATTTCCTGTCATCTTAGCCAATCTGAGAAGTGTATAGTGGTACCTCAGAGTTGTCTTAATTTGCATCTCCCTGATCAACAGCGATATAGAGTATCTTTTTATATAATGAGAAATAGTTTCAATTTCTTCATCTGAAAATTGTTCATATTCTTTGACCATTTATCAAGTGGAAAATGGCTTAAATTCTTATAAATTTGAGTCATTTCTCTATATATTTTAGAAGTGAGGCCTTTATCAGAACCCTTGAATGTAAAATTTCTCCCAGTTTATTGCTTCCCTTCTTATCTTGTCTGCAGTGGTTTTGTTTGTACAAAAACTTTTCAACTTAATATAATCAAAATTATCTATTTTCTGTTCAATAATGTACTCCAGTTCTTCATTGGCTACAAATTCCTTCCTTCTCCACAGATCTGAAATATAAAAATCCTTTGTTCTTCTAAGTTGCTTACAATATCACTGTTTATGTCTAAATAAGAAACCCATTTTGAGCTTATCTTGATATAAGGTGTTAGGTGTAGGTCAATACATAGTTTCTATCACATTAATTTTGAATTTTCCTTGTAAGTTGTGTCAAATAATGAGTTCTTATCCCAAAAGCTGGGATCTCTGGGTTTGCCAAACACTAGATTACCATAGTCCCTGACTATTTGTCCTATGAACCTAACCTATTCCATTGATTGACTACTCTATTTCTTAGCCAGTTCCAAATTATTTTGATGACTCCTTTATAATATAATTTTAGGTCTGGTTCAGCTAAGCTATCTTCATTTGTATTTTTTCATTAATTCCCTTGAAATCCCTTGATCTTTTGTTCTTCCAAATAAACTGTTATTTTTTTCTAGATTTGTAAAATAATTTCTTAGGAGTTTTATTGGCATGACACTAAATAAGTAGATTAATTTAGGTAGTATCTTCATTTTATTATATTGACTTGGCTTACCCATGAACATTTGATATTTTTCCAATTGAGTAGATCTGAATTTCTATGTGTGGAAAGTATTTTGTGATTGTGTTAATTATAGTTTCTGATTTTGCTTTGGTAGATAAATTCCAAAATATTTTATATTACTTAGAGTTATTTTAAATGGAATTTCTCTTTCAATCTATTGTTGCAGGACTTTGTTGGTAATATGTAAAAATGCTCATGATTTATGTGGATTATTTTGCATCCTATAACTTAGCAAAAGTTGTGAATGTTTCTAGTAGTTTTTCAGTTGATTTAGTTGATTCTTTAGGATTCTGTAAGTATACCATCACATCATCTACAAAGAGTGATAATTTGGATGCCACATTACCTATTCTAATTCCTTTAATCTCTTTTTCTTCTCTTATTGCCAAAGCTAACATATCTAGTACAATGTTGAATACTAATGGTGATATTGGGCAATCTTGTTATACCCCTGATTTTACTGGGAATGATTCTAGTTTGTCCCCATTACATAAGATGCTGGCTGATGGTTTTAAATAGATGCTATTGATAATTCAAGGAAAACTTCATTCATTCCTATAATCTCTTGTGTTTTTAAAAGGAATGGGTATTGGGTTTTGTCAAATGCTTTCTCTGCATCTATTGAGATAATCATATGATTTTTGTTAATTTGGTTATTATAGTCAATTATGCTAATAGTTTCCCTAATATTGATTTAGCTCTTCATTCCTATTTTAAATTTTACTTGGTCATGCTGTATTATCCTGGAGATGACTTTCTGTCATCTTTTTGCTAATGTTTTATTTAAGATTTTTTGCATCAATATTAATTAGGAAAATTGGTCTCTAATTTTCTTTCTCTGTTTTGACCCTACTTGGTTCAGTATTAGCACCATATCTGAGTCATAAAAGAAAATTTTTTGGACTCCTTCTTTCCCTATTTTTCAAATAGCTTGCAGAGTATTGAAATTAATCATTCTTTGAAAGTTTGGTAGACTCACATATAAATCTATCTGGACCTGGATTTTTTTTTCTTTAGGGAGTTGATTAATAGCTTGTTCTATTTCTTTTTCTAAAATTGAACTATTTAAGTAATTTATTTTCTATTCTATTAATCTGGGAATCAATGTTTTTGTAGGTATTCCTCCATTTCACATTGATCATCAGATTTATTGACATGTACTCGGGCAACAGAGCTCCTAACTATTGCTCTAATTTCCCCTTTATTGGTGGAAATTTCTTCCTTTACATTTTTGAGATTAACAATTTTTATTATCCTCTTCCCTTTTTCTAATCAAATTAATTAAAGATTAATTTATTTTGTTTTTTTTTTGTTAAATCAACTCAGTTTTATTTATTAATTCAATAGTTTTCTTATTTTCAACTTTATTAATCTCTCCTTTTATTTTCAGAGTTTCAAATTTGGTATTTAATGGGTGGGGTTAATTTGTCATTTTTCCTAGTTTTTTTAGTTGCAAGCCTAATTTATTGATCTTCTCTTTATTTTCTGCAATTAAGTATCTAGAGATATAAAATTTCCCTTAATAACTGCTTTAGCTGCATCCCATAAATTTTGGTATGTTGTCTCATTATTATCATTCTCTTGATGAAATTATTGATTGTGTCTATAATTTGCTGTTTCACCCTTTCTTTCTTTAGAATTAGATTATTTAGTTTCCAATTAATTTTTGGTCTATTTTCCCCTGGCTTTTTATTGCATGTAATTTTTATTGCATCATGATCTGGAAATATATATATATATATATTTACTATTTCCACCTTTCTGCATATGATTTTGAGGTTTTTATGCTCTAATGCATAGTTAATTTTTTTTTTGTTTTTTTGCTGAGGCAATTGGGGTTAAGTGAGTTTGCCAGGGTCACACAGCTAGGAAATGTTAAGTGTTGGGGACCAAATTTGAACTCAGATCCTCATAGCTTCAAGGCTAGTGTTCCATCCACTGTACCACCTACCTGCCCCTAAGGTTATTTTTTGTATACATTCCATGCGCAGCCATGAAAAAAGTATGTTATTTTCTGACTTTATTCAATTTTCTCCAAAGGTCTATCATACTTAACTTTTCTAGAATTCTACTTACCTTCTTTACTTCTTTCTTATTTATTTTGTGGTTAGATTTATCTATTTCTGAGAGGGCAAATGAAAATCCACCACTAATATAGTTTTGTTGTCTAATTTTTGAAGCTCTCTTAACTTCTTTCTCTTCCAGAAATTTGGATGCTATATCACTTGATGTGTATATGGTTAATATTGATATTACTTCAATATCTATGGTATCCTTTAGCAAGATATAGTTTCCTACTTATCTCATTTATTTAGATCTATTTTTGCTTTTGCTTGATCTTAGATAAGGACTGCTACCTCTGCTTTTTTTTTTTACTTCAGCTGAAGCATAATTGATTCTGCTCTAGTCTTTTACCTTTATTTTGAATGTATCATTGTTTTAAATGTATTTCTTGTAAACAAAAGATTTGTAGGATTATGTATTTTAAACCAGTCTGCTATCCATCTGTTTTATGGAAGAGTTCATCTCATTCACATACATTCTTAAAATTACTAACTTTGTATTTTCTGTCATCTTGTTTTCCTCAAGTTATATTTTTCTCTTTCCTTTCCCCCTCTCTCTCCTTCCACGTATTTTGCTTCTGACCATCCCCTTTCTCAAACAGCTCTTTCCTTTTCTAGCCTCTCCCCTTTTCTTATATCTTTTCCTATCTACTGTTTTGACTTCTATTAGCCTCTTCCTTTCCTTTCCTCTTTCCCCTCCTTCTTCTCTATAGGGGGAGACAAGCTTCTCTGTGAAACTAACTGTAAGATATTCTCTCTTTGACCTAAATCTCATGAAAGTAAGATACATAGAATGTTCATTTTCTTCCCTTCTTTTCCTCAATTGTAATAGGTCTCTTTTTCCTCTTCATGAGATGTAATTTACCCCATTTTAACTCCATTTTCCTTTTCTTTCAATAGAATCCCCTTTCCTCCTCTATCTTTTTTTTTTATATCATCACAATAAAGTCAAATTATACCTGTACCCTCTAAGAGTGCCCATAACAGAAATACAGATCTTAAGAGTTAAACATATCATCTTCCCAAATAGGGGAATAAACTTTTTAACTTTTATTTTTTTATTAAAGCTTTTTTATTTTTCAAAACATGCATGGATAATTCTTCAACATTAATTCTCGCAAAACCTTGTGTTCCAATTCCTTCCCTTCCCCCATTCCATCCCCTAGACGGCAAGTAATTCAATATATGGTAAACATGGTAGAAATGTATGCTAAATCCAATATATGCATATATATCTTGCTGCATAAGAAAAATGAAATCAAACCCCCCAAAAATCAGAAAAAAAATATGAGGAAACAATAAAAAGAGCAAAAATGCTATGTTGTCAACCCACAGTTCTCTCTCTGGGGATAGAGAGCTCTCTTCATCACTAAGCAATTGGAACTGCTGTAAATCATTTTATTGTTGAAGAGAGCCATGTCAATCAGAATTGCTCATAGTATAATGGTTGGATCCATTCATGATTCTACTAACAATGTGTTAGAGTCCCAGTTTTCCCATATTCCCTCCAACATTCATAATCTATTTTGTAAGAAGTTATATAAAGCTATCTATGGTCAGAGTTCTTTTGCTTTTTTGCTCATTTTTTTAAAGGTTGAGGTTTGTTTAGGACAAAGGGGTGACAGCCACTTTAGATTGACCTGGGACAGGTGCTATTAACTGACTTCTGGTGCTGGGTAGGTAGGACCAGGTCCTGCAATTTTCTGGGGTTCAGAGGCTCACTGTTTGTCTTTTGCATTTGTTTTGGGTGTCTCATAACTAACCTGCTGAATCACTGGCTTGTAACCAGGTCAGAGTAGCCTGAGAGCCTCCCAGTAGTTTCCCAGTGGAGACAGGACACTGCAATGCCCTGGCTCCAAGCCATGGCTCTCTGGTCTGGGTCTGTGCTCAGTAGCCTATCCATTCTCCTCCCAGCCCAACTGTAGTCCTTTCTGAAGTTCTTCCAAAATATCTTCTACTGGAAATTTGTTACACTCCACATATTTGTGGATTCTGTCACTCCAAAAACCTTTCAGAGTTTGATCTGGTGTTGATCTGAGGGACACTAGAAGGTGCTCAGATAAAGATGTATCTACTCTCTGCCATCTTGGCTCTGCCCCCACCATATATACATATGTATGTATATATATTCTTTATTATGGTTTTATGATATAGCATGTCAGTTTCTTCAATGAGTAAAAGCTGCAGGAATCATTTCTATTTTAGGAAGTATACTTTCAGGGCCAGCAAGATGGCACAGGGGATAGAGCACCAGCACAGGAGTCAGGAGGATCTGAATTCACATGCAGGCTTAGACATTTAAGACTTAATAGAGGTATGATCCTGGACAAGTCACTTTATCCCAGTTCCTCATAAAAAAGGAAGCATACTTCCCAGTTGAGTTTTTCATTATTAAAAGATAAATTAATATGCCATGCACTTAAATTTAATCCATTTTCTATACTCTTACCCTTTCATTTCCCAGAGCTTCCATTCAGCACATTTTCTTCTTTTACCCTGAATCCATATTGGGACACAACAATTTGTAAGCCCAAGAACACACTTTCCTACTTGTCTATATGGATGATCACACCGTCCCTGTACACATTCGCCATTATTCTCTCTATATTTCCTAGATTCCGTAAACTCACCATAGCCTGTTAAAAGAAGAAAAAGAAGTTTTAAAATCTATCTTTATAAATCCATAGAAAAAAAGATATTTTGTTATAATCTGAACCATAAATTTGAAAGTTCATTCATCAATTTGAGTTTTAGAAATATAATCTTTAAATAAACAATGTAATATGGTAAAATGGGGTGAGGGAGAGAATCCAGGTCTTGATAATAGAATTTTAACTCCTAATGCGCCATTTTTAAAGACATTATAACCGAAGATGGTGGCGAGAAGGCACATAGCTGTGTAAGCTCCGCATTTTCTCTCAGAATCCATCTCATTACAAACCTCTGAATTAATGCCTGACTGAAAAAAAATGCACAAATAGTTACCAAGAGAAGACATCCTTGAGATTCGCCAGGAAAGGTCTGTTTTTGCTCGAGGGCAGGACAGTTTTAGATCGGGCACAGGCTGAGGACAGTGGCAGCAAGATCTTGGGGCCCCACAGCCACAGACCAAAGGGAGGGGGGTGATCTCCTCTCGAAAAACTTTCTCACTTGGATTTTCCCCCTCAGCAAGTCAGTAGCCCACAGGAACTAAAAACACTGGGGGTGAAAATACAACCCAAACAGCAATTTCTCGGGACCTGGCCACCCCTCCCCAACATCTCACCATGCTCTCAACTCTCAAAACACACAGTCCCTGTTCCCTGCTCTGCCCCCCACATCTTGAAACTTTAACACCACCCATTCCCCCCCCAAAAAAAGCAATTCCATTTGATTTTTCTTTTTTCTTTTAATTTTTCTGATTCTTCTCTGACAAAAGGCAAAAATTGAAAAAGACCTTAACGATCAACAATTTTATGGACAGAACAACTCTAAACCCAGGAACTAAAACAAAAATTTCCAGGGAACTCACAGGAGGAATCTTTTCCTACAAATAAACTCACAGAAAAATTTAAAAGGCTCTCAAAGAAAGGCAAAAAATGAAAAAGAAAGGGGAAAGGAAACATCTGGAGAAATACCAACCACTTAAAACAGAATGGATAAAAAAACAAATCCTTGAAAAAAGGAAGGAACGGAAACAGAAAAAAGCTCTTTAAAAAAAAAAAAATGGAAAAACATTTAAAAACAAATTGGACAATTAAAAAAAATATTAAAAAAGTAAAAAAAATACTTCATTAAAATAAACAAAAAAATTCATACTCTAGGAGCAAGAAAATCATCCAAAACCAAAAAATCAAACAAAGAAAAAAAATTGAAATACCTTCTTGAAAACAACAACCTCAAAAAAAAGTCTAGGAAAAATCAAATTACTGACCCCAAAAAAATGAAAAAAACAAACTTTTCAAAATTATCAAAGAAACTCCCAAATCATAGAAACAGATAAATAACATTGAAAATTCATCGTCACCTCTGAAAAGGGATCTAAAATCAAAACACCAAAAAAAGTGGCCAAAAGAACCCTCAAACAAAGGAAAAAAATACTCCGCAGAAAAAATTCAAATATAAAAAAAAATCCAAATTACACCACATTAAAAAATCAAACCTGAAATAAATATTCAAAAAGGCTAAAACCAAATCAAAAAAAAAACACCCAGCCAAAACATCCCAGGGGAAAAATGGTCATTCAACAAAAAAATACATCTATTTTTTGAAAAAAAACAACAAAAAATTTGATCTACAAACAAAAACTCAAAAGAAAACCAAAAAAAAAAAAATCTTGGGGACTTATTTCTCTTTAAAATTATAAAAATATTATACCCTTTCTAAAATTAAGGTGAAAAGGACATTTACCAAAAAAGGGTAACTACAAAAACAAAAAAACTTTATCGGGAAAAAATAAGAAATAATGGGATTTTTACCCATCAAATTGGCCTTAAAAAAAACATTTAAATAATCAATTTATTTAAACTTCTCCCTCTCATTAAAAGAAAAAAGTAAAAAAAAAACTGCAAAAAAAAACTTGGGGAAAAGAAATGGGAAACTCTAATGGGGAAGGGAATTAAAAAACTGGGAAAGGGTGGACTCCAAAATTTACCAAGGGGAAAAGGGAAAAAAGAAAAAAAACAAACAAATCAAAATAAAATTGAAAACCAAAATGAAAAAACCCTCCCCAAAAAAACAGTTGCAAATATTAAAAAAATCCACAAATTTTTTTACAAAACACCTGGAAAGGGAATATATCAAAAAAAGGAAAATATTAAAAATCACTATTTCAGAAATAAAAAACAAATATCACCTATCTCCAAACAAAACAAAAAACTAATTAAAAAAAAAGGGCACTATATCTTTAAAATACAAATAATAAGAAATTCAAAAAACATATATACACCAAGTGGGTTAGCATCTAAACAAAAAGAAAAAAACTGCAAGAAAAAAAAATAAAAAAACTATAAAGTGGGAATCTCAACCTTGCACTCTCAAATTGGGAAAACAAACCACAAAAAAAAAAAAAAAGCAAAAGGGCAAAAAACCCAAAAATTAATAAAGATCTCTAGAAAAAAAGGAACAGAAAATATACTTTCTTCTCAGCAAACATAACCAACAAAAAAGACCATATATTAGGACAAAAACCTCAAACTTAAATGTGAAGGCAAAAATAAATCATCCTTTTCAACCATGGTCAAAAAAACACTCAAAAAAGCCAGGGAAAAACCAAAAAAAAAGGAAACAAAAAACTCATACTAAAAAAATTTAAAACAAATCAAACATAATTTAACCACCAAAAAAAAGACAAAAAGACATCATACCAAAATTATGGGATGCAGCCAACAAAAGGGTTTCATATTTCTAACCTCCCATAAAAAAAAGAAAGGCAATGAACCAACTAAAAAATCTAGAAAAAACAAATTAAAACCCCTATCAAACACTAAACAAATTCAAAAAAAAAAAATCAAAAAATTATAAAAATCTAAATTAATTACCATTATTTTTTTTTACAAAACTTTTTATTTGTATATCAAATTTTCAATTTTGTGATCAGAATCTTATTCTTCTTTGGTCATAAATTCCTTCCCCTTCCACAGGTCAAAGGGGTCTCCCATTCCTCTAATTTTTTAATTTCATTTTTATCCAGGTCATAACCCATTTGACCTTTCTTGGTTATGGTTTAATGTGGATTAATGCCTGTTTTCTGCCATTTGTTTCCAATTTTACAATTTTTTGTCAAACAGTAAGTTCTTATCCCAAAATCTGGGGTCTTTGGGTTTGTCAAAAGACTAGGTTCCTATAGGTGTTGACTGTTTTGTCCCTTGAACCTACCTATTCCACTGATCCTAACATTCTTAGCCAATACCAAATGGTTTTGGCTGCTCTATAATATAATTTTAGATATTAAGCTAAGCCACCTTCATTTATTTTTTTTTTCCCTTAAATACTTGACCTTTTGTTTTCCATATGAATTTTGTTTTTTTTTCTGGTCATTAAAATAGGTTTTTGGGGTCGTTGGTATAAAATAAATAGATTAATTTAGGTAATATTGTCATCTTTATTATTTTTGCCCCTATCCAAGGGCATTTTTTTTTTCCAATTGGTTAGATCAGACTTAATTTGTGGAAATTGGTCTGTAATTTTGCTCATAAAGTTTTGATTTTCCCTTGGCAGATAGATTCCTAAATATTTTATATTATCATGGTTCTTTAAATGGAATTTCTTTTTGTAACTCGCTGTTGGATTTTGTTGTGATATATAGAATTGATGACTTATGTGGGTTTATTTTATAAACCCAACTTTGCTAAAGTTTGGGATTATTTCTAATCTTTTAGCAGAATCTTGGGTTTCCAAGAACCATCATATCATCAGCAAAAGAGTGATAATTTGGTTTTCATTGCCTATTCTTACTCCTTTAATCTCTTTTCACTCATTGCCAAAGCAGCATTTCTAATCAATAAAAGTAATGGGTGATAGTGGGCAAACCTTGTTTCACTCCAGATCTTTGGGAATGGTTGGTTTGCCCCATTACATATGATGTATTGATGGTTTTAAATAGATGCTGCTGATTATTTTAAGGAAAATCCATTTATTCCTTGCCAAGTGTTTTAATAGGAATGGATGTTGGATTTTGTCAAATGCTTTTTCCATCTATTGAGATGATCATTGGTTTTTGTTAATTTTTATTAATATGGCCAATTATATTGATAGTTGAATAATTTGAACCAGCCCTGCATTCCTGGTATAAATCCTACTTGATCATGTGTATTATCTTGGGATGATTTTTCTTAGTCTTTTTCAATATCTTATTTAAGATTTTAGCATCAATATTCATTAGGGATTGGTCTATAATTTTTTTCTGTTTTCAACCTACCTGGTTTAGGTGCGGAATGCTACATGGAAGGAATTTGGTGGACTCCTTCATTCCCTATTTTATCAAATAATTTTATAGCATTGGGGCCAATTGTTCCTTTAAATGTTTGGTAAATTCACATGTAAATCCATCTGGTCCTGGGTTTTTTGGGTTTTTAATTGCCTGTTCATTTCTTTTTCCAAATGGGACTATTCAAGCAATTTCTTCCTCCTCTTTATTCTGGGAAGTCTATATTTTTGGGGTAGTCATCTATTTCATTGGTTATCAAATTTTTGGCATAAAAGTTGAGCAAAATAATTTATTTTTTCAATTTCCCTCTTCATTGGTGGAAAGTTCTCCTTTTCATTTTTTAAGACTACTAATTTCATTTTTCCCTCCTTTTCAATCAGATTTTTCCAAAGGCTTTCTATTTTATTGGCTTTTCATAGAACCAACTTTAGTTTTTTAATTGTTAAATGTTTTTTACTTTCAATATTTTAATTTCTCCTTTTAATTTTAAATTTCCAATTTAGATTTGATTGGGGTTTAATTTGTCTTTTTTAGTTTTTTTAGTTGCAAGCCCAATTGTTAATCTTTTCTTTCTCTGTTTTATTCAAGTGCCCTCAAGGATATAAAATTCCCTCTTATTACCCTTTTACATCCACAAATTTTTTGGTATGATGTATCATTGTCATTATCTTAGTAAAATTATTAATTGTATCTTTTTGCTGCTTCACCCAAATTCTTTAAGATGAGTTGTTTGTTTAATTACTTTTGGTCTATTTACCCCTAACTTCACTTAGTTTTTATTGCATCATGATCAAAAAAAGTTTACTATTTCTGCTTTCTTGCATTTAATTTTGAGGTCTTTATGTCCTAATATATGGTCAATTTTTGAATAGGTTCCATGAACTGCTGAGAAGAAAGTATATTCCTTTCTATCTTCATTCAATTTTCTCCAAAGATCTAGCATACCTAATTTTTCTAATATTCCATTTATTCTTTTTTTTTCTTATTTGTTTTGTGTTTGATTTGTCTAATTCTGAAATGGGGGAGATCTCCCCACTATTAAGTTGTCTATTTCTTCTTGCAACCCTTTAACTTCTCCTTTGGGAAGTTGGATGCCATGCCACTTGGTATATATGTTTAATACTGATTTGTTCTTTGTGTATGTTCCCTTTGCGATGTAGTTTCTTCCTTTTCCTTTTTTAATTGATCAATTTTGCTTTTTGTTTGATCTGAGATGGGTGGCTACCCTCTTTTGCTTCACCTGAACTAATAGATTTTGCTGCCTTTTCCTTTTTCTTATGTTCTCCCTTTTTGTGTTTCTTGAAACAACTATTGTAGGGTTCGCTTTTGATCCAGTTGCTATCTTCCCCTTTTTGTGGGCTTTTCCCATTCACATTTACGGTTAGAATTACTTCTGTTTTCCTGCCTCCTAATAACCCCAGATTATGCTTTCTTTTTTTCCCCCCACCCTCTTTTGCCTTTTTGAACATTTCCCCATTGACAATGCTTACCCTCTTTAGAACCCTCCCTCCCCCCTTAGAATCTTTTCCCTTCCTTCCCTTTCTCTTTTTTTCCCTTTTCCCTTTTTTTTTAATGAGGCAAGAGAGAATTTTCTCTAAAACAAATGTCAATTATTTTTTCTTTGAGTCAACTCTGATGAGAGTAAGATTCACACAAATACATTGTTGGATGTTAGGAATCCAACATCCAGTCCTAATTAAAACACTTAGTATAGGAATAAATGGACTTTTTCTTAAAATAGTCAGGAGCATATATTTTAAACCGTCACTAAGCATCATATGTAATGTGGAAAAACTGGACCCTCAGTAAGATCTGGGTGAAAAGTTTGCCCACTATCCCATTATTATTTAATTTGTATTGAAACACAGCCTCAATAAGAGTCGAGAAAGAGATCAAAGGAATCAAATAGGCAATAGGAAACCAAACTAACACTCTTTTGCAGATGATTGATGGTTTGGCCCCCCCCCCTAAATTCCCTCAGTATAAAGTTTCTTTTGCCCTTCATGGGATGTGTTTTCTTTTATCCCCTCCTTCCCATCTTTTCTGCCATCATCCCTTTTCCATATCTATTTTTTATGTTAATCAGTAAAACAAATTATACATGTATTCTTTTTTATCTACACAAATACAAATTCTCAAAGTTTTTTTATTTTTCTGCATCTCTTGGTTTATGGTTAATCAAATTTTTTGTTTAGTTCTGTTTTTCCTTAGAAACAAATGGAATTATTTTTTATTAAATTCCATCTTCTTCCCTGGAAGAAAATGCTAGGTTATGGGTAGTTTTTTCTTGGCTGCATTCCAAGTTCTTTTCCTTTCGGAATTTAAGATTAGGCCCCTTGTCCTTTAATGTGGGGGCAGCCGTCTTTGGAACCTCGGTATTTAAATTGGTTTTTTGGCTGTTGAAAATTTTTTCCTTTTCGATAGTTCAAAATTTGGGCCAATTTCCTTGGGGTTTTTTATTTTAGGGTCTCTTTCAGAAGGTGTTGATGATTTCAATTATTTTACCTTCGATTCACACTGGGCGCTCTTTATGATTTTTGAAAAAGTATCTAGGCTCTTTTTTCCTTAATTTTCAGAAAGTCCAAAACGTCAGATTATTCCTCCTGATCTATTTTTCCAAGTCTGTTGTTTTGAAGTAGATAATTCATGGTTTTTTTCGTTTTGTATTTTTTTGGTTTTGCTTGACTGTTTTTGCTGTCTCAATAAATTGTTTCTATTTGTTCAGTTCTAATTTTTTAAAATTTTTTTCTTCATTTTTTTTACTTCTTTCTATATATGTTCAAATGAGTTTTTTAAATGTTGTGTTTTTGCTCTGTGGAATTTTTCCATTTCCTAATTTTTTTTAGTTATTTTTTTTCAATTCAAGATCCTACTTTCTTTTGGGGTTCTTTGTCTTTTTCAATTAAATCCTACTTTCCCGTGTTCTTTTATTTTTCCAATTCAAATTTTACTTTCCTGAGATTTTTTTCTTTTCCAATTGTATTTCAGGAAGTTGTTTGTTTTGAAGGCTTTCTTTTTTTTATTTTTTTAACTCTCTTTTGAGACTTTTAATGGTCTCTTCTATGAGGCATCATGTATAAGAAGGACAGTCTGGGCATGTTTGTAATAAATTTTAGGTTTGCCCCTTTTTCTGCATAAAGCTGTCAATCCTTTTTTCATCTTTTTTATTCATGTTTAAGCCTTTGGGTATGTCTCCTAGGCAAGGGGTTACCACTTTTCTGCGAACAAAAGAGAAAACCGGTTTCGGTTCCGAGGTATGGGAGTGTCGGTGAGAGTTTTCCTTCCCCCAACAGGAGGTGGATTCAGCACTGGCTATATCAAAGTGCCCAGTTGGGCTGTGGGGTTAGCGTTGCCCTAGGCTAGGGGAAAAGATGGCCCCCGGAGAGTTTGTCATTCACTGACCACAGACCCCCGATTTTCCGGCCTCTGCCCGAACAATGCCCAACATTCTCCTGTGAAATCGGCCCTGCCAAACTCTGTGACCCCAAGTCAGGCCCCACCTGCGCAGATTAAGGCTAACCTGGGCTGTGCCCTCCTGCCGCAGGTTCACCGCCCCCAAGGAAAAGCCCCATACGGGGTTGGGGCTGCAAGCTTTGCTGAGATCTGTCTTTCACTTTCGGTTTGAGGCTCTCCTTGGGAACCCAATTTCTCTCCCCCAGTCTAGCTGATCTCCCCTGGCCCTGGAAAAACCTTTTGGCAAGACTGCAGATTTTCTTTTGGCTGGTGAGTTGTTATCTTCTTTCTTTATAAGTCGTAATTTATTTTTGGGGCTCGATATAATATTGATAAAGAGGTAAAGAAGAGCGAAAGTCACGTGTGCCTTCTCCACCATTGGCTCCCCCCCAATTAATTAATAAAACAAGAGTTGGTTCTTGAAAACCAACAAAATAGACAAACCCTTAGTAAATCTGATTAAAAAAGGAGAAAGGAAAAAAATTGTTAGTCTTAAAATGAAAAGGGACTTTCCATTTAAAAGAGGAAATTAGAGAATAATTAAATTCTTTTTAACTTTTGGTAATAAATTTGACAACCTAAATGAAATGGAAGAATCCTTCAAAATATAGCTTGCCCCCAGACTAACAGAGGAAAAGTAAAATCCTAAATAACCCATCAAAAAAGAAATAGAACAAACTATTAACCAACTCCATAAGAAAAAAAATCCCAGGACCAGATGGATTTTTTGAATTCACCAAACATTTAAAGAAAAAATTACTTTAATCTTAAAAACCATTTGAAAAATAAGGATTGAAGGAGTCCTACCATACTCCTTTTTGACACAACATGGTACATACCAAACCAGGTAGGCTGAAACAGAAAAGAAAAATTATGAAATCCCTAATGAATATGATGCTAAAATCTTAAATAAAAATAGCAAAAGGTTACAGAAAATTCCCCAGGAAATAAATAACCAAGTAATTTATACCAGGAATGAAGGGCTAGTTCAATATAAGGAAAACTATTACATAATAAATTTATATCAAAATCAAACTAACAAAAACATATGATCATTAATAGATGCAGAAAAAGCATTTGACAAAATCCAACATCCATTCCCAAAAAAACACGGAGTATAGGAATAAATGGACTTTTTCTTAAAAATAAGCATATGTTTAAAACCGTCAGTAAGCATCCTGCAATGGGGAAAACTGTACCCTCTCCCAGTAAGATCTAGAGGAAGCGGTTGCCCACTATCACCATTATTATTCAATTTGTATTAGAAACACAGCCGGCAAAAGAGTTGAGAAAGAATTAAAGGAACGAATAGGCAATGAGGAAACCAAACTATCTCTCTTTGCAGATGATAGTGGTTACTTAGAGAACCCAGAGATTCTACTAAAAAGCTATTAGAAATAATTCATAACTTTACAAAGTTCAGGTTATAAATAAATCCCCATAAATCCTCAGCATTTTTATACATCACCCAAAAATCCAACGCAAGAGATGAAAAACCATTCAAAATAACTGTGGACAGATAAAAATTTTGGGGATTATCTATCAAAGAAAAGTCAGAATTAGGGGAAAAATTACAAAAAACTTTCCACAAAATAAAGCAGATTTAAATTTGAAAAATATTAATGCTCTTGGATAGGGGAAATTTAAAGTGACAATACCCTAAACTAATCTATTTATCTAGTGCTATACCAATCAGACTTCCAAGTAAATATTTTAATAATTTAGAAAAAATATGTTTGTGGCAGCCCTTTTTGTAGTGGCTAGAAACTGGAAACTGAATTGGTGTCCATCAGTTGGAGAATGGCTGAATAAATTTTGGTATATGAAAATTATGGAATATTACTGTTCTGTAAGAAATGACCAACAGGATGATTTCAGAAAGGCCTGGAGAGACTTACACAACTGATGCTGGTGAAATGAGCAGGACCAGGAGATTTATATACTTCAACAACAATCTAGCCTAGGATCAGGCCATCCCAGCAACGAGATCAACCAAATCATTTCTAATGGAGCAGTAATGAACTGAACTAGCTATGCCCGAAAAGAACTCTGGGAGATGACTAAAACCATTACTTGAATTCCCAGTCCCTATTTTTTGCACAATGCATTTTTGATTTCCTTCACAAGCTAATTGTAAATAATTAGAGTCTGATTCTTTTGTACAGCAAAATAATGTTTTGGTCATGTATACTTATTGTTTCTAAGAATTTTAATATATTTAGCACTATTCATCCTGCCATCTAGGGAGGGGGGGGGTGGGGGGTAAGAGGTGAAAAAATTGGAACAAGAGGTTTGGAATTGTTAACCTGTAAAGTTACCCATTATATTCCTATAAATAAAAAGGCTAAAAAAAAAAAAATAATAATTTGAAAAATAAAAGAAAATTCATATGGAATAATAAAAGGTCAAGAATCCAAAAGAATTAATTTTTAAAAATCAAATGAAGGTGGTGTGTACCTGATATAAAACTATATTATAAAGCAGCAGTCACCAAAACCATTTTGGTATTGGCTAAGAAATAGATTATTGATCAGTGGAACAGGTTAGGTTCACAAGACAAAATAGTCAAATTTGCAATTTAGTGTTTGAAAACCCAAAGATCCTAACTTTGTGATAAAATTCATTATTTGACAAAAACTGCTGGGATAACTGGAAATTTATGGCAGAAGTTAGCATGGACCCCACTTAACACCGATACCAAGATAAGATCAAATTGGGTCCCAGTTTGACATAAAGAACGAGATTTAAAAAAATTGGAGGAACCAGGATAGTTTATTCCCAGATTGTGGAGGAGGAAGAAATTTTGGCCAAAGACGAACAGAGACCATTTTTGATCAAAAATAGAAAAATTACATCAAATTAAAAAGCTTCTTAAACCAAAATTAATACAAACTTCCCTTTAGAAGGGAAGCAAAAACTGGGAAAACATTTCCAAAGATTCTGATAATCCTCATTTCCAAAATATATAGAGAACTCTCAATTTATAAGAAACCAAACCATTCTCCAATTGATAAATGGTCAAAGGATATGAACAGACAATTTTTCAGATGACGAAATTAAACATTACCATATAAAGAGTGTTCCAAATCAAAATCAGAGCAAATTAAGACCTCTAAAGGTCACCACACCTGGGAATTGGCTAAGAGACAGGAAAAAATAATGATATTGTTGAGGGATGGGGAAAAACTGGGATACTGATACATTGTTGGTGGAGTTAACAATCCAACCATTCTGGTGAAATCTGGAATTATCCCAAAAAGTTATCAAATTGTATACCCTTTTATCCAGCAGTTTTGTACTGGGCTCCCCCAAGGAGATACTTTGAAGGGAAAGGGACCGTATGTGCCAAAAATGTTTGGGAGCCCGTTTGTAGTGGTAGAAACGGAAATTGAATGGATGCCCATCAAGGAAATGGTTTAAAATTGTGGGTTTTGAATGTTTGGAATATTATTGTTCTGTAAGAAATGACCGCGGATGAATACAGAGAGGCTTGGAGAGACTTACATGAACTGATGCTAAGTGAAACGAGCAGAACCAAGAGATCATTATATATCAACAACGAACTGTATGAAGATGTTATCTGAAGGGATTTTTTGACAAAGAGACCAACGTTTAGTTATCAGTGATGGAAGAAGCGCCCCCAAAAGAAAAAAAACTGGGAAATGAATGTAAACGCATTTTTTGCTTTTTCTTCGGGGTTTTTTACCTTCTAATCCAATTTCCCTGTGCAACAAGAAAACTTTTGGTTTGACATACATTGTATTAATATACTATGATATATTCAACATATATAGGACTGCTTACTATCTAGGGGAGGGGGTGGAGGGTGGGAGGGAAAAATCAGAACAGAAGTTAGTGTAAGGGATAATGTTGTAAAAAATTACCTTGGAATGGGTTCTGTCAATAAAAAGTTATTATAATAAAAAAGGGAAAAAAAGACATTATAACCTTGTGAACTTCATCTCTCTGATCCTTTCTTCAATTATCTATAAAATGGTAGACATCTTTCTCACACTAAACTACCTTAAAATATTATAAGCAGAATGAAATGAGTATAGAGACTGGACCTGAGCTTTCACTGGTATCTATGTCTCAGTCCTATTTGGTAAACTCCCATGTCTATAACTATCTCTACATAGACAGCTGGATTTAAAATGAAGAATGCTCAAGCTCCC
This sequence comes from Sarcophilus harrisii, assembly GCF_902635505.1. Taxonomy (NCBI): domain Eukaryota; kingdom Metazoa; phylum Chordata; class Mammalia; order Dasyuromorphia; family Dasyuridae; genus Sarcophilus; species Sarcophilus harrisii. The sequence goes on from NC_045427.1 coordinate 169,576,531, forward strand.
CCCCCTAACAAATTTGTCCCTCAGACAAATATTTCAGATGAGTTATCTTGCATAAGACACTTAATCTTGATTTATCTTCTCTTCATCTTTTATAGAATAACACTAATAAGTTCAAAAAAAATTTTTTTAAATTTAAAACAGGGACAGCTATGGTATAGCCCTGGCCCTGGAGTCAGGAGGACCTTAGTTCAAATCTGGTCTCAGACACTTGACACTTAGTGGGCTATGTGGTCTTAAATAAGTCACTTAACCATGGTTGCCTAATTTAAAAAAGAAAATAAATAAAACAAAGAAAAAAGTAAATATAGTAAAAACTGATAAACATTAAAACAAACTCAGATTCATGATTGATAAAACTCAGGAAAACAAGTTTCTTTGTCACTAGAAATGGATTTTATAAAAGTTAGAATCAGAATATTTAGATTACTGACCTTAGTAATCACCTAAACTATATGCTTTAATTTTATAGATGAGTTTACTGAGACTCTTGAAAAAATAAGAATTGATAGGTTTACATAAGCATTAAATATCATAACGAGGATCTGAACCCAAGTCTTGTGACTCCTAAAACTTGGTGGGCTCTTTCAAATTCAACCTGGTACACCTCAATTTCCTTGTATAAACAACCTGAAGATAATGCTGTCAATACAAAAAATGGTTTGTCAGTGACAAAGAAACTGAAGCTATGGGGAATTCTTAATTTGGGAGACAAAACTACAGTGTTTTAAAGAAATATGATCCTCATAGCTCTGACCAGGAATAAGAGCATACTAAAGCCTTTGTATAATGAGATGAAGAGAGAAAGAGGTATTATAAATCCTCCAATAGTCAAATATTTCTTAAATATCTACTATGTCCCAGGCATTGTACACAATAATAGGAATCCTTATATAAAATGGAAATAGTGCATCATGATGCAGCAGAAAAATGTGTGAATTATTTCATCCTCTTGGATGCATGACCTTTGAGTTTAAATCCAAGCTCTGTCATTCTCATTACTTCTGTAGCCTTGGAGTAGTTACGACTTCAGTTTTTTTCATCTATAAAATGGGATAGAGACATTACTAGTTCCATTCTCAAACACCTCCAATATAGGATCCTACAAATCTGCTGTGATTCTCAAAACATATTGCAATTAGGACAGCTTGGACTTTTGAAGAGTTTTGAAAACACATAAAAATCTCAAGGCAAGATTTCTCAGTGCCCTTTCCCCCTAGTCCTTCCTTCACATAGCCATGAGTACAATCATTGTCTGCCTAAATTTGTTCATACTGAGCTTAAAATAAGAGGAGGAAGCTTTCCTTTAATCTCCCTTAGTATCAGACATGTTAATACAAAGGTCACCAATTCCTGACAATTCATGAGGACTCTTATTGAGTTCATCCTCCATATTCATAGTGCTCTCTTTATAAATCACTCTACTCCTTACCTGTGTTAGTACTGTAGATGATCACAAAGAACACCAAGAAAACCAGGTGGAAGGTCCTCATGATAACTGTTGGCTGGATCCTGGGAATTACAGAACACCAGAGAAGCTCATCCAAGGAGAGGTTAGGAGGACATAAGACAAGCAAGATCAGAACCGCCTGGAACACTGCTGTCCTTGACTGAATTCACTTCAGTTCCCACACACTTGAATGTGACAGAAAGAAACTTTTCAAGACACTAGAATGGTATCACACACACACACACACACACACACACACACACACACATGAATAGCTAGAAGGTTAACCAATAGTGAAGGAACATGGAGATTTTTAAAAGATTACTGAGTCCACAATGAAATTATAAATCATCTTATATATTATGCAACCAGAAAAGAGTCCAAGTCATGTAGACTCTTTTTCCATCCTCTGGCCAAAGGTAAATTGTCATGGGGAGGACCAAGTTGAATGTTTTGGCTAAGACAGCTTCAGTCTCAGGCAGCTTCTTCCTGCAGGAGAGCCTCTTCTTAGGCCAAACCAATATAATAAACATGAAAAATCTATTTAAACTAATTTACTTATTTAGTGTCATGTGAATCAAACTATCAAAAATCAATTTGTAGGGCTAGAAAAAATGATAACATGGATTTGGAAAAACAAAAATCAGAATATAAAGAAAATAAGTGAAAAAATATTTAAAGGAAGGTGGTCTAGCCTTTTCAGATTTCACACCTATTATCAAGGGATAATCATCAAAATTATCTCTTTTTAGCTAAAATGTAGAGTGGTGGATTAGTAGAAAACAGTAGACAAACAGTAAACAAGAATAAAAGATCTTAGAAATCTAGTGTTTGATCATACCCAAAGATCTAAGCTTTTGGGACAAATACTCATCATCTGGCAAAAATGCTGACAAACTGGAAAACAGTGTGAATGAACTAGGTTAAGTGCACTTTATATCAAGATGAAATTAAAATGAGTAAATAATTTAAACATAAAGGATGATACAGAAAACAAATTATGAAACCAAGTAATAATTTACTTATCAGATTCATCAACAGGGGAAAATTCATGATTGAACATAGAGATCACTATAAGATATAAAGTGAATAATTTTAAACATACTGCATTATAAGATTTTTTGCACAAATAAAACCAATGCAGCCAAGATTAGAAGGAAGACAGAATGTGATGAAAAATGTTTGCAACAACTTTTTTGATAAAAGACTCATTTCTAGAATAAATAGAGGACTACATAAAATATAAGAATTCATTTCCCACTTGTACGAAAATGAGCAAAAATATGCACAGACAGTTTTTCTGCAATGAAATCAGAGCTACATTCCTCATATCCTCATATCATATTGTCATATCATATCATATAATACCTCAACCTCATATCCATCATATTGAGTTATAAAATAGAAAAATAAATTGATAAATGTTTAAGAGCAGGTGAGTAAAATTGATATATTCATTCAGTCTTGGTGGAGTTGTGATCTAATCTAACTCTTCTGCAAAGCAATTTGGTACTGTGACTAAAAACCTATAAAACTGTGCATACTCTTTGATACAGCAATATTACTAGTGGTTCTGTATTCTAAAGACATTAAAAAAAAAAGGAAAGTTCTTTCTTATACAAAAATATTTATATCAGCTCTTTTTCACATGGCAAAGAATTGGAAATTGAGGGGATGGTCATCAATCAGGAAATAGTTGGAGAACTTGTATATAATTATAATAAAAAGCTAATGTTCGATAAGAAATGATGAGCAGGAAGATTTCAAAATGTGGAAAGACTTACATGAATTGATAAAAAGTAAAATAAGCATAACCAGGAAAACAATATTTACAATAATGGAAAGACAGTATGATGATTAATTATAAATGACAACGATTCTCACCAATACAATGACTGCAGAAAATTCCAAAGGACACATGATTAAAAAAAAATGTTGTCCAATTACAGAGAATGAAATAATGGAGCCTGAATGGAAATTGAAGCATAAGTTTCTGAATTTTCAAACTTTTTAAATGGTGTTCTTTTGTGTTGTAGTTTGTGGTGTTGTTTACAACATGATAATTATGGAAATGTTTTACATGTTTGGACATGTAAATTCTACATTAAATTGATTATTATCACGAGAAGGGGGAGATGAGTAAAGAAGGGAGGCAAAGAATTTGAAACTCAAAATTCAAAAACAAAAACCAAATGTTAAAAAATCTTTAATATCTTTATTTCATTGTGACAAAAAGGAATGCATTGCAATTAAATGTGTGGAACTTTGCTAGTGAATGTGAAGAAACTTCAGATTTTTTATAATATAATAATAATAGTGATAATAATGACATTATGATTACAGCAATGAGCATACAGTATTTTAAATTTTTTTTATTTATCTCATTTAATCCTCCTGTCTATCTTGAGATGAAGCTATTAACAGCTCCATTTTAAAGCTAAGGAAACTGAGGCTGAGAGCTGTCAAATGATTTGTCCAATCCTGCAGCAGAATTCATACTGGGGCATTCTCACTCCAAGTCTAGTATTCTTATTTCTGATACAAACCAGTTACCATTCCAAATCTCTCTTCTGATTCTCCAGATGTTCTATGCCACGGAATAACTAGAGTATACTATCTCATTACTACTTGTTACCCCGTTTTGAGCTCCAAGATGTTTCTGTGAATTGTCCTTCTCCCTATAAATGTGAGTTTCTTGAGACTGATGTAATAGTACTGTGTCCCCTAATCTTTGTGGAGGGTGGGCCACCTGGCCTGAGGAAATTCCTAAAAATGATCCCCATCCATCTGAATCTCCCTTGGGAAAGTAATCTGGTTCCCATGGAAAACTCCACTTCCAAATGATCTGATAATCACTTTGGTCTGGGAAACAATCACTGCCCTTTATTAATTGAAAATTAGCCCTTAATTGCTCCCTAACTCTGGGCCATGAAAACCTAATATAATCAAAGGTGTACCCCAAACCTTTGCTAATTTATTATCAGGATTTGGCCCCGCAAGATGCTGCTAAAATTTACTAGAGGGAAATCAAAAGTAGACACTAACCTTTTAAATTACTCCCTCTTTTCCACTTCTCTAGGAATACAGGATCCCTCTACACCCCCATACAAGTCCTTTTCAGGAGACCTATGAATCCCTTCCAGAACCACCTCCTTACCAAAGACAGGACCTTATGTCTGACAATATTTCTTTAAATTTGTCCCCCTTACCTCTTGAACCAGATCCTGAGACTTCCCAGCCTCCACTTCTCAATCCCTCTGATACAAGGAGTTGGATCCTTTTTCTCCTCTTCAGGATCCTGATTCAGCCACCCCTTCTGACTTCTACACCTAAGAGAAGCAGCAGACTCTCAGGAAGAGACACAGAGTACAGGTGCCTTTTTCATTGCCAAATCTCTCCCAGACTAAAGCCATTACTATGAGGACTCCATCAACTTTATTGAAGGGTCTAAGGCCAATGCCCTGCAATTTTATTTTTCCTGGGGAGATGTTAATATTAAATAATCTGCCCCAGATATATGGAGGAACCTGCAGAAGCCAGTTTTGGGCCCTCAAACTTCTTCAACTCAGCTGTTAGAAACAGCTTTTGGAGTCTGTAATAATAGGGACCAAACTGTAGTAGAGCAAAAGGCCACAAAGTTAAATGAGAAACAGCTTTCAGGAAGTCCAATAATTCGTAGAATGCCTCTCCTAGATCTATTTTACAGATCAATTGCTTTCACTAGCAGGCCTTTCACATTTTCTTCCTTTTTTTCATTTTTTTGGTTGTTTTTGTTTAACTGATTCTTGAATCTTATTGAGTCATTCACTTGCATTTGTTCAGTTCTAAATTTTAGTGTATTATTTTCTTCAGTTACCTTTTTTAGCTTTTTTTGTAATTGGCCAATTGAATTGTTTTGCTCATTGTATTTTTTTCCATTTCACACATTTTCTTTTTCTGTGAATTGATGTTTTTTTCATATCTATTTAGTAGGGCATTACATGCTTTTTTCATTCCTTCTATTCATAGTTACACCAACAATGTATCAGTGTCCCAGTTTTCCCACATCCCCTTCAACATTCATCATTATCGTTTCCTGTCATCTTAGTCAATCTGAGAGGTATGTAGCGGCATTGCAGGGTTGTCTTAATTTACATTTCTCTTAATATGATTTTTCTTGAACAACATGAAATAAATTATGAAGAAGTGCAGATATTTTACCTACATTGTATTACTTACTATTTAGGGAAAGAAAAGAGTGTGAGAGAAAGAGAAAATTTTGGAACACAAGACTGTTGGAATATAAAGTGATGGTTGAAAGCTATCTTTTCAGGCATTTTGAAAAATAAAAAACTGTTATTTTTTATTATAATAACTTTTTATTGATAGAACACATGCCAGAGTAATTTTTTACAACATTATTCCTTGCACTCACTTCTGTTCTGATTTTATACCTCTCTCCCTCTACCCCCGCCCTTAGATGGCAAGCAGTACTATATATGTTAAATATGTTGCAGTATATTCTAGCTACAATATATGTGTGCAGAACCAAACAGTTCTCTTGTTGCACAGGAAGAATTGGATTCAGAAGGTAGAAGTAACCCGGGAAGAAAAACAAAAATGCAAATAGTTCACATTCATTTCCTAGTGTTCTTTCTTTGGGTGCAGCCGCTTTAGTCCATCACTGATCAATTGAAACTGAGTTAGATCTTCTCTTTGTCAAAGAAATCCAGTTCTATTAGAATACATCTTCAGTATATAATAAAGTGTATAATGATCTCCTGGTTCTGCCCATTTCACTTAGCATCAGTTCATGTAAGTCTTTCCAAGCCTCTCTGTATTCATCCTGCTGGTCATTTCTTACAGAACAATAATATTCCATAACATTCATATACTACAATTTGCCCAGCTTATTCTCCAATTGATGGGCATCCATTCATTTTCCAGTTTCTAGCCACTACAAACAGGGCTGCCACAAACATTTTGGCACCTTTCCCTTCTTTAGTATCTCTTTGGGGTATAAGCCCAGTAGTATCACTGCTGGATAAAAGGGTATGCACAGTTTGATAACTTTTTCAGCATAATTCCAGATTGCTCACCAGAATGGTTGGATTCGTTCAAAACTCCACCAACAATGCATCAGTATCCCAGTTTTCCCGCATCCCCTTCAACAATCATCATTATTTTTTCCTGTCATCTTAGCCAATCTGACAGGTGTGTAGTGGTATCGCAGAGTTGTCTTAATTTGCATTTCTCTGATTAATAATGATTTGGAACACTCTTTCATATGAGTGGTAATAGTTTCAATTTCATCATCTGAAAATTGTCTGTTCATATCATTTGACCATTTATCAATTGGAGAATGGCTTGATTTCTTATAAATTAGAGTCAATTCTCTATATATTTTGGAAATGAGGCCTTTATCAGAACCTTTAACTGTGAAGATGTTTTCCCAGTTTTTTGCTTCCCTTCTAATCTTGTTTGCATTAGTTTTGTTTGTACAAAGGCTTTTTAATTTGATATAATCAAAATTTTCTATTCTGTGATCAGTAATGTTCTCTAGTTCATCTTTAGTCATGAATTTCTTCCTCCTCCACAAGTCTGAGAGATAAACTATCCTATGTTCCTCTAACTTATTTATGATCTCGTTCTTTATGCCTAAATCATGGACCCATTTTGATCTTATCTTGGTATAGTGTTAAGTGTGGATCCATACCTGATTTCTGCCATAATAATTTCCAGTTATCCCAGCAGTTTTTGTCAAATAATGAATTCTTATCCCAAAAGTTAGGATCTTTGGGTTTGTCAAACACTAGATTGCTATAGTTGACTATTCTGTCTTGTGAACCTAATCTGTTCCACTGATCAAATAATCTATTTCTTAGCCAATACCAAATGGTTTTGGTGACTGTTGCTTTATAATATAGTTTTAGATCAGCTACAGCTAGGCCACCTTCATTTGATTTTTTTTTTCATTAATTCCCTTGAGATTCTCTACCTTTTATTCTTCCATATGAATTTTGTTGTTATTTTTTCTAGATCATTAAAATATTTTCTTGGAAGTCTGATTGGTATAGCACTAAATAAATAGATTACTTTAGGGAGTATTGTCATCTTTATTATATTCGCTCGGCCTATCCAAGAGCACTTAATATTTTTCCAATTATTTAAGTCTGACTTTATTTGTGTGGAAAGTTTTTTATAATTTTGCTCCTATAATTTCTGACTTTCCTTTGGTAGATAGGTTCCCAAATATTTTATGCTGTCGACAGTTATTTTGAATGGAATTTCTCTTTGTATCTCTTGCTATTGGATTTTGTTGGTGATGTATAAAAATGCTGAGGATTTATGGGGATTTATTTTGTATCCTGCAACTTTGCTAAAGTTATGAATTATTTCTAATAGCTTTTTAGTAGAATCTCTGGGGTTCTTTAGGTATACCATCATATCATCTGAAAAGAGTAATAGTTTGGTTTCCTCATTGCCTATTCTGATTCCTTTAATCTCTTTCTAAACTCTTATTGCCGAGGTTAGTGTTTCTAATACAATATTGAATAATAATGGTGATAGTGGACAACCTTGCTTCACTCCAGATCTTGCTGGGAAAGGGTCCAGTTTTTCCCCATTGCATATGATGCTTATTGATGGTTGTAAATATATGCTCCTGAGTATTTTAAGGAAAAGTCCATTTATTCCTATCCTCTCAAGTGTTTTTATTAGGAATGGATGTTGGATTTTATCAAATGCTTCTTCTGCATCTATTGAGATGATCATATGTTTTTTGTTAGTTTGGTTATTGATATAGCATATTATGCTAATAGTTTTCCTAATATTGAACCAGCCCTGCATTCCGGGTATAACTCCTACTTGGTTATAGTGTATTATTCTGGGGATGATTTTCTGTAATCTTTTTGCTACTATTTTATTTAAGATTGTAGCATCAATATTCATTAGGGAGATTGGTCTATAATTTTCTTTCTCTATTTTCAGCCTACCTGGTTTAGGTATCAGTACCATGTCTGTGTCGTAAAAGGAATTTGGTAGGACTCCTTCAATTCCTATTTTTTCAAATAATTTATATAGCATTGGAGTTAATTGTTCTTTAAATGTTTGGTAGAATTCACATGTAAATCCATCTGGTCCTGGGGATTTTTTCTTAGGGAGTTGGTTAATAGCTTGCTCTATTTCTTTTTCTAAGATGGGACTGTTTAGGATATTTACTTCTCCTTCTGTTAATCTGGACAAGCTATATTTTTGAAGGTATTCTTCCATTTCATTTAGGTTGTCAAATTTATTGCCATAAAGTTGGGCAAAGTAATTCCTAATTATTGCTCTAATTTTCTCTTCGTTAGTGGCGAGTTCTCCCTTTTGATTTTTAAGACTAACAATTTGATTTTCCTCTTTCCTTTTTTTAATCAGATTTACTAAGGGTTTGTCTATTTTGTTGGTTTTTTCATAGAACCAACCAGCTATACCACTTGGTGCATATATGTTTAATATTGATATTGCTTCATTATCTATGCTACCCTTTAGCAAGATATAGTGCCCTTCCTTAACTCTTTTAATTAGATCAAATGGGAGGCTGGCACTGCCCTCTGGTGATGGGCAAACGCTGGATGTTTCACATTCTTTTTCTATTGAAGGTGCTTTTGTCAATCCAGGCTTCACAGAGGTTAAAGGTTCTAGGGACACTATGGTGCTGGTTTCTGAAATCTCACAGCAGGTCATGATTTTGTCTACATCTGGGCAGTCGATGCACCCAGGTAGGAGACTTTTACTCTCTTTGTTATTCCTGTGTTCTGCATTACTAATCATCTTAGTCCCATTGACCTTCATATCTTGTCCTTCTTCAGTAGGTTTTGGCAGAGTTTCAGTTGTAACCTGAACGTTTCTTTGGTTTTCTTCTGTGTGATGCAGCTCATCCTCAGGCTCATCCTCAGAGTTGCTCCAGCTCAGATCTTGATCCAGCTGCTTCCCAAGGACCATCTGGCACAAGCCCCAGGCTCCTGCAGCAGCAGTTGAGGAAAGCTGCTCCTAGCCTTCCACCAGTCTCTCCCAGGGGGCTCTCCCAGCTTTTTTGACTTCACCTGAAGCATAGTAGATTTTTCTCCAACCTTTTACCTTTACTCTGCATGTATCTCCCTTCTTCAGGTGTGTTTCTTGTAAACAACATAATGTAAGATTATGGCTTTTAATCCATTCTGCTAACTGCTTCCTCTTTATGGGGGAGTTTACCCCGTTCACATTTATGGTTAAAATTACCAATTCTGTATTACTTGCCATCTTGTTAATCCCAGTTTATGCTTTTCTCCCTTCTTTCCCCTTTACGCCCCTTCCCAGTATTAAACTTGAGAGCACCACTTATTTTTCACAGCCCTCCCTTTTTAATATCTCTCCCCCCACCTTAGAGTTCCTCCCCCTATCTTACTTCTTTCCCTCACAGTTTCCGTATTCCCTTCTGCTTAGTTTATTCCTTCCCTTTTCACTTTTCCCTTCTCACTTTTCAATGAGGTGGGAGAAGTTTCACCATAAATTAAATATGTCTAAATTTTTTCTCTTAAAGCCAATTATGATGGCAGTAAGATACCCATTATATTCATCCCCCTCCATTCTTTCTCTCAGATATAATGGGTTTCCTTTGCCTCTTTGTGAGATGTAGTACCCCAACTTTACCTTTTTTCTGGTACAATGTCTTTGCACCTCTAGTTTCTAGAACAAGGTATACATGTATTCTTCATACATCTTTATAGCAGAAATATAGTTCCCAAGATTTCTTTTTACCTTTTTAGGCTTCTCTTAAGTTCTATATTTGTAGATTAAACTTTTTGTTAAGTTCTGGTTTTTTCATCAGAAATAGATGAAATTCACTTATTTCATTGAATGTCCATCTTCTTCCCTGGAAAAAGATGTTCATTCTGGCTGGGCAAGTTATTTTTGGTTGCATACCGAGTTCCTTAGCCTTTTGGAATATCATATTCCAGGCCCTTCAATCTTTTAATGTGGACGCTGCTAGATCCTGGGTAACCCTTATTGTGGCTCCTCTATATTTAAATTGGGTTTTTCTAGCCACTTGCAGTATTTTTTCCTTTGTCTGATAGTTCTGGCATTTGGCCACTATATTTCTTGGTGTTTTGATTTTAGGATCCCTTTCAGTAGGTGATCAATGAATTCTTTCAATGTGTATTTTGCCCTCTGTTTCTATGACTTCTGGGGAGTTCTCTTTGAAAACTTCCTGGAAAATAGTGTCCAGGCTCTTTTTTTCATATTTTTCTGGGAATCCAATAATTCTCAGATTATCTCTCCTAGACCTATTTTCCAGGTCTGTTGTTTTCCCAAGAAGGTATTTTACATTTTTTCAATTGTTTGATTCTTTTGGTTTGCTTGATGGATTGTTGTTGTCTCCTTGAGGCATTCAATTCCATTTGTTCGATTCTGATTTTCAATGAAGTATTTTCTTCACTCACTTTTTTTATATCTTTTTCTAATTGTCTGATTGTGTTGTTTTGTTCTATGGAATATTGTTCCATTTCACCAGTTTTATTTTTTAGAGAGCTATTTTCTGTTTCCAGTTCACTAATCCTATTTTTCAAGGATTTGATTTCTTCATCCACTCATTTAAAGAGTGGAATGACTTCTCCATTCTCTCTTGCCAAGCCTGCCTCTCCTTTTACCATTTTTCTTCTAGCTCCCTTGTGAGAGCCTTTTTAATTTCTTCTACGAGATTCATCTGTGCTGAGGAACAGATGATCTCCTCCTGTGGGGATTCACCTGGAGACAGTCTGTTTTTAGTCTCCTCAGGGTTTAGAGTCTGCTCTCTGTCCATATAAAAGCTGTCAGTGGTTAAGATCCTTTTCAATTTGTTGCTCATTTTGTCAGAGAAGAATCAGAGACAAACTAGCAAAGAAAAAAAGAAAAAAAACCCAGATGGAATCTGCTTTTTTGGGGGGAGGGGCTGGGTGGTGTTACCGAGCTTCCTCTACAGACTGTGGGTGGGGGCAGGGGGAGGCAGCAGCAAGGCACCAGCAGGACTGTGCTGGGCCTGCACTTTGAGGCTCTGAGAGCTTGCTGAGACGCTGTGGGGGAGGAGTGGCCAGGTCCTGAGAGACTCCAGCTTTTTGGGGTTGTATTTTTCACCCCTGGTGTTTTTAGCTTCTCTGATGGGCTACTGACTTGCTGCCAGGGCAAAGTATCCAATCCTGTAGCAAAGTTCTCCCCACAGAGATGGCTGAGATCACACCCCAACCCTCTCCAGTCTGCTTGGCTGTGAGCTGCCTGCCAAGCTCTCACTGCTGCTGCCCTCAGCCTGCGCCGATCTGAAACTGTCCCCACCCTCAAGCAAAAACAGACCTTTCCTGTCGAATCTCAAGGATGTCTTCTCTTGGTAACTATTTGTGGGTTTTTTTTCAGTCAAGCATTAATTCAGAGGCTTGTCATGAAATGAATTCTGAGAGAAAGTGCGGAGCTTACACAGCTCTGTGCCTCCTTGCCGCCATCTTGGCCCAAAGTCCCAGCTGTTATTTTTTAAATATTTGTCTGAGGGTTCATTGATATTAGACACATAAAGTTTTTGAAATAATCCACAAGATGAAGAAGAAGAAGAGACAGAGATAAGCATATGGAGTAGGGGCACACATTTTTGGAGAGATAGAAATACTTCTAGGATATAGGAAAATTCTAGTGAAGAAACTCCCTCTATCAATACAGCTTATGACTTATTCTGCAGCTTATGGTCTAAGAGTATTGCCTGAATCACTAAAACATCAAGTGATTTTATTCCCTCAGCCATTTTGTGACAGTGGAAACACTTGGCTCCAGAGTTTTCTGACCAAGAAACCAGCTCTCTCACCACTGTATTGCCGCTGCAACTATATTTTGGAGACAAAATATAAAGACAAGAGAAGAGAAATAATATAAGACACAAAATTTAAAAACCAGTAAATAACCTCTCATTCTGTTGCTGTTCCAGGTGACTGTGCCAGCCTGAGCAGAAAAGCTGCCATAAGCAGAATGCCAATTTTCTATTTCTGACTACCATTAACTTTTACATAATCAGCACATTGTCAATATTTTCAGGAGATGGAGTCTTGGCAAAGAAATCTATGAGTCTTGAAGACCAGTTAGCTTGGCTTCAGGTATAGGATTGGAGTTCAAGATTTGTGTTTTATAGCGAGTGATCAAACAAGGAGATGGAAAGATAATTATTATAATCTATTTATAATGTATTCTTCCTTTTTGTTCCTCCTTTTATGTGTGCATAACTAGTTATTACATGACTTAGTAACTCATTCTTCCTGCTTGGCTGGGACAAATCCACCTTTGGTTACCCAGAATTTCTTTTCATATTTCACTGGGGTTGTCAAGAACTGTGCAAAATAAGAAACACAATACCTTTCAGAAACTCTGTTCCTAGACTTTCTGGTATAACAAGGCCTAAAAAACAGGGTCTGGGTCCTTTTCATTTTATCTTCACTACAGTCCTATGTTCCATTATATAACCCCTTGTATACTGTATTTATCCACTTCTACCAATTCATTAATGGTTTATTGGGGTGGGGGGATTCTTTACTGGGGTTTTTTTTGTATATAGAAGATCAGAGAATTTAAAACTAGGCTATATTAGAACTTATTATTAGATAAGGAAATGAAGACCTAGAATGTAGAAAATTTGGCACAATTCATTTCATTTGACATATATGATTGTTTTGTTATTAAGTAATCTAATCTCACTTCGAAAGGAAGAGTTCATACATTACAAATATTGTCTGATATATAGTTCCATAGTTATACTTTGATTTTGTTTTGAAGAAGGCTCTGGATATTTAATAACAGAATCCTAAATGGTTCCTTTCTTTGACTCTGGGTTCTTTACTAGATCACTAGGAGCCCTTCTGATTTTCAAGTTCATACAAAATTCTAAGATACAGGTCCTCATTTCTTCCTGGGAGATCCCTAATGGTACCCAAATTAAATATCCAAAGTTTGTGAGCATGAAAGAAGTGTGCCCCTAATGCAGAGATCTGTAGGAAAAATGACTCAACCTTTTTTAGACACAAGATTTCCTTAAAGTAAGAAATCTTCCTGTCAGATCCTTAATTTTCACACACAGGAAGAGCACAACCAAAGGAGCAGATCTTTACAGTCTCAGGTCAAAGTGCCCAAAATTATTTTCTGCCCTTCTTAAAAGAGGACACAGGTGGCAGTGAGCAGTCTTCCCCATTTGGTGGGAGCTGGAAATAAGACCATACTTGACACACTCCTTTTCTTCCTTGAGGGGCAAAGAAACTTGCCCAAAGTCAGAATTAAAGTTGGACAGAATTTGATTGAGAAAGAACCTCTTCAATCGTCTGACCTAAGCCACATGTGAAAAGAATCTGATGGATATCATGCAGCACAAATGACCTTTAGTATCTGCTTTAATAACTCCAGTGAGGAGAGACCCATCAATTAGTTTTTTTCATTTTATTTTTAATTTTTCAAATAAAACAAAAATTATAATATTGAGTAATAAAAAAAGATAACTACATATGAAACTGAAAATCTACTATGCACCATTTTCTGCATTGAAAAACTGCATCTTCATATTCTTTAACCATTTATCAATTGGGGAATGGTTTATATTCTTATAAATTTGCAAAAATTCTTTATGTATTTGACTTGAGATCTTTAACTGAGAAACTATAACTTTCTTCAGGTTTTCTGTTTTCTTTCTAATCTTGCATACATTTATAAATCAAAAACATTTTAATTCAATTTTGCCAAAATTATCCATTTAAACTTAAATTTATTCTCTTCTTTATTCATATTTTTTGCCTATCCACAAGTATGTTACATATTCTATCTTCTTATTTTCTTGTAATAACTCTCTTTATAGCTAGGTAGTTTATCCTTTTTCACTTTATCTTGGTAACTCTATTCTATTTTCCAATTTTCCTGACAATTTTTATCAAATAATGAACATTTATCCCCTATAGTTAAACCTTTACACTTGTTAAATACAAGGTTAGGTCATGACCAGGATTTTTGACAAAACATAACTGGGCTTTACCCAATCTCCACAGAAAACAAACCTCAGAGGTTTGACATAACTTGGATCTTTTGGATGGACACAGAAAGGTGGAGCTATAAGGTTGAACTGTTCCCCATCAGTGCCCTTCCCTGTTTGCTTCAGTTTTTCTCTGCCAATCACAGCCAGCCATGCAGGACTTCATTATTTTTATGATAGATAACATTGTTTTTAATAGTTTAAAAGTATTTGTTATTTAGCAATTTAGGACAAAAAATTTGGGTCTGAATCAGGAAACAGTTTTAATTCAACTTCTGTTGTTTGCTATGTGATTTCAGAAAAATCTCTTATTAGTTCTGGATTTTGGTTTCCTAACCTGTAAAATAAAGACCTCCTTTTAATCAAATCCTTTGATTCTTTGAGATTATGAATAAATTTTAAATTATAATAAGAATATTAAGGATCATTTTTCCCTTTGTATCCATAGAATATCTAGATTCTAGCAAACCTAGAATATAGCTTGCTATTTGATTGATTTTATGTGTGACAATGGATGTTCAAAACCTCCAACTGTTGATCAAAGATGTTGCCTGTGAAAAAATGTAAAAATACTTTGCTTAAGATTTGGCAGCAGAAATTACCCTCACTAACTACCATTATTATTGACAACTAGAAATCAGAACAAAGACAACAAGATAATATGATCATCAACCCTAATGAACATGATTCTTTTGATTCAGGCCAATTCCAATAGACTTATGATGGAGAGAGGTATCTGCATACAGAAAGAGAACTATAAGACTGAATGTGATCATGTTATTTTCACGTTTTTCTTTAGTGTTTGCATACTTATCATTCTTTCTCATTTTTCCCCTTTTTGACCTGATTTTTCTGGTGCAACATGAAAATTTGGAAATATAATGGATTATTTGTTGTTTAGGGGAGGGGACAAAGGAAATGAGGGAGAAAATAATTAGAGCACAAGGTTTTACAAAAGTGAATATTGAAAACTATTTTTGCATGTATTTTGAAAATAAAAAAAACTGTTGTTAAAATAGCTCTTTTACTTAAAAATAAAAAGCTATCATTAAAAAAAAAGTGACCTGGAAAAAGATCTAGGAGAGATGATATAAAAATTATTGAACTCAATTTTAAAAATTTAATTTATTTTTTGTTAAATTTTAATTTAATTTAATTTAATTTTTAACTTAAAAAGTAAAAATAAATAATTGGAGAATGAAGGGAATTGGGTAAGAGAGATTCTATACATTACAACAAAGGAAATCAGCAGTGAGCAGGAGGAGTTCAATGAACTGGGGAGGAGTAGAGATGGAATTCTTTAAGCTGTGGAAGGGATGGGCTCAAACCTAAACTCAAGAAACAAAAATAGAAGGAAATACATCATAATCTATGCTAGAGGTGAATGTTAAGGTCCTCAGTTCCCACACTTGGGGCGCCAAATGTAACAACTGCGCTATCACCCAGGACACCTCAGAATCAGCTGGAGTCAGGATAAGCAAAAGTCCTTAATCTTTATTCTTGGTTCCCAGACACAGGATTGAACAGGATGGAAGCAGAATCTCTGTGACCGCCTTCCCCCTTGTCTACCGCTGAGAGTGTGACCCTGGCTTGTCTTACTCCACCCCCTAGTCCCTCCTACAATCCTCTATACACCAATCATTGAGCCAACACAGGACAGTGGAAAGGACCATTTTCCAAGCATATTCCCATAGAGTATTGTCCAATCAGAAGTTAGCCTCAAGTATTCAGCAGTCCTGACCTCAGTGCATTGATTCCATAGTTTCAGCCCTCTACATCTCCCACTTTCTTTTGTCTTAGAACACAGGTGGTTATGCCATCCCTGACTTCTCAGGATGGTGAGAGCCCCCAAAAGGAGGTGATCACACCCTCCCTGACTTCTCAGGAAAAAAGGTGGAAACACCAAAAAGGAGGTGATCACACCCCCACTGATATCTCAGGAAGGGAGATGAAAAGCACTAAAGGGAAGTGGGGATTGCTAGCGGGTTTCTGGGCTGAAGGCTCTTATTAGAAACAGGTATGCGCAAACCCATCAGCATGGGAGGTATTACACGAGCACATAGCAATAACGCAGAGGCTATTAGTGATGATTCTCCCCACAACCAGTGCAAGCTCAATGTGGTGCAACAAACATGAATTGTATGTGCAAGCAGTGATATAACAAACAATATAAATCAATATGGTATTATAAGAGATTTCCAGGAGTCCTAGAAGGAGGGTATGTAAACAACAGTCACATATACGCCTTCTTCAGGAGGTTTTTGGGATACCCCTAAAAGACAGGAATTCTACTGGTAAATCTAGGGATGTAGCCTGACAACAGTGTGTTCATCAACTGCTGGCAAGAATTTTGAAAAAAGATATGAGGAGAGATTTAGAAAGGATATGTAATAATTAAAACAAGAATAATGGTTAAAGGAGGAGCCCCCTTTCTGCCCCATATCCCTAGAATCTGGGAATACATTCTTCCTCTTGCACACACACAAATCTCTAGGTAAAGTGCAACCAAACCAAATGGGGCCAAGGAGTAAACTAGCAAATACTGGTTACTAGGTGGACTTTTGTCTTTTTGTGAACACTGAAAAAAACAGATTAGAAATCCAGATATCCTGAGGTTTAAAGTTTCTAGACTTCTCACTTGGTCAGTGGAAAGAGGTGGCAAACTAGAATGAAGTTTGGGTGAATTTAAATTTTCTCTTTTGAGAGCCACACTCCTACCTCAAAGGAAATTCCCTTTCACAAGTCCTTCCCTGCAAGATTCAGCTAACACATGGTAGATCTGATTCATTCAGCCCATCAGAATATAGTTCATTTAATCATTTAATTAAAGCATTCAAAAGACCTATAATGCTTCTAAACTAAGAAAATATGTATTTGTTCTTTGTTTACTAGTTCTGATTAATTGAATGGAAGCATTAGGCTTTTTGTAATTATGATAATTTGGAGAGGAATAGAAATCATGACAATTTTTACTTTTCTTATGTTTTTACTGAGGCAATTATATTTAAGTGATTTGCCCAGGGTCACATAGCTAGAAAATAATAGTATCTGAGACAGGATTTGAACTCAGGGCCTCCTGACTTCAGAGAGGTGTTATATCCACTGCACATTTAGCTGCCCCATCACATCTTTAGCCAGAGAATAACATTCCTTCACATTCAACTTCTATGACATCATTCCTCATTTGGGCAACATAACCTATTGCTTGCAGACTTTTTTGTTTTCTGTCCTTATCCAATTTTGTTCTAACCTCTCATTCTTTAAATTACACCTTCTTCTCCACAACTATTTTGTCCTGATCGTAGAAATAAGATATGCATGGAATAGAGAAATCCATACAGGTTTAGGGAGGAAAACACAAGTCTTTCATAGAAGTGTTTTCAGCACGTGCTGGGATTTAAGCTAACAATCAGAGTGGTAGGATGGGGTTCAATTTTAAGGAATGGATAGTTTCTATGTTTCCCCTGTCTTATTATTCCTCAAAATGGAATTTAGAACTATTGAAAATATTGTGGGTTGATTTTGTGATGTGGTTACAGAACATGATTTGCTTATTGATTTAGTGAGACTTATGATTTTGGAGTTCTCTGCAAAGATTAAGTTTCCATCAAAGTGATTAGGCAAGATGATCTCTAAGTTTCTTGAGTTAGAGAAAGGACATAGAGACAAACTCAACTTCCTCGTTTTTATGGATAAAATTCCTACCTCGTTTTATGGATAAGCAAATTTTGGCCCAGAAAATGTTAGTAATCAGTCAGAGATTACAAGAGAATGAAATGTGAACAGAAATAACTGTTGTTTGCAAATGTAGTGTTCTCCTTACTGCAACTATAAATTGTCATCATCTAAATCACACTTCTTGTGTGCTGGCATATTCACTCCAACTTTCACACATGTAGATAGGAATGGGGGCTTTTCTATTTTTTTTTAATTAAAGCTTTTTATTTACAAAACATATCCATGGGTTATTTTTCCAACACTGACCCTTGCATAATTTTTTATTGCAAATTTTCCCTTCCTTCCCTCCACTCCCTGCCTTAACTTGCAGGTAATCCAATACATGTTAAATATCATGAAATACATGTTAGATCAAATGTATGTATACATATTTATACAATTATCTTGTTCCTTCAGAAAAATCAAATCAAGAAGGAAGAAAAGGAAAAGCTGAGAAAGAATGCAAGCAAATAACAACAGAGAGAGTGAGAATGCTATGTTGTGTTCCACACTTTGTTCCCACAGTTATCTCTCTCGGTGTAGATGGCTCTCTTCATCATTGCACAAGCAGAAAGGTTTGAATCCTCTCATTGTTGAATAGAGCCCTGTCCATCACAATCGTTGCCTAGTCTTGCTGTTGGTGTGTATAATGATGTCCTGGTTCTGCTCATTTCACTTAGTATCAGTTCATTTAAGTCTCTCCAGATCTTTCTGAAATCATCCTGCTGGTTGTTTCTTCAGAACAAAATATTCCATAACATTCATATACCATAATTTTTTCAGCCATTCTCCAGTTGATGAGCATCTATTTAGTTTCCAGTTTCTTGCCACAAAGAGAAGGGCTGCTAGAAACATTTTTGAACATGTGGGTCCCTTTCCCTCATTTAAGATCTCTTTGGAATATAAACCCAGTACTAACACTGTCGGATCAAAGGGTATGCACAGTTTGATACTTTTTGAGCATATTTCGAAATTGTTCTCCAGAATGGTTGGATCCATTCACAATTCTACCAACAATGTATCAGTGTCCTAGTTTTCCCACATCCCCACCAACATCCATTACTATGTTTTCCAGGAGATCTTTATACACGGCAACAAAAATATTACATGAGGATCAATTCTGATGGACATGGCTCTCTTCGACAATAAGATGATTCAAACCAGTTCCAATTGCTCAATGATGAAGAAATCCATCTAAGCTCAGAGAGAGGACTGTGAACCACAACATAGCATTTTTACTCTTTCTTGTGTTGTTTCATTGCATTTTGTTTTCTTTCTCGGTTTTTGTTTTTGTTTTGTTTTGTTTTGTCAGTAAGAATTTTTTTCTTTTTTTTATTATAGCTTTTTATTTACAAGTTATATGCATGGATAATTTTTCAGCATTGACAACTGCAAAACCCTTTGTTCCAACTTTTCCCCTCCTTCCACCCACCCCCTCCCCTAAATGGCAGGATGACCTATATATGTTAAATATGTTAAATTATAAATTAAATACAAAATAAGTATACATGACCAAACCATTATTTTGCTGTACAAAAGAATCGGACTCTGAAATATTGTACAATCAGCCTGTGAAGGAAATCAAAAATGCAGGTAGGCAAAAATATAGGGATTGGGAATTCAATGTAATGGTTTTTAGTCATCTCGCAGAATTCTTTTGCTGGGCGTAGCTGGTTCAGTTCATTGCTGCTCCATTGGAACTGATTTGGTTCATCTCATTGCTGAGGATGGCCAGGTTCATCAGAATTGATCATCATATAGTATTGTTGTTGAAGTATATAATGATCTCCTGCTCCGAAGCAACACTCTCTTGGAGTGTCCAGGATCTCAGCCAATTTGATAATCCAATATCCAATGACTTGTTTGCACCTTTATCAATCAGTCCTTCATTGGTTTTTCCTTGAATCTTTAAATGTATTTTTTGATGGGAACTAGTAATAGGCTATGTCCAGATAGCAGCTACTCTGGAACTACCAAACCCTGATGATTCTTGAGGGGTTGAATTCTTAATTCTTCCTAGTGCAACATAAGGTATTATTATCATTTGAGCAATACAAAAATTGTGGGGAATTTTTACTATATTATTGGGCCAACCATGATTGGTATTTCTCCTGTGTAATCTTCATCAAGCAACAAGAAATCCTCTCATGGTTTGTCCACTTCTACGTATAATTAGACCTACAGTCCCTGAGGGCAAAGCACTGTAAGTACCCGTAGGAATTTTTGAATTCCTATTTCCAGGGTAAGAACATATCTGTCTGCACTAATGAGACCTAATCCTGCACTCCCTGATGTTGTTCTAAGAAGGGCTTGTACAGAGGATTTAGAAAGTTGTTGGAGGATGCCACCTGCAGGTGGTTTATGAAAGAAATTTCTTTGGGAAGCACTTGGGATGGAGGGACATTGCTACCCCGCTTGTTCACTGGGGTGGGGATTGGCCCACTTCCCATTTACAGCCAGAATAGGGGAACCTTCTTGATCATACCGCAGGACACTCTGAAGCCCATCAATAACTGTTCTCACATTTTGAGCATATCATTGGTGGATTAGTTCTTACATGGTTTCTTTTTGAGTTCTCATTTCCCCTTTTTCTACATTCAGGGGCCAAATGTCCCAACTTTCCACCATTAAGACATGCTCCCTTTCCAGGATTTTACATTGCATCAGCTAAGAGATTACCACTATGTGTTACAGTCCATACATCCTAGCACCTAGGGATCAGTGCTACTTAGGATTTTTTTTGATCCCAGAAGAGGCTATTTACAATCCTTATTACAATTATCATGAGCTAACTGCTTAATCAAATTTGAGCAGTAGGGAGGTCATTGATACTTCTTTGAACTGCCATAGGGATACCATCTACAAATTCCTCAAAGGGCTACTATGGTTACAAGTCAGGGTTACAAATTGTTGAGGGCCATGGACAGTAGGGGGATCCCTGGAAAAGGTGTAAGACCCTTTTGTCCCTGAATAACTTTGCTAATCACATGTAGCTCGGCTTCTCCATTGCTCCTGCAAGTGGTAGGCCTTCTGAGAAGTCAGAAGATGTATCTGACCTTGCTGATTTCTAGTCCAAGAATCTTTGGAGGAAGGCATGATTACTTACTTCTAAGAAATGTGTCTGGAGGACATCTGACAGACATCCTATTATCTGTTATCTGCTATCAGAATACCTTTGTGTATGATGTAGTGACTTTTGTTAGAACACAGAGGTAATAGTAATCTAACTAAACACTTAGATATTTGTAACTGATCACATAAACCTTAAGTATATAAACCCTGGTGTAATCCTGAATAAATCAAACTCCTGTCTGCTGAGTCCTGACTCTTCACTCCTTGTCTATGAATCAGGGCACAGGGCTGGTACCTATAATGTCAACAAATAACCCTTGATTATCTTTGTAAAACTACCATTATGCTCTCCTTTGGCAGGCAGCTTTTGCCATGCATGATGAGTGCATGAAGCAATCTGCTGATATGTCTGTAAGGTCCATGTAAACTAAGTATTCACATCTAAAGAGGGTCCAGTTTCTGTCAGCATTTCAAAAATTATAGGTACCTGTGCTCCCTGATTTCTTTATGCCAGATCATTGCAGAGATCATGATAATTCTTTTTTCCATGCCAGATAATCTTCCCTCTCTAAGGCCATCTTTGCTACCATATACCAATCAAATGGACATGGAATATTGGCTGATAAAGTTTCCATAGAGAAAAAATAACTACAGAAAACTCACCAGAGCTGTCTTTTTAAAAAAAAAAATCTCTTATTCATCATTTCTCCTATTATCTCCCATTTTTCTAAATCTAGGTTTCCTTCTTCTGGAAACCAAGGACAATAATGTTCCACACATTTTTAAAACTTCTCAAACCCACCTTTTAGTTATCTATAGCATCCTCTTTCTCTAATTATATTTTTCAGCGCCTATATGTATTGCTTTCTATCTTTAAATTGAATTTTTCCTATTTTAAAAAAATTCTTACCAGCAACATAGAGGATGAATTCTTATCTCTCAAAAACTTGCTAATTTTTAACACACAACACAGAATACAAAGCAAACAAACACAAGCAGACACACACAGAAATCTTCTATTTTAAAAAATTCTTTCCCTGGATAAGCCTGATGACAATCCTCTTACCCTTATCTTTTTGTGCTGGGCAGTCTTTTTGGTAAGACACCGCTCCATCTCTTATTTTCTTCTCTTCAGGAGACACTTGCCACTTTTATCTCTGTCCCTGTTCAGAGACCAAATTGTCAACAATTGACGTGAGTGCTGAACAAAGTAGTGAGTGAAATGAATATGAATGGGACCAGGTAAGATCAAGCTTACATATTGGAACTGACTTTACTTCTTACAGCTTCCTTTTTATATCCCAACATGAGTATGTCTTATCAAAGAATCATCACAAAACCACAGAGAGTATACATAACCAAAGCCTTGATACTTTCCTTGTTCTATTAGCCAGGGTTTATCCTGCTTTTTTAAATTTTCTTTTAAAGGATTGTCTATTCACAAAGTAAAATATATTCGGTTATTTCAACCTTATCTACAATAAATAATCCAAGGGAGCTCCAATCACCAACTGTGGAACTGGCCTTGCAAAGTTCCCTAAAGTCCTCCAAGTAAACTCCCCTGCTTCAGTCTTCCAGAGGATTTACATCTGGTTCCCCACATATAAGAATGCACCTTTTTTACATATAAGAATGTAACCTTTTAAAATAAGGTTAAAAAAAATAATATATATATATATATATATATATGGAATTTTCAAACAAAGAAATCAAGCCTACATAAAGTCATATAATATTATTCTAAATCCCTGTTGATTAGAGAAATGGAAATTAAAATAATGATAAGGAAAAACCTCATATCTATCAGACTGACTAATATTACAGAAAAGGAAATTGATAAATGTTGAAGAAAGATGAATAAATTGAGACACTCATTCACTCTTGATGGAGTTATGATCTAATGCAACAATTTTGCAGAGCAATTAGGAACTACAACAAAAGACTATAAAACTTGCTAATCGCATGTAGCTTGGTTTCTCCATTGCTCCTGCAGGTGGCAGGCCTTCTGAGAAGTCAGAAGATGTATCTGACCTAGCAATACTACTACTTGATCTATATTTCAAAGACATCAAGAAAGCATCTACTTATGCAAAATTACTTATACCACCTCCTTTTTACATGGTAAAGAAATTGAGGGAATGACTATCAATTGGGAATGGGTGAAGAAATGGTTGTATATGAGCATAATAAAAAGCTAATATGCTATAAGAAATTATGAACAGAATGATTTCAAAACCTGTAAAGACTCACTTGAACTGATGCAAGTTTAAATAAGCATGAACAGCAAAACATGGTATAAAGTAACAGGAATATCATATGATGATCAATTGAGAATAACAACTACTCTGAACAATACAAGGACATTAGGAAAAAATTATATTTATATATATATGGGGGGGGGGTAACTCCTGACCATTTACAGAGAATGAAGTAATAAATCCTAAATACAAATCGAAGTGTTGTGATACAGGAGCCACCTGTCAGTGGCTGCTGGAGGTCTAACTCAGACCTGTTCTTATGCTTCTTATGCCCCACGTTCAGAAGCCATATGTTGCCAGTGGCATATGTTGTGATCATGTGAGAGGATGATGATGATAATACAAGGAAGCTGAGAGGCAGTTGCATTGTCTGACCTCTCTCCTCTTCACTCTACCTCCAATTTATTTCATTCCCAGTCCACAAGCAACACCTGTCTCAATAAATGCTGCTTTGTAACTCCTTCAGATGTTATGATTCACAGCTGTGGAGGCTTTTGGAGAACTGACCTGCCCCTTCACCTAGTCATGGTCTTTAACATCAAAGCATGTCACTTTAATTTTTTTTCATGGTATTCACCCCTTGCCCTAAGAGCAGACCTCGACCTTTAAAAATGAGCATATCCCTTTAAGAGAGTTTACATTAGCTCACACATTAGAGTTCACAAGTCAGGAGATATCCAAGTTTGCACCTCCTACAATCCCACTCTCTCAGAGGAGGAGTCAACCTTTGGGTTCACACCTTAAAGAGATTATATATAAGAAGCTATCAGTCTCAGCAAGGGTCAGTTGGAGATATTGGGAGCCAGGAGTCAGTGGGAGAGTCAGTGGGAGAGTCAGTTGAAGAGACTGAGAGCCAGAATTCAGTCAGGAGATTTAGAACTGGGGATTCAGAAGAGGAGAAGCTGAGGCTGGCAGAGGCAGAAGCAAAGGACTAGCAACAAGAGCTCTTGAAACCAAGGAAAACTAACCAGGCTATTTTGGAAGAGACAATAAAAGATTGGATTTTAACTCCTGGCTATATTTGAGGTGATTATTGATCTGAACTAAAACTAAGGCTGCCTCCAGAAAACCTCCCCAAGAAATCTGCTCCTAGAGAGAATGATCATATTTTAGAAAAGAAGAGAACACCACACTAAGGAAACTGAGGCTGAGAGACGGCAAATGATTTGTTCAATAGCTGTCTGCAGCAGAATTCATATTCAGGTATTCCTCACTCTACGTCTATTCTTGGATCCAACCAGCTACCATTCCAGATTTCTCTTCTGGTTCTCCAGATGTTTTAAACCATGCCTCAACCAATTTATATCCTCCCACTATTACCTGCTAATCAGTTTGAGTTTTCAGGTGTTTATGTATATTGTCCTCCTCCCTCAAAATGTAAGTTTCTTGAGATCAAGGACTTTATTTTTTGACTGGTTGTATTGATATTTCAATTATCTGGCATATAATATCTGGCATAATATCTGGCATATAACAATTATTTGATAAGTGATGTTGACTTCCTGACTTTAGATGAGACTTTCCCTAAGGCACACAGTACCAGGAAGGTTATTCAACTTTCAACCATGTTCCTTGGGGAAGGCATATAGCATTGACGCTTGGTATAAGGTAGTGATGGTTAGAAAGGTGCAGGAGGGAATATGCCTGAGCACAAGAATTTCTAAAAATTATTCAATCAAGAAATCTTGAGGTGCAAAAATGTTTATAGCATCTCTGGTGGCAAGGAATTGGAAACTGAGTAGATGTCCATCAGTTGGGGAATGGCTGAATAAGTTATGATTTATAAATATAAATTATACATGTAAATATAATTTATGAGAAATGATCAGCAGGATGATATCAGAAAGGCCTGGACAGACTTACATGAACTGATGTTACATGAAATGAGTAGAACCAGCACAGCAGCAACAAGATTATGTGATGGTCATTTTTGACACTTGTGATTCTTTTCAATAATGAGGTGATGCAGGTCAATTTCAATAGACTTGTGATGGAGAGAGTCATCTGCCTCCAGAGAGAGGGAAAGAGGACCATGGAGACTGATTGTGGATCACAACACAGTATTTTCACTTTTCTTGTGGTTGTTTGCTTGCTTTTTTTTCTTTTTTTGTTTGATTTTTTTCTTGTGCAGCATGATAATTGTGGAAATACGTATAGAAGAATTGGCCATGTTTGACATATATTGGATTACTTGCCATTTAGGCAAAGGCATGGGGGAAGGAAAGGGAGAAAAATTTGGAACACAAGGTTTTACAGGTGTGAATGTTGAAAACTATCTTTGCATGTATTTTGAAAACAAAAAGCTACCTTAAAAAAAAAAGATACCTAGGACTTTGGGGATAGAGCCAAGATGGCAGAGTGAAGCCAGAAAGCTGCTTGAGCTCTCCCAGTTTCCTTTAAAAACCACATAAAACCAAACCTCTGGACAGAGTCTAATGGAATGAAATCACTGTCCAGTTCAAGAGAGA
Organism: Sarcophilus harrisii; assembly: GCF_902635505.1. Classification (NCBI taxonomy): domain Eukaryota; kingdom Metazoa; phylum Chordata; class Mammalia; order Dasyuromorphia; family Dasyuridae; genus Sarcophilus; species Sarcophilus harrisii. The sequence goes on from NC_045427.1 coordinate 169,602,514, forward strand.
ATGAAAAACTTCAAGATCAGTTTCCCTGGGGTGAAAAGGGTGTCTAGCCCAGCTCAGACAAACTCTCAGAAAAACTGGTAAAAAATCACAGCAATTCAGCAACTGGGACCGTTGGTCCTGGCTTAGTAGAGGAAGAAATCAATGGGGCAGCTTTCATGCCAACTCAGAAGACAAATTTTGGAAGAAAAGCTGTTTGCTGGAAACAGCAGGCAAAGCTATCCCCTGCAAACATAGGGGGCCTCTGAAGTCAAAGCCAAGACTCAGAGCTTCACAGGAAACTTGGGACAGTACCCCCCCCCCGTACCCTAGGAACAGAACTCAACCATAAAAGTTAAAAAAAAAAAAACAAGAAATACCAAAAAAGGGAAAGAAAATGAGCAAAAAACAGAAAAAACCTCAACCCTAGAAAGCTACTAGAAAGTAGCTCACCCAGAAAATGAGAGGGAAAACCAAAATACCAGCTCAGAAGAGTACAAACTGTCCACAGAGGAAATCTCAAAGAGTGACATGAATTGGTCTCAAATCCAAAGAGGCTTCTTGGAAGTGCTCATATAAGACCTTAAAAGGAAAGTAAGATGGGTAGAAAAAAAATGAAAACCAAAATGAGAGGTATGCAAGAAATAGCCAATAGCTTGGAAAAAGAAGGCAATTCCTTTAAAAATAAAACTGACCAAATGCAAAAAAAAAAAAAAATCCACTGAAGAAAATACCTTCAAAAGTAAAATTAACCAAATGGAAAAGGAGATACAAAAGCTAACTGAATATGTGAAATGACACATTAAAAATTAAATTTGGGACAAGTGGAAGCTAACATGAAGATAGTGGGTTTTTATTCTAAAAGCTGGGGTTTGGGGGTTTATCAACTACTAGCTTAGAATTTGACAAAAACTACTGGGAAAATTGGAAAATAATATGTCAGAAACTCAGCATAAACCTATATCTCACACCCGATACCAGATATATAAAGAACTGTGTCAAATTTATAACAAAACAAGTCATTCCTCGATTGATAAATGGTCAAAGGATATGAACACAATTTTCAGATGATGAAATTAAAGTTTTCTATAATCATATAAAAATTGCTCTAAATCACTATTGATTAGAGAAATGCAAATTAAAAGAACTCTGAGGTACCACCTCACACCTCTCAGGTTGTCTAAGATGACAGGAAAATATACTAATAAATATTGGAGGGGATGTGGGAAAAATGGAACACTAATGCATTGTTGGTAGAATTATGAAATGATCCAACCATTCTGTAAAGCAGTCTGAAACTATATCCAAAGGGTTATCAAACTGTGCATACCCTTTTACACAGCAGTGCCCTATGAGGTCATTATGCCCTATTAGGAAATAATAAGGGAGGATAAAGAACCTACATATCCAGCAATGTTTGGAGAAGCTCTTTTTGAGGCAGCAAAGAATTTGGAAAATGAGTAGATGCTCATCAATTGGGGAATGATTGAATAAACTCTGGTATATGAAGGGACCGGAATATTATTGTTCTATAAAAACTGATGAACACGCTAATTTTCAAAAAGCTTAGACTAACACTATGAACTAATGCTGAGCAAAATAGGCAGAACCAAGAACACATTGTACACAATAACAGCAAGAATGTGCAATGATAAATTATGAAAAACTTGGTTTATCTCAATGGTTCAGTGATCCCAAACAATCTCAACATTTTGGACAGAAAATGTCATCTGAATTCAGAAAGAGAATTATGGAAATTGAATGTAAATCAACACTTTCTCTTTTCATTTCTTTTTTTTTCTCTTTTCCCTCTTCCATTGCTTTTCTCTTTTGTTCTACAATTTGTCTGCCAACATGGTCCATAAAGTAATGTGCATCACAAATAAATTAATTAATTTAAAAAAAGATATCTTGGGGTTTATATAGTGAAGTTAAACCACTCTGAATTTCATTGATTGACCAAAAAGTCTCAGGCTAAGTCCCAATTGGTCATTGTTTGGATCCCAAATGACTCATAGTGCATGTAAATAGCAATCATTTCAATTTTGGCCATTTATCCTGAGAGTCTTTCCCTCCCAGATTTATTAATTTAGATTTTTTTAAGTAAGTGAAAGAGATAATTCTTTGCCTTAATTGCTAACTAATCTTAATCACTTAATGGGTGTGGCCTGAACAAATTGAGACATGTTAAAAATCTTAATTTCCCAGGGCCAAGGTCTCCCACTGCTTCCAGAGCTATCTCCAGTTCTCTGGATCTAAATCTGGCCACTGGATCTGGAGAAGAAAATGAGCAAGTGACCTTGTACAGCTCTCTCTCACTTAAATCCTATACTAATGGAATGCCAGAGCCTGGGATTGAAAATAAAAAATCTGTCCAAAGTAAAGGGTGGGGAAAGGACCAATTTTATTGTGGGCAGTGGTGGGGTGGGAAGGGAAAAAACAGGCAACTTAATGGACTATAAAGGACCAGATGATCAGGAAATGCTTCATGTAGAAGATGGCACTTAAGGGGGGATTCTAACAAGCAAAGATAGAGGGGTGCATTCCAGACATTGGCAACAGCTCATGCAAAGGCAGCTCCTTTAGAGATGGAATATCCTATATACTGAACATTAAACAAGCCAAGTTGGTCTATTATCATTTCTCATTGAGCTGCTTTCCTTGACTTCATGAGCTCCAGAAATTGATCTTTCTTCAAAACGCAATCAACTCTGAACCTCCCCATATGTCATCTCTCTCTCCCCTCAGGACTTCACCTCTGCTTGGTTAAGTTCCTGTACCTCAGCACCACCCTAGTGGAGCATATACAAACTAAAATGGAGAAGGAAAGGAAAACAGGGAAGACAAGGAGATAGGCTCAAAAGTGGAGTTAAAAAGTGCAAAATCATAGAGATGTTAGAAAAAGAAAGAGCAAATGTGATTAGGAGGGTGACAATGAAAGTCCATGAGCAAAAGATTCTTCTTAAGGATCGTTGGCATTAGACACATGAATTTTGTGAAAGGATCCACAGGATCTAGAAGGAGAGAGGGAGACAAGAGTGGGGGTGAAAGGCATACATTTGGGAGTGATACAAGCACTTTCAAGGATATAGGAAAATTCTAGAGAGGAACCCCCCCCCAATGCAGGTTATGACCATCTCTACAGCTGAGGGTCTGGGGGTGGTGCCTGAATCTCTAAAAGATCAAGTGATTTGCAGTCCTCAGTTATTTTGTGACAGAGGGAGCCCTGGGATCCAGAGCTTCTTGACCAAGACACCAGTCTTTTCACCACTTATACAGACACTGCCACCGTATTTTGGAGACAAAACATAAAGACAAGAGAAGGGAAGTAACAGGAGACATAGAATTTTAAAAATGAATAAGTAACGACCCATTCTATTTCAATTCCAAATGGTGTGCCAACCTGAGCAGAAGAACTTCCACAAGCAGAATGCAACTCTATTCTATTAATTTCCACATAGTCAGCACACTATCAGTCTTTTCAGGAGGTAAAAGTTTGGCAAAGAAACCTGTGGGTATAAAAGTTGTAAACGTCTAAAAGTTAGATTATAGTTATGAAACATGAAGACTCAGCTCAGACTCAAATGTAATATTGGAGTTCAAGATTTGTGTTATATGGAGAGAAGACAAACAAAGAGATGGGAGATAGAAAGATAATGATTGCAATCTATTTATAATGTATTCTTCCTTTTTGTTCTTCTTTTTATGTGTTCATAACTGACTCTACCACATGACTCTAACTCATGCTTTCTACTTGGCTAAAACAAACCCACCTCTAGTTCCCCCCAACCCCACAATTTTTTTTTTATTTCCCTGGGGTTGCCAAGAGCTGAACAAAATAAGAAACATGTTCTCTTCCAGAATCTCAGTTATGAGTCTTTCTGGTATAACTGGGCTTTGTGTGAAAGACAGGAACTGACTCCCTTTCACTCTATTTTCCCTTATAACCCTGTATTCCTTCATACAACCTCTTGTTCAGTCTATTCCATCATTTCTTCTATTTAATTAATAGGTCACTTGGGAAAAAAATTCTTCACTGCTTTAGTATATATAAAATGAGAGAATTTAAAGCTAGGTTATACTAGAGATTAATTAATTTAAACCCATTATTTCACACATGAGGCAATGAGACCTAGAATGAGATTTGAGAAATCTCCTTACTGTGAGATATAAGCCATTTTTGCTTAGGTGAACTGAGTAATCTAATTTATCAAGGAAGGATACATATACTGTAGTATTATTTAATACATAATCCCAATTGATATTGTTTTGAAGAAGACCCAGGATATTTAAAACCAGAAGCCTGGATGGTTTCTTTCTTTGACCCTGACTTCTATTACGAATCACTGGGAGTTCTTCTGACTCCTAATTTGATACAAAACTCTAAGGTACAGGAACTCATTTCTTCCTAGGAGATCCCTAGTGCTACCCAAATTAAGTGCCCCAAGCTTGTGAAGATGAAAGAAAAGTGCCCTTAAAGAAGAGTGCCAGATATTAGCTGGAAAAATTATACACTCTCTTTTAGACATAGGATCTCCTTAAAGCAGAGAAATCTACTTTTTATTACAGAGGAGATAGAGATGACAGTGAGCAGTCTTCCCAATTGGGTGGGAGCAGGAGCTAAGAACATACTTGACACATATCCCCATTGCAAATAATACTTGCTGATTGATTTAGATAAATGCTTTTTATACATTTTGATCAAATTTCTTAACAAAAATGAATGTAATGTTTCACCAATAGTTTTTTTTTATGTATCTCTTTGATAAAACCACATGATTTAAAAACTTTATTATTGGAAAAATCAATTAACTTTCCTTACATAAAACCATTCCTGAATTTATAGTATAAATCTGAAATCTGACTTTGTCATAATGTATAATCTTTCTTTCCTGGTATTTCACTTAGTATTTTTGCATCAATATTAATTAATGAAATGGGTTAATCATTTTCTTTCTGTTTTTACTCTTTCTTGTATATGTTTTCCTTAATACATTTATTTCATAAACAGAGTTTGTTAGGATCCTTTCTATATCTTTTCTTCTAAACAGTTTATTTATTATTGGAATTTGTTGATTTTTAAAAATTTAATAGAATTCTCTCAATTTCTTCTGGTCCTGGTACATTTTCTTAGGAAGCTTATTTAAGTCTCATTCAATTTTTTTTTAATAGGTCTATTTAGAAATGCTATTTCCTCTTCTGCTATTTGTGGAAATTTATGTTTTGTCAATTCTTGAGTCAGTTTATGGTCACTTTTGCTCAGCTTTGGTTTTCAGAAGTTATTTTTGAACTATTAAGAAATAAAAGATTAGGGGCAGTTAGATGGCACAACAGATAGAGTACCAGCCCTTTAGTCAGGAGGACCTGAATTCAAATTTGGTCTCAGACACTTAACACTTCCTAGCTGTGTGATCCTGGGCAAGTCACAACTCCAATTGCCTCAGCAAAAAAAAAAAAAAAAAAAAAAAAAAGAAAAGATTAGGTTTAAAAAAAAAAAAAACTTGTTTTCAAGGACCATACAGTCTTCTTGGAGAAAGTTATATAAGTAAATTATGATTATGATGATATACTAATATGTATATTTTCTTTCTCCCTATATCAAAGTACTATTAGAAATGTGAAAAGTCATTACATGGATCTGAAGGTAGGGGGAAGGCCAAGGAAAGTCAATAATGGCTTTGTGGAAGAATTGAGTAGATTTTTAAAGCCAGAGAGGGATAACAAGATGTATGGTGGATTTTTGAAGGGAAACATTATTTTTAGGGCGTGTCAGATAAGAATAAAAGGGAAAAGAAGAAGAACCCACTTAAAATTTGGCAGATAAAAGAAGTCAAGAGAAGATAGAGAATACTCCAGTTAAGCCAAAATATAAGAGAAATGAAAGGGAACAGTTTAAGATAAGCTTCGCTTATTCAAGCCCAATTGTAACCCAAAGCTGAAAGGTCTTGAATGTCAAAACTTAGAATTTCAATTTATTCTCCAAATTATGGGTAATCACCAAAGTGTGCTCAGAGTCCTTTAATACCACACCTGACCCTTACTATCTTTATGACCTTGGGCCAGATATTGAACCTTTCCAGGGTTCAGTTTTTTCATGAGGGAATTTGACTAAAAGATGCCTGAATTCTTTTCTATCTAGGTTGGTCCAATATTGCTGTGAAACTGAAGTAATCATGAAGATACATCATTCTTTTCTGCCCTAGCTTCTTGTGATATTTAAATACATAACAATCTCTCATTGCCCCATGTTCCTTCTCTTCTCAGCCCTTCCTCCTCCTTGTCACATATACAGCATTTTCCACTTCAGTACAAACTGCTCTCCTACTAAGCTCCTCAGTGTCTGTGGAGGTATTTTCTCTTCATCTTGTTTAGAGTTTGAAAATTCCCAGGCCCAAGAGAAGGCTCAGTTACCCCAGATGACTGAGGAAGGCCCAGACTAACTTCCATATTCATTCTCCACATCTTCGGCCATCCCTTTGTTGGAAAGCCTGCATCACAACTGTGCCAGCATAGAAGAAAATCACCAAGATCACAAATATCAGGCAGAGAATCCTCATGGTGTCTTGTTGGCTGGAACCTGGCAATTATAGAGGAGGTGAGGAAAAGCCAGTTCAGCAAAGAATACAGGAAGAAAGGACTAGTGAGACTGGTCAGTCCCCATTTATTAAATCTACAATCTTCAGTGAAGATTATATACAACTAAGCCTGAGTGACAGAAGTTTCCCAACAGCTTAGAATACCTCTAGAGTTATGGAAACTGCATGTTGCCGTATGGGATGTCAGTATTTTAAGAGGAAGCACTTCAATTCAAAGTGAAATTCTAGCTACAATACTAAAGATGATTTTTTTTTAATTAAAGGTTTTTATTTTCAAATATATACATGGATAATTTTCAATATTATCCTTTTCAAAGTCTTGTGTTCTAATTTTTTTCCCTTCCTTCCCCCGATTCCCTCCCCTAAAGGGCGAGAAATACAATGTATGTTAAACATGTGCAATTCTATGTATCCACAAATATCATGCTGCACAAGAAAAATCAGATAAAAAAGGAAAAAATGAGAGAGAAAACAAAATGTAAGGAAACAACAACAAAAAGAGTGAAAATGCTATGTTGTGGTCCTCACTCAGTCCCCACAGTTCTCTCTTTGGGTATAGATGGCTCTCTTTATCACTGAACAATTGGAATTGGCATCAATTATTTCATTGTTGAAGAGAGCCAAGTCCTTCAGAATTGATCATCACATGATGTTCTTGTTGATGTGTATAATGATCTCCTGGTTCTGCTCATTTCACTCAACATCAGTTCATGTAAGTTTCTTCAAGCCTCTCTGAAAACATCCAGCTGGTCTTTTCTTACAGAACAATAATATTCCATAACATTCATATACCATGACCTATTCAATCATTCTCCACCTGATGGGCATCTACTTAGTTTCCAGTTTCTTGACACTATACAAAGGGCTGCCACAAACATTTTTGCACATCTGGGTCCCTTTCCCTCCTTTAAGATCTCTTTGGGATATAATCCACTTTTGATCCACTGCTGGATCAAAGGGTATATAAGTTTGATAGCTCTTTGGACATAGTTCCAAATTGCTCTCCAGAATTGTTCAATCAGTTCACAATTCCACCAACAATACATTAGTGTCCCAGTTTTCCCACGTCCCCTCTAGAATTCAACGTTATCTTTTCCTGTTATGTTAGCCAATCTGAGAGGTATGTAGTATCTTAGAATTGTCTTAATTTGCATTTCTCTGATCAATAGTAATTTATTGCACTTTTTCATATGACTAGAAATGATTTTAATTTCTAAGTTCCATTTAAGAAAAGATTGATTTCTTCTTGGGACAATCTCTTCCCCACCTTTCCCTTTGTAACCAACTTATACTGTAATATTTTCTTTGTATAATTTTCATTGTAAGATTTTCTTCTCAGTCAGACTTTCAAAATATTTTACCTTTAGGTCAAGATGGCAGAGAGTAAATATGTTTTATCTGAGCTCTCCTCACAGATAAACAACAGATCAAGCCTCTGAACTGGTTTTGGAGTGACAGAACCCACAAGTGTTTGGAGTATAACAAATTTACAGCAGAAAATATTTTGAAAGAACTTCAGAAAAGGTCTATTTCAGTTAGGCACTGAGCAGGGGTGGAGGGTGAGGAGGAAAGGGTGCCTGAGTGCAGGCACACCACAGGGAGATAGGGTGGTGGAGCTTCCCTGTGCTGGAGAATCTACTGGAAGGCTCTTAGACAAAATACAGCAGTGTTGACTACTCTGTCCTGGTTACAAGCCAGTGGATCAGCACATTAGCTGTGAGAAGTGCAACGTAAATACAAAAGGCAAATAGGGAGCCACTGAACCCCCCAAATATTTTGGGACCTGGTCATGCCCATCCAACACCAAAAGGGAAGTGAGCAGCACCAGCCCAGGGCAGCCTAAAACCGCAGTCACCTGTAGAAGAAGTTTAGGACAATCTTCCCTTTGTCCTAAGAGCAGATCTTAAGCTTTAAAAAATGAGCAAAAAAAAAGCAAAAAAGAACTATGACCATACATAGCTTTTATGAAGAAAGAGAAGAACAGACTTCAAACCTGAGGATCCTAAAAGCAAATCATCTCCAGATGAAGCCCCAAAGGGTGATATGAATTGGTCCTGAATTCACAAGGCTCTCTTAGAAGAATTCAAAAAGAATCTTAAAAAAGAGTTTAGAAGAAAAAGGGTGAAAGGAAATGAGAACTTTACAAGAGAGTTTGGAAAAGGAAAAACAGAAATTATCTGAAGAAAACTCATACATTTGATGAAATGGAAAAAGCATATAGTTACTTTCAAAATAGATATGAAAAAGAAATCAATTCATTGAAAAATAGAATTTGTGAAATGGAAAAAAATTCCAATGAACAAAACACCTCATTTAAAAGTTCATTTGGCCAAATGCAAAAGAGATTTAAAATATAAATGAAGAATATAAATTCACTTAGAATTAGAATTGAATAAATGGAAGTGAATGAATCAATGAAATTTCAAGCATCAGTCAAATAAAAACAAAAAATAGAAGAAAATATAAAATACTTCATTGGAAAATAACTGAGCAGGAAAAACAATCTAAGAATTATTGGACTTCCTAAAAACCATGATGAAAAATAGAGACTGGACATCATCGTTCAGGTAAGATTGGAGACAGTATTGGAGACAAACCACATATGTATGTGTGTTTGTGTGTATATATATATGACTGTGTATATATGTATTTACATATATATCCTTATATATGTATATATAACAACTTTTATGAGAACAAGATAAAATTAATGGTTTCACTCATGATTGTAAAAACTTTTTGTTGTTTTTGTAGAAGAAATTCCTGCAGTTTTCTTTTATAATTTATTAAGTGATTATGGGTAGGCCAAACTAATATAACAAAATGACAATATTACCTAAATTACCTGAAAGACCCATGGTGTCCTCAAACCAAAAACCTTCTTCTGCATCATTGCCTCAAAGATTTGTAGCACCCAAGAAAAAATCACCAAAGCAGTGAATGCCAAGATATAATTCCTTCCAGCAATTCTTTCAGCTGTAGGAATGCATAGGGCTTGTGCCCTTGTTTACCAGTGGACCAAAAGGTTAAGAGTTTGGAATTGAAATTCAGAATATATTTGAATTGTAGAACTGGGATAGCGGACTCAGACACCAATAGTGTTCAAGAGTTGACTCTTCCATTCCCTTGCAGATTTTGATATCTTTGAACAGTTATTATCAGGGGCTCATTATTTGGACAACTGCTTTCTTACTACACCTACACACAGGAATGCTCCTGTACTTCTTGTAATGTTAGGCAATTTAACTACTTTGGATGTGAGACTGTTGTCCTGTGACTGGGGCATGTACCATTTTGTCACTTCTTTATCTCAGGTGTCATAAAGTCTAATAAAAGATATACTGCCAATTGCAATTGGTGGGGATGCGTAGGGAAATCCAGGGCCCAATGGAGAACATCCTTTCTATAAGCCAATTCACCAAGGTACCCATATGACTTCTGGTGATGTACTTACGTCTACCCAAATGCAGCGTACAATCCTGAACAGCCTTCTCCACACAATGGTTCTAGTCAACTTTGTCATTTCGACTGAGTCAGTGAAAAATGGCAACACAGCAGTGGAGATATGCAAGAAGCTCTAGTTTTAGGACAAAAGTAGTGATATCCTGCTACCTAACAAGTACATGGCAGGAAATGATCCAGATAATTCCATCGTCTACACAAAGATCATTGCATTTGGTCTTGAAGCTTTTATTACAATGTGTAAGCACACAATCTTTGTTTAGAGTGTTAGCTGTGGTGCCACTAGTTACAATCTGTGGGGAATGTAACTGAGAAAACAATTGGCTAAGAAAATTGAGCCTGAATTTAGACTCTGAGAAGGCTATAGCTTCTCATAGTGCCTCCATCAATGCACTGATCAGTTTTATTAAGCTTAAAACACATTATCTTACTGTCTCCCATTTCTGTATTTTATCAGCCTATAATTCAAAACTTGAAACTCTAACCGTACACCTGATATTAAATATATTTATCCTGCTTGACTTGAGAGGGAAAAACTCAAATCTTTCTTTTTTGTGAGATGCCCACAGCTTTGATACTCACAAATTTCTATGCCAAAACTCTCCTTATGGAAATATTAACATTGCACTGTGCATGAATAGGTAAATGGTGCCCAGAAAAGGCTGTTCTGCTTATGGCAGGTCCTCTGATCTGACTGACACATCTTTCTGGAACTGTCAAAAAATGAGAAGTCATTTATTGGTTTTAAACATTATGTGTCTCAAACATTTCCTTTCTCCTGAAGTTTCTTCCTTTCACATTTTGCCTGCAATATAACTGGCCTCTTGGTGGGGAAATGGGTTCAAGTGCTGCCTCTCACACAAAGTAGCTAATCTCTGTGTCCCAGATAATTGTCTAAGATCTTTAGGTGCAAAGAAGGTGCCAGCCTGCATTTGCAGAGGGAGATTCCTCAGACTGGTTTTTAATATGATGATTGAAAACACAAGTATCTACAAAAGATTTTCTCTCTCACTTTCCTCCCCCTCTGTTTCTTACTGTCTCTCTATTCTTGCCTGTTTCTCCCTCTATCTCTGTCTCTCTCTCTCTGTTTCTCTGTCTCTTTCTGTACATCTTTGTGTATGTGTCTCTTTCTGTATCACTCTTTGTGTGTCTCTGTTTCTGTGTTTGTTTCTTTGTATCTCTGTTTCTGTCTCTCTGTGAATCTTTTTTGTGTCTCTCTGTTTCTGTCTCTATCTCTCTGTATCTCTCTATGTGTGTCTCTGTCTCTTTCTCAGTGTGCCCTGGTATCTCAGTCTCTCTCTGTTTCTGTCATTCTAAGTCTGTGTCTCTTTTTCTGTGTGTGTGTGTGTGTGTGTGTGTGTGTCTCCATCTGCCTCTGTCTCTGTGTCCATTTCTTTGTTTTTCTTTGTCTCTCTCTGCCTCTCTTTCTTTTCTGTGACTTTGTCTCTGTTTCTTTCTTTGTATCTCTGTTTCCTTCTGTGTCTCTCTCTGTCTCTTTGTGTCTCAATCTCTCTTATCTTGTGAATCTTTTTGTACTCTTCATTTGTTTCATACTTTGGGTCCACACACAATGTTTTTTTTTTACACATTCACTTTCATGTTTATCCTCAGTGTCATATTTCCTTTTGTTTGGCTTTCTTCTGTGTCTGTTTGTTAAAATTATATTTTAAATCATGTCTCTTTGACTTCTCTGCTTCTTGATAGTTTCTCTCTTTTTGTTTCTGAATTCCTTTTAGTCTTGGATTCTGTGTGTGGAATAGAGAGATGAGGTGAAGAACTTACAGAATGTATGAATTCTTTTTCTGTATTTTATTTTCATTATTTCTGTGTTTCCCCTATGACCTGTATAATATGTGCAGGCTCATATTTACTTGAGCCTTGGCCAGCTATAAACATATTTACTTAACCTGAGCCGATGACATTTATTAGTATTTGACATTTATCAATATTTAGTCTATTAGCTTGACCACTATCTGCTTGATTAAGCCTGAAGACCTGATATCCTGTTTCCTAGAAATCAGGAGATTTTGGGGAAATAGAAATTTTCCATTCCAATCTCTCCAAATAGCAACAACCAATTAGATGCCTCCCCCTCCCTTTCTCAATGCTCTCTTACTTGTGATGTAATCTCGTGTATAAAAGCTATGTATCTTTACTACTTCTTTAGCTTTCTCTTTCTTATCTTGTGATGGGACAGCTCATCCTCCGGAGGTTTTTAATAAATAATTTTTTTGCTTTTTACTGAATGATTACTGAGTAGTCATTTTGGGTAAGTGTCTTCTACATCCCTCACATCTGCCTCTTCCTGTCTTTATCAACAGTGAATTGTTCTATTTTCCCATCATTATTTTCACTTAGTTTTCTTAATTGATTCTTTTATTTTTTCTGCCCCTATTTTTGTCTCTCTGTCTCTTTCTCATGGTCATTTTTTTTTCTCCTTGTAAAACTTAAAATCTATTCTTAATATCATTTGTTTATAATAATTTTCACTACCAAGTATGTCCTTCCCAGTCCCTTCTGGAGAAAGTTGGTTTTTATGACCAGGAAGAAGAAAGAAAATGAGAGAAGAAAAAACAAAGAGCATGTTTAGCAAAAGTCATCAAAACTTCTGGGTCTGACTGTCTCTGAAGTCTTCTCTCTCTTTATCCTGCATTTATGAAAACAAAAGAAAGAATTTAATTATGCCTTTCCTACATTTTGTATCCTTCTTTTAATGTCTATTTCTTAATTGTGATATCTTATGTCAATATCCCATTGAGAGATTTTGGCACCAAATGGATTACAGGGGAGTTTTATTCCCAAAATATATTGGGGTAATGGACAATATTGCTTGATATCTCAAAAGAATTTATGGGCTTAGTCCTTTTCCAAATCAAATAGACAAGATTTTGTTATATTACCAACATTAACAAATCCAGAAGGGTTTTTTAGCAAAGAAAGAAGTGTTAGTAATTGACAAAGAAAAGATGAGAGCTAAGTTCTCAATCAGAAATCATAATTAACTAGGAGAAAGACATTATTAAGAAGGAAGATGCCATTGAAGTATGTTAAATGTGGGATTATGCCATTAACTTGCCAACTAACTTTGAAAAGAAGTTAGGCTCCTGATATGCATTAGCAAGTTTGTGAGGCACAGGAAGGTTATTTATTAGGGGAAATGTAATGTTGGGGGTCATTTTCTTATTTAAATACAGTAAATGTGGACTTACTGTGGTTTTGTCAATGCAAAGAATTCAGCTGAGAATTTTAACAGAGACCTGGAGTGAAGATAAAATTTAGGTCCACCTAAAGAACAAAAGGGCTGATCAGAATCAAAAAGTCTATAATAATGGTATTAGGGATCCTCCCTATTTGCCTCTTGGAATGCCTAGGCTTCTAGATGGTTCAGAATAATTTAGATTCTATCTATCTATGTCCATCTAGTTCCCAGGTCCTCATCATCATGATTTCTTTCTTACATACAAATCCACTCCTGTCCTTCTCCTCTGGTATTCTACTTGGCCCTATATCTTATACCTTTCTAAGCTTATCATATTGTCATTATCAAACAGGCCTGAATAGCCCAGGTAATTGGGGTTCAATAGTAATGAAGTATTTTTTATAATCTAATTTTTATCATAATATATTTTGATGTGATTGATATAGTAAATTATGTGTTTCAGTCATGGGAAATCATGGGAAGAATTCTGGCCATTCTCCTTGGTAAAACATAGTTTTATTTAGAAGATGTTATCATTAGAGAATTGGGAGGACACTTAGCAAGGAAAGGGGTTTTAACAATTAATAATGGAAAGGGCATGTTCTCTAGTGGAACACACAATTATACAAGAGAAAAGAAATACCACATGAAATTGGGACATGTCCTTAGCTAACAGACCAAATATTAGAGTTCAGTCATATAAAGAATTCACAGTGGTCATTGTGTGGGATGGAGTGCTAGACCACCTTACCTAAATTGACTACTCAGAGGCATTTCCTGATACAAACAGAAAGCCTTTATTCAGTTTTTGCAAGAAGTGGGCCAACTATACCAGCTGGACAACAGCATAGTGTGTGGCCCAGGGCAGAAGAGGAACTGGACTATACAGCCAAAAAGAGGCAGGTACACACTCTCCCCCTCCACCCCCAGTTGATTTTTGAATTCATTGAATGGATTGAAACGAAGTAATCATTGAGGATTGGTCAACAATGCTGTCTACTTCCTGGGGATCGTGTGACTTCCTGAAGCTTAGACCTAGGGTTTAATCTTTTCTGCTCAGTAAGTCTTTGAGAATATGGGGCATGTGACTTCCTGACATTTACATCTAAGATCAGATCTGCTTCATCCTATAGACTTCTGAGAAATGTTCACTTATCCTATTCAGTCTCTCCTCTTTATTTCATACCTTTGAAGATTTCTCACACCAATTCTGATACATTTTCCCAATAAGATATCCTCATTAACTAGGCCTTCAGGATTGTCCCTCTCTTCAGTATCAGCTATAACCTACTCTCTATCATTCAAAACCAACCCCTGCACATCAGTGGAAGCTTTTACTGAGGCCATTTTAGCTAAGGAATTTTGAACTATTCGAGTGATTAAATGCATCATACAAGGTAAGCAAGCAGTAAATAGGATAATAACCACTTAAAACAATGAGCAGGAATTAGAGACCCTACTTCCACCTTCTCCCACTATCTGTGGGATTGGCATCTGGCAGCCATAAAGCTACAGCACTGTGGAGGCCTGGGGGCCTTAGGGCCATTATCTCATTATTCTTACCTCCAGCAGTCCCGATTCAGATTCATTTGGGATAAAGGGAGGAAGATCCCGTCTCCTGGAGTTGCTTCAGGCTGACAAGGGGTGTATAGCAGTCCCTACCCAATGGGGTCCAGACTAAAGAGGGGAGATGAGTGACTTGTAGGTGGCAGCAGCATCCAGGGGATGCTGAATGTGAGAATCAGGTCTCAGGTGATTTCAGGTTGACCAAGTAGTTGAAATTTCATGGCTTAGAATCTGGAAGAAAAAACTCTCACAAATAGATTAAACCCCACCCAGAGGAAGACTGAGAGGGAGGAGATGATGCTATCATAACTGAATCTCATCCAGACAGCTTTTATTAAATACCAAAAGGAATTTTCCCCAAATTCCTATTTTTGTTTCCTCAAAGGAATAGGGACAATGAGTGGAACTGTATGGTTATATACACAGGGAAAGGAGTATTTAGGTGGTCCAGGGTGCAAGCACTATAATGTTTAAAAGGCATTAACTATTGGGTACAAAGGATGATATGTAGAATGGAGATAATCTTAAATAGGTAGGATCTCCTTTACCAAAACTCTAGAGCCTATCCCAATTAGGACAAGAGTTAACAAAAACTAAAATCAGTTTGACACCTCCGCCAGAGGGCATTTGTGCAAAATCTATCTGCCAATCTTCACCTGGGTATGTACCCCTCCTTTAGATGGGCTTTAAGACAGAGGGGTTAACAGTCCTTTCAGAATTTACTTAGGCACAAACTGGGCAATTTGACAGATCTGTTTAATTGTTTCTCCTAGCTTGTGACCAGTGAAAATAGGTTTCTCAAGGGATTGGAGAGTTTATTTTCCAAATGAATAGCTTCGTGTAGGCCAAAGAAAAGTTTCCACCGACTGGCCTCTGGGATTAGAAATTGGCTTGAATGTACTTGAAACCTCCCAGAAAGAAAAAGGGTATATCCCCTTTCTCTAGCAAGGGTTTGTTCCTGGTTGCTAGATGAGGGAGTTTAAGAGTTAGGAGTTGGGCAATCACAGGTGCTTTGATCAGGGGCAAATAGGCAGCAGCAGGGGCAGCTGAATCTGCAAGCCTGTTTCCCTTGGTCTGAAGTAAATCCCTTTTCTGTTGTCTTTCACAAAACATAACAGAAACCTCTCTATGGCCAGGGACAGCTTGTGGTAATTGTTCTTCTGCATTCTTAATGAAAGAATGGTAGGTTGTCAAAAGTTCCCTTCCTTTCCATATAGCCTCTATGAGCATGCATAGCATGAAAGGCAGATTTGGAGTCAGTGCAGATATTCACTCTCATTCCTTTCCTTGATTCTAAAGCTTTGGTGAGGGCAAAATACTTTGAACCTGGTGGGTGGGTTAGAATCTTCAATGATTGGCCTAGGGTGAGCTTAGAGGCTTCATCAGTTAGAAAGACTGTGGCAGCCACTGCTCTAAGGCAGAAGGGTCACTTGAAAACACCAAGTTTATTTGAGAAGTAGTAACAAGCTTTAGGTAGGGCTAAGTAAAGCTCAGGGAGAGGTCAGTTTAACTTTCAAAATCTGAAAAAAGCCTTGGCCTGATCAGGGGCCAGTTCTGGGAGAATTGTGTCACAGCCTGGAATAGAATCAGAGAGGGGCTTGGCAATAACAAAGTTAGGTATCCAGATTCTTCAAAATCCAGCCATGCTCAGGGAAGTGCACAGCTGTTTCTTAGAGAAATGTTCAGGTAGTGATACAATTGTTTCCTCTCCATTGTAAGCAAAGGGGAGTGGAAGTTAATTCATGGCCCAAATACTTAACAGACAGATAGGCAAAGTGGACCTTCAGACAAAGAAACTATCACCTCAGGAAGCCAGAAAGTTAAGGGTTTTATGGCAGCAGCCTGAGAAACTTCCATTGTTCTGCTACAGATCAAGATATCATCTACCTAGCCAGACTCAGGAATAATCAGGTGGGAAACAAAGAAATAGAGTTGGGAAATTGAGTCAGAAGGATCTCACCTGAAGCAGAGGCTAAAGTTGTCCTCCCAGCTCTTGCTCAAATAAGATATCCACCTATAACAATTCAGGAAGGCATTCCTGAGTAATCTATGGCATTTCTCTCGAATGGTAGGTTACTGACTTAAGGATCAAGCAATCAAATTCAAAACTCAAAAGAATATCAGTTACAGTCTCAAGAGATTTTTATCTCTAATAGCAAATTCTACTAATCTTCGCTTATGACTAGATATGCTATTTTAAAAGTTTACCAGGACTTACACACATAAGATATTTTTTAAAACATTTTTTATTTTCTTTTTCTTGTTTAAAATTTGTACCACCTTCTTGCACAAAGGATCTATCATTAAACAAGCTTATAGATTCTTAGTAAACACATTCCTTGCTTAGGAATTATATATCCTAAACTAATTTCTCAGGGCTGATGATATTGCTTAACCTGATAATTTCAAGAAAACTGGCAAGCTTACAAATTAAGGAGAGTTGAAGAAACCCAGGGAAGATGCTGAGCTTGCTGTTGTCCACTCAAACTATCATTGTTTTTGTGGGCTGGGCTAGGCTGGGCTGGGCTGTACCTCTCCCTACTGATAAGGCTTTCACTTCATTCCTCTTGTTCCCACGCACACTAATTACCAATTTTAGATTTAACATGATGACAATAATTCCAAATAACTTAGTTATCCATTTTAGAATTTTCCTTAGTAATAGCCAAATAGTCTTGGCTATAATTTACTCTTAATTTTCTAACAAAGGTGAAAATATCTAATTCCCTACATTACATTTACAAAGCATTATAAAAGGGGATTAGCAAGGCTAGATGAAATTTTCACCTTCTTTTAGTTGTTCAATTTATTCTGTCCCCAGAATTTTGCAGCTTTGAAAGTTCTCAGAAAGGATTTCTGCTCCCTTAAATAAGTTTCCCTTTTGTTTTAGGGAAAAAAACAAGACAATTATTAAAATTGAGATAAAACAGATTTTAAAATTGACTTAAATTTAGTTCATGAGATTCCTTAAATTCTAATTAAATGTTCCAGACAAACTGAATTGCCACTTAGTTATTTTGCAATTCCCACAAACCATTTCTTTTTTGTGATGCAGGAAAGGGTTAAGGTGCTAGTTTTTATTGACAGGACTCTCAGAAGTCTGACTCTATATAACACAAAAGCAGGATGTAGTCAGCAGTTTTTGTTTTTTGTTTTTTGTTTTTTTTTTAATGGTAGCATCTAACTGTTTTTCTGTTTTCCTATCAATCCCAAACTCTTAAATCTTCTGTTAACACTGTGAGTGCAAAGAGATTATAATTTACATATGCCTTTCATGGGCTTTGATTAGAACTCCTTTAAAACTGCTTTTACTGTCATATCTCAAATAATAATTTTCACCAAAGGGAGTGAGTATATTTTCTTTTTCTTCCTCTCACACTTTTGACCTAATATCCCTGCTGAAGTCAGGGAAAGAGGGAAGAGGAGAAGAAAGAGAAAGTGACTCTTTCCTTTATGCACTATCTTCCTCTTCCTGGGGGAGGCCTTAATTTAGTTGAATTCCAAATTACTTTATGCACACACACTAATCATTTATCTCAACATTGGCACTGTATCTGGGTCATATCTAAAAATTCATATAAAGTTATCAAATATGAAGCAATAATATCAATAAAGAAGTTAAAAATCATAGGATTTATTTTATGCTAAACAACTTTGCAGTCATATGATCTTCACAACAACAATCATTGTTTCTCTTTACAAATCTGGATAAAATAATTTGCCATAAATTACATAGCTAATAAATATCTGCAACTGAAACATCTGGTGGGCTTATCAAATGCAGAGGCTGACTGGTTTTCCCACCTCACACTGCCATGGTGGGTGCTGGCCAAATGCACCTGAATTCTTCCCCGGCAGTTGCTAGACAGAACCTGCTAAAGGCTGGAGTTACTGGTGCTAGGATCTCCCTTTATGGAAGTTTCAGGTGCCGGGGCTCAGAGAACCACAGAGCCTGACACCCACCCACTCCACCCCCAATCCCTCAAGCTGAACTGGGGAGGTGTTTGGGCAAGATTGTATGGGGTCCCCATGGCAACTGCTGGTTCCCCTGTGTCTATAGATGAGACAGAATTTTACTTTCCCTACAATTCTTGAGCATTTTCTTTTTTTAATCGCATCTGAGATGAGGGGGTAAGCAAACAAAGGGTCTTGGACTATATTGATCTTTTTAGCAATTCCCACAACTGAGATAACACTCAGGACTCTGAGGAGTGGAACATGCTTGAGTGATCAGGGACATGGAGAGAATCTTGTAATACCTTCTGGTGTGTTTTCCCAATGGAACAGAAGGAGACTCTGGGCAAGATAAGAATCATTGAAGAGTCAGCAAAAAGTTGCAATTTACTTTGTTTGTTTTTTCACTTCCTTCTTTCAGAATGGGCAAATCAGTCTTAAATTGACCAATTGCCAAACTCCCCAAAACTTTGAGAATCCACTAAAATGTTATTTTAGCAATTCTATAATTTTAATTAGCTAACTGTATTTCTGTTTCCCTCAGCTTAGCTGGGGTCTGTGGGAAAAAGTCAGGCTTTCTCCCTTTTTAAGATGGGAGTCAAGAATGTTAAGAAATCTTTCTCAGTGTTCTAACTACAGCATAGAATTTTTTTTCCTTGCTGGCTGCATTTTAAATCTTTCCAGGTAACAAAATGGAGCTCACAGAACAGATATGACATATACATTCTGCAAAAAGACACAGATACAGACAAAAATGACATAGAAGAGGACTGTCCCATCCCTACACAAAACAGCACTATCTCATTTTCTTTTTTTATCTTTTTCTTTACACTTTGGTAATTCATATTTTAGATTTTTGTTCTGAAGATTGGGTTTGGACTGCTCCTTCCTCAAATCCTTCTGGGGAGAGCAGCTCCAATCTCATGACTTGTGATCCTGTAAATCACTGAGCCAACTTCTTGACTCAGATCCCCCAATCTGATGAAGTCATCCTGAGTGCCCTTCCTCTGTGCCATTTATCAGGACTTCCTTCTGGCTTACTTGGACCACCACACCTTGATGATCCCCTGGTCCCAGTTCAGCATAAGAATGTCCCAAGGGCACAAGCAGTGCTCTTACTTCTGGGTTATACACACACAAGTTACCTCCCTGTCCTCTGGGCTTTTTCAGAGACTTTACTTCTGCTTTCTGTTTTTATCAAGTGCCTCCAACTCAACCCATACTGAGAGAGGGAGGCTGAGAGTCCAAGCTCGATTTCAGGACAGTTGGAGACAATCCCTCACCCCGGTACCTTCCTTGTATGAAATTCACCCCTCCCCCCAGCCATCTCTCTGGGAAGTCACAGATCCCAGATAAGCCCCCATAATCTGTGTGGGACAGCTGGCTGCTAGACCTCCCCATCACACCCAAATTGGCTACTTTGAGGCATTTCCAGGTACAAAGCGAAAGCATTTATTCAGTTCTTTTAAGAAGTGGTCCAAGCATATCAACTGGACAGTCCATGATAGAAGCAGAAACTGGATTACATAGCAGAAAGGACACGGGTACCCCCCAACACACACACACTTCCTGTTGATTTTTAAAGTCATCGGATAGACTGAAAAGGAAGTAACCATTAACTAATGGTCAACAGGGCTGTCTACTTGACTTCCTGAAGCTTAAGCCTAGGGCTTAACATTTTCTGACCTACAATCCTCTGAATATAGAGGTCACATGACTTCCTGAAATATAGGCCTAAGGTCTGATTTCTGAGAAATCTTCCCTTGTGCCATTTACTATTCTCTTTGGCACAAGGTAGATTTATTTAGGGTAGAGTTTACAAACAAAGTGAAGGGATGCAATAGACACTGGGAATGGGAAATGTGGAAGAGATGGGAGAGCATATGAAGACAAGTTTCTCAGTGGAACTCGCAATTACCCAGTAGAAAGGAAGCATCCTATGAAGTTGGAGTGTGCCCTTAGCTGGCAGGATAAATCTTGAAAGGGACTAAAAGAATTAGTTAGCTGTAAGGAGAAGTGAAGTTGAGAAGACTAGTGGAATTAGGAGAGATACCATATAGCATGGGGGAAGAGAAAGGGAAAAGACACCAGGAGATAGAGTGCCATGATAGGCTGGGCCAAAGGAAAGTAGCAGCCAACCCATAAGTCATAAGTTGTTTTATAAGGAAAATTTAGCCACAGGATTTTGACATAACTTGGATTTCTGGCAAGAGTACTTTTTGACTAGAGTGGAACCAAAGAACTAAACTGATCTCCATTATCAGAGTCTTCTTCCTGGTTGCTAAGGGATTAATTTTTATCAATTCCTCTGCTAACCACACCTAACATTGAAAACGTCATCATATTGACATCATAAAGCATGATGGAGTGAGAAGAAAGGTACCAAGTACCATGGTTGGGCAAAGGTGAGGGAAAAAGCACCACAAAGCAAAGTATAGTGCCATAGAAAGATTTTTAAAGGGATATTTAACCTCAGGGAAATGAATGAAATCTATGAAAGAACAAAACTAGGCTGCCCACAATATCCAAAAAAAAGATGAGCCTCAGAGGTTTAAATAACTTGGACTTCTTGTCTGGCCACAACAAAGTAGGGCTATAAAGGCTAAAGTTATACCCATCAGAGCCCTTCCCTATTTGCCTCAGGACAGTACTTCAGTTTTTTTCTGCCAACCACAGCCATCCATCCAGGACCTCATCATTTTTATGACAGACACAATGTTCTTCATAGTTTGTAACTATTTATTATTTAGCAACTTGGGGCAAAAGATTTGGAATTTAATTAAGAAACATGGTTTTGAATTCTGCTTATATTGTTTACTGTGTCGCTTCAGACTAATCACTTATTAGCTCTGGATTTCATTTTTCTCACATGTAAAATAAAGGCCTCTCCTAATTCTAAATTCTTTGATTCTTTGAGATAAGGAAAGAACTTTAAATTATAATAAGAATCTTAAGAATCTTTTTGTCTCTGTATCTTTAGAATCTTGAAGTCAACCTGGAAGAGATCTTGCTATTTGATTGATTTTATATGTAAAGTGGAAGCTCAAAATCTCTAATGGGTGATAACCCAAAGATGTTGCCTATGACAAAAGTGTAAAACTATTTTGCTCAAAATTTGGCAACAAGCACCCTCACTATCACTATTGTTGATAACCAGAAATCAGAGCAAAGACATGGCCCCAGAGAGGGAAAGGTAGAATTATTGGAGAATTAATGAAAGTAGGTGATAGAAATTTTATACATCACAGGAAAGGACAATTAGCAGAGAGCATGAAGAATTCAATGAATTAAGAAGGAATAGACTTGGAATTCTTTAAACTATGGAAGAGATCGAGTTCAGGTCCAAAGCCAAGAAGTAAAAGTAGAAGGAAATACATCACAATCTCTGCTAGAATTGAATGAAATGGTTTTTTGTTTTGTCTTGTTTTATTTTCTAAGTTGAGCTCAAATACTAGAAGTAGAATGCTGGGATGAGTCTGTGAAGGCACAAATACTGGCCTTGAGAAACAAATTTTCTTTCTGAGTTTTTGAGAGTCCCAGATTGATTACTCCAGTTCTTATATCTCCAGTCCCTTACAAATATAGCATGAACTCTCCATTGCTCTTACCACCACTTCCATAACTCTTTTTTTCCCAGGCTAGGTTCCCAAAAAGAATATGAATTCTCTCTAAAAATGTTTTTCGTATACCCCTGAAAGAGTTAGGATTTCTATTGCCAAATATAAGGATTTAACCTGACAGCAGTGTCTTCATCAACTGCTAGCAAGAATTTTAAGAAAGGGTTTTTAAGAAAGGATATAAGAAGAGTTGATTGAAAAGATATAAACTAAGCAATTACAACAAATTAATGATTAAATAAACAGCCCCTCCTGCCCCACACTTCAAACCTGGGAGCACATTCTCCCTCTTGCACACAAAATTTTCTAGGTAGAATGCAAACAAATCAAATGTGGCTAAGAAGTAAAGTTACAGTTTTGATTATTAGATGGATTTTTGTTCCTTTGTGGCATTGAAACTAACACAGATAGGAACTCTAGATCTACTGAGCTTTCAGATTTATAAAGTTCTCATTTGTTCAGTGGCAGATAGTGGAAGACAAAGATAAGGTTTTGGGTGAATTTAAATTTCTCTTTTGAGAGCCACATTCCCATCACAAAGGAAATTTCCTTTCACAAGTCTTTCCCTTCTAGATTCAGTTATCATCTGGTGGATCTGATTTATTCAAAGATGAGGAGATATTTTATGTATGGTTTTATCCACTTTAATTCAATCACTCAAAGAATCTAGGGTCCTTTTAAATTAATTATTTATTTGCTCTTTGTTTACTAGTTTACTTAATTGAATAGAATCATTTGGCTTTTTTGTAATTATGAAAATGGGATAGAAATAGAAATTGTGACTTTTTTTATCCAGATTACATTTTCTCACATTCAACTTTTATGTTATACCATTCCCCATTTCAAGTGATTCTGGCCTACATAACCCATCACTTTCAGACTTTATATTTTCTGTTATCCTATCTCTTTTTCTGCTTCCCATCTTTAGGTTATCACTCTTCCTCCAACACTATTGTGTTCTGATTATAGAAATAAGATATGCATGGAAAAAAGAATCCCACAGAGGTTTAGGCAAAAGACATATCCTTCCTAGAAGTGTTTTAAGCACTCTAAAAACCTGGGAGTTAGTGTAAAGGGCTGAAACTCTTAAAAGGTATGCTTGAATCAGACAAAGGAGCACTTAAGGCTAATTGCCTATTCAATAAAAGACAATGCTTCTATTAGCATATGTTTTGGAAAATGGCCCCTCTCACCTTTGGTGCTGGCTCAATGTTTGGGGTTAAGATAATTGTAGGCAAGGATTAGAGGGTGGGGTGACAGAAGCCAGAGTCTCACTTAGTGGCAGGAAGAAGAGTTGAAAGGTGGAGATTCTGGACTCCAGAATGGAGAAGAGATCTTTGGCAAAACTCCTGGCAGTTTGCCTGCTTCTTTAACTTCTCCCCCTAAAGACTAAGGACTTTTACTTATCCTGACTCTGGCTGATCCTGAGACCTCCAGGGAGCTAGTTTAGAATTAACAAGTTAGACAAAGAATGGGAGTGATAGAATAGGAATCAATTTTCCTTGCAGACTCTTATCCTCTAAAGAATTTTAAGGAAAGAATTGTTTCTAATTATTCTTTTCTATGTTCCTTAAAATGTTAGAACATCTGCAACTTTCCTTCACTGAACCAGAATTTATCATTTGTGAAGACACATTTTAGACTTTAGATACACCTTTTTTTTTCCAGAACTAAGGCATAGCAAAAAACGATGCCCTGGGCTTGGCATAACATCAGACCTCAATACTTATAATTGCCAAGAACCTCTTACACTCCCCTGCTTTGCCCAAGATTGTCCCAGGAGCACTAATTCTGGTTCTGGGCCCCACTGAACAACCACAAGGCTCAACGACACTAATAAGTGTTTACTTTAGACTTTATGCTTTGCTTCATTTGTAGTTTTCTTGCTTAAAAACCCTACCTCTGCCATAAACATTTAAGTCCTTTTTCTTAGAAAGAAGGACTTTGCTTACAAACTCTTTCCTTCATTTTGAAATTCAACTTCCCTTTGATTCCTGGCTCCCCTTTTCCAAGTCTGCTTTATTTAGCTCCAATCTAGATTACAGGGAAGTTTGATCCAAAAAGCCACTCAATAGTGATGTCTGTGATGATACTTTCTGACCTCATATCTCCCTTATTAAAAAAGCTCCATTTCATCTTGGATAAATTCAAAAGTCCTTTGGTATGCACAGCCACTGATATTTTGGGTTAATTCAACCTTTCCAGTCTTTTTTATATTCATTCAAGTCACTCAGGTAATACTGCCTACCTGGCTTATTTATTGTTTCTCATAAAGAACATTCCATCTCCCACCTGCAGGTCTTTGCACAAGCTTTCTTTCATGACTGGGACATTCTTACTCATCTCTGTCTCTTAGAATCAGTAGCTTTCCTTAAAAATTCATGAATGATCTTGCAAATGATCATCATAAAAAATTGCAAACCCATCCCATTCTCTACCTAGGCTCCTTATTTTGTTTTGAATTCCCACGTTATTACTTATTAATTGTATAAGTCTGGGTTTCATTGTCTTAATTTGTGGATGAAGTTGTTGGGAATAGGTAAATGATTTTTGATGTCATCTGAAAAAAAATCAGGAGGATTCAGGCCATCTTCAAATCCAGTAAAGGCATTTATTGAGATTTGCACACTCAGATAGTTGGACTACTTAAAGGAGTTAGCAGCCTTAGCAAAGCAAGAGACGGATTTTTCTAAAGTAAATGGTGCTGACTGCAATATAAGAGAGTTAATTTTTTTACATTATATTAGGGCTGTGCTAACTTGGGGAGGTCCTAACGCCTTGATTTGAGCTTGCATGCAATTAGGATATGCGAGGGATAGATAGGTTTTCATGTATAATCATAATTTTATAACTAGTCTTCCTTGTCATATGTTGATTTAAGGACAGGAAAGAAAGATAATGAACTGGATTGTGGAAGAGTTCTTTCTGTGGCTTGCAGTCCAACATCCTGTCCTAAGTCCTGATGGTACTACTTTCTTATTGGCTGATTTAAACCAGGTAGTATGATAACTACTGGGTTGTAGTCTGGTGGTGTGGTTACAGAACATGATGACTTGCTAATTGTTCTATTGAGGCTCATGATTGAGGATTTTTTTCCAGATTGGGGCTGGCAGCAATGATTAATATTTCACCAAAGTGATTAGGCAAGACGATTCCTGAGATTCTTGAGTTAGAGAAAGAGATTTAGAGAAAATCAGACTGCCTCAATTTTATGGATAAAACTCTCCCTTCATTTCATGTATAAGCAAAACCTGGTCCAGAAAACATAAGTAATCAGCTAGCAATTATAAAGAGAATGAAATAGGTACTATAATATCTGCTGATTGAAAATCCAATGTTCTTCCTACTGTAACTACAAAGTATTATCACATGTATGCCACATATCTTTGTGTGCTGGTTCATTCACCCTAATTTATATCCATATGGATAGGGATGAGGGTTTTTCTTTAGAGGGGAACTGATGGTGAGTCAGTCAAATCCATCCAGTTTGTCCTGAGGTTCCTAGGCATAATCTAGGCGGGGAGGTGGAAGGATGGAAAAGAAGACATCCTCTTATAACTCACAATTCTAGCTCTTAATCCAGCTCTGGTTTACTTCCTAATTTTTTCCTTGGAAACTCATAACTGGACTTCAAGAATACATATCAGGAATCTCTTTTGGAAACCGTCTGTTAACATCATCTATTGCTTCTTTGGGGCTTTCCAATCTCCAGTTGGGGAGGGGAGAAAAAACATTCTCTCTTATAACTGGAAGTAATGTTTAATCCTTTCATTAAAGCAAGACCATTATTACTTTTGGTGATACCTGAACCTTAAGGCTGGGATGGGAAGTTTTCCAGATAGACTTCCTTGATTGAGAGTGAACACACTTGTTTCAGTGACAATTTGGTTTAAGAATCACAAAGGTCTTCAAATTTGCCTTCTAGGCTATGCATTGAAACCCCAACAGCTCTTATCATACAGGAAAGTAAGATTCTGTTTTCTCCAATAACCAACCAAAAGTTACAGAGCTTTTCTCCAATTAAAAGCTTGGCTAGGTAACTGAGTGGCAGGGCTTGCATGTGCTCCGTCCGATTTGTCTCTGTAAGTGACACTAGAGAACAATAAGCTCGGTGCCTGCACAAGCAAGATTCTGCCTTCTCCAAGGAGCATCAGAGCTCTCCTATCAAAAAAGTTTCCAGAGCCATACCACCTTTTCAGTCCAGAGCAGCTGTTCTCTTTCAGCAGCCCAGAGGAGTCTTTGATGACCTTCGATTTTTGACATCTTCCATCTGAAAGGGAAGATGTTTTCTTATTATCCCCACTTTTACTTTCTGATGCTTAGCAACAGGGTTTCCTTGTTACTAATGACCTGTCAACTGAGATTAAATTAAATACATTTCAACTTAACTATACCTAATTAAGGTTAAGAACTCCCAAATCTATAGCTCCCAAATCCCAGATCTAATTTAAAAATGTGTACATTTCTCAGGTTCCCTAGAACATCTTTGATTTTATTTTCCCAGGTATTAGAAAATATGATAGACCTGAAAATCAGCAAATGTAATCATAGTCATAGATAACATAAAATGAGATGTTCCCATGTTAAATAAGTGTTTCTTTTTTTAGGGGGGGAGGCTTACTTTTTTCCAAATAGGCCACCACATTTGTCTTAAGGGCCTCTTTCTCTTGGGTTCTCTGGCTCAAATTGTTTTCTCTTACATCAAAAAACCCTTTCTGTCCCTTTTGCTAAATAAAATGTCTTTGGTGAACATGAAAATTCCTTAGGCCAGACAGTATCAGTCTATCATATTTGCTTCTTTTTCTCCTTCTGATCAAATTTTCTTCTGTGTTTTCAGACATTGTTTCTGTTATCATTTCTATTACAGTCATTCTTTGATTCTGTTTTCTTTGCCCTATTTTGCCTTACTTTTCCATTTTTTATGTGCATTAATGTAATTCAACAAGCATCTACTAAGTGCCTCCCATGTCTTAGGCGCTGTTTTAGGTAATTGGGTATAACAAAGAAAACATGAAATGTTTATATTTGGGGAGTTTACATTTTATGCATATACAAATACATATAAATGTATTACAATACATTATATATAAATATATACATATATCAACTGACATTATATGTATTTTTTAAAAATTTTGGCTGACAGTCAATGAAGAATGCAATAGTGTCATTGTGTGATCTAGAAGCATCCTAGGTATGAATTTGAAGCACCTCAGGCTTGTCTCCTAGAAGTCTGAGAGAAAAAGTAGCCATCTACCATCAGATTACCAAAGTTGACAATAAAAATGGGAGTTCTACTAGTGGTGAATTCCACAGGCTTATAGAAGCTTTCCTTCTCTAGTTTTTAGGGTTCAATTCTGAAACCCTTTTCATTAAACTCTTTTTCTAGAGTAGAGGTACTAATTCGCTTCTTCCTACTTTGATTTCTTTGGTTTGGGTTTGAAAACATTTCTTTTAAAAGATCAGCATTGGCCCCTCTAGCTCATTTAATGTTTCTCCAGGAATGATGTTCCTTTATGAGATGAGTGGATTTTGCCCCCACCCAGTCTCCAACACTTTGATTCCACCTTTAATAGAAATAAAACAGGAAAAAATAGAAAAATTCATTCTACTGAATGAAATGGCAACAGAAAGCAAAAAGATTACAAATTATGGGTTATGTAGGAATGAACTTTTCTAATTAGAAAACTATATGGTTCATAAATGCCGAAAATAAAAGACTATCAGGGTAGAAGGACAAAATTTTACTACCTTTTTATAATCAAAGAAGGCCTACACACCTCCACTCAAAATCTAAAGTAGTAAAACAAATGTAAAAAAAAGTAAGTCCATTTGAAAAAATCAATGGTCAATTTCTTGCTTTGATTTCTGGTTGTCAGTGATAGTGGTAGGCAATGAGGGTGGTTATTTCTCACCCACTAAGAATTCCAAGAAAATAATGAATCAAATGAAAAACATTTATTAAGTGCCTTTATATTCTAGGTATCTTACCAGATGCTGTGAAGACACAGAGAAAAGAAATAGAAAATTTAAAATCATAAGACTTAGCAATAGCAGTGGTCTTAATAAAAGCTCTTTTTCTTTACATTTGAAGAAACAGATCAAAAACTATTAAATTGTTTTGTCTGAAATTCTACAGTAAATAGCAGAGCTAGAATTCAAATTCCAGGTCCTTTGACTCAAATGTAGTTCTCCTGACTTTACATGACTAAGTAAATACTGATGTGATATTAAGAGGATCATTTCCTTCTTTCTTTGAAGAAGTCAGGCCATCAGGTTTGGAATATTCCATATTTACTAACAGACTCACTGTTGGCTAGTTTTACTTAATAGGGTTCTTTTTTCCTTTGGGTTTTTTTTTTATTCATAGTCATAAGAGCTGGTTGTGTGGAAAGGGGATTGAGAAAGGATATATTTGTAATGAAGATGATATACAAACAATCAAAACTTTTAAGTAGAAAAAATAAAGAAATAAGATGCCTAAGAAAAAGAAACTGAAACAAAAATAGCAAAAGAAACTGAAAGAGGAAAGGCGTAAAAGAAATGAGGAAAAAAGAACATAAAGGCAAGATGGAAAAATGACCTATTGATATATATTTATAGGAAAATCCACAGAAAGAGAGATAAAAGAGTCTAAAGCTAAATGATACAAGGAGAGGGGAAAATTGAAAAAGAAGAATGATATGGAATCAAAAGTAGAGTAATAAATGTCAGAAATATGAAAAAACTAAATTAAGAAAGAGGAAATGTGATTATGAGGATGGATCTGAAGGTGAATATCCAAAACAGTACTGTGCAGGTTCATAGGTATTAGATAAAATTTTGTGAAAGGATCTATAAGATATGGAAGGAGAGATAGATGAAAAAGAAAGGGGAGAAGGATTATATATATATATATATATCTTTTGGGGAGATATCTATCACATATTCCATTCATTATCTCATCTATCAATGAAATTAGTGCTTTGTATCTTTGGGAGGTGGGCAGAACCTTGGCTTTAAATGGATTGAGAAGGAATCTATTAAAATAATTTATGCTCTGGGGTTGGGGGGTTGTTGGTGTCCTGAGTAGAGGGAGTGAGTGTGGCAGAGAAACTATTTTTTCCAAGGATAAAATGTGGTTTTGGTTTTTCATTTTCATTTCTTTTTTTTCCTTTAACAGGGTGGAGGTAGGGAAATATAAGCAAAAACTAATTGAAAGAATGAAAAAATTCCTGAATAGGTTGCTGCTCAGAATACCTGAGTAAAACCTGAGTTCACCCTTTGATCCAGCACAGTTTATACTGAATTGGTATCCCAAAGAGATCAGCAAAAAAGGGAAAAGGACCCAGATATGCAAAAATGCTTGTAGCAGACCTTTTTGGTAGTGGCAAGGAACTAGAAACTAGAAAGTATGTTACGGTATATTATTGTTCTATAAGAAATAATCAGCAGGATGATTTCTAAAGGCCTGGAGAGACTTCCAGGAATTTATATTAAGTGAAGTGAGTAGAACCAAGAGAACATTGTACACAGCAGCAACAAAATTAATAACAGTCAACCCAGATGGACATAGCTATTTTCATCAACGAGGTGAATTAGGTCAGTTCCAATAGACTTTGGGTAGAGAATCAGTTGCATCCATCAAGATTATGGGGCATGGATTGTGGATCACAATGTAGTATTTTCACCCTTTTGTTGATGTTAGCTTGCTTTTTTTTCTTATTTTTTCCTTTTTGATATGATTTTTCTTGTGCATCATGATAAATGTGGAAATATATATATAGAAGAATAGCACATGTTCAACATGTATTGGATTTTTTGTTGTCTAGGGGTGTTGAAGGATATGGATGGAGAAAAATTTGGAATACAAAAGTTTGACAACAATGAATGTTGAAAACTATCTTTGCATGTATTTTGAAAATAAAAAGATATTTTTTTAAAAAACACCTGTCTTCAGGTAGTGTCGTAAGTACTTATTAACTTGAGTGGCTCTGTGTGAAACAGTTAAGCCCTCTGTGACCAGATTTAGAAGCCTAAATATTGAGATACCACAATACTATTTAAGCTCTATTTCTATGATCCTACAAATGGAGTTTAAAGAAAATCTGGTCTAATTTCATTCATTCACTACAGTTTTTCCTTTTTTTGTTTTTCTTTCGATTTTAGCTATATTTGTTTTGTTTGTAAGACTTACAAACATACATACATACAAATGTATAAGTATAGTATTAAGTTAATACTTTGTATACATCAAAACTTTCTCTATCTTATTTGATTATGAACTTTTCCCTTCTTTATAGTGCTAACAGATGATTTCTTTCCTCATCCATTTATTTACTTATACTCTAACCTTATGTCTAAATCACAAACTCATATTCTGCTTATCTCAGTATAGGATATGACACATTGGTTTACAACTAGTATCTCCCAGGCACTTTTCCAATTTTTCCAACATGTTTTTGTCAAATGCATTTTTTCCTAATTGGGACAGTGCACCATTCAGCCCAGAAGCAGAACTCAGCTTTCAAAGTCCTAGATCACACTAGAAAAAGAAGTAAAAATTGAGGGTGGTTGACCATAAAAACTTATTACAAAGTTTAAAACCCAAACTCAAAAGAGAACAAAAAATATCAAAATGCCTAAATGTAAAATCTCAAAGAAAAATATGAATTGCTCTCAGGAATAAAACAAACTTCTGAAACAGTTCAAAAAGATTTTTAAAGATTAAATAAGGGAGATAAAATAAAAACTGTGAAAAAAAATTAAACTGGTGCAAGAGAATCATGAAAAAAAAATCAATAGCATGTAAAGAAAGCACTAAAATGGAAAAAGATGTTTAAAAAATCAATGAAATAGAAAAAGAGATACAAAAGCTTGCTGAAAAAATTCACTAAAAATTAGAATTGGATTAATGGAAGCTAGAGACTGTGAGACATCAAGATACAAAGAGATATAAACATACATGAACAAAATGGTTAGGTTTTTAATACTTTTTTTAAAAATTTAAATGATTTACAGAAGGAAATAGGGAGCAATATAATTCTAATAAGGAACTTCAACTTTTCCCTTTCAGCGTTAGAAAAAAATCTAACCATAAAATAAATAAGAAAAAAGTTGTGACGTTTTAAAAGTCTGAGAGACATGATTTCTGGGTAATTATTTATTTTATTAATAATGCATTTTAATAAAAAGAGCCAGTGGAATTTTCAAATGTAAAAGACAATCGCAGAAGTTTCATGATTCATTTTTCTTTGGAAGAGGGGACTTCATGAGTTGTTAACAATTCAAAAAAGGTGAACTTCACAAAAAGAAGTGAGTTCATGATATCACATCACTTTTTTTGAAAGACTACCCTTATATCCAAAATAGCTCCAGTCTTGGGAAGCTTAGATATCCATATCCCAAAACTGTGATTCATCCCAATTTCCTCTCCTTTTCTAATTATTAATTAGCAGACAACAATTGTATTTTAGAATACCACAGCTTCCAACGGACTCATAGGGATAGATACAATCTGCTTTTGTACATTTGCCATTATTCTTTCGGCACTTTTTAGTGGTGGGAAGTTCACCATATCCTGTTGAAAGAAGAAAAAGATGTTTTAAGATCTTTCTTTATAAACCAATAGAAAAAAACACATTCTGTTATAATCTGAACCATAGATTAGAGAGTTTATTCATTAATTTCATTTTTACAAATGCATTTTTTAAAATAAAGAATGCAATATAGTAAAACAGAAAACAATTTAGGTCTTATAAGAAAACTGGATTTCCTCCCTAGTGTGTCATTTTTAAAATAGTGTAATCTTGTGAATCTTAGCTCTTTGATCCTTTATTCAATAACTTTTAAAATGAAAGACATCTTACAGTAAACTAAAAGATTATAATGACAACAAAATGGGTATAGAGAGTGGATCAGAGCTTTCATTGACATAGCAGGTTTAATTATGTCTGAGTTCTATTCATAAACTCCCATGTCTTTACCTCTAAATAGAGAGCTGAAGCTAAAATCAAGAATGCCAGAACTCCCACCTGACCTCAGACAAATGTTTTAGCTTAGTGATCTTGGATAAGTCACTTGATCATGTAGTAACTTAGCTTCCTCATTTGTAGAAGGACACTAACAAGTAGAAAAACACTTTTAAAAACAAAGCAGGAGCAAGTAGGTGGTACTGTGGATAAAGCACTGGCCCTGAAGTCATGAGGAGCTAATGTCAAATGTGACAAGTCACTTAACCAGGAAAAGAAAAAAAATAAAATAAAGAAAAACTTAAAGTGCTATCTATCATGAGCAAATACTAAAACACTCAGGAAGATTCATGGTTAATAAAACTCAAGGAAACTACTTCTTTTGCCACTAGAAATGGACTAGGATATGGGGAATGAGGAGAATAAAATTAGAGACTTTAGCAATCATCAAAACAATTCCCTTTAATTTTATAGATAAGGAAATTGAGTGACATGGGAGAAAAGGAGAAATTGCTTAGGTTCTTATAAGTTTTAAACACCATAATCAGGAGCTCACCCCAGTTTTATGACTCCTAATACAGGGTGTACTCTTTAAAGTATAACATAGTACATCTCAATGTCCTTTAATAAGTAACCTGATCAAATGCTATCAGTATAAAGAAAAGAAAATGATTTGTAGGGATAAAATATGAAACAGTGGGACAAGTCTCAATTTGGGGGACAAAAGTATAGAGTTTGAAAGAAATATGTACTTACTAATTCTAGCTAGGAACCAGCATTTAAAGGTACAAATGGAAGTCTTTTATAGGATAAGGGAGCAAGAGTTTAAAGATTATTTATTAAAAATATGCTATGTCTAAGGCATCATACATAGTAGTAGGAATCCATATATAAAACTGAGGTAGTGCATCATGATGCAGATGAAAAAGTTCTTAACTTTTTTCCTCCACTTGGATGCATAACCTCTGAGTTTGAAACCAAGCTCTGCCACTCACATTTCTGTCCCCTTGGACAAATTGGTGACTTCAGTTTTCTTATCTATAAAACAGGGTAGGAGATTTACTAGTTGATTTCTCAGACCCTCCTAATATAGAATCTTTCTAATGTGGGGTGATGCTGAAAACATATCAGACCCATTCAACTTCACACTGTCCCAGCTTCTTGTAGTTTGGAAGAGTTCTTTAAATACAAAAAATCTCTCAGTTCAAGATCTCTCAGTCCACTCGTATCCCAGCCCTTCATCCAAATGGCCATAAATGCAGCATTGTCTACCTGACTCTCTTCTCATAATAAGTTCCTTAAACTAAGTACTTAGATGCAGGTTTTCACTTAAATTTCTTTAGTGTTAGAGGGTCCCAACACTAGTCCAAAGACCAGCTAGACTGGACATCTCATGAGCACCCTTATTGAGCTCATTCTCCATATTTATAGTGCTACTCTTTTATAGGTCAGTCTACTCCTTACCTGTGCCAGTACAGTAGATGATCACAAAGAGCACCATGAAAACCAGATGGAAAATCCTCATGATAACTGTTGACTGGAACCTCAAAATTATAGGTATGTGGAGGGAAGGCCAGCTAGAGAGAGAGGGTAGGAGAAAATAAGACAAGTGAGGTCAGAACAGGCTGGAACACTTTGCTGTCCTTGACTGAATTCACTTCAGGAACATGGAGATTTTAAATAGGAAATGCTGCTGTCCACACTGAAATTATTAACAATCCCACATATTATGCAACCAGAAAAGAGTCCAAGTCATGTGGACTCTCTTACCATTCTGACCAAAAGTGAATTGGGATGGGGGGGACTAAGGTGAATGTTTTGGCTCAGACAGCTTCAGTCACAGGACACTTCTTCCTGCAGGGGAGTCTCTGCTTTGACCAAGCCAACACAATAAAAATGAAAAATCTACCTAAATTAATCTACTTTTTTGGTGTCATATGAATTGAACTACCAAAAATTACTTCATAGGACTAGGAAAAAAATAATTATATAGATCTGGAGGAAAAAAAAAGTCAAGAATATAAAGTAAATAAATGGAAAAAAAACCTTGAAGGAACCTGGGCTAGCTATATCATATCTTATAATATATTATCAAGTGGTAATCATCAAAATTACCTCACACTAGCTAAGACAGAGTGATAAGCCAGTGGGAAAAAGTAGGCACCCATTAAAGAAGAATAAAAACCCTTCAAAATCTATTATTTGATGATACCCAAAGATGTAAGCTTTTGGAACAAAATCATACTCTTTGAGAAAAATTCCTGAAAAAAAATGCAAAACAGTTTGAAAGAAACTAGATATAGACCAGACTATTACACTCTATACCAAAATAAAGTGAAAGTGAGTAAATATTTAGACAAAAAGGACGATATTCAAAACAAACTATGAAATCAAATAATAGTTTATGTTTCAGATTCATCAGAAGGGAAAGAATTTATGGCTGAATAACATATAGAAATCTTTACAAAATATAAAATGAATACTTTTGATCATATTACATTAAAAGCTTTTTGCCCAAACAAAACCAATGCAGCCAATATTAGAAGGAAGGCAGAATGTTATGAAAAATATTTGCAGTATTCCCTGATAAAATTCTTATTTTTCAAGTAAATAGAGAATTATATCAATTATATAAGAATAAAGTTCATTCCCCATTTTTTAAAAAGATGCTCGAAATTATGAACTGGGAATTTTCACACAAAAA
Source organism: Sarcophilus harrisii (assembly GCF_902635505.1). Taxonomy (NCBI): domain Eukaryota; kingdom Metazoa; phylum Chordata; class Mammalia; order Dasyuromorphia; family Dasyuridae; genus Sarcophilus; species Sarcophilus harrisii. Next base: position 169,637,538 of record NC_045427.1, read on the forward strand.
ATCAAAACTACATATAGTCATATAATAATATTCTAAATCCCTATTAATTAAAGAAATGAAAATTCAAATAGGAAGAAGGAAAAACTTCATATCTCTCATATGATTAATGTTACAGAAAAGGAAATTGATAAATGTCAAAGGGGATGTTGCAAAATTAAGCACCCATTAACTCTTAATGAATCTGTGACCTAATCCAACCATTCTGCAAGATAATTTAGATGTATGCCTGAAAACCAATAAAATTGTGCAAATTCTTTGACCCAGCAATTACTACTACTAGATCTTCATCTCAAACACATCAAAAAGGGGGAAAGAATATACTTAAACAAAAATATTTAGAGCAGTTCTTTTTCACATGATAAAGAATTGGAAATGGAGAGGATTGCTATCAATTAGGGAATGGCTGAAGAACTTGTATATGAGTATACTAAAAAGCTAATGTGCAATATGAAATTATGGACAAAATTATTTCAAAACTTGAAAAGACATGCATGAACTATTGCAAAGTGAAATAAGCATAACCAGGAGAACATTGTATACAGTGACAGTAATAATGTATTATGATCAATTGTCAATGACAACTATTCTCAGCAAAGAATGCCCCAAGAAAATTTCAAAGAATTCATGATAAAAATCAAAAAAATGATGTCCACTTATAGAGAACTAAGTGAATAAAAGCCTGAATGCAAATTGAAGCATAAATCTTTCACTTTTGAAACTTTTTTTTCCATCGTGTTCTTTCTTTTTGCAGTTTGTATTGTTTGGTACAACATTACAATTACCTATAACTTATATTGAATTGATTGCCATTTCAGAGTGAGGAGAGGTGAGTGAGCAAGGGAAACCAAGAATTTAAAACTCACAATTTAAAAATAAAAAAAATGTTTGAAATTGTTTTCATGTAATTTGAAAAAAATAATAAAATTCTGTTTAAAAAATAAATAAATTGTAAGTGGCTAAGATTGTCATATTTCTAATATAATTCCATTTGAAATGTTTTTCTTTGTTTATTTCATTAATCATGTTTCCAAGAGAAAGGGAATAGCTCTGCAGTTGTCAATAACAAATGGAATTAAATTATTGCCTACCAAATGTTTCTTGGCAATTGCCATATGGAAAGTCTGTGGTTACAATGAAAATTCTATACTTGGAGTCAGCAGACATTCCGGTATCAATGTCCTCCTCAGTAAATCCTTGTTAACTATTTCCCAACCTGAATGTCATTTTCCTTATTGTAAAATGATTGTAAATTTTCTGTAGTTTTCAGTCTAACATCCTCTTCCATATTCTGTTGTTGCTATTTTTTATTGGCTGCTTTCTTTGTTATGTTTAAACCAAATGGTATGATAACCATGATAATTTAGTGGTGTAATTATAGAACATGATGACCTGCTCATTATTCTAATGAGTCACATGATTGAGGATTTCTCTTCAATTTGGGTCTGGCAGCAGTGATTAAAATTTCACCAAAGTGAGCTCTAAGGTCCTTGTGCTAGAGAAAGAGGATTGGAGACAAATCCAACTTTCTCATTTTTGTGAACAAAACTCTCTCCTCATTTTATGGATAAGCAAGCATTGACCCAGAAAACAAGAATAATAAGCCAGAGCTTACAGAGAGAGAAATGAAATGGGCAATAGAATATATGCTGACTGTAAATCCAGTGTTCTTAATTTATAATTAATTATTTATACATATATTTATGTATATATATATATTAATATATACCTATATAAATAATAAATAATATGATTAATTAATATATAATTAAAATAATTAATAATATAATTAATAATCTATAAATTTTCACCATCTCTATCCAACTTCTTTCTGTGTGATGGCTCATTCACCCCAACTTGTGTCCATGTTGGTGGGTATAGGAGCTTTTCTCAGAGGAGGACTAACAGTGACAATCGCCAAACATCACCAGGTCATCTGGATGTTCCTAGGAATAGCTGGCGTGTGTATATGGGACAGGGATGGAGAAGAGGACATCCTCTCATGACTCACAATTCTAACTCTTAATTCTGCTTTGGTTTGCTCCCTTATTAACTCAAAGCCCTCGCTGACACCATTTACTCTTGGTCATGGAATATTTATTTAAGGAGAATACAAATGCAAAAAGTACTACTATTGACTCAATAGGAAGCAGAAGTAGAAGCAATCAAAATGTCATATAACAGTCTTCTGTATGATTAGAACACAGTCTACCATCAATGCACATAGGATCTATAGGAAGAGGGTGAGATGGCACACTATAAATAAACATAGTGTGGTAAAGTATGGAAGTAAAATACCTTGTTCCCTTGGGAATTCATAACTGGACTTCAAAAACACATGTCAGGAATCTCTTTGTGAAACAGTCTGTTTCATGCATCTTCTGTTGCTTTTCTTATAATTGGGTTGTAGAAGAAATGTTTAGTCTTTGGTAAAGAAGAAGCATTGTTTTCTTGAGTGATAACTGAATCCCTAGGCTGGGTTGGGCATCTTTCCAGTTTGGCTTCTTTGATTGAGCTCTTTTTCAGTGACAGTTTGGTTTAAGAATCATAAAAATCCTCAGATCTGCATTCTAGGATATGCACTGAAGTTCTGATAGCCCTAATCATAGGAAAAAGTAAAATTCTTTTTCCTCCAATAACCAATCAGAACTTAGAGAGCTTTTTTCCAATTAAAAGAATGCCTAGATCAGTGAGTAGCAGAGCTTATTTGTGCTCAGTCCATAGAGCAAATAACATAAAATATCAACAGTCTCTTCCAGAGAATGATAACAAAGAGAATACATACCCAAATTTAAAGAATGTAAGAAAGGCATTAGTTTAGGGAAATATATACCACTAAAAGCTTACAAAAATATAACAGAGAAAGAGTAAGTCAATGAATTGTACTTGCAAACAAAATAATTAAGACAAACAATCTCCAACAAAATAAAAAATTACAAATTCTAAAAAAATTACAGAATTAAAATTAAAGAAAAATTAATAAAACTGAAAAAAACTCATTGAAGTAATAAAACCAAAAGATGGGTTTATTAAGAAAACAATAATAAGAAAAAAAGCTAAATTGGCAGTTTACATGAAAAGGATAAATTAACCATCAATAAAAGGAAGTTAAAGCAATTATTGAGAGCTATTTTACCCAATTATATACCAACAATTATCAATGCAATGGATGAATATTAACAAAAATGTAAATTGCCTAGATTAACAGATTAAATATATACATCTATAATCCTATATTAAAAAAGGAATTTAACAAGCTTTTATATTCCCCAAAAGAACTTTTCAAGTACAAACTGAATTAACAAGGGATTTTATCCAAACATTTAAAAAAATAACTAATTTCAAAACTATAAAAAAGATTTGAAAAAACAGATGAAGAAGATTCTTTCCAAATTTGTTTTATGATGAAAATTTACCATTAATTGCTAAGCTAGATGGTGGATAAAGTAGGGAAAGAAATCTTAAGCCAATTTTTTTAATGAATCTTAATGCAAAGTTTTAAAATATATATTAGTTAGATTACAACAATGTAAAAGGATCAGGTTGTTAGTCTGGTAAAGAATTACCAAATCAACAGAAAACATGATTATTTTAATAGAATCAGAAAAAAGCTTTCACAAAATCCAATTCCTAAAAAAATACCAATAAGCAAGGAATAAATGGAACTTTCCTTAAAATACTACATGTTATCAAAAATTAATGATTCAGATGCCAGTAGCATCAGAAAAAAAAATTAACTAGAAACCTTCGCAATAAAGTCAAGGATAAAGTAAAGATGACCATTGTCATCATTATTATTCAATATGGTACTAGACATGCTAGCTATAGTGATTTAAAAAAAGAAAAATAAATTGAAGGAAATAGAATAGACAGTAAGGAAATTAAATGATCTTTTTTTGCAGATAATATGATAGTATGCTTAGAGAATCCTAAAAAAATTTAATTAATAGGCTACTTTTAAAAATTAATAACTTTAGCAGTCACAGGATTTAAAATAAATTCTCCTAAATCAACATCATTTCTATATATTGCTAACAAAGCCCAGTAGCAAGAGATAGAAAAAGAAATTTTATTTAAAATAACTGAAGATAATATAAAATATTTGGGTTTGTAGAATGCCTCCAGTAGGGCTTTGGAGGAAGAGAGCCTTCCCTGCTTAAACAATATGCTTATTATTGAAACTGCCTGCATTAAATTTGATATTCCCTATCCTATTCCATTGTGGCCAGAGAGAGGAAGAAAGGAAACCATAGGACTTAGATTCTTTTCTGGTTATATAATATATGGGGTTTTTTTTTATAATTTACTTGAGATAGGAATAATTCCTTTTAAAACTAAATAAGTCTTATTGGGTTATTCCCTAGGTATATAAATACAAGAACATTCTTGGCCTTTGAGAAGGTTCTCTTGAATCAATGACCCATCCATTGTTCTATCTCCTAAACCTGTGCTGTTCAACAAAGATCAAGGAAATCATGAACACATTCTGACTGGGTCCACTAAAATTTTATGTTCCTCAACTGAGTCCTCTTGGGTGATATGATCATCTCCTTCATCAATACTATGTCCCACTCCCCATAGTGGTTCTCTCAATTTTTTTTCATTCTTCCTAAAACTTCTAATGTTGCCTCTTCCCCCTCAAAATCTCACCTTTCCTCAAAATCTCTAACTTCTTCCTTCCTTCTCCACCACTCACACTTTTTTATGTATAAATTCCTTTATAACAATATGTGCTTCAACTTTTTCTTTCCTCATTCTCTTCTTAACTCTTAAAGTTTGCCTTCCCATGTCATCATTCCTTTGAAACTTCTTTCTCTCAGGTTATCAATGATCTCATTTAATGATCTCAGTTAACTCCTTTCTCACTGATTTACTCTTTTCTTAAGATTTTGGGACTGCAGGCTCTCACAGTTCTTCTCTTACCTAATTGCCTGGACTTGTTCAGTATGCTTTGCTGCATCATCATCCAAGTCATACCTTCTAAATGGAGAGAAATTATCTTTGGGGCCCTCCTCTCCTCCCTGTATATTGCTTCATTTGGTGATCCCATAAGTTCACATCCTTCCTCCATAACCTGACAAAGGGATGTTTCTAAAATACAAGTCCGTTCAAATTTCTTCAGGGTTCAAATTCCTTTCAGAGTTCTGCACTATGTATTGAATCAGAAACAAGCTCATTTCTTGTCATTGAAAGCCCTATATCATTAGTCTCCTACCGATGCTTCTAGGCTTACTTTACTACATTGCTCTTCAGGATTTCTATGTTCCACTTACATTAGATTTTTAAAATGGTAACACATCTATCATCTGCATGTATTCACACAACTATTTTCCATGCTTAGAACAAACTCTTCCTTACCTTTACTTTCACCTTTTACAACTTTTATTTTTTGTTTTTGTTTTTGTTTTTTTTTTTTGTTTGTTTTGTTTCTTATCTCAGACACTCACTATAAGGAGTTTTGTGATTTTGTAGCCTAGCTCATCCCTTTCTCAGTTTCCCACTTTATTGTAGAACTAGCCTTGATAAATAGATATAATCAGATTAAATATCAAAATTAGGGCCTAAGCTGAGAATCTGTAACATAAAATTTTGGTCGACCCAGTAAAAATAGTTGCATGATTTTCTCCATCTTTGTTCAAATGACAGGGGTAGAAAAGAGGAAAGTGGATGGAATAGTTATTCATCTTCAGAGTTTGGAAATGGCAAGATGATAAAGGGCTGGGGACATATTAAGAACCATGCCTAAGTGTGAAGGGACAGGATTCTCCAAAATCCCCCACAGGTGTGAATCATAAGGAATTACAAGTCAGCCTTTACTGACTCAGATGTTGCTTGTGAATTGGGAATGAAATAAATTTGAGGCAAGAGAGAGGAGGAGAGAGGTCAGACAATGCAATTGCCTCTCAGTCTCCTTGTATCATCATCATCCTCTCACATGAAGGCTCTATTCTGTTGGTCAGAGTTGGATCCCAGCAGCCATTGGCAGGTGGTTCCCATAGCAAAAGTTTCATTGTAGATTTCAACTGAATCACAAAAATCAGGTTGGGTAAAAGAGGGGAAAAAGCTAATGTAGAAGAGATTGTATGAAAGAGAATTCAAGAGTCAATTTCTGAAAGTTTTCTTATGAATAAAGAGAGGATTTGGGAAGTAAAATCAGAGGAAGAACTGGAATGTCAGTAGAATACAATCAGATACAGGAAAAACTGTGTGTGTATGTGCAAGAGAAAGAGATGGAGTGATGGTAGGGTCATGGAAATTGCATGTGTTGCAAAAGTGAGTGGTGAGATTGAGGGAGAGTCAGTATATATGTTTGATGTCCACTAAAAAGAGTGTAGGCATTGGAAAGGAATGAGCAATTGTAAACCATGTTCTACATTTGTTGAAAAAATTGTTAGAAATTTTGAGAGAACAGATTTCAGAATTTTGATTGCCCCTTAGAGATAAATAGCATGAACCACCAAAGTGCAGAGATTATTCATTGAATGAAATAGAGAAAAAAACCTGGAAGTGGGAATAGGCAGTAAGGAGTATTCCTGGTTCCCTTGGACCAGTGAGCCAAGTGGAAAAAGGAAAAATGTAGATAATATGAAATACATGGTCATAAAAACTATGTCATTAAGGACTGCAAGTTCCCTTCATTAGTATAGATTGCACAAGTATGAGGCAAATAGATTAAGGAAGATGTAAAGTTTGTTGCCTATGGATCATGCATTCCAGAGAATATAATGGAAGGGTAGTATGGAGTTATCTTGGAAATTTTTTGTGAGAGGATTGAGGGCATGAGGATAAGTAATAAGGTAGTGGACCTGAGTGAGAGTATTTACACAAATTATAGGGAACACCAAGCTAGGACACCACAAGACTTTGAACAGAAGCCCAGTGACAGACTATATCTACTCTGGTTGACCAATCTACCTAAGAATTAGGAGGCTGACTGCTAAAGGATTAGTTAAGAAAAGGTTAATTATTTGAACTAGAGCAACCCTTAAAGACCATAAAATCATGTGTGGAGGAACTGAGAAATTCTGAATTTTAAAGATTTTTGAGAATTTCTTCATAGGGAAACTGCCTGTACCAATGCTTTATAATTTATTACACATTTTCTCAGGTATGTCTCAAAGGTAGAACCTGAGCCAGGTTTTCTTGGCTTCAATATAAATTTTATATGCTCTATGTAACTTCTCCTCTCTTCCATACAAGGAAATATATACATATATTTGAACAAAGATGCAGAGATCATTTCTGCTATGGGAAGTATACTTTCCAATTGATTTTTTCTTTATTCAAAAGAAAATAAAGATATTATGCATTTTAATTTCTTTCAACTTCTTACTCTTCCATATCCCAAAGCCTCCATTCTTCAGGCTTTTTTGTTTATTTTTTTAATAATATATTATTGACACACAATAATGTCTAAATCCATGAGTGTAGTTTCCATTACAGCTTCCCTTTAAAAATATACCCTTCCTCCTTAGACATTCCTTAGTGTCATCAAATTCACCATACCCTGTTGAAAGACAAAAAAGTTATTTTACAATCTTTCTTTATTAACAAATAGAAAAACAGACATTCTGTTATAACTTGAGAGATTATTCATTTGATTTTTAGAAATGTAATCTTTCAATAAAGAATGTATTATGGAATAATGACAAAAATCCAGGTCTTGATAATAGGAGAGCTAGATTCCACTCCTTCTGTACCACTTTAAAAAAAAAAGTGTAATCTTGTGTATTCCACCTCTTTAATATTCAATTATCTATAAATTGGAAGACATCTTACAGCAAGCTACTTAAAAGATTGTAAGGAGAATTTAATGGGTGTAGAAACTGGACCTGAGCTTTCACTGGTATAGCATTTCTAACTGTTTCAGTCTCTACCTCTACATAGAGAACTGGACCTAAAATCAAGAATGTTAGAACTCTCACCTGACCTTAAACAAATGTTTGAGTGGGATGATCTTGGATAAGTCACTCAATGTTTGTTTACTTTAGCTTCCTCATGCATAAAATGATATTGATAAATAGGAATACACTTTAAAAACTTAAAGCAGGAGTAAGTAGATGGCACTGTGAATAGAACTTTGGCTCTGGAGTCAACAAGGTCTGACTGCAAATCTGGCTTCGGGCACTTGACCCTTACTAGGCTGTGTGGTCCAAGACAAGTCACTTAACCATGATTTGCTCACCAAATTTGAAGAAGAAAGAAGAAAAGAAAGACGAAGAAGAAAGAAGTGAAGAAAGAAGAGCTACTTAAATGCTATCTGTCATTGCCAAATATTAAAAAGACTCAGGTTCCTTAATTGCTAGATTCTCCAAAACCAGGATCTGAACCTGGGTCCCCAGGTCCATGCCTAACATGGGGTGTACTCTTTGAAGTACAACTTGGTACATCTCAATGTCCTTTCATAAGCAACCTGATGACAATGCTATCATACAAAAAATAGTTTGTGTGGACAAAGAAAATGAAGCAGGGGGACAATTCTCAATTTGAGAGACAAAAGTATAATGTTTAGAAGAAATATGTTCCTAGTAGCTCCAAGCAAGAATAAGAGTATAACGGAACAAATAGAAGGCTTTTGTAAGCCATGAAATGAAGGGAACAAGAGTTCAATTATTATTTTTTTAATATCCACTATTTCCAAGGCATTATACAGAGTACTAGGGATCCATATATAAAACTGATATAATACATCTGGCACAAAAAAGTGTAGACGTTTTTCCTCCACTTAGATGAATGACCTCTGAGTTTGAATCCAAGCTCTACCACTTGCACTTCTGTACTCTTGGACTAATCAGTGACTTCAGTTTTCTCATCTATAAAATGGAATAGAGGCTATCTTAGTTGACTTCTCAGACCCTTTAACTTAGGATCCTACAAATCTGGTGTAGTTCTGAAAACATATTGGACCTATCCTACTCCTAGTTGTCCTGATTCCTTGTGCTTTTGAAGAGTAATTTGTATACATAAAAATCTCTCATTGCAAGATCTTTCATTCACTTCCTCTCCTAGCTTTTCTTCCAAGTGGGCATAAATATCGTATTATCTACCTAAATTTGTAACTAAGTTTTTAAACTAAGTGGATTCAGCTTTTTCCTTGTTTTCCTTAGGTTAGAGCAGTCCCAACCCTAGCCTCAAAGCAAGGTAGTTCAGACAACTGATGAGAATTCTTATTGAGCTCATCCTCCATATTTGTTGTACTATCTCTTTTTAGGTCAATGTACTCCTTACCTGTGCCAGTACAGTAGATGATCACAAAGAGCACCATGAAAATCAGGTGGAAGGTCCTCATGACAACAGTTGACTGGAATTGGGAATTATAGAATTTTTGAGGGAAGACCAGCTAAAAAGCTGCTCGGAGGACATAAGATAAGTGAGGTCAGAAAACTGACAAAAACACTCTGCTGCTCTTGATTGCATTCACTTCAGCTTTTACCCACTTGAATCTGACAGAAAGAAACTTTTCAAGACATTGGAATTCTGATAGATAGATAGATAGATATAGATAGATTTTAAAAAGAGAATATCATTGTCCATACAAAATTTATAAATAATCCCATACATTATGCAACCAGAAAAGGGTCCAAGTCATGTGAGTTCTTTTCTCATCCTCTGGCCACAATTGAATTGGGACTGGGAGGACCAATATGAACGTTTGGCTCAGTCACAGGCATCTTCTTCCTGTAGGGGAGGCTCTGCTTAGACTAAGCCAATGTAATAAAATGAAAAATATTCCTCAACTAATTTACTTATTAAGGGTAATTTGAATCAAACTACCAAAAATCACTTGGGCTAGAAAATAATAATGACCATAATATAGAGCTGAGCAAACAAAAAGTCAGGAATATAAAGAAAATAAATGAAAATAATATTTGAAGGAAGATGGCCTAGCCATTTCAGATCTAAAACTGTATTATCAAGTGTATTAATCATCACAATAACCTTATACTAGCTAAGAAGTAAAGTGGTGAATCATTGTAAAAGATCAGGCGCACAATAAATAAGATTAAAAGACCTAAGAAATCTAGTGTTTGATGATCCAAAGATATAAGCTTTTAGGACAATAACTTATTATTTGGCAAAAAATGCTGAGAAAAAAGTAGAAAACAGTGTGAAAGAAACTAGGTATGGACTACAATATTGCACTCTACACCAACATGAAGTCAAAATGAATTAGTAATTTAGATATAAAGGGTGATACCAAAAATAAATTAAGAATACATGTAAGATTTATCAGAAGAGAAAGGATTCATGACTGAACAAAAAAATAGTGATCATTATAAGATGTAAAAGTGAATAATATTGATACTATTACACAACAAGGTTTTTGCCCAAACAAAACCAATGAAGTCAAGATTAAAAGGAAGGTAGAGTGTTCTGAAAAATATTTTCATCAAGTTTCCCTGATAAAACATTCATTTCTCAAAATATTAAAAAATGGTCAAAAATATGAACAGGCAGTTTTCAAACAAAGAAATCAGAGCTACATATAGTCACATAATAATATTCTAAATCCCTTTTGATTAGAGAACTGGAAATTAAAACAGCAATAAAGGAAAAACTTTATATCTATAATATTGGCAAATATCACAGAAAAGAAAATTGATAAATGTTGAAGGGGACGTTGGAAAAATTGTTGTAATTTAATCCAGCCATTCTACAGAGCTATTTGGAACTATGACCAAAAGCTTATAAAACTTAAACATATTCTTTAACACATCAATACAACTACTAGGCCAGGATACCTAAGGCATCAAAAAAAAAAAAAAGAGAATGAATCTTCTTATAAAAATATTTGCATAAGCTTTTTCACATGGCAAGGAATTGGCAATTGAGGGGATGGCCACCAAGAAGGAATGGCAGAAAAGTTTCTTGTATATGACTGTAATAAAATGCTAATGTGCTTTAAGGATGATTTCAAAACCTAGAATGACTTACATGAAATGATGCAAAGTTAATTAAGTGTAACCAGGAGAACATTGTGTACAGTAAAAGCATTTTTTTATGATAATCATTTGCAAATGACAATTTTTCTCAGCAATACAAAGATTCAAGAAAAATCCAAAGGACTCATGAAAAAAAAAGTAATGCTGCCCACTTAACAGAGAATGCAAATTGAAGTATGTCATTCACTTTTTAAAACTTTTTTTCATTGTTTTCTTTCTTTTATTAATATGTGTTGTTGTTTACAACATGACAGCTATGGAAATGTTTCCCATATTTGTACATATTTCTACCCAAATTACATTGATTATCATCTCAGAGAGAGGGAAAGTGAGTGAACAAGAGAGAAAAGGAATTTGAAATTCAAAATTTAAAAATAAAAAGCAAATGTTAAAAACTGTTTTTCATATAATTGAAAAAATAATAAAATTAAAATTTTAAAAAGAAAAATTTTAAATGGCTGAGAGTTTTGCAGTTCATATATGATTCCATTTGAAATGTGTTTCTTTGTTTATTTCATTAATCCTGTTTCCAAGAAATTTACATTTGAGTTAGTGGAGATAGTTCTGCAGTTGTCAATAATAAATTGAATTGAATTGCTCCCCAGCAGATATTTCTTGATGATAACCATGAGGATAATATTTAGTTACAATGAGAATCTTGACTTGTAGTGCACCGATATTCTGATGCCAATGTCCTCCTCTGTAAACTCTTGCTACCTATTTCTACAATCTTAATGTCATTTACCTTATCTGAAAAATGAGAATTAAATTGAATAGCCTCTTTCACTTAGCTCTAAAATCCTATGTATAAAATCTAGTCTAATCACTTTATTCATTATTGAATCCACTGAGACCTCAAATTATTTAAAGAGCAGATAAGTGATGAAGCACAATTTGCTAGACTTCCTTTTGAATCAAAACTGCTTGATCCCAGTATTATCTTGGGAACCAGGAAAATTGACCTGCTGGCCTCCTCCTTTACCTAAAAGTAACCCCCCCCGCCTCAATTCTAAGTTCCATTCTTCCAAACTACAAGGACCCCCTGGAAAACCCAGTCTCTTTTCCAGGGTTCAAGCTGATCCACCAGCATAACTAGGTTGCTATTGATTGCACTAATTTGGGAGATGCTTTGAATAAGTAACCTTTTTTATAGGCCCCACTTTTTTTAAGATCCTAAGACTGTAGGAGTTAGTTATGAGGATGGGACAGGTCCCTTCTATTCCTAAGGACTCATCCCTGGGGTGCCTTCTAAAATGGGGACAAGCCTAGTCCCTCTCAGGCTCCCTTAAGGAAATCAAAGCCTTCATTATTCTTACAAATTACTTTTATCTAGCTTTATCCCTATTTTCACATTAAAAATAAAGCCTGACTTTTTTCCTATAAATCCAGCACTGGTCAAGCACCCATTTCTATTAAAAATAGCATAGGGATAAAGGGAGTTTCCCTTAAAATAATAATCAGTATTTATGCAAAACCAAGAGTAAGCATTATTTGTAATACAAAGAAGCTGGACATTTTTGCAGTAAGATCAGAGCTGAAACAGGGATGCCCATTATCACCAGTATTTTTCTAGAGATAGGCTTGTGTTGGGGGGGAGGGGGTGTATGGGGGCAAGCGTGGAGAAGAAGACATACTCTTGTAGCTCACAATTCTAGATCTCAATCCAATTTTGGTTTACTTCCTTATTGTTTCAAAGCCCTCACTGACACCATTAACTCTCAGTTATGGAATATTTATTTAATGAGAAAACAAATGCAAAAAAGAACCAATATTGACAATAGAAAGCAGAAGTAGGACTAATCAAAACATCAATGTAACAGTCTCCCTATATTAATAGACCACAGTCTGCCATCAATGCCCACAGGATCTATGGGTAGAAGGCCAGCTGGCACATACATACAGAAACATAGTATGGGAATAGAGAGTCCAGTTTCCTTGGAAATTCATAACTGGACTTCAGTCTTTTGGGAACAGTATTACATCACCTTCTTTTGGGTTTCCCACTCTCCAGCTGGGGAGAAACACATTCTCTTTTGTAACTGGATCATAATATATCATAGTTATTCCCATGTTAAATTACTGTTTCTTTCTTTTGGGGGTGGGGTTCTCTTTTTTAAATAGGCCTCACATTTATCTTAAGGGCCTCTTTCTCTTATCACACTCATTTTTTTCTCACATTAAAGCACTCTTTATGTCCCTTTTGTCAAATAAAATGCCTTTCTGTGAACATGAAAGTCCTTTAGACTTACCAATATAAATATCTATCATATTTGTTTCTTTGTCTTCTTCAAATCAAATTTTCTTCTGAGTTTTCGGGAATTGTTTGTTATTATCATTTCTATTAAAGTCATTCTTTTGATTCTTTGATCTATATATAGTCACTTGCCTTACTTTTCCATTTTTTATTTGCATTAATTTAATTCAATAAGCATCTCTTAAGTACCTTTATGTTTTATGCACCATTTTAGATTTGGGGAATAATGGAAGAAAAATGTTTGTATTTGAGGAGTTTACATGGAAATACACATGATATAAATACACATATCTGTATGTATATAATATATTAATTGACATTATATGTATTTATTTTGAAAATATATACATATATACACACACCACACTCATATTCATACATACACACGTGTGTACATACATGCATTCATAGAAACACAATAACAATCATTCATTGATATATATATATGTGTGAGTTTAGGAAATATCTGTCTATATATTGTTTCTGTGTATGATACAAGATATGTATGTGTTTGTATGTGCATATCAAAAAATCAATAAGCCTTTATTTAGTACATACTACAAGCCAAATATTATGATAAGGACTGGAGATTTTAGATGAAGGGCTAAAAACACTTCCTGTGCTCAAGAAGCTCACCATATAATGGTGGAAACAATATACAAATAATGAAACACAGCCCAGGTAAAGACTATAAATAAGAAATGAAAAGAAGTCAGTCATTAACAGCAAGAGGGGATTGGAAAGACTTCCTTTAGAAGATAGAATTTTAACTGGTACATCAAAAAAATCCAGACAAAGCAGCAGTCAGAAATGAAGAGGGGAAGCATTCCAAGAATGGAGGACTTGAAGAGAAAATACCCAAAATCAAGAAATGGAGCATCATCTTTCTGGAACAGTTAGGACACTAGTATCACTGAGATGAAGAATATGTAGCTGGGAGTATTGTGTAAGAAAGGTGAAAATATAGGGGTACAGTAGGTATAAATTATTAAGGACTTAGAATGTCCAACAGAATTTTGAATTTGATCTTGGAAGTGTTAGGAAGCCACTAGAGCATCAGAATCATATCTTTGGACTTTTGCTTCTAGAACATCACCTTGATGACTGAATGAAGGATAGATTAGACTAGGCAGAGACTTGAAGCAACTGCCAGATATACAAATAAATTATGTAATAATTCAAGTCTGAAGTGTTTAGTGTCTCCAAGTGATATATGGCACTTACAGAAAAATTGACTATGCCTCAGGGCAAAAAAAAAAAAAGCCCTGTCTATAATATGCAGATTAGCATAAATGCTAATAATAGCAATAAAATGCAGAATAGCAAAAATATTAAATACATCCTTTTAAGATCATGATGCAATAAAAATTATATTCTAATTAAAAAGACAAGGAAGGGAACTCTACCTTAGTAAAAAGATGCCAATGACAATGAAGTAATATCATATATGAACAAAATGGTTAGATTTTAAATTCTTTTTGAAAAATTTAAATGACTTACAGAACAAAATTGGCAGTAATACTATATTAGTAAGGAATTGAAACTTTCCCCTTTTAGAATTAGGAAAAAATCTAATTATAAAACAGATAAAGAAGAAGTTGTGACATTTTAAGTCTGAGAGACGTGATTTCTGGATAATTATTCATTTTACTGATAATGCATTTTAATAAAAGGGCCAGTGGAACTCTCGAATATCAAAGACAATAATGGCAACAGGCTCATGGATCAAATATCTTTGGAAGAGGGGACTTCTCTAGTAGTTAACAATTTAAGAAAGGTGAACTTCACCAAAACAAGTGAATTCATTTGAATTAGGAGCTGAGAGTGATATCACTTCACTTTTTAACAGCCTATCCTTATATGTAAAATACCTCTAGTCTTGGGAAAGCTAGATTTTCATATACCAAAACTTTGTTTCATCACAATTTCCTCTTCTTTTCTAATAATTAATTAGCACACAACAATTGTAATTTAGAATACCACTGATTCCATTGAATTCATAGGGATAGATAGAACCTTTTTGGTACATTTGCCATTATTCTTTCAACATCTTTTGGTGGTAGAAAGTTTACCATATTCTATTGAAAGAAGCAAAAGGTATGTTAAAATCTTTCTTTATAAACCAATAGAAAAATACACATTCTGAAAATTCATTCATTAATTTCATTTTTACAAAAATGTACTTTTTCAATAAAGAATGCTATATAGTAAAATAGAAGAATAATTTAGGTCTTATAAGAAAACTGGATTTCATTCTTAGTATGCAATTTTTTTAAGTTGTGAATCTCAACCCTTTCAGACTTTATTCAATAACTGGGCTTATTAGAATGAGATACATCTTACAGTAAACTGTCCTTTAAAGATCGTAATGAGAATGAAATGGGTATAGAGACTGCATCTGAACTTTCATTGACATAGCAGGTTTAATTATGTCTGAGTTCTATTCATAAACTCCCATGTCTCTATCTCTAAATAAAGAGCTGAAACTAAAATCAAGAATGCCAGAACTCCCACCTGACCTCAGACAAATGTTTTAGTTTAGTGATCTTGGATAAGTCACTTGATCATGTAGTAACTTAGCTTCCTCATTTGTAGAAGGACACTAACAAGTAGAAAAACACTTTAAAAAACTTAAAGCAGGAGCAAGTAGATGGCACTGTGGATAGAGCACTAGCCCTGGAGTCATGAGGAGCTAATGTCAAATCTGACCTCAGACATGTGACATTCACTAGGCTGTGTGATACTGGAAAAGTCACTTAGCCAGAAGAAGAAAAAAAGAAAGAAAAATTAGCTATCACTGTCAAATATCAACCAGTAGGATTCCTGGTTAATAAAACTCAAGGAAACTACTTTGCATTCAGAAATGGACTAGGATGTGGGGGCTGAGAAGAATAAAATAGAGAATTGGAGTTAGGGACTTTAGCAATCACCGAAACAATCTCCTCTAATGTTATAGATAAAGAAACTGAGGGTCATGGGAGAAAAGGAGGAATTGCTTATGTTCACATAAGCCTTAAATACGATAACCAGGATTTGAAACCTTGTCTTGTGACTCATAACAAAGGATGCACCTCTCTTCATAGGAATCACATCAATACTCCTAACAATAGTCCAATGGTGATGGGACATTGTACGAGAAGGAACATTTCAAGGCCACCACACGCCAATTGTCCAAAAAGGCCTACTTTACAGTATAGTTCTTTTCATTACATCAGAAGTCTTCTTTTTCATAGGGTTCTTCTGAGCTTTTTAAAGTATACTGAGCACTCTTTAAAGTATAACCTGGTGTATCTCAATGTCTTTTCATAAGTAACCTCATGACAATGCTGTCAGTACAGAGAAAAGAAAATGGTTTGTGGGGGGAAAATCTGAAGAAAATTATAGTGTTTGAAAAAAATATGCCCCTACTAGGTACCAGGAATTAAGAGTATAAAGGAATAAAATGAAGTCTTTTGTAGGATGAAGGGAGCAAGAGTTTAGACTGTTTACTAAAACTATGCTATGTCTGAGGCATCATACATAGTAGTAGGAATCTATATATGAAACTGAGGTAGTGCATCATGATGCAGATGAAAAAGTTCTTAACTTTTTTCCTCCACTTGGATGCATGACCTCTGAGTTTGAATCCAAGCTCTGCCACTCACATTATTTCTGTCCCCTTGGACAAGTTGGTGACTTCAGTTTTCTTATCTATAAAACAGGGTAGGAGATTTGCTAGTTGTTTCTCAGACCCTCCCTCCTAACATAGAATCTTACTAATGTGGGGTGATGCTGAAAACATATTGGACCCATTCAACTCCATACTGTCCTAACTTCTTATAGTTTGGAAGAGTTCTTTAAATACAAAAAAATCTCTCAGTTCAAGATCTCTCAGTCCACTTGTGTCCCAGCCCTTCTTCCAAATAGCCATAAATGCAGCATTGTCTACCTCTGACTCTCTTCTCATACTAAGTTCCTTAAATTAAGTATTTAGATGCAGGTTTTCACTTAAATTTCTTTAGTGTTAGAGGGGTCCCACACTAGTCCAAAACCAGCTAGTCTGGATATCTCATCAGGACCTTTATGGAACTCATCCTCCATATTTATAATGCTACCCTTTTATGGGTCAGTCTACACCTTACCTGTGCCAGTACAGTAGATGATCACAAAGAGCACCATGAAAACCAGATGGAAAATCTTCATAACTGTTGACTGGAACCTGAAAATTATAGGAATGTGGAGGGAAGGCCAGTTAGAGAGAGGGTAGGAGAAAATAAGACAAGTGAGGTCAGAACAGGCTGGAACACTTTGCTGTCCTTGACTGAATTGACTTCAGTAACATGGAGATTTTAAATAGGAAATGCTGCTGTCCACACTGAAATTATAAACAATTCCACATATTATACAATCAGAAAAGAATCCAAGTCATGTGGACTCTCTTACCATTCTGACCAAAAGTGAATTGAGATGGGGGGGACTAAGGTGAATGTTTTGGCTCAGACAGCTTCAGTCACAGGACACTTCTTCCTGCAGGGGAGTCTCTGCTTTGACCAAGCCAATACAATAAAAATGAAAAATCTACCTAAATTAATCTACTTATTTGGTGTCATATGAATTGAACTACCAAAAATCATCTCATAGGGCTAGAAAAAATAATATATAGATCTGGAGGGGAAAAAAATGTCAAAAATATAAAGAAAATAATTTTTAAAAAACCTTGAAGGAAACTGGCCTAGTCAAATCAGATCTCACATTATACTATCAAATACTAATCATCAAAATTATCCCATACTAACTAATACAGAGTGACAATCAGTGGAAAAAATAGGCACATATAAACAAGAATAAAAGACTAAGAGCAAAAATATATTATTTGCCAAAAATTGCTGAGAAAACTGCAAAACAGTATGAAAGAAAATAGATATAGACCAGAATGTTACACTCTATACCAAAATAAAGTGAAAATGAGTAAATGATTTAGACAAAAAGGATGACACTCAAGACAAACTATGGAACCAAATAATAGTTTGCATTTCAGATTCATCAAAAGAGGAAGAACACATGACTGAATAACAAATAGAGATCCTTACAAAATGTAAAATGAATACTTTTGATCATATGACTTTAAAAATTTTTTGCACAAACAAAATCAATGCAGCCAAGGTCACAAGGAAGACAGAATGTTATTAAAAACATTTGTAGCATTACGTAATGAAATCCTTATTTCTCAAATAGAGGATTATATCAATTATATAAGAATAAAGTTCATTCCCCATTTTTTAAAAAGATGCTCAAAATTATGAAGTGGGAATTTTCAAACAAAAATCAAAACTACATGTAGTCATATAATAATATTCTAAATGCCTTTTGATTAGATAAATGAAACTTAAAACAGGAAGAAGGATAAAACCTTATATCTCTCATATGATTAATGTTACAGAAAAGGAAATTGATAAATGTTGAAGAGGATGTTGCAAAACTAAGCATCCATTAACTCTTAGTGAAGTTGTGACCGAATCTATCTCTTTCTGCAGTTTGGATCTATGCCAATAGCAAAACTATAATAGTGGGAGATCTCAACCTTGCACTCTCAGAATTAAATAAATCAAACCACAAAATAAATAAGAAAGAAGTCAAAGAAGTAAAGAGAATACTAGAAAAGTTAGATATGATAGACCTCTGGAGAAAACAAAATGTAGACAGAAAGGAGTACACTTTCTTTTCAGCAGTTCATGGAACCTATACAAAAATAGACCATATATTAGGACATAAAAACCTCAAACTCAAATGCAGTAAGGCAGAATAGTAAATGAATCCTTTTCAGACCACGATCAAAAAATTACACTCAACAAAAGCCAGGGAAAGTAGACCAAAAATAATGGAAACTATATAATCTCAATAAAGAATGATTGGGTGAAACAGCAAATCATAGACATAATTAAAAACTTCACCCAAGAAAATGACAATAATGAGACATCATACCAAAATGTGTGGGATGCAGCCAAAGCAGTAGTAAGGGAAAATTTCATATCTCTAGAGGCCTACTTGCATAAAATAGAGAAAGAGAAGGTCAACGAATTGGGCTTGCAACTAAAAGTGCTATAAAAGGAACAAATTAAAAACCCCCAGTCAAACACTAAACTTGAAATTCTAAAAATAAAAGGAGAGATCAATAAAACTGAAAGTAAAAGAAAAAACTATTGAATTAATTAATAAAACTAAGAGTTGGTTCTATGAAAAAAACCAACAAAATAGACAAACCCTTAGTAAATCTGATTAAAAAAAGGAAAAGGAAAATCAAATTGTTAGTCTTAAAATGAAAAGGGAAGAACTCCCACTAACGAAGAAGAAATTAGAGCAATAATTAGGAAATTTCCAACTTTAGGCAATAAATTTGACAACAAATGAAATGGAAGAATACCTTCAAAAATATAACTTCCCAGATTAACAGAGGAAAAGTAAATATCCTAAACAGTCCCATCTTAGAAAAAAATGAACAAGGTATTAACCAACTCCTAACAAAAATCCCCAGGACCAGATGGATTTACATTAATTCTACCAAACATTTAAAGAACAATTAACCCCAATGCTATATAAACTATTTGAAAAAATAGGGATTGAAGGAGCCCTACCAAACTCCTTTTACGACACAGATATGGTACTGATACCCTAAACCAGGTAGGCTGAAAACAAGAAAGAAAAATTATAGACAATCTCCCTAATGAATATCGATGCTAAAATCTTAAATAAAATATGAGCAAAAAGATTACAGAAAATCATTCCCAGGATAATACACCATGACCAAGTAGGATTTATACCAGGAATGCAGGCTGGTTCAATATTAGGAAAACTATTAGCATAATTGACTATATCAATAAGCAAACTAACAAAAACCATATGATCATCTCAATAGATGCAGAAAAAGCATTTGATAAAATCCAACATCCATTCCTAATAAAAACACTTGAGAGGATAGGAATAAATGGACTTTTTCTAAAAATAGTCAGGAGCATATATTTAAAACCATCAGTAAGCATCATATGCAATGGGGAAAAACTGGAATCTTTCCCAGTAAGATCTGGAGTGAAGCAAGGTTGCCCACTGTCACCATTATTATTCAATATTGTATTAGACACACTAGCCTCAGCAATAAAAGTCGAGAAAGAGATTAAAGGAATCAGAATAGGCAATGAGGAAACCAAACTATCACTCTTTGCAGATGATATGATGGTATACTTAGAGAACCCCAGAGACTCTACTAAAATGCTATTAGAAATAATCCATAACTTTAGCAAAGTTGCAGGTTATAAAATAAATCCCCATAAATCCTCAGCATTTTTATACATCACCAACAAAATCCAACAGCAAGAGATACAAAGAGAAATTCCATTCAGAATAACTGTCGACAGCATAAAATATTTGGTAATCTATCTACCAAAAGAAAGTCAGGAATTATATGAGCAAAATTACAAAAAACTTTCCACACAAACAAAGTCAGACTTAAACAATTGGAAAAATATTAAGTGCTCCTGGATAGGTCAAGCAAATATAATAAAGATGACAATACTCCCAAACTAATCTATTTATTTAGTGCTATACCAATCAGACTTCCAAGAAAATATTTTAATGATCTAGAAAAAATAACAACAAAATTCATATGGAATAATAAAAGGTCAAGAATCTCAAAAGAATTAATGAAAAAAAAATCAAATGAAGGTGGCCTAGCTGTACCTGATCTAAAACTATATTATAAAGCAGCAGTCACCAACACCATTTGGTATTGGCTAAGAAATAGATTAGTTGATCAGTGGAACAGGTTAGGTTCACAAGACAGAATAGTCAACTATAGCAATCTAGTGTTTGACAAACCCAAAGATCCTAACTTTTGGGATAAGAATTCATTATTTGACAAAAACTGCTGGGATAACTGGAAATTAGTATGGCAGAAATTAGGCATGGGCCCACACTTAACACCGTATACCAAGATATGATCAAAATGGGTCCATGATTTAGACATAAAAAACGAGATTATAAACAAATTGGAGAAACATAGGATAGTTTATCTCTCAGACTTGTGGAAGAGGAAGAAATTTGTGACTAAAGACGAACTAGAGACCATTATTGATCACAAAATAGAAAATTTTGATTACATCAAATTAAAAAGCTTCTGTACAAACAAAACTAATGCAAACAAGATTAGAAGGGAAGCAATAAACTGGGAAAACATCTTCACAGTTAAAGGTTCTGATAAAGGCCTCATTTCCAAAATATATAGAGAACTGACTCTAATTTATAAGAAACCAAGCCATTCTCCAATTGACAAATGATCAAAGGATATGAACAGACAATTTTCAGATGATGAAATTGAAATTATTCCAAATCATTATTAATCAGAGAAATTCAAATTAAGACAACTCTGAGATACCACTACATACCTGTCAGATTGGCTACGATGACAGGAAAAAATAATGATGATTGTTGGAGGGGATGTGGGAAAACTGGGACACTGATACATTGTTGGTGGAGTTGTGAACGAATCCAACCATTCTGGAGAGCAATCTGGAATTATGCCCCAAAAGTTATCAAACTGTGCATACCCTTTGATCCCGCAGTGTTTCTACTGGGCTCATACCCCAAGGAGATACTAAAGAAGGGAAAGGGACCAGTATGTGCCAAAATGATTGTGGCAGCCCTGTTTGTAGTGGCTAGAAACTGGGAAATGAATGGATGCCCATCAATTGGAGAATGATTGGGTAAATTGTGGTATATGAATGTTATGGAATATTATTGTTCTGTAAGAAATGACCAGCAGGATGAATACAGAGAGGCTTGGAGAAATTACATGAACTGATGCTAAAGTGAAATGAGCAGAACCAAGAGATCATTATATATATCAACAACGATACTGTATGAAGATGTATTCTGATGGAAGTGGATTTTTTGACAAGAGACCTAATTCAGTTTCAACTAATCAATGATGGACAGAAGCAGCTACACCCAAAGAAAAAACACTGGGAAATGAATGTAAACTGTTTGCATTTTGTTTTCTTCGGCTTATTTTACCTTTTGAATCCAGTTCTCCTAGTGCAACAAGAAAACTGTTTGGATCTGCACACATAATGTATCTAGGATATACTACGACATATTCAACATTATATAGGACTGCTTGCCATCTAGGGGAGGGGGTGGAGGGTGGGAGGGAAAAATCGGAACAGAAGTGAGTGCAAGGGATAATGTTGTAAAAAAAAAATTACCCTGGCATGGGTTCTGTCAATAAAAAGTTACTATAATAAAAAAAAAATAAATAAATAAATAAAAATTTGGATCTATGCCTAAAAGCCAATAAAATTGTGCAAACTCTTTGACCCAGCAATTACTACTACTAGACATCAAAGACATCATAAAGGGGGAAGAATCTACTTACACAAGAATATTTAAAGCAGCTCTTTTTCACACAGTAAAAAACCGGAAATTGGAAATATTGCTATAACTAGGGAATGGCTGAAGAACTTGTATAGTAAATAAATTACTTGTATAGTAATTAAAAAGCTAATGTACAATATAAATTATGGACAGGATGACTTCAAAACTTGAAAACATAAACATGAACTAATGCAAAGTGAAATAAGCATAACCAGGAGAACATTGTATACAATAACAGAAATAGTGTTTGATGATCAATTGTCAATGACAACTATTCTCGGCACAGAATTTCCTAAGAAAATTCCAAAGAACTGATAATATCAATAAATAAATAATAATAATAAATAATAAATAAATAAATAAAATAATCAAAATGATCAAAAAAATTGATTATCCATTTACAGAGAATGAAGTAAAAAAGCCTGAATGCAAATTGAAACATAAATCTTTCACTTATGAAAAATTTTAATGGTGTTTTTTTTTGTTGTTGTTGTTTGTGTTGTTTGGCACAACATGTCAATTATGTATAACTTAAATTTAATTGATTGCCATTTCAGAGTGAGGAGAAATGAGTGAGCAAGGGAAACAAAGAATTTGAAACTCAAAATTTAAAAGCAAAAAACAAATGTTAAAAAATTTTTCATGTAATTTAAAAAAAATAAAAATCTGTTTAAAAAAATAAATAAATTATAAATGGCTGAGAGTGTCATGTTTCTAATATAATTCCATTTGTAATGTTTTTCTTTGTTTATTTCATCAGTTATGTTCCCAAGAGAAACAGCTTACATCTGAGTGAGTGGGAATAGCTCTGCAAGTTTTCAATAGCTGTCCAGATCTTTTCACTAGAGAATTTCTGCACCAGCTCAAATCCTGATCAAGGGTGAGGAGTGAAGGGTGGAACTTACAAAATTGGTTAAAAAGGACTCCATTTATTCAAAATTTTCTCAGCCTTATATGCCCTAATAGACACACTTATGTAATGATAGCATGCTGCACATGCACTAACTATAGGATATTGCGCATACAGGACCACATAAACAACTTGCTATTGTGGTCAGATGTTTCTTTGCCACTTTAAATTCTTCTTTAATTACAACACAGGTTGTTATGCTCCCGACTTCTCAGAAGGCCAAGATGCCCTTGGTGGAGATGGAGCACCAAACCAGACACTGTCAGCAGAGTTCCACTGGACTAAAGGATTCTATACCTCACTCAGGATTCTCTTGTATTTGCAACCCTCTACAAACACCAAATGGAATTATTTGTTCTCTACCAAATGTTTCTTGGTGATTGCCATTTGGAGAATCTGTGGTTACAATGAAAATTCTGTACTTGGAATCAGCAGACATTCCAGTGCCTATGTCCTCCTCAGTAAACCCTTGTTATTTCCCCACCTGAGTGTCATTTTCCTTATTGTAAAATGATTGAAAATTTTCCATAGTTTGCAATCCAACATTCTCTTCCATGTTCTGTTGTTGCTATTTTTTATTGGCTGCTTTCTTTGTTGTGTTTAAACCAGATGGTATGATAACTACTGCCTGGTAATCTAGTGGTGTGGTTACAGAACATAATGACCTGCTCATTGTTCTAGTGAGTCACATGATTGGGGATTTCTCTTTAGTTTGGGACTGGCAGCAGTGATTAAGATTTCACCAAAGTGATTAAACAAGATGATCCCTAACATCCTTGTGTTAAAAAAGGAGACTTGGAGGAAATCCAACTTTCTCAATTTTATGAATGAAACTCCCTGCTCATTTTATGAATAAGCAAATGTTGGCCCAGAAAACATAAACAATAAACAATTACACAGGGAAATAGTTACTAGAATATCTACCGATTGAAAAATCCAGTGTTCTTATTATAAATTTAAATTTTCACCATCTCTATCCAACTTCTTTCTGTGTGATGGCTCATTCACCTCAACTTGTGTCCATGTTGGTGGGTATAGGAGCTTTTCTCAGAGGAGGACTAACTGTGACAATAGCCAAACATCACCAGGTTATCTGGACATTCCTAGGAATAGCTGGTGTGTGTATATGGGACAGGGATGGAGAAGAGGACATCCTCTCATGACTCACAATTCTAACTCTTAATTCTGCTCTGGTTTGCTCCCTTATTAATTCAAAGCCCTCACTGACACCATTAACTCTTAGTCGGAATATTTATTTAAGGAGAATACAAATGCAAAAAGTACTAATATTGACTCAATAGGAAATAGAAGTAGAAGCAATAAAAATGTCATATAACAGTCTTCTGTATGATTAGACCACAGTCTACCATCAATGCACATAGGGTCTATAGGAAGAGGGTGAGATGGCATACATATAAATGAACATAGTGTGGTGAAGTATGGGAGTAAAACACCTTGTTCCCTTGGGAATTCATAACTGGACTTCAAAAACACGTCAGGAGTCTCTTTGTGAAACAGTCTGTGTCATGCATCTCCTGTTGCTTTTCTTGTAGAAGAAATGTTTAGTCTTTGGTAAAGAAGAAGCATTATTTTCTTGAGTGATAACTGAATCCCTAGGCTGGGTTGGGCATCTTTCCAGTTTGGCTTCTTTGATTGAGCTCTTTTTCAGTGACAGTTTGGTTTAAGAATCATAAAAATCCTCAGATCTGCATTCTAGGATATGCACTAAAGCTCTGATAGCCCTAATCATAGGAAAAAGTAAAATTCTGTTTTCTCCAATAACAAATCAGAACTTAGAGAGCTTTTCTTCAATTAAAGGAGTTCCTAGATCAATGAGTAGCAGAGCTTATTTGTGCTTGGTCCACAGAGCAAATCACATAAAATATCAACTGTCTCTTCCAGAGAATGTTAACAAAGAGAATACATAGCCAAATTTAAAGAATGTAAGAAAGGCATTAGTTTAGGGGAAATATATACCATTAAATGCTTACAAAAATATAACAGAGAAAGAGCAAGTCAATGAAATATACTTGCAAATAAAACAATTAAAACAAATTAAGAATCCCTTAGACAAAATACAAAATCAGAGATCCTATAAAGCAAAAATAAATCAAAAAGGATGAAAAAAATTAAAATCAAAGAAAAATTAATAAAACTGAAAAAACTCATTGAACTAATAAAACCAAAAGATAATTTTGTTAAGAAAGGAATAACAAGAAAAAAAGCTAAATTAGCAGTTTAAAACATGAAAAGGATAAATTAACCATCAATAAAAGGAAATTAAAGCAATTATTAAGAGCTATTTTACCCAATTATATACCAATAATTATAAATGCAATGGATGAATATTAACAAAATGTAAATTGCCTAGTTTAACAGAAGATAAAATAAATACCTCTATAATTCTATCTTTAAAGAAGGAATAGAACAAGCTTTTATATTCCTCAAAAGAAAATTTCAAATATAAAGTGGATATACAAGGGATTTATCCAAACATTTAAAAAGTAACTAATTTCAAAAGGATTTGAAAAAATAGATGAAGAAAGGTTCTTGCCAAATTTCATTTATGACTCAATTAACGTTTATACCTAAGCTAGACAGTGGACAAAGCAGGGAAAGAAACCTTAGGCCATTTTACTTAATGAATCTTATTGCAAAGTTTAAAAAAATACTAGGTATATTACAACAATATATCAAAAAGATCATATAAAAGCAGTTGGGATTTATACCTGGAATAAGAGTCTGGAAAAGAATTACCAAAACTATTAGCATAACTGACCATATCAATAACAAAATCAACAGAAATCATATGAATAGTTTAATAGATGCAGAAAGACATTTGCACAAAATCCAATTCCTAAAAACAAAATAAAAATATCAAAAAGCAAGGAATAAATGGAACTTTCCTTAAAATATTATATATCATCAAAAATTAATACTTCAGATGTAAGCAGTATCAGAAAAGAAGATAAAATAGAAACCTTATCAGTACAGTCAGGGATGAAGCAAGGATGACTATTGTTATCATTATTATTCAATATGGTACTAGACATGCTAGCTATAGTAATAAAAGAGGATAAAGGAAATAGAATAGGCAGTAAGGAGAATAACTGATCATTTTTTTGCAGATAATATGATAGTATGTTCAGAGAATCCTTAGAAAATCAACTAAAAGACTGCTTTTAAAAATTAACAACTTCAGCAGTCACAGGATTTAAAATAAACTCTCCTAAATCAACATCATTTCTATATATTGCTAGCAAAGCCCAGCAGCAAGAGATAGAAAAAGAAATTCCATTTAAAAACCATTCAAAATAATATAAAATATTTGGGTGTCTGGAATGCCTCTAGTAGGGCTTTATGTGGAAGAGAGTCTACACTGCTGAAAAAATGTGTTTATTATGGAAGCTGCCTGCATTAAATTTGGTATTCCCTATCTCATTCCATTTGTGGCCAGAGAGAGAGAAAGAAAACCATATGTCTTAGTCTCTTTACTGCTTACATGATAGATGGGTGTTTTTAGAATTTATTTTAGACAGGGATAATTCCTTTTAAAATCTAAACAAGTCCTACTGGGTTATTCCCTAGGTATATAAATATAGGAACGTTTTTGGCCTTTGAGAAGGTTCCTTTGAATTCATTACACATTCACTGTTTTACCTCCTAAAACCTGTGCCATTCAATGAAATCAATAAAAATGTTTCAACAAAAAGTGGCCATGCCTCAGGATAAAAAAATTTACAATCAAATGAAGAATATCAAAAATATTAAATTTACCCTTTTAAGATCATGATGTAATAAAAATTATATTCTGCTTAAAAGAGACCGGGAAAAGAACTATACTTTGCTTAAAAAAAAAAAAGTGCCTTCAACAATGAAGCAATATTGTGAATCAAAATCATGTATGAGCAAAATGGTAAGATTTCAAATTCTTTTTTAAAAATTTAAATGTTTTACAGAAGAAAATAAGCAATAATACTTTACTAGTAAGGAACTTCAACTTTCCCCTTTTAGCATTAGAAAAAAATCTAACCATAAAATAAATAAGAAAGAAGTTGTAATATTTTAAAAGTCTGAGAGACATGCTTTCTGTGTAATTATTTATTTTATTAATAATACATTTTAATAACAAGTGCCAATGTCACTCAAATGTCAAAGACAATCACTGCAGTAAGTTTATGGCCTATCTACCTTTGGAAGATGAGTTTTCCTGAGTGGGTAACAATTCATGAAAGGTGGACTTTACAAAAAGAAGTTAATTCACTTGAATTAGAGGCTAAGAGTGATATCATGTCACTCTTTGACAGACTATCCTTATACCTAACCTACCTCCAATCCAGGGAAACCTAGATGTCCATATCCCAAAACTTCTATTCATCATTCTTTCTTTTTCCTTTTTTTCATTCCCTCATTAACACACAACAATTTTGATTAAAAACGCCACAGTTTCCAATGAATTCATGCGCAAATGTACACGGTTGCAGCATACATTTGCCCTTTTTCCGATGACACCATTTAGTGCTAGGAAGTTCACCATATCCTGTTGAAAGAAGAAAAAATATGTTTTAAAATCTTTCTTTATAAGCCAATGCAAAGATAGACATTATGTTATGTTCTGAATCATACATAGAGAGTTCATTCATTAATTTCATTTTTAGAAATGTACTTTTACAATAAAAAAATGCAATATGGTAAAATGGGAAAAAAAACCAATTTAGGTTTAATTATAAGAGAAATGGATTTCACCCCCAATATGCCATCTTTTAAAATGGTATAACCTTGTGAATCTCAACTCTTTGAGCCTTTATTCAATAACCTTTAAAATGGGAGACATCTTACTCACAATATACTACCTTAAAAAATTGTAATGAGAATAAAATGTGTACAGAGACTGAACCTGAGCTTTCATTGGTATAATGTGTCTAACTATGTCTGAGGCTTACTCAGTAAACTCCCATGTCTCTAACTAACTCTAGATAGACAGCTGAACCTAAACTTAGGAATGTCAGAACTCCCACCTGACCTCAGACAAATGTTTTAGCTGAGTAATCTTGGATAAGTCATTTCATCTTGGATAAGCTTATCTTCCTTATTTGTAGAATGACACTGACAAGTAGAAACTTGTTAAAGTTAAATTAAAAAACTTAAAGAAGAGCAAGTAGGTGCACTGGGTATAAAGCACTGGCCCTGGAGTCATGAGAATTTAAGTTCAAATCTAGCCTCAAACACTTGACACTTACTAGGCTGTGTGATCCTGGACAAGTCACTTAACCAGAAGAAGAAAAAAGTAAAGAAAGAAAAACTCAAAAGTGCTAACTATCACTGCCAAATACCAAAACAGACTCAGTAAAATTCCTAGTTAATAAAACTAAAAAAACTAGTTCCTTTGCCATCAGAAGTGGACTTTATGGCAAGGGAAATAAAACATAGTATTGGGACTAAGGACTTTAGCAATCAACAAAACTATTCCCTTTAATTTTATAGATAAGGAAATTGAGGGTCATGGAGGAAAAAGAGGAATTGCTTAGGTTCACATAAACCTTATGTAACATAACTTAAACCAGGTCTTGTGATTCCTTACATAGGGTGTAATATTTCATGTACAAGCTGATGCATCTCAGTGTCCTTTCATAAGCACCCTGATGACAATGCTATCAGTACAAAAATTTGGCTTGTGAGAGAAAAGAATCTGAAGCAGTGGGACTATTCTCAATTTTGGAGACAAAATATAGTATTTGGAAGAAATATATATCTAGTGTATATACTAGATATTTATATCTAATATATATATATATATATATGCCAGGAAGCTTTCTGTAGGCCATGAGATGAAGAGAGTAAGTGTTTAACAACTATTTCTTAACTATCTACTATGTTCCAGACATTATACACAGTTGTTGAGATCCATATATAAAAGTGATATAATACATCATTATACAATCGAGAAAAATCTGAACGTTTTTTCTACATTTGGATGCATGACTTCTGAGTTTAAATCCAAGCTCCATCACTCATAGTTCTATGACTTTGGACAAGTTGGAGATTTCAATTTCTCATTTATAAAATATGGTGGGAAATTTACTAGTTGACTTCTCAGAACCTAATAACATAGGATCCTACAAATGTGGTGGAATGTTGTAAACACAGTGGACCCATTCTACTTCACACTGTCCTAGCTTCTGGAAGAAGTTCTTCAAATACGTTCAAATCTTTCAGTTCAAGATCTCTCAGTCCACTCTTGTCCCAGCCCCATTCTTCCTAATGGCCATAAATGCAGCATTGTCTACCTAACTCTGTTTTCATAATAAACTCCTTGATCTAAGTACTTATAGGTAGCTTTTCCCTTAATATTCCTTAGTGTTAGAGAAGTTCAACAGTGATCCAAAGGCCAGCTAGTTCAAACCACTAATGTGGACCCTTACTGAGCTCATCCTTCATATTCATAGTGCTGTCTCTTTATAGGTCAGTCTACTCCTTACCTGTGCCAGTACAGTAGATGATCACAAAGAGCACCATGAAAACCAGGTGAAAGATCCTCATGACAACTGTTGACTGGAACCTGGAAATTATAGGAACGCAGAGGGAAGGCCAGCCAAGGAGAGACTAGGAGGACATAAGTGAGGACAGAACAGGCTGAAACACTTTGCTGTCCTTGACTGAATTCACTTCAGGAACATGGAGATTTGAAAAAGGAAATGCTACTGTCCACACCGAAATTACAAACAATTCCACATATTATGCAACCAGAAAAGAGTCCAAGTCATGTGGGCTCTTTTACACCATCTGGCCACAAGTGAATTGGGATGGGAGGGGGACCAAGTTGAATGTTTTGACTCAGAAAGCTTCAGTCACAGGACATTTTTTCCTGCAGAGGAGTCTCTGCTTAGGCCAAGTCAGTACAATAAAAATAAAAATCTACCTAAACTAATTTACTTTTCAGTGACATAAGAACTGATCTACCAAAAATCACTTTATAGGGCTGGAAATAATAAAAATAATATAGATCTGAAAGAAAAAAAAAGTCAAGAATATAAAGAAATCAAATGAAAATAATTTGAAGGATGGTAGCCTAGCTATATCAGATCTCATTAGATATTATCAAGTGGTAATCATCAAAATTATCTCATACTAGCTAAATGATAGCTAAATCAGTGGGGGGAAAGTAGGCACATATTAAACAAGAATAAAAGACCTTAGAAATCTAGTGTTTGATGATAGTCAAAGATTTAAGGCTTTGGAACAAGAACATACTATTTGGCAAAAAAAAAATGCTGAGAAAATGGCATGAAAGAAATTAGATGTAGAAAAGAATATTATACTCTATGCCAAGATGATGTGAAAATGAGTAGATGATTTAGACATGATGATGTCTAAGGATGATACCTAAATCAAATTATGAAACCAAATAATAGCTTATTTTCAGATTTGTCAGAAGGAGAAGAATTCACGACTGAACAAGAAATAGATATACTTATAAGATGTAAAGAGAATAATTTTGATCATATTACATTAAAAGGTTTTTGCTCAAACAAAATCAAGGCAGCCAAAATTAGATGGAAGGCAGGATGTTTTGAGGGAAAAAAAATGACCTGATAAAATCCTTATTTCTCAAATAGAAGATTATATCAATTATATAAGAATAAAATTCATTGCTCATTTTAAAAAATATGGTCAAAAAATGAACAGGCAATTTTCAAACAAAGAAATTAAAACTACATATAGTTATATAATAATATTCTAAATCCCTTTTAATTAGAGAAATGGAAACTAAAACAGCAAGCAGGAAAACTGAAACTTTCCAAAATCTTGTCCTTGTTCAGGTAATTGAGTGTAATATTTTAGCCTCCCACTCCATCTCCTATTTTTTGATTTATTTGTGTGAAGATTTTATTCATTATTTTCAATCTATTTGCTGTCATTATGAGATTTTTCCTGGTCAGGTAATCTACAGAAAATTTTGTGTTTTATTACATAAACCCCTACCCAGACAAGCCATTTAAATTGTGTTTCAAAATATTTAATATTTTTATTTCAAAGTTGTAAAAAGGAATGCATTGCAGTGAAATGTGTGGAGCTTTTTTTGAATTTTTCTTCTGTATTCTTAAAGGAATTTTAGGTAAAGGATAGTTTCTCATTTGTTTCTAACTGGAGTTTGATCTTCTGCAACTTTGTACAAGAGCTCATTAGGGGTCACTAAACTAGACTTTAGCATTTGTCAAGATGCTATTAGCAGACATCCTGTTTTACAAAGGTAAGATCCAGCAAACAAGGTATGCCTTGAGCTAAGCATAATAAAACTCACTAACATTTGTAATTGCCAAGAATTCCTTGTACTCATAACTGTCAAGGGAACGGAATCAGATACCCTGTTGCTGCCCAAGAATGTCAAATATACACTAACTCTGGTTCTATGTCCCAGTGAGCAATCACAAAGCTCAATGACCCGAATGACTCAGAGAACTGTTTACTTAAGACCTTATGTTTGTGGTCCACCTATATGTAGTTTTCATTCTTAGGAAGGACTTTGCTCACAGTTTTCCTCACTTTGAATTTAAATTTCTCTTTGATTTCTGACTCTCACATTCATTTTTCTTAGATTATCCATTTTATTGGCAGAAAATCTGCTAAAATAGCACCTAGTTATAATTTTAATTTCTTCTTCATTATTGGTGAAATCATTGCTTTCATTTTTGATACTGATATTTTGGTTTTCCTCTTTGTTTTCTTAGCTTTTTTACCCAATATTTTATTTATTTATTTTTTATAAAATTTGCTTTTAATTTTATTTGTTCAATGGTTTTCTTATAGTCACATTTATTGATACCTCCTTTGATTTTCAGAATTTTTAATTTGGTATTTAATAGGGGATTTTCATTTTTTTCTTATTCTTTTTTTTTTTTAGTTTCATGCCCTATTTATTGATTTGTTCTTTCTCAATTTTATTGATTAAAGAGTTTTAGAGATATAATGTTCTTCCCTACATACTCTTTTGGATAAGTCACCTAAATTTTGATATGTTGTCTCAGTTGACATTCTCTTTATTAAAAGTATTGATTGGTTTTCTGATTTCTTCTTTGGCCTATTTATTCTTTAGGATTAGATGTTTAATCTCCCCTCCATGAATCTTTATTGAATATATTTTTATTACATCCTTAAAAGGATGAATTTGAAATTTTTTGCTATTCTGCATTTGATTACAAGGTTTTTTTTGCCCTAAGACATGGTCATTTTTTGTGTAGATGCTATACACCACTGAAAAAAGAAAATATTCCTTCTTATGCCCATTAATTTTCTCAAGCGAGATGTCATATCTAATTTTTCTAAGTGCAAATATATTTTTCAGAACCCATAAGTTCAGGTTCTGTGTGGAACCTTCTCCCCATCAGAGCCCTCTATCAGGAACTGAACCTTGTCTGCATCATCTGAGATAAATCCAAAGGCCATAAGAAAACTAACAGTAAAGCCTCAGAAACCATATCTTTTGTTGAAAAGTAAGAAAAGCATGTCATTGAACACTGTCTGGAGGACTGAAGGCAGCTCATTGCTTTCTCTACTACAAAATGGAACCCCATACACTATTTGCATCTCACAATTCCTTCAAAAGCACAGATTTTTTTTTTTTTTGAGATTAGCTCTAAAAGAGCTTAAATGTCCAAGAAGCTAAATCCTGTGTAGTTGTTTCTTTGTACCTATTTAGACATTTTCTCTTTTGTCTATGAGTTTTAGAATTTGACTATCAGCTTCCTAGGGGTTTTCATTCTGGGATCTCTTTGCAGAAGGTGATCTGTAGACTCATTACCCTCTAGTTCTAATTCAGATATCCTCTAGTTCTAGGATTTCAGGGCTGTTTTGCTTAATAATTTCTTAATATATGGGTCTAGACTCCTTTTTTATATCATGGCTTTCAGGTAGTCCATTAATACTGAAATTGTCTCACTTTGGTCTGTTTTCCAGATCAGTTGTTTTCCCACTGAAATCTTGCACATTTTCTTCTATTTTTTTCATTCCTCTCATTTTATTTTATTATGTTTTGATATGTCATAACATCTCTAGTTTCCATTAACCCAATTCTAATTTCCAAGGAATTGTTTTGTTTCCATGGAGTATTTGTTCTTCCTTTTACATTTGCTCAATTCCACTTTTTATTAAACTGTTTCCTTCAGTGAATGTATATATATATTTTTTTTTCCATTTTGGTACCTTTTCTAACAAGCTGACTTTTTCATGATGCTTTAGCCTCACTCTCAATTCTTTTTACAATTTTTATTCTATCTTATTTAATCTTTGAAAATTCTTTTTTACTGGGACACTGATACATTGTTGGTGGAGTTGTGAACGAATCCAACCATTCTGGAGAGCAATCTGGAATTATCCCAAAAAGTTATCAAACTGTGTATACCCTTTGACCCAGCAGTGCTACTACTAGACTTATACCCCAAGGAGATACTAAAGAAGGGAAAGGCACCTGTATGTGCCAAAATGATTGTGGCAGCCCTGTTTGTAGTGGCTAGAAACTGGGAAATGAATGGATGCCCATCAATTGGAGAATGATTGGGTAAATTGTGGTATATGAATGTTATGGAATATTATTGTTCTGTAAGAAATGACCAGCAGGATGAATACAGAGAGGCTTGGAGAGAATTACATGAACTGATGCTAAGTGAAATGAGCAGAACCAAGAGATCATTATATATGTCAACAACGATACTGTATGAAGATGTATTCTGATGGAAGTGGATTTTTTTGACAAAGAGACCTAATTCAGTTTCAACTAATCAATGATGGACAGAAGCAGCTACACCCAAAGAAAAAACACTGGGAAATGAATGTAAACTGTTTGCATTTTTGTTTTTCTTCCCGGCTTATTTTTACCTTTTGAATCCAGTTCTCCCTGTGCAACAAGAAAACTGTTTGGATCTGCACACATACATTGTATCTAGGATATACTACGACATATTCAACATTATATAGGACTGCTTGCCATCTAGGGGAGGGGGTGGAGGGTGGGAGGGAAAAATCGGAACAGAAGTGAGTGCAAGGGATAATGTTGTAAAAAAAAAATTACCCTGGCATGGGTTCTGTCAATAAAAAGTTACTATAATAAAAAAAAAATAAATAAATAAATAAAAATTTGGATCTATGCCTAAAAGCCAATAAAATTGTGCAAACTCTTTGACCCAGCAATTACTACTACTAGACATCAAAGACATCATAAAGGGGGAAGAATCTACTTACACAAGAATATTTAAAGCAGCTCTTTTTCACACAGTAAAAAACCGGAAATTGGAAATATTGCTATAACTAGGGAATGGCTGAAGAACTTGTATAGTAAATAAATTACTTGTATAGTAATTAAAAAGCTAATGTACAATATAAATTATGGACAGGATGACTTCAAAACTTGAAAACATAAACATGAACTAATGCAAAGTGAAATAAGCATAACCAGGAGAACATTGTATACAATAACAGAAATAGTGTTTGATGATCAATTGTCAATGACAACTATTCTCGGCACAGAATTTCCTAAGAAAATTCCAAAGAACTGATAATATCAATAAATAAATAATAATAATAAATAATAAATAAATAAATAAAATAATCAAAATGATCAAAAAAATTGATTATCCATTTTACAGAGAATGAAGTAAAAAAGCCTGAATGCAAATTGAAACATAAATCTTTCACTTATGAAAAATTTTAATGGTGTTTTTTTTTGTTGTTGTTGTTTGTGTTGTTTGGCACAACATGTCAATTATGTATAACTTAAATTAATTAAATTAAAGGGAAAAAAATCAGAGTCAAATATGTGGGAAATAGTGGGAGAGCAACTAAATGAATATTACAAGGCTATGGGTCCTGATTCAATTCCTGAGGAAACATTCCTTATGTACAATATAATACAATTGGCTTTAAAGAATCCCACAAGTTCTAAAAAAAGGAAAAGTTCTAAGGTGAACAGCCAGACAAGGTAGTGTGAGGAGAAAAAGCAGGAGTGGGGTGGTATTGACAAAGCAGCTGAAAGGTATGGAGAGTTGGACAAGAAAGAAGTTAAGTACTATGCTGATAAGCTTAAAGAGTGTGGTGCTTCTCACTTTCACAACTCAGTTTCACTTCTGCTTACACCTGAGCAGGCACCCTTAGGGCATTTCCCAAATCCTGACCCTCACCCCTCAATTTTGCCTTCATGGGTGGAGGGAGAAGGAGGAGTGAGAGGGCAATGACACCATCAGCACTACACATGCAACAGTTTTGCCCACCCCCCCCATGACATGATTACAAAAGGCACTAGTTAAAGCTAAAAAGGGAGGACAAGATACATATGATTTGAGAATAGAAGCATACCCTGTGATTGAAGAGTTTAACTCTTCAGGTCAAGAAAGAAGAAGATACACTCCTTTTAATCTGGAAATTATCAAAGATCTGAAAAAGGCTTGGACTCTATGGGGCTACATTGTATATTTATGTTAAAAAGGTATTAGAGAATTTGGCTTATGAAATTTTAACTCCTAGTGATTGGAAATCTATAGCAAGGACATGTTTAGAACCTGGACAAAACTTATTGTGGCTTTCAGAGCATATGAACTCTGTAGGATAGAAGCCCAATGAAATAGGCAATCTGGAGTTAATATATCAGTCGCCTTTGATAAACTAGCAGGTATAGATCCTTATGCAGACACTTCAGTACAGATTAATTACCCTTTGACAGCATATGAGCAAACTGCTTCTGCTGCTATCAAAGCATGGGGTACCTTCCCAGGAAGACAAAATAGAGAGGAAATCTTCAGGAAAATAGCACAAGGTCCAAATGAACCCTTTTCTGATTTTGTGGGACATGTGCAGACAGCTGTCATACGAACAATTGGTGAAAATATAGCAACAGAAATTATGATAAGGCAACTTGCTAAAGAAAATGCTAATGAGGTTTGCAGAAGAATTATACTAGGACTACATAAGGATGCTCCTTTAGAGGAGATCATAAGAAGCTGTGCCACAGTGGGCACAAATATCTTTTATAGCCAGGCCATGATACAGACTTCTCAAGATCCGAACTTGGGAAGACAGGGTCCCTTTTGGCAAGGGACTTTCAGAGAGATTTGTCAATGCTTTCAATTTTCAATGATTTCAGTGTGATAAAGTAGGGCATTTGAAAGCTCAATGTTGGCATAAAGAAAAGTGAAAAAATAGGGTGGGGGAACAAAACCCCAAAACCCATGTCCAAAATGCAACAGAGGCTTCCATTGGGCATCAGAATGCAGACTGATTCAGGGAAACGGGATGAGGAGCTTAGCCCCAGGGACCAAGGCAAAAAACACTTGGAGCATGATGGCAGCCAATGTTACACATAGTCTCTAAAAGTTCAGTACTCAAACATGATCAATCAGCTAAGAAGCGAACTGATGGGAGAAAAGCATGACAATTGGGAAGAACAGAGTTATATGCAGCTGGGACTACTGAGATATCCTCTGAAGAGGTGAAATCTGCCCCTGTCTGGACTATGGATCCCTTGCCTCCAGGCACAGTGGGCTTGACCATTTCACCCCCTGAGAGTGCTTATAAAACAGTGTCCATACATACACTGATTTGGGAAAATGGGAAATGTGTAGCTAATATCCCAGTCACTTATACAGGTAGATAATGTGTGCTTATCACCCAGGAGAAGTAGTAGCATCAGGGTTATTGATACAGACTCCTAATAGGTAATCTGGTGATATTTTGACTCCCAGCAACAGAATTCAGGAATATTCTGCTCTGCAGCTGTTACAGCTGACCGACCTATGCTCACTATCTATGTAAATGGCAGACCATTGAAAGCGTTGGTACACACTGGTGCAGACCATACAGTCATTAGAGGTGCCAGCTGGCCCAATCATTGGCCAAAGATTAAGGCAGACACCTACATGGGAAGATCAATAGCAGCTGAAGTTATTGCTACCCCTTTGAGATGGATATTTAAAGGTGAAATAGGGGTTTTTACTCCTTTTATAGTTGAAAAATTCCCCATCAATCTGTGGGGAATTGACATTTTACAACAATTAGGATTAAAAATGAGTACCTCGGTTTTTTAGGCAGGGCTGCTGTTGAAGGCCTCCCAACACTCTCACCTGTTCCCATTCAATGGAAAACTGATACTCCAGTGTGGGTAGAACAGTGGCTCTTAGCTAGTGATAAAATTCAGGCCTTATTAGATATAGTACAGGAACAACTTGATCAAGGACAGTTGCAAACTTCTCTAAGTCTTTGGAATTCCCCTGTATTTGTTGTAAAAAAGAAACCTGGAAAATGGAGGATGTTGACTGACTTAAGAAAAGTAAATGAACAGATGGAAACTATGCCTGGACTTCCATTTTCCAGCCTCTTTGGTTAGAGACATTAAGGATTGTTTCTATTCTATCCTCCTAAATAAGGAGGATGAAAAGATTTGCCTTTTCAGTACCCAGTGTTAATTTAGATGAGTTTTATAAAAGATATAAATGGACAGTTTTGCCACAGGGAATGAAAAATAGCCCTATTATGTGTCAAATGTATGTTGCTGCTGCTCTTACGCCAGTAAGAAAAGCATTTCCAAAAGTAATATTATTACATTACATGGATGATATATTGGGATGTGCAACTGAGGAGCAAATATTAGAAACATGTCTACAAAAGACCATGGAAACACTAAGGAACTATACATTGCATATAGCTCCAGAAAAAATTCAAAGACATGCTCCTTTTCAATATTTAGGATATAAAGTATATCCTGGTGTTTCTAGTACAAAAGCTTTCTTTAAGAACAGAGAAGTTGACTTTAATAAATTGATAGGAGATATCCAATGGATGCGTCCAGTCTTAGGCTTAACTACCTATAAATTACAACCATTATATGACATTTTAAGGGGTGACACTGCTTTAAAATCACCACGTTGGCTTACAAAAGAAGCTCAAGAGGCTTTGAGAGAAGTTGAACTGGCTTTATCCAATGTAGTTGAGTCACTCAAAAACCTTGGAAATATCAGTTTTTGCTACAAAAGAGGTACCCACAGCAGTTCTTCATAAAGGAAACAGTGTGAGACTGGGTGAACCTCCCAGCACAACCAGAACAAAGCCCTACTCCTTACCTGCTATGGGCCAGAACTCTGAACTTGAAACAAAGGATTCTTACAAGGTGCTAAGTCAGTGGAATTGATAGAGACAATGGTTGTTTAGCATGGAGCTTAACAATTGTCTAGTTCAGTATATATTTAGTACTTAATATAGTGCCACAAGATTCACACCTTTGAAAAGAGACCATATAAGCTCAGACAAACTCAGAGAGAGACAGAACTAGAAGACAGAGACCGTGGAGGCAGTCCTCCTGCCTCCCCCAAAGAAAACAAGACACATTCAAGAGGACCTCAAGAAGCTGGCAGAGGCAGAAAATACAAAGGACTGGTGGCAGGAGCTCAAGCTCTCAGAAACAAGGAAAGAGCTAGGTCTCTAAGAAAGCCAACTGGGCCCCAGGAAAGGAGACAAGACTTTGAAAGAGATAATAAAGGATTTGGACTTTAACACCTGGCTGTACTTGTGGTGATTACTGAACTGAAACGAAGGCTGCCTCCAGAGACCCCAAGAAAACATCAACAGAGAACATTACACTTTAGAGAGAATATTACTCTTACTCAGTGCTTGTGGCTAGAATCTTATTAAAAGCCATTAAGTGAGTAATACAATTATCTGGGATAAGACCTGACAAGATAAGTCTCTCATCGGTTTTATTTTGCTTTTAGGAATTAATGAAACTGAAAAAAAAATTGAATTACTAAAACCAAAAGATGGTTTATTAAGAAAACAATAACAAGAAAAAAGCTAATTCAGCAGTTTAAAAAATGAAAAGGGTAAATTCACCACCAACAAAAAGAAATTAAAGCAATTATTGAGAGCTATTTTACCCAATTATATGCCAATAATTATAAGTGTTATGGATGAATACTTACAAAAATGCAAAATGTCTAGATTAACAGAAGATGAAATAAACACATCTATAATCTTATCTTTAAAAGGAATTGAACAAGCCTTTATATTCACCCCCAAAAAATTTCAGTACAAGCTTGATTCACTAAGATTATCCAAACATTTCAAAAGCAACTAATTTCAAAACTATAAAAAGATTTGAAAAAATAGATGAAGAGTCTTAATAAATTTTTTATGACTCAAACTTAATGTTAATAGCTAAGCTAGATGGTGCAGAAAGCAGAGAAAGAAGTTATATGCCAATTTTCTTAATGAATTTGAATGCAAAGTGTTTTTAAAAATATTAGCAAGATTATAGCAATATCACTAGGATAATATACTATAACTAGATGGAATTTATAATCTGAAACAAGAGTTTGGTAAAGGATTACTAAAAGTATGATTAGCTCACTTGACCATATCAATAGCAAAACCCACAGAAATCATAAGATTATTTTAATAGATGCAGAAAGCTTTTCACAAAGTACAATTCCTACAAGCAAAACAAAACTACCAGAAAGCAAAGAATAAATGGAACTTTCCTTAAAATATTAAATGTTACAAAGAATTAATGATTCAGATTAAAGCAGCATCGGATAGGAAAATAAACAAGAAACCTTCCCAATAAAATCAGAAATGAAGGAAGGATGATTTTTATCATCATTATAACTCAATATGGTACTAGAAATGCTGGCTATAGTAATAAAAAAAATTTGAAGGAATTTGCCTTTGCCTTTGAAGGAAGGAAGGCAATAAAGAAATTATATGATTAATTTTTGTAGATAATATGATGGTATACTTAGAGAAACCTAAAAAAATTAACTAAAATTTTAGTTTTAAAAATTAAAAACTTTAGCAAAGTCACAATATTTATAATAATCCCCCCAAATCAATGTCATTTCTATATATTACTGACAAAGCTTGGCAGTAAGAGATAGCAAAAGAAATTCTATTTAAAATGACTCAAGATAATATAAAACATTTGGGTTTCTGAAATGCCTTGAGGAGGCTTTGTGTGGAGGAGAACCTATCCTATCCTGCTAAAAGAATATTCTTATTATGGAAGCTTCCTCCATTAAACTTGGTCTTCCCTATCCCATTTCATTTGTGGCCAGAGGAAAAGAGAAAAACATATGACTTAGATTTTTTTCTGGTCTCTTTAGAATCTAATTTGGACAGGAATAATTCCCTTTAAAATCTAAACAAGTCCTAGTGGGTTATTCCCTAGGTACATAAATACAGAAACATTCTCAGCCTTTGAGAAGGTTCCTTTGAATCAATGACCCATTCACTGTTCTATCTCTTAAACCTGTGCTGTTCAACAAAGATCAAGGAAATCATGAACACATTCTGACTGGGTCCATTAAAATTTTATGTTATACAACCTCATCTGAGTCCTCTTGGGTGATATGATAATCTCATTCATCAATGCAATGTCCCACTCCCGATAGTGGTTCTCTCAATTTTTTTCATTCTCCTAAAACTTCTGATGTTGCCTCTTCCCGCCCAAAATCTCACCTTTCCTCAAAATCTCTAACTTCTTCCTTCTTTCTCCACTGCCACTTTTTTATGTATAAATTACTTTATAAACAATACGTGCTTCAACTTTTTCTTTCCTCGTTCTCTTCTTAACTCTTAAAGTTTGCCTTCCCATGTCATCATTCCTCTGAAACTTCTTTCACTCAGGTTATCTATGATGTCATTTAATAATATCAGTTAACTCCTGACTCATTGATTTACTCTTTTCTTAAGATTTTGGGACCTTAATCTCTCACAGTTCTTCTCCTATCTATCTGCCTGTACTGGTTCAGTATGCTTTGCTGCATCATCATCCAAGTCATACGTTCTAAATGGAGAGAAATTATCTTTTGGGCCCTCCTCTTCTCCCTGTATATTGCTTCATTTGGTGATCCCATAAATTCACATCCTTCCTCCATAATCTGACAAAGGGATGTTTCTAAAATACAAGTCTGTTCAAATTTCTTCAGGGTTCAAATTCCTTTCAGAGTTCTGCACTATGTATTGAATCAGAAACAAGCTCATTTCTTGTCATTGAAGGCCCTGTATCACTGGTCTCCTACCGATGCTTCTAGGCTTACTTTACTCATCGTTTTTCAGGATTGTTATGTTCCACCTAAGTAGAAAGGATCATTTTAAGTATTGAAGAACAATGAGGCAAGAGGAATAAGAAAAGTTTCAGATAATACAGAAATGCATAGTCATGAAACCATATCATTTGTTTGTTTTTTTTCCAAGTATGTTGTGATTGTTTTAAGAATAAAATCATTTTTATAATGCTAAAGTGTTATGATACGAGAGCCACCTGCCAGTGGCTGCTGGAAGTCTAACTCATACCTATAAAATAGATCTCTTCATATGAGACAATGATGATGATACAAGGAAACTAAAAGGCTATTACATTGTCTGACCTCTTTCCTCTTCCCTCTGCCTCCAATTTATTTCATTCTCAATCTACAAGGAATATCTTCAGAGGCTGCTTTGTAACTCCTTCAAGTTTATGATTCACAGCTGTGGAGGCTCTCTGAGAACTGACCAGTCCCTTCACCTAGGCATGGTCCTTAACAATTCCCCTTTTTTTTGTTTTATGAGACTGTGATTATTTTTTCCTCACAGCATGGTCAGTAAGTTTGTGCATTGGTTGTTATCTAAGTCCACATGCTAAGATAGCTGAGTCCGCATGCTAGGGAGTGCAAATAGCACTATAACTTCAAACAGAGAAGAGACCTATAGTCAGAAAAGGCATTTAAGTCTCTCATCAGTTTCCTGGCTTGGCCCTTTGATGTGTTGGCCACTTAATTACCCCGACTAAAAAAGTCTTACTGGGTCTCTTCTCCCTTTCCTTCCCCAGTGTTACCCAAAGTAACTCTGGAAGGATCCTATTCACAAACAGCTCTCAAGTGCTGCTGCTTTTTTATTTCTTGTGTTTCTTGTATCCCTGTTCGGGCACCATATGTTGCGATATGGAAGCCACCTGCCAATGGATGCTGGAGGTCTAACTCAGACCTGTAGAATGGATCTCTTCATGTGAGAGGATGGTAATGATACAAGGAGACTGAGAGATAGTTGCTTTTCTCTGAACTCTCTCCTCTTCTCTCTACCCCAGAATTTATTTCATTCCCAATCCACAAGGAACATCTGTGTAAGTAAAGGCTGCTTTGTAACTCCTTCAGATGTTATGACCCACAGTTATGGAGGCTTTCAGAGAATTGGCCTGCCCCTTCACTTAGGCATGGTCCTTAACACTAAATATCTACTTAGATAAGATGCTGTATCAGTAGGTCCTATTCACAACTCTGAGCAAAGTATCTAATATTTATTCAGTACATTATGATCTCATTGTTTAATGCTTCCCACTGCAACAATTTTGAGATAATTTATTTGTGACATTTTTTCCCTTTTTGATCTAAAGTCTATGATATGGGATTTGACTCTGAGAGAAAAATTTGGAGAATAAGATGGAATTTTGTTCATCTAGGCCAGTGGTTCTCAAACTTTTGTTCTCAGTATCTTCATGTTGTTAAAAAAAACTATCGAGGATCTGTTTAAAGAGTTTTTGTTCACATGGGTTATATTTATAACTATTTACTATATTAGAAATAAAAAATAATTTTGAATTTGTAGACCCTCTGAAAGAGTTTCAGAGACCCCAACAATTCTTTGAACTACACTTTGAGGACCACTGATCTTGGCAAAAGGGAGTTTGAAAGATAGGTTTTTGAGCTCTACTAGAGGTCAGATCTTTCTAATTTGATTCCTAAAATTGTTCCCACCTATTCCTGAGTCTGGCAAGGGGATGGAATTTATTCCTGATTTTCATGCCTGAAGTCAAACAGCTAAGGATACTTTTTCCCATCCCTGTTTTTTTTTTTTCTCATGTAGTAAATCTCTATATTCAGAGCAAGTGGTTAGCTTAAAAAAACAAATGAACAAAAAGGCAAGTACAAAATCTTCCTCTTTTCTTTCTGAAAATGTGTAATTATTAGGTAAATTGGCTGTTTTTCATTATTGGATAGGTGAATATTTGGTATAATTATCTATCTGTTACTAGAGATTTGTCTTACTAGAATATGTTTGTATAAAGGCTTTAAATCTCTCAAAATGTAAGAACATTTAACTACAGATGCAACTGTTTATGAAACTCACATGCTATTCTCATAGAGTATAGAGAAATTTAATGCAAATGTTTTTGGGGTTTTCTTTTTATTGTAACTTAAAGGTTTTTTCTTACATCCATGCAAAAAAAGTCAGTTCTATTTAAACTTATGTGGAACATCTGTTTGTCTTTGTGTGTCTGTGGCACAGGAATATTTTTTAAATAAATAATTTATTTAATATGCACAAACCAAGCCATAGAAAATTGATTTGCTAGCATTTTCTTACGTTGGCCTTCTTTCCCAGATCTCTAGGAAATGGACTTTTGATTAAAGTCCCATTCCAGGTGAAGATCTCTGGAAACCCCACCTTTAATGTATACAAAAAGAAAGCCAAGTTATGATGATAACCCTAAGGTTATATTTCCTTGCTGGTGTCATATTTCCCCTGTTCTGCTTTTTTTTAATCCCTAT
This sequence comes from Sarcophilus harrisii, assembly GCF_902635505.1. Lineage (NCBI taxonomy): Eukaryota > Metazoa > Chordata > Mammalia > Dasyuromorphia > Dasyuridae > Sarcophilus > Sarcophilus harrisii. Next base: position 169,681,602 of record NC_045427.1, read on the forward strand.
GAAGAGAAAACTCCTCAGGAAAAATAGCTAGGACAGCACAAGAACAGCAACCTCTCTACTAAACAAGATCATATGGTCTGTTCAGCTCTTTACAGAGTGGCTAAACACCTTTATGTCACAAAAAAATCAAATTGTGGCTAAGGGACTTAAAATTGATTATTATCTCCACTCTGTCATCCTCAATCTTCAGGGAAGGTGGAGAAAATGATCACACTCTCTCTATGTAAATTGTTCCCCCCTCCCCACATTTCTTAGGCCATTTTTTTTAACTCCTTTAACCATGTATCCCAAAGATGAGAGCCCTCCTCTCAGGACTCTCTCAAGCTGTCCTTACTCCATTTTGGGGGCTCTTGTCATTGGAGGATAGGGTAACTTTTGATTAGACTAGGAAAAAGCCTGATCTCAGCCTGTTATACTCTCCACCCAATGCCTAAATTCTTTTGAATATTTTTGCCCTGGTATCCTTAGCTATTAAAGTAACTCTGTTGCTATTTGCAATGCTACTGTTCCTAATCTCTTCTTGTTAGTTATGTTTTCCTATGGACTTTGGTCAATTCACCTTCAAACGATTAGCACTAAACAGCTGTATTAATTAGCTTCAGGGATCTAACTCAGAATTCACTGGATAATTCATTTCAATCACCTCTTGGCCCACTCTCCAAATGAACTTTATATCCATTCACCTCAGGAAGTAGTTTCTGAAGATGAGATAATCATCTCATACCCAAAAGGAGTTTGGATCCCATTTGTTTGTAGGGAAAGTAATTATTGGGGTAAATGGACACCAGAAAAATACTGCCCAGTGTCTGAATGGGACACCAGGAAGGCACAAACTGACTTCCTGCTAATTTTTGTAATTGTGCCTTGGTAACCAATTTTGTACCCCCATGATATCACCAAACTATGACTTCACTTTCTCTCTGTACCGCTCCAACTCCATAGATCACTGTTCCTTCCCACTTTCTGGACAAGTATCCCAGAATCTGGCCCCTAAAATTTCAGCATTAGTCTGCTAGATCCCTTCCTGTTTAGGGACCATAACCTACTTTTCTAAAGATTTCTTTAACAAATTAAAAGAGTGGGGAATGATGAAGTCCTGAATAATGTGTTGGGCAGAAAGAAACTGAAAAATTGATCCCTGAGATAAGCAGAAAGAAGGCACTGATACAGATCAGTTTAGCTACATGCTCTCATCTTCTGGTTGGTCATCCAGTCAGAAATTGAAGTTATGTCAAATTCCTGAGACTCATCCTCTATAGGGGTCTTGGACAGCCTTACTTTATCATAAATCCTGAAGTTAAATTTTTCCTATAAAATCTACTTATGACCATGCCATACTCACTGCCCTCCTTTGGGTCAGTCCACCATCTCACTCTGTCTTGTGGTGTCTTTCCCCTTACCTCTCCCCCATGCCACATAGTCTCTCCTAACCCCACTGTGCCTTGGGGTGTCACTCCTGACCCCCCCTTTTTCCTCCTTATAACTAACTCTAGGATGCTAAGTTCCCTTCAGGATTTGGCATGTCAGCTAAGGACTTGCTCTAACCTCATGGAATGCTCAATTTCCACTGGATAACTGTGAGTTAAATTGAAAAAATTTGTCTTTCATTTGTCTCTCCAAATCTATTTCACATTTATCATTTCTGGTCTCTATTGTATTCCTTCATTTTATCTGTAGTTTATTCCCTCAAATAAATCTACCTTTTGCCAATGAGAATGGCCATTGAGCTTACATGACCAAACCTCAACTTTTGGTGCCTCCCAGCATCTAGTGTCTACGTCACACACCCTTCTGTAGCATGCCAAAGTCAGGGTATATTTACCATCTAACAACCTATTTTGAGCATCCAGGTATTTGTGTGTATTTTCTTTCTCCCTCAAAATGTAAGTTTATTGATATCAAGGACTTTCTTTTTTGACTGATTGTATTGATATTCCAAATAATTAACGTAATGTCTGGGATATAGTAATTACTTAATAAATGATTGTTGACTCCCTAACTTCTCTCCTTAACTGAACAACAGGTCCCAGACTAATTCAAATTGGTCATTGTTTGCTTCCCAGTGGACTCAGAGTGAATGTAAGTAGCAATCTTTTCTGTTTTGGCCAGAGATCTTCCCCTCCCAGATTTATTTGTTTAGTTTAGTTTAGTTTTTTTTGTTTGTTTGTTTGTTTGTTTTGTTTTTTTTTAACTAGGTGAAAGAGGCCATTCTTTGCTTCAATTGTTTGTTAGTCTTAATCACTGACTGAGGGTGACCTCAATCAAACTGAGACCCGGTCAAAACCTGTACTTCAAAGGTTCTTCTCCAAGGAGCTCCAGAAGCTCCAGAGCTCCCTTCCACAGCCTAGCCAACTTGGCCAGCTTCAGTCCAGAGCCGCCATTCTTTTTGAAAGGCGCCTTCTTTTTCTTAGGTTGTCAGACTCAAATTATTTTTCTCATAAGGAAATCCCATTTCGGTCCCTTTTGTCAAATAAAATGTCCTGTGAAAGTAGATGTCCCTCAGGCCAGTTGTTAAAATGTCATATATGCTTCTTTATCTCCTTCTAATATAATTTTCTTCCTTATTTTCAGAAATTTCGCCATTATTGTTTCTATTGCAATCGTTGCTTTGATTCTGTTTTATTTGCCCTATTGTCACTTGACTTGCCTTTCCATTTTTATTTAATTAATTTTATTCAACAAGCATCTATTAAGTGCCTCACATGTTTTGGGCACTGTTTTAGGTGTTGGAGATAAAGAAAATATTAAGTGGTTATATTTGAGGAGTTTATAATCTATGGCAATATACCCTACATACATACATATATACAAATACATATATATATATATATATATTAATTGACACTGTATTTATTTTTAAATATGTACACATATACCCACACACATAGATGCATACATACACATGTGCTAACATAATGCATACATAATAATATACATACATAATTTGATAAACTCATAACTCACACTCACATTGATACATCTATACATATGTTTATGGCATATCCATCTATCTTTCTAAATGTATCTAGTTTTATCTATGTATGCCATGATATATTTATGTGTTTGTGCTTGCATATCAAAAAGTAATATACATTTGTTTAGTAATACTATAACCCAGCTTCTGTGTTAAGGCTGGAGATATATTTTTTAATAAAGCTTTTTATTTTCAAAACATATGCATGGATAATTTGACAACATTGACCCTTGTATAGCCTTGTGTTTCAGATTTTCTCCTCCTTCCCCCTATCCCCTCTACTTAAGGGCAAGCAATTCAATAATTGTTAAACATGTTAAAATATATGTTAAATCCAATATGTATAAACATATTTATACAATTCTTTTGCTGCACAAGAGAAATCAGATCAAAAAACAAAGTAAATGAGTAAGAAAATAAAATGCAAGCAAACAACATCAAAAAGAGTAAGAATGTTATGTTGTGATCCACATTCAGTTCCTACAATCCTTTCTCTGGGTATAGATGGCTCTCTTCATCACCAGATCATTGGAATTGGCATCAATCATCTCATTGTTGGAAAGTGATGTCCATCAGAATTGATCGTCATATAATATTGATATGGATCTCCTGGACATACAATCTAGATATATTCAGAATAAATAAGAAATAAACAGAGAAAAATCAATAGGATTAAAAAAAGATTTCAAAATGTTTTCTTTAGAAGATGGAATTTTAGTTTATACTTCAAAAAATCCAGACAAGGCAGGACTCAGAGATGAGGAGAAGGGACTATTCCAAGAATGGAAGTCATGAAGAAGAAATGCCCAGAGTTCCTGGAGCAGTCAGGAGACCAGAGGAAGAATATGTATCTGGGAGTATTTTTATACAAACCTGAAAAGATATAGCGGTGGAAGAGAATAATTATGAAGGGCTTTGATGAAGGGTATCTATACCCAGAGAAAAGATTGTAGAAATTGAATGCATTGCACTGAAAAGAGTGGAGGTTGTTAAAATTTTCCTTCTGTACTTTCATATTTCAAGGAATTTTAAGGATAGGATAGAGTCTTATTTTGTTTCTATTTTGTTATTCTTCAAAATGGGAATTAGAACTTCTGTAATTTTGTACGAGAGTTCCTTAGGAATCACTGAATTATACTTTAGCATTTGTCAAGACGCTATTAGCAGACATCCTGTTTTATAGAGGTAAGGTCCAGCAACCAAGCTGTGCTCTGAGCTTGGCATAATAAAACTCACTAATATCTGTAACTGCCAAGAATTCCTTGCACTCATAACTTCCAAGAGAACTGAATCAGGTACCCTGCTGCTGCCCAGGAGTGTCAAATATACACTAACCCTGGTTCTGTACCTCACCAAGTAGCCAATAACCCTAATGACTCAGATAACTGTTTACTTAAGATCTTACTCTTAAGACATATGTATGGTTTTCATGTTTAAAAACTACCTCTGCCATAAGTAAGTGAGCCCCTTTCTTAGGAAGGACTTTGCTTGCAGTTTCCTCACTTTTAAGTTAAAAACTTATCTTTGATTCTTGATACACATGTTTCTAGTCTGTTCTATTCACTACCAGTCATCCACAGGTTAGAAGGCATTTTGGTCGGGGTTAATACATTCCAAAAAGCCCCTTAATGATAATGAGTATGGGGATACATTCTGACCTCATATCTTCCTTACTTAAAAAGGTCTTTTTCAGCTTGGATAAAATCAAAAGTCCTTTGATATTCAAAGCTACTGATATTTTGCTTTAGCCCTACCTTTCCAGTCCTTTTATAGTCATTCAACTCACTTAGGGAATAATAGATCAGCTAATCTGGCTAATGTATTATTTCTCCCATAGGACATTCTATCTCCCACCTGCATATCTTAGCATAAGCTTTCTTCCATATCTAGTACGTCTTAGTGATCCCTGTCTTTTAGAATCAAAGCTTTCTTCAAAACTCAGTTTATGAATGATTTTGCAAATGAGGTCTTTCTGGTCCTTCTGTGCTCTCAGTCCAGTAGTCATTTCATTCTATACTTAGCCCCTTTATTATGTTTTTGAATTTCCATTTTATTACTTATTAACAGTACTAGTCTGGGTCTCATTGTCTTCATTTGTGAATGAAGATGTTAGGGTTGGGTGAGTGATATCTGAAAGAATTCAGAACATTTCAAATTTAAGTGAAGGCAGTTATTGAGATTTGCACACTCACAGAGCTAGGCTCTTTATAGGTATTAGCAGCACAACAAAACAAGCCAAAGCTTTTTATAGAGTAAATGCTGCTAATTACAACACACGATAGATAAACTTTGAGGTTATAAGAGGTGTTTGGTAACATGAGGAAATCTTAAAGCCTTGATGGAATGATACATGCAATTGGTGAAAATATATACAGAAATGTGTATATGTAGGAGGGATTGAGGGAAGGGATACAAGTGTAATAAAAATTAGATAACTCATTTGGTTTGTCATAAATTGACCCAAGGACATCGAAGAATGATAGTATGCTGGTACTACAATAGGGAAAAGTTCCTTCTGGGGTTTGCAGTCCAACATCCTGTCCTACATCCTGTTGTTGCTATTGTTTTATTGGCTGCTTTCTTTGTTATGTTTAAACTAGATGTGATAATCATTGCTTGGTAATCTCGTAGTGTTGTTACAGAACATGATGACTGCTTATTTTCTAGTATTGTTCTAGTGAGGTACATGATTGAGGATTTCTTTTCAGTGTGGGGCTGTCAGTAATGATTAAGATTTCACCAAAGTAATTAAATAAGATGATCCCTAACGCCCTTGTGTTAAAAGAGAGAGAGAGAGAGAGAGAGAGAGAGAGAGAGAGAGAGAGAGAGAGAGAGAGAGAGAGAGACTTGGAGACAAATCCAACTTTCTCATTTTTATGAATAAAACTCCCTGCTCATTTTATAAATAAGCAAACATGTGCCCAGAAAACATAAATAAGCCACAGGTTACACAGGGAAATAGTTACTAGAATATATCTGCTGATTCCAGTGTTCTTCCTAGTGTTTAAATTATCTTCATTTCTATCCACTTTTTTCTATGTGCTAGTTCATTCACCTCGACTTATCTCAGAAGAAGGTAACTATGACAATAGCCAAATATCTTTCCTTCATCTTAATGTTCTTAGGGATAGCCTGATATGTTTATATGAGGTCAGGGATAGAGAAGAGGACACCCTCTTATGACTCACAATTCTAATTCTTAATTCTATTCTGATGTGTTTCCTTATTCTCTCAAAACCCATACTGACACATCTTGGTTATGGAATATTTATTTAAGGAGAATACAAATGCAAAAAAGCATTGAAATCGGCTCAATAGAAAGCAGAAGTAGGAGTAATCAAAACATCATATTAGAGACTACCTATATGATTAGACCACAGTCCTCCATCAATGCACATAGGGTCCATGGAAAGAGGGCCAGTTGGCACACATATAAATAAATATAGTGTGGCAAAGTATAAGAGTAGAGAATCCCATTCTCTTGGAAACTCATAAATGGACTTCAAAAGCATGTCAGGAGTTTCTGAACAAGTTCAGAAAAGTTTCTGAACAAACTTTTAAGTTGTTTCAGTGATGGTTTGGTTTAAGAATCATAAAGATGCTCAGATGTGCATTCTGGGCTATGCATTGAAGCTCCAACAGCTCTAATCATAGAAGAAAGTAAGATTCTGCTTTCTCCAATAGCTTACAGAGCTTTTTTCCAATTAAAAGTGTCCCTAGATCAGTGAGTCAGGGCTAATCTGTGCTCAGCCCACTTTGTCTCTGTAGATGGCACTAGAGAACAATAAACTCTGTGTTTCCTCACAACCAGGTTCTGCTTTCTCCAAAGAGCTCCAGAAGCTGCAGAGCTCTCCCATCAAGGAAGCTTCCAGAGCCACACTAATATGTGGCCAGCTTCAGTCCAAAGCAGCTGTTCTTTTTGGAAGCATCTGTGCTGTGCTCCTCTTAGCAGCACAGGGGAGTCTTTGATGGGCTCCTGTTTTTGCCGTCATCTTCATCATCTGTCCACTTCTTGGCCACATTTGGTCATATGATCCATGCCCACTTTACTGAGAGATAGTTATATAAGGCTGAATATATTCCAGTTAATGGCCCATTGCTTAAACACTGTGCTCATCACACCTGCTACTAAAAATGTTATCTAAAACTTCTGCTAATCCCTGTAGAGGGCTGGAATTATTCAGAAGGCTGGAACTCTGAAAAGGTGTACTTGAATCTAAGACAGCAGAGCACTTAAGACTAGGTACCTACTCAATGTGAGATAATGATTCTACAAACATATCCTCACGATTGGCACCTGCTGAATGTGGTGGGGTGGGATAATGTAGGGAAGGATTGGAGGGCTGAGGGAGAGGGTCAGAGTCTCTCTGCCACAGCATGCTCAGCAGGGAAGACTTCAGGCTCCAGACTCCAGAGCCCAGGATCCATCTTTGATGAGCCATGTGGCAGCTTGCCTGCCTCCTTCACTTCTCCTCCTAAAGACCAAGGATTCTGTCTGATCCTGAGGCCCTCCAGAGAGCTATCCTGGACATTACAGATACCTTTTCCTAAATATCTTTTCTAAAAATTACAATGAATAGCACTCTAAAGTTTTTGTGTGACTTAGAAGCATTCTCGGTATGAATTCTAAGCACCTCAGACTTATTCCCTAGAACTCTGAGGAGAAAAATAGTCATCTAGGGGACAGCTAAGTGGTGCAGTGGTTAGAGCACTAGGCCTGAGGTCAGGAGGACCTAAGTTCAAGTCTGATCTCAGACACTTAGCACTTCCTGGCTGTGTGACCCTGGGCAAGTCACTTCACCCCAATTGTCTCAGGAAAAAAAAAAGAAGTAGTCATCTACCTTGTGAGGACCAAAGTTGACAATACAAATGGGAGCTGTACAAGATAGGGAGAGTGGTTGCTATTTCCACAGGCTTATTGCAGCTTTCTGCAATGAGTATTTGGAGTTCAACTCCAAAAACCTTTTCATTCAACTCTTCTTCTAGGACAGAGGTTCTGATTCACTTTCTCCTACTTCTTTTTCTTAAAGCTCAAAGGGACCCCAATAGATCATTAGATCTTAATTCCCAGCCTTCAAGAAAGTAAAGTATTAATTCCATTTTACAGCTGAGGCAACTGAGCTTTAGAGGATTTAAATGACATACTCAAGGTGACAGAACTAAATAATAGCATTATGAATAAAGGTTTCACATGATGAAATTTTTATTATACCATAATATTCCATTCTCCAACTTGAGAGACAGGTGAACTCCCTGGTTAAAATGGTTCTTCAAAACTGAGGAGTGTTTGATTTCCTCTTCCTGAGGCACAGAGTTCTGTGTGCTGCCCTGGGAGGAGTTTGCTATATTTATGCTAACAACTCAGGAGTGGTTCAGGAGAGCCTCTCTCTCTCTAGTCAGGAAAAATTTCAAAGCTATCAAGAGGCTCCAGCAGTTTCAAGTGCTCCTTCTCCATGAAGTACAGGGCATCACAGGATTCAGAATACTTCAGATATCACAATGTGATGACAAGTAGAAATTTTTATTTAAACATCAAAACTGAGGCAAGTAGGACAGTAAAAGCAATAATTATTTGCTATTTCCAACCTCATATTTTTTTTAAAAAGGGAAGACCCAACCTGTACCATCATCATTTTCTTTCCTGGCAAGCTGAAATTCTGATAACTTGTGGTCTAAAAATACCATAGGGAAATTGAGTAGAAATGGAAAGTACCACCGAAAGCCACATAATGCCCCGTGGCTTTTCCAGAGATTTCAAAAACAGAATTTTCAGATGATAAAATAGAGGACAGATAGTCCATTTGGAGTTAGGATAATATCACTCTTTCCTGTGATTTTTCTGGAAACCAAAAACATTGATGAGATTGAACAGGTTTGAAAAATGGTTAGAAGAATCATTAATATTATTGACAAGGACAGACCCATTTCTTTCTCCTTGGTGATCTTAGCCTTGATGTAAACAAGTATTTAGAAAAAAAAAAAAAATGTCAAAATGCCTAAATGTGAAGTCTCAAAAAAAATGCTATTTTGTTTCAGCTTGGTAAAAAAAAAAAAAAGACACCAAAATGAAAAAAGATGTAAAAAAAATTCACTGAAGGAAACAGCTTGTTGAAAAGTGGAACTGACAAAATGGAGAAGGAAGTACAAAAAGCTCCATGGAAACAAAATAATTCCTTAGAAATTAGAATTTGGTTAATGGAAGTAAAGACTTTATGGGTCTTCAAGACACAACAAAATAAAATCAGAGGAATGAAAAAAATAGAAAAAAATATGAATGATTTCATTGGAAAAGCAACTCACCTGGAAAATAAATCAAAGAGAGAAAATTTAAGAATTAGTGGACTACCTGAAAGCCATGATATAAAAAAAAAAGAGTCTGGACTCATATTTTAAGAAATTATTAAGCAAAACAGTCCTGAACTCCCAGAACTAGAGGGTATGTGAATTAGAACTAGAGAATAGTGAATCCACATATCATTTCCTGCAAAAAAAAAAAATCCCAGAATGAAAACTCTCAGGAATCTGATGGCCAAATTCTAGAATTCTTAGAAAAAAGGGAAAATATGCAAGCAGGTAGAAAGAAACAGCTAGATAGGATTTAGCTTCATGTGCATTTAAGCTAATTCAATGCTAATCAAGCAAAAAAAAAAAATTCTGTGTTTTTGAAGGAATTATAAGATGCTAATAATGTATAGGGTTATATTTTTTAGCAGAGAAAGCAGTGGGCTGCTTTGGGTCACCAGCACTCAGAAGTTCACTTTCAAGATAGTATTCAATGATCTGTTTTTCTTCTTTTTTTAACAAAAGATATGATTTCTGAGGCTTTGCTGTCCTTTCGTTTTTCTTGGAATTCTGAGAAGCAACTTACTCAAGACATATTTTCAGTTTTTCTATTAGGTTTTGCTTATGTCTCCCCACCCACATCATGTTAAAGAAGAAAACAAATAAAATGAAAATATATATATATATATATATATATATATTTCATCTTTAGAAAACTAGGTGTTTCTGCCACAATCATTCCCTCTGCTCAGGACACCAACAAATAAATCCAGAGCAAAAATTATTTGAATAGCTTTCTTTTCCCCACTTTTAAAGCAAAGTTCCTGTTCCCTTCTTGCACTCAATGATTTAAAACAGTAATTTCATACTGTGACTTTTTGGGGAATCAAGCTAGAAGTAAGTGATAAGTGCTGAAAAAAACTAGGGCCTTAAACTTGCTCTGTGGACTGAACCCTCTTCAGCTTGTCTGGTTTTCAGGAACAAATCCACACAGCATCAGGTTCTGGATCACTATGTTGGTTAAAATGAGAAATTGAATCTGACTGCAAATAAAAGCATTCTGTAAAATTACAGGTTCTTTGTTGGTAGAACTGTGATTTTCAAATATTCCTGCCCAGTACAAATGCCTAAGAACAGCTGTTGCAAAGTACAAGTAGTTTTTATAAAATATGGCAACCCCCAGTTCTCTTAATATCTACTTGGGGAGGCCACACTACATACCAGAGTACTAGGACAAATAATATATGTTGTGACTTTTCATACTAGAACAGCTTATGCAAGCACAGCATACAAAATATTTTTAAACCTCATAATCAAATGCAGAATAGCAAAATATATCAAATTCATCCTTTTAAGATCATGATGTAATAAATTTATATTCAATAAGGATCCATGGAAAGAGAGGTTAAAAATAAGTGGAAACTAAATCATCTGATCCTAATTAATAAATATGCCAAAGAACAAATCACAGCACCAATCAATACTTTTAATAAAGAGAATTACAACTATGAGACAAAATATCAAAATTTAGGCGATGTACTCAGAGTAGTACTTGGGGGATAATTATATTTCTAAAGTCTTTGATCCATTAAATAAAGAAAGAACAAATCAATAAATAGGGAAAGCAATTAAAAAGCCATTAGAATAAGAAAAAATTGAAAACCCCTAATTAAATACCAAATTGAAAATCAAAGGAGATATCAATAAATGTGAACATAAGGACACCACTGAACTAATAAATAAAAGTAAAAATAGTTTTTATAAAAATAAATAAGAAATCATAAGGTTGAAAAAAAGAAAGAGACCTAATTAGCAATATTAAAAAAAATGATTTCACCAAAAATTATGAAGAAATTAAAGTCATAATTAGAAGCTATTTTGCCCCAAATTTCTATCAATAAAACTGATAATCTAAGAAAAATACATGTATATTTATATAAATAGAATTGTTCAGAAAAAAATAAAACAAGAAATTGATCTAATTAAAAGAGACAAGGAATGATACTATATCTTGCTAAAAAGGTGCCATTGACAATGACTTAATTTCAATCCTAAACATAAATGAACAAAACGGTATGCTTTCAAATTTAAAAAAAAAATTAATTTACTGAAGGAAATGGACAGTAAAAGTAGACTAATTTTAAAAATTCAACTTCCTCTCTCATCATTAAAAATCATTAATACATTAAATAAATGACAGAAATTGTGACATTTTAAAAGTTTGAAAGACTTGATTTTGGGTTAATTATTCATTTTTTAAATAATGCATTTGAATAAAAGGGGCAAATCCCAAAGAAAATCATGGCAGTGAGCATATACATGCCTTTGGAAGATGGATCTTGCTGATTGTGGAAATAAACATTTCCATGTGATTAATTAACAATCCATGTGAGGGACTGAGAATATCTTCATGTCACTCTTGCACAGATCATCCCTACAGTCACAAAACCCCCCAGCCTTGGGAAATCTAGACACAATATTATCTCCTCACAAGCCTGAAGTGGTTAAGTAGAATAGTAAGACCCAGATTAAGGAGAATGTTGTTTCTGTTTTCCATCAAATTTGCTCTTCAGAGGGTGCACAAGGAAATAAGAAAGAAAAAAAAAAAAAGCTGGAGGTTTTACAATAATTTCTCTCCAATTTAAGAAGATGAATAGAATTTTAGAAAGTTAGATATGAAAGACTTTTGAAGAAAAATTGAATAGGAAAAAAAAGATACACCCTTTTCTCAGCAGTACATCAACTATACAAAAATTAACCACATATTAGAGTATAAAAATTTTCATTTCAAATGAAGAAATATTAAATGTGTTCTATAATATGATCATAGTTCAATAAAAAATTATATTCAGAAATGGGCTATAGAAGCAAAAATCAGTTGGAACAAAATAAACTCACCCTAAAGGATGAGTAGGTCACAGAGCAAATAGATAAGAGCAACAGTCTCTTCAGAGAATGGCAACAATGAGAATAGATAGCCAGATTTAAAGTATGCAACAAAGGCATTAATTTGGGGAAATATATATCCCTAAATGCTTACAAAAATATAATGGAGAAAGAGCAAGTCAATGAATTGTACTTGAAAATAAAAATATTAAAAACTAACAAATTAAGAATCCCCAAGTAAATACACAGTTAGAAATTCTAAAAAACAAAAGTATATCAAGCAAGGATTAATAAAATTAAAATCAAAGGAAAAAGTAATAAAGCTGAAAGAAGACCATTGAATTAATAAAACCAAAAGATGCTTTTTGTAAAGAAAACAAAAATAAGAAAAAGCTAAATTAGCAGTTTAAAAAATGAAAAGGGTAAATCTACCCAATTCAATAATTATAAGTGTAATGAATGAATAATTGCAAAAATGCAAAATGCCTAGATTAACCAAAGATGAAATAAACACATTTGTAATTCTATCTTTAAAAAAAGAAATATAACAAGCCTTTTTATTTCCAAAAAAAAACCTTTCAGTACAAGCTTGAATCATAAGGGTTTTTTAAGATTTAAGATTTAACTTTTAAGATATAACTGATTTCAATCTATAAAAAAGACTTGGAAAAATAGATGAAGAAAAAATCTTGGGAGCCAAGAGGGCAGAGAGGACACATGCATCTATATAAGCTCTCATTTTTCCTCAAACTATTTTTTATGAAACTCAGCCTCAGAATTAGTGCTTGACTGTCAAAACCCACGAATATTGGGAGTATAACACATTACCAACAGAAGATAATATCGGAATTCACCAGAAAGGGTCTATTTTTGCTCACAGGTGGGGAGGGCTAGGCCAGGGGCAGAATCAGGCAAGCAGTGAGAGAATGGGAAACAGCTCACGCTGAACGACTGGAGAGGGGCAAAGTGTGGTCTCAGCCAGAGGAAAATTTGTGGGGAGAACTTTACCACAGTGTAGCTACTTTTCCCTAGCAGCAAGCCAGTAGATCAGCAGAGAAGCTATAAACACAGGGGGTAAAAACTATAACCCCAAAAGACCAGAGTCTCTAGGGACTTGGCCATAACCACCCAGCGCCAGGAGGAGCACTCAGCATGATCTCAGCAGTCAATCACTGATTCCTAGTCTAGATGCATGCAGACCACAGCATAGATGCTAATCCCAGTGCAGACACAGCATAGCCATTGCTGTCCCACTACTGCTTCACTGCTCCTTCCTGTTGTCTGTGAAGGAAGCCTGGTAACACCACACTGCCCCAAAAGCAGACTGTAGTTTTTTTGTTTGTTTTGTTTTGTTTGTTGTTGTTGTTAAAATGAGTAAAAAGGTAAAGTAGGCTCTAACTATAACTATACTGAAAGACAACAAACTTCAAACCTTGAGGAGTCTAAAAGCAGATTGTCTCCAAATGAAGCTCCAAATAGTGATATAACCTGGTCTCCACTGCACAAAGCTCTTGTAGAAGAAATTTAAAAGGCTCTTTAAAAAGAGCTAGAAGAAAAATGGGGAAAGAAAAGGGAAGCTTTGCAAGAGGGTCTGGATAAGTCAAGTTACTCATTAAAAGATAGAGTGGATAAAGAAATCAACTCCCTGTAAAACAGATTTAGTGAATTGGGAAAAGAAAATAGCTCCTTAAAAAATAAAATTGGCAAAATGGAAAAAATTCCATAGAATAAAAAAAAAAAAAAACAACTCATTTAAAAACCCATTTAGACAATTACAAAAAGAAATTAAAAAGTAAATGAAGAAAACAATTCATTAAAAATCAGAATTGAACAAATGGAAATAAATGACTCTAGAAGACACCAAGAAAAAATAAAAACAAAAACAAATAAAAAATAAGAAAGAAAGAAAAGAAATAGGAAAAAAAATTAAATACCTACTTGGGAAAACAACAGACCTGGAAAACAGATCTAGGAGAGATAATCTAAGGATTATTGGACTCCCTGAAAATCATGATGAAAAAGAGTCTAGACACTATTCTTAAGGAAATCATCACAGAAAACTGCTCAGATGTTATAGAAACAAAAGGTAAAATAGACATTGAAAGAATTCATTGATCACCTACAGAAAGAGATCCCAAAATCAAAACTCCAAGAAATATTGTGGTAAATTCCAGAACCATCAGACCAAGGAAAAAATACTACAAGCAGCCAGAAAAAAAAATTAAATACAGAGGAGACACAATAAGGCTCACTCAGGATCTAGCAGGGTCCACATTAAAGGATCAAAAGGCCTGAAATCTGATATTCTGAAAGGCTAAGGAACTTGTATGCAGTCAAGAATAACTTACCCAGCCAAATTGAGCATTTTCTTCCAGGAAAGAATATGGACATTCAATGAAATAGGTGATTTCCATTTATTTCTGATGAAAAAAACAGAACTAAACAAAAAGTTTGACGTTCAAATGTAGGACTTGAGAGAAGCATAAAAAGGTAAAAAGAAATCTTGGGAACTATATTTCTGTTACGAGTATACATAAAGAGTACATGTATAATTTGGTTTTACTGTTATAATATAAAAAAGAATCTAGAGGTAGAAAGGAAATTGTACCAGAAAAAGGGAAAAGTGGAGGTACTATATCTCATGAAGAGGCAAAGAAAACCTATTATATCTGACAGAAAGAAGGGAGGGGGATGAACATTGTATGAATCTCACTCTCATCAGAATTGGCTCAAAGAGAAAATATTAGACATACTCAATTTACATAGAAATTTCTCCCACCTCATTGAAAAGTGTGGGGGCTAAAACAAAAAGGGAAGAAATAGGCTAAATAGAAGGGAATACAGAAATTGTAAGGCAAAGGTTTAAGAAAAAGGGAGGGACTCTAATGGGGAGAAGGGATCCTAAAGAGGGAGGGATGCATGAGGCAAGTGGTGCACACAAGCTTAATATTGGGGAGGGGGATAAGGGAGAAAGGAAAGAGAAAAGCATTATTTGGGCTTAACAAGATGGCAGGAAATACAGAATTAGTAACTTTAATCATAAATGTGAATGGGATAAATTCCCCCATAAAGCAGAGGCAGATAGCAGACTGGATTAAAAGTCAGAATCCTACAATATGTTGTTTACAGGAAACACATTTGATGCAGGGTGACACATACAAAGTAAAGGTAAAAGGTTGGAGCAGAATCTACTATGCTTCAGGTGAAGTCAAAAAAGCAGTGGTAGCCATCCTGATCTCAGATTAAGCAAAAGCAAAACCTGATCTAATTAAAATAGATAAGCAAGGGCACTATATCTTGCTAAAGGGTAGCATAGATAATGAAGCAATATCAGTACTAAATATATATGCACCAAGTGCTCCAGTGTCTAAATTTCTAAAGAAGAAGTTAAAAGAGCTGCAAGAAGAAAAAGAAGCAAAACTATAATAGTGGGAGATCTCAACCTTGAACTCTCAGAACTAGACAAATCAAACCACAAAATAAATAAGAAAGAAATTAAAAAGGTAAATAGAACACTAGAAAAGTTAGGTTTGATAGATTTGTGGAGAAAACTAAATGGAGACAGAAAGGAGTACACTTTCTTTCAATAGTTCATGGAATCTAAACAAAAACTGACCATATATTAGAACATAAAGACCTCAAATTCAAATGCAGAAAGGCAGAAATAGTAAATGCATGCTTTTTAGATGATGATGCAATAAAAATTACATTCAGTAAAAGGCCAGGGGAAAATAGACTAAAAAGTAATTGCAAACTAGATAATCTCATCTTGAAGAATGATTGGGTGAAACAGCAAATCATAGACAGAATTAATAATTTCACCCAAGAGAATGACAATAATGAGATGTCATACCAAAATGTGTGAGATACAGCCAAAGCAGTAATGAGAAAAAATTTTATATCCCTAGAAGCTTATTTGCATAAAATAGAGAAAGAAAAGATCAATGAATTTGGCATGCAACTAAAAAAGCTAGAAAAAGAACAAATTAAAAAACCCCAATCAAACACTAAACTTGAAATTCTAAAAATAAAAGGAGAGATTAATAAAATTTAAAGTAAAAAAAAAAAACGATTGAATTAATAAATAAAACTAAAAGTTGGTTCCATGAAAAAACCAACAAAATAGATAAACCCTTGGTAAATTTGATTAGAAAAAGGAAAAAGGGAAATCAAATTGTTAGTCTTAAAAATGAAAAGGGAGAACTTGCTACTGAGGAAGAGGAAATTAAAGCAATAATTAAGAGTTACTTTGCCCAACTTTATGCCAATAAATTTGATAACTTAAATGAAATGGATGAATTTAATTTCAAATGGATGAATTTATACCTTCAAAAATATAGCTTGCCCAGATTAACAGAGGAAGAAGTAAATTGGTTAAATGGCCCCATTTTAGAAAAACAAATAGAACAAGCTATTAATCAACTCCCTAAGAAAAAATCCCCAGGACCAGATGGATTTACATGTGAATTCTACCAAACATTTAAAGAACAATTAATTCCAATCCTACATAAACTATTTAAAAAAATAGAGATTTAAGGAGTTCTACCAAATTTGTTTAATGACATAGACATGGTGCTGATACCTAAACCAGGTAGGATGAAAACAGAGGAAGAAAATTATAGACCAATCTCCCTAATGAACATTGATGCAAAAATATTAAATAAAATACTAGCAAAAAGATTACAGAAAATCATCCCCAGGACAATACACCATGACCAAGTAAGATTTATACCAGGAATGCAGGGCTGGTTCAATATTAAGAAAACTATTAACATAATTGACTATATCAATAACCAAATTAACAAAAACCATATGATCATCTCAATAGATGCAGAAAAAGCATTTGATAAAATCCAACACCCATTCCTATTAAAAACACTAGAGAATATAGGAATAAATGGACTTTTCCTTAAAACAGTCAGTATCATCTATTTAAAACCAACAGTAAGCATCATATGTAATGGTGATAAACTGGAACCATTCCCAGTAAAATCAGGAGTGAAACAAGGTTGCCCACTATCATCATTACTATTCAATATTGTATTAGAAATGCTAGCTTCAGCAATAAGAGATGAAAAAGAAAAAAAAATCTTACCAAGTTTCTTTTATGATTCAAATTTAATGTGAACACCTAAGTTAGATGGTAGAGAAAACAGGGAAATAAACCATAGGCCAATTTCCTTAATAAATTTTAATGCAATTTTTTTTGAGATCTAGTTATAGCAATAAAAGAAGAAAAAGAAATTGAAGGAAATTGAATAAACAACAAGGGAATTAAATGATCATTTTTTTTCCAATAATATGATGATATACTTAGATAATCCTAGAAAAGTCAACTAAAAGGCTAGTTTTAAAAATTGACAAATTTAGCAAAGTCACAGAATTTAAAATAAACATCATTTATCATTTCTAAAATCAACATCATTTCTAAATATTACTAATAAGGCCTGACAACAAGACAGAGAAAAAGAAATAACAATTTAAAATAACTGAAGATAATATAAAATATTTGAGTGTCTGGAATGACTCCAGAAGGGCTTTGTGAGGAAGGAGCCTACCTTGCTGAAAGAATATGTCTATTATGATAGCTGCCTGCATTAAACTTGGACTTCCCCTTCCTAATCCATTTGTGGCCAAAGGGAGAGAAAAGAAACCATTTAACTTAGACTCTTTTCTGGCTTTTTAGAGTTTGTTTTAGACAGGAATAATTCTTTTTAAAATCTAAACAAGTCCTATCGGGCTTTTCTCTAGGTACACTCTTGGTCTTATCTAGATTTCTCAGATCAGCAAAAGAGGAAATAACTTAAATTTTCCCATTTTAGAAAAAGAAATTGAACAAGTTATTAATGAATTTCCTAAGGGAAAAAAATACTCAGGGCAAGATGTATTTACAAGTAAATTTTATCAAACTTTTAAAGAACAAGTCATTACAATACTATACAAACTATTTGGAAAAATAAGGGGAAAATGAATCCTACCAAATTCCTTTTATAACATAGATATGGTACTGATACCTCAACTAGGAAGGGCCAAAACTAAGAAAGAAAATTATAGGCCAATTTCCTTAATAAATATTGTTTAAAAAAATCTTATAGAAAATATTAGCAAAAAAAATTACAGCAACTTTTCACCAGGATAATACACCATGACCAAGTAGG
This sequence comes from Sarcophilus harrisii, assembly GCF_902635505.1. Lineage (NCBI taxonomy): Eukaryota > Metazoa > Chordata > Mammalia > Dasyuromorphia > Dasyuridae > Sarcophilus > Sarcophilus harrisii. Next base: position 169,699,902 of record NC_045427.1, read on the forward strand.
ATTTATATCAGAAATTCAGGGCTGCTTCAATATCAAGAAAACGATTAACATAATTGACTACATCTTAACCAAACTAAAAAAAATCATATAATTATATCACTGGATACAGGAAAAAGCATTTGATAAAATCTAACATCTATTCCTGTTCAAAACACACACACACACACACACACACACACACACACACACATACAAACACTAGAAAGTATAGGAATAAATGGAGCTTTCCTTAAAAGGATAAGTAGTAAGCATCACAGATAATGGGGATAAATTAGAAGCATTCCCAATAAGATCAGGGGTGAAACAAAGTTGCCCACTATCACCATTACTATTTAATATTGTACTAGAAATGTTAGCTTCAGTAATGAGAGAAGAAAAATGAATTAAAGGAATTAGAGTAAGTGATAAGGAAACAAAGTTGTCGCTCATAATTGGCGTGATGGTATACTTACAGAATCATAAAGAATCAAATAAAAAACTATGAGAAACAACAAACAACTTTAGGAAAGTTGCAAGACATAAAACAAACCTATGTAAATCATCAGCATTTATATATGCCACCAACAAAGTCCAGTAGCAAGAGCTAGAAAGAGAAATCCCATTTAAAATAAGTATACATAATATAAATATTTGGGAATCTGCCAAGACAAACCCAGAAACTATGTGAACATAATTGCAAAATACTTTTCACACAAATAAACATAGATTTAAACAATTAGTAGAATATCAGGTGGTCATGGGTAGATTGACCTAATATAATAAGTGACAATTCTACCTAAATTAATCTACTCATTCAGTGCCATACCATTTAAACTGCCAAGAAATTACTTTAAAGAGCTAGAAAAGATAATAAAATTCATCTGGAAGAACAAAAGGTCAAGAATTTCAGGAGAATTAATGAAAAAAAAAATGGAAATGAAGATGACCTAGATATACCACACCTAAAATTGTATTATAAAGTAGCAGTTATCAAAATCATTTAGTATTAGTTAAGAAAAAGAGTAATGGATCAGTGGAACAGATGAGGTTCCTATAACACAATAGTCAATGGTTATAGTAATCTAGTGTTTGATAAATCCAAAGACTCCAGCTTCTGGGATAAGAACTAACTATTTAACAAAAATTCCCAGGAAACTAAAAACTACCATGGCAGAAACTAGCCATTGACCAGTCCCTAATACCCTATACCAAAATAAAGTTGAAATAGGTTCATGGTTTATACATAAAGGGTGATATTATAAGCAAATTAGGAGAGCAAGGGATAGTCTGCCTCTCAGCTCCTCAGAGAAGAAAGTAAATTTTTGCCAAAGAAAAACTAGAGAATTTTATGAAATTCAAAGTGGATAATTTTGATTACATTAAATTTAAAAGTTTTTCAACAAACCAAACTAGTGCAGCTAAGATCAGAAGGGAAACAGAAAAATGGGGGAGGAGGAAATTTTACATCTAATGTTTCTGATAAAGGCCTCATTTCTAAATTTTATAGAGAATTTACTCAAATTTATAAGAATACAAGCTATTTCCCAATTGATAAATGGTCAAAGGATATGAACAGACAATTTTTAGAAGATGAAATTAAAGCCATTTCTTGGTACATGGAAAAAATGCTCTAAATCAAAATTGATTAGAGAAATGCTAATTAAGACAATCCTGAGTGATTACTTTGTATCTCTCAAATTGGCTAAGATGATAGGACAATATAATGATAAATGATTGCAGGAGTGTGAGAAAACTAGGACACTGATACATTGTTGGTAGAGTTGTGAAATGATCCAATCATTCTGGACAGCAATTTGGAACTATGCCCAAAAGGTTATAAAATTCTGCATATTTTTTGATCCAGCACTATCTCTATTGGGTATATTCCAAAGAGACCATAAAAAAGAGAAAAGAAACCACATATGCAAAAAGATTTGTTGCAGCCTTTTTTGTAGTGGCAAGTAACTAGAAACTGAGTGGATATCCATCAAATGGGGAATGGCTGACAAAGTTATGGTATAAAAGAAATGATAAGCAAATTGATATCAGAAACGCTTAGGGAGACTTACATGAAATGATACTAAGTGAAGTGAGTAGAACTAAGAGAACATTGTACATAACAACAAGATTATGTGATGATCAATCCACTACTCTTTTCAACAGTTAGGTGATTCAAAACTATTCCAATAGATTTGTGATGGAAAGAGCTGGTCACATCCAGAGAAAGGACTATGGAGACTGAATGTGGATAACAACATAGTACTTTCATCGTTTTGGTTATTATTTGTTTGTTTCTTTTTTTCTCTTTCTTGATTTTCCCCTTTGATCGGATTTTTCTTGTTTAGCATGATAAAGATGGAAATATGCTAAGAAGAACTACAAATGTTTAACCCATATTAAATTACTTGCTCTTCAGGGGAAGAGGGATGTGTGAGGAGGGAGAAACACAAGATTTTGTAAGGGTGATTGTTGAAAATTATTTTGCATGCATTTTGGAAATAAAAAGCTATTATTATTTTTTAAAAAATGATTTGTGTGATGTCTCTTTGATGGCTAAAAATATCATGCTAAAAAGCAAAGGAACAAGCACTCAACATTTTTCATTCCCTTGGTTACTGGGAAAGCTTAAGAGCATTGCCCATTGTCCAAAACCCAGCAAACATGCCATCTTAAAATTGACATACAATACTGATGAACTTATCTGGGAAATCAAATTTTGACATAATTTTCCATAAGTTCCCATGACTGACAGTATGAAAGGCTTTTCTCAGCTCTACAAATGGAGTGTATGGGCCTCTGTTCTGCTTCTAGAATTTTTCCTGAAGTTGGCAAGCAGTAAACACTATATCAACTGTTCCTCAGCTTCTTCTGCAGCTACACTGGCCTTCAGGTAAGTGATCTTTTCTTATATATACAGTCAGCCTATTAATGAGAACCCTGGCAAGAATCTTGCCAGCAACAACTGAGAGACTCCCCTGTGATTGTCACAGGACAGTGTATTCACTTTACCTTTATAATGGTAAATGGAGGCATCTTTGAACTCCTGGGGCATACCCTCCTCTTGTCATATAATCTGGAAAATTTCAGTTAGCTTTTTTATGAGATGAACCTCCCACCTTGTAAATCTCAGTTGGAATAGAATCAGAATCTAGTGCTTCACCACATGAAAATAGCCTAATGGCATTCAAAATCCTTTCTTCAGCTAGTTAGAACTTCAGGTAGAGAGTGATTGATTTCAACTTGAAGTAAATGGTCAATAGCTACAGCATTGATTGATGATGGTCTGAATAGAAATTCTCAGTCCATCTCTCCAAAACCATATTGAATGATCAGTGCAGAACTCTGCACCACATATTGCCTTGATCTGTCTCTCCTTCCAATCACATAGTCTGTTAAATGCCAATGTTTACCGAGAGGGTGTATCTATGAAGTTTTATTGTGTTTAGCTAAATGGAATGAAGTGTTGGTAATTTGTCATACTGGCATTACCAATCAGAAATAGGCCTGAGTAGCCCAGTTAGGCAAATGTTTATAGTTCAATAGGGATGAAGTATTCTTTATAATCTGATTTTATAGTAATGTATTATTGATGTGGCTGATGTAGGACATGATGTGGTTCAGTTATGGGAAGAATTCCCAATGGTCATTTTTCTTGGCAAAATGTAAGTTTATTTAGAAGAAATTACAGGGGGAAATGAAGGGATACAATAGAGATACAAAAGAGTACTTAGCAAGGAAAGAGGTTTTTAACCATCAATGATGGAAAGGGCAAGTTCCCTAGTGGAATTTACAATTATCTAGGAGAAAGGAAACACTACATATGATTGGGGAATGCCCTTAGATGGCAGGCTAAACCCTAAAAGGGATTTAGCACTCTAACAGAGTTAGTTAGCTATAAAGACACCATAAGGAATAATATCATGAGATGAGAAGTACCAAGTTGAGGAGAGATGAGGGGAAAGGCATCACAAGGCAGAATGTATTGGGAGACTAACCTAAAGGGGCTTCTGCAAAGCTGGTGTGGACCATAGATAGATTTTATAAGGGAAATTCAACCTCAGGGTAATGACCAGAATTTTTGAGAGGACACAGCTGAGTTTTCCCCAACCTCCACAGAAAGTGAGCCATAGAGGATTGACATAACTTGAATTTCTTGGTTGGACACAGCAAGGTGGGGCTTTAAAGTTAAATTGTTCCCCATCAATGGAACAATTTAATCAGTGCCCATTCCTGTTTGCTTCAGGACAATACTTCAGTCTTTCTCTGCCAACCACAGCTAGCCATGCAGGACCTCATAATTTTTACAATAGATAATGTTGCTCTTCATAGTTTATAAGTATTAATTGTTTAGCAACTCGGGGCAAAAGATTTGGATTTGAATCAGGAAACATGGGTTTAATTTCTCCTTCTGTTGTTTACTGTATGAATTCAGACAAATCACTAATTAGCTCTGGATTTAATTTTCTTCACCTGTAAAATATAGACTTCCTTTAAATCCAAATCCTTTGATTCTTTAAGATTATGAATAAACTTTAAATGATAAGAATCTTAAGGATAATTTTTGTCTTTGTATCCACAGAATATAGAAGTGAATCTAGAATATAGCTTGCCATTTGGTTGATTTTATGTGTGATAGTGAAAGCTCAAAATCTCCAGTTGGTAATAACCCAAAGATGTTGTCTATGACAAAAGTGTAAAAATACTTTTCTAGCAACAGGAACCATCCTCACTGACCACTCTATTATTGGCAACCAAGAATTAGAGCAAAGACATGACCCTAAGGAGGGAAAGGTAGAATTAAAGTGCTGGAGAAAGAAATCATTGTGCACAGCAACAAGATTATATGATGATCAATTCTGATGGATGTGGCTCTTTCCAACAATGCAGTGAATTCAAGCCAATTCCAATAGACTTGTGTTGGAAAGAGCTATGTGCATCCAGAAAGAGGATTATGGGGACTGAATATGGATCATAACATAGTATTTTCAGCTTTTTCTTTGTTGTTTGCTTACTTTTTTTTCTTTCTTATGTTTTTTTCCCTTTTTGATCTGATATTTCTTGTGCACCATGACAAATGTGGAAATTCATGGATTATTTGCTGTCTGGGGAAGGAAGGTGGGGGGGATGAGAGGGAGAAAAATTTGGAACACAAAGTTTTGTAAAGGTGAATGCTGAAAATTATCTTTTCATGTTTTTGAAAAATAAAAAACAAGTGACCTGGAAAATAAATCCAGGAGAGATAATATAAAAATTATTCAACTAAAATATTTTAATTTTAAAAATAACAATAAATTAAATGTTGGAGAATGAATGGAAGTGGGTGAGAGATAATCTATATATTGCAGGAGAGTTCAATGAACTGGGGAGGAACTTTAAGATGTGGAAGGGATGGGCTCAAGCCCAAATCCAAGAAGCAAAAGTAGATTAGAGTTGAATGAATTTTTTTGTTGTTTTTTATTTTATTTTCCAAACTGAGTTCAAATAAATACTAGAGGTAGAAGAAGTCTGAGATCAAGAAAGCAAACCCTGACACTGAAAACCTCATTTTGTCTTTCTAACAGAGGTTTGAGAAAATTCCAGGTTGATTACTCTAATTCCTGTGTGTCCAAACCCTTACAAAATAGCACCTCCTCCCCATTGTCCTTACCACCACTTCCATAACTTCCATTTGTTTTTTTCAGACTGGTTCCCAGAAAGAAAAGGAATTCTCTCTATGAGAAGTTTTTGTGATATCCCTGAACTAAGGAATTCTATTGCTAAATCTAAGGATTTAATCTGACAGCGGTTCATCAACTGCCAGGAAGAATTTTGAGAAAGGTCATAAACAGAGATTTTAGAAAGAATTTGTACTAAGCAATTAATACAAGAATAATGGTTAAAGAAACAGCCTAAACACATTCTCCCTCTTGCACACACACAAATCTCTAGGTAGAGCACATTTAAACTAAATGTGGCCAAGAAGTAAATTAATAGTTACTGGTTGGTTACTAGATGGACTTTTTTCTATTTGTGAACACTGAAACCAATACTGATGGGAACTCTGGATCTTCTGAGATTTCAAATGTGTAAAGTTCTCACATGGTCAGTGGCAAGAGATGGCAGATCAGAATGGAGTTCGGGTGCATCTATAAGCTCTCTTTTGGAGCCACATTCCCATCTCAAAGGAAATTCCTTTTCACAAATCTTTCCCTGATAGATTCAGCTATAATGTGGTGAATCTGATTCATTCAGCTCAGGAGAAGATATTTCATGTGTGGCCTCATTCATTTGAATTCAATCATCAAAGAAACAATGAAGTTTTTAAATTAATTAAATACGTTTTTTTTTTGTTTAATAGTTTTGATTAATTCAATGGAGGTATTTGGCTTTTTCTAATTATAATAATAGGGTAGAAATGGAAATTGTGGTATTTTTTATTTTTAAAAAAATTGCAATTAAGTGACTTGCCCAGGATCACAAAGATAAAAAATAGTGTCTGAATCAGGATTTGAACTCAAGGCCTCCTCACTTCTGGGAAGGTGCTATATGCACTGCACCATTGAACTGCCCCATAATGCCTTTATCCAGAGACAACATTCCCTCACATTCAACTTTTATGAGTTATATCATTCTCCATTTGGAGCGGTTCTGCTCTACATAACCCATCACTTGCAGACTCTTTTTTCTTTTCTTATTCTATTTTGTTCTAACCTCCCATTCATTGGGTTTCCCCTTCTTCTTCACAATTATTGTGTCCTGATCTTAGATATAAGATATGCATGGAATAGAGGACTCCAAAGAGGTTTAGGGGAAAAAAAATAAGTCTTTCATAGCAATGTTTTCAGCACTCTACACAGCTGGGAATTAGGCTAAGAATGAGAGTGGGAGGATATTTTGTTTTGTGGACTCTCATCTTTTAAAGATTTTAAGGAAAGGATAGTTTCTTTTTTTCTATTCCTTTATTTCTCAAAATGGAATTTAGCATTTCTGCAACTTTGCACAAGATTTCCTTAGAGGTCACAGAACTTAACTTTAGCATTTGTCAAAACACAATTTGGAGACATCCTGTTTTACAGAACCCAGGACCCACAAACAATCTGTGCCCTGAGCTTGTCATAACAACAATCACCAATACTTGTAACTGCCAAGAATCCCTTGCATGAATAACTACCAAGTGAACTGAATCAGGTATTCTGATGTCCTGGGCTCACTAACCCTGGTTCTGCGCTCCACTGGACAACCACAATAACCCTAATAACACAGACAATTGTTAACTTACAACCTTACATTTGGGGTCCATTTATGTGTGGTTTTCATACTAAAAAACCCTACCTCTGCCATAAGCAAGTGAGCTCCCCTTCTTATGAAGGAGAACTTTGCTTGCAAATTCTTTCCTTCACTTTGAAATTGAACTTATCTTTGATTCTTAACTCTCTTTTCTCTACTCTGCTGTTGAGCTCTAGGGATCCACAGTGTAGAGGGCAGTTTGGCTAGGTTGACATACTCTAAAAAGCCACTTTCTGGCAATGAGTATGGTGAGACCTTCTGAACTCATGTCTTCCTTACATTAAAAGATCTATTTCATCTTGGATAAACCAAAAGTCCTTTGTTATTCAAAGACACTGATATTTTGCTTGAGTCCTACCTTTCCAGTCCTTTTATATTCAATCAACTCATTCAAGTAAGGTATAGATCAGCCAATCTGGCTTATTTATTATGTCTCATACAGAACATTCCATCTCCCACCTGAATGTCTTTGCACAAGCTTTCTTCCATGACTGGGACACGCTCAGTCATCTCTGTCTCTTGGAATCAAAAGTTTTCTACAAAACTCAGTTTATGAATGAACTTGTAAATGAAGCCTTTCTGGGTGCCTTTGTACTCTCAGTTAATAATGCATCCCATTTGGCTTTGAATGCACACTTCATAACTTAATAACTGTATAGTCTGATTGTCTTCATTTGTGAATGAAGTTTTTGGAGAAAGAAGAGTAATTTGTGGTATCATCGGAAAGAATTCCACAATCAGACCATCTCCAAATCCTGTAAAAGCACTAATTAGGATCTGCACATTCAGATAGCTAGAGATTAGAGAGGAGTTAGCAGCCTAGCAAAACAAGACAAGGCTTTTTATAGAGTAAATGGTGCTGATTACAACACAAGACATGTAAATATTGAGGTTACATTAGTTGTTGGCTAACATGAAGAGATCCTAAAGCCTTGAGTAAACTGTGCATACATTTAGTCACATCATATACAGAAAAGTCATTTAGGGTGGGAATGGGGCAGAGGATATTAATGTGTGATAATGATCTTATAACTAGTCTTCTTTGTCATAAGTTGACCCAAGTACAACAAAAAAGGATAATGAGCTGGTATTGCATTAGATAATAATTCAATCTGTGTTTTGCAATCAAACATCCTTCTGTACATCCTCCTGGTGCTAGTTTCTCATTGGCTGCCTTCTTTGTTATGTCTCTACCAGATGATGGGATTACCACTGTGTGGTGATTTAATAGTGTGATTATAGAACATCATGACCTGCTTATTGTTTTAGTGAGACTTGTGATTGAGGATTTCCCTCCAGTTTGGGATTGGGGGCAATGTGATTTGGCAAGATGATCTTTAAGGTTCTTGAGTTAGAAAAAAAGAAGCAAATTCAACTTTCTCATTTTTTATGGATAAAATCCCCACCTCATTTTATGGATAAGCAAACTTTAGCCCAGAAAAGGTAAATAATCAGCCAGAGAATATAAGAGAATGAAATGTCAACTGGAATATCTGCTGATTGCAAATCCATTGTTCTCCTACTCTAACTATAAGTATCCACCATCTTTATCATACTTATCTCTGTGTGCAGGCTCATTCACCCCAGCTTTCACCCATATATGTATGGATGAGGACTTTTCTCAAAGGGGGAATGACTTTTACTATATCCAACCACCCCATCCAGTTCATCCTGAAATTCCTATGGATTTCTTGGTGTGTGTGTGTGTGTGTGTGTGTGTGTGTGTGTGTGTATGGGGGAAGGAATGGAGAAAACATCCTCTTATCAAAATTCTAACTCTTAATCCTGCTCTGATTTGCTTTCTTATTTTTTTCAAAGCCCTCAATGACACCATTAACCATTGGCTATGGAATATTTCTATGAGAATGCAAATACAAAAAGAACCAATGTTGATTTAATGGAAAACAGAAGTAGCATTATCAAAATATCATGTAATAGTGTACCTATATTATTAGACCACAAACTGCCATCAATACCAGATTTATTGAAAGATGACCATTTGGTACATAGATGCAGAAACATAATGTGGTAAAGTAAGAAAAGAGTGAACCCAAGTTCCTTATGAACTTATAACTGGACTTCAAAAATGCAGGTCAGGAGTCTCTTTTGGAAACAGTCTGTTTCATTCATCACCTTTTGCTCCTTTGAGGCTTTCCACTTTCCGAGCTAGAATGAAAAAAATCACATTCTCTTATAGAATTAGACTGCATAAATAATGATATTCCTTTTGTTAAAGCAGAACCAATTTTATTTTTAGTGATACCTAAATCCTAAAGTTGGGATGGACAGCTTTCCAAATTATCAGTCTTGATTGAGCTCTGAACAAACATTAAGTTGTTTCAATTACATTTTGTTTTAAGAGCCACCAAGATCCTCAGAGCTGCAGTCTAGTTTGTGCATTGAAGCTCTAACTGCTCTTATCATAGGGGAAAGTAAGATCCTGCTTTCTCCAATAACTGACCAGAAGCTACATACATGAATTAACACTGTATTCATTTTAAAATATGTATGTACATATACCTACACAAATATATATACATACATATACATATATGAACATACCTAAATACATACATAGACACACATATAATCATGCGTTATATATATAGTATAAATATAAGGTATATATATATATATGTGACATGAGACATGTTTGTGTTTGTATGTGCATATCAAAAATTCAAAATCATTTATTTAGCACCTACTATAGGCCAAGCATTATGGTAAGGTTGGAGATATTTTTAAAAGGACAAAAGATACTTACTGTCCTCAAGAAGCTCATGGATAAAATATACAAATAATGACATATAACCAAGCTCTATTCAGAATAAAGTGAGAAAAATCAGGAGGATTAAAAGGGGTTTGGAAAGGCTTCCTCTAGAAGATATAATTTTAATTAACAAATCAAAAAATCCAGACATACCAGGAGTCCTAAATGAAGAGGGAGAGTATTCCAAGAATGGAGGACATGAAGAGAAAATGTCCAGAGTTAAGAGATGGAATAACTAGTTTCTGGCATAGCCAGGAGACTAGTATCACTGAGAGTAAGAATATGTAGCTGGGACTATTGTGTAAAAAACCTAAAAAGAGAGTGTGGTAGAAGGGAATAATTATGAAGGGCTTTGAATGTCCAACAGAATTTTGAATGTGATCTTGGAAGTAAAAGAAAGCCACTAGAGCATCAGAATCATATCTTTGGACTTCTGCTTCCAGAACATCACCTTGGTAACTGAATGAAGGATACTTAGGAATGGGAATAGATTTGAAACAGCAACCAGATATACATGTAGACCATATAATAGTTCAGGCCTGAAGTGATGAGTGTCTCTAAGAGTATGATAACAATATCAAAGCAGAGAAGGAAGCATATTTGAGAGATGTAGCGAAGATAAAAATCAATACATCTTGACTTTGCATTGTATGTGGGGAAAAGAAATAGGAAAGAATTGTAGTTGATACTATGTTGGTACCCTGGGGAATTAGGACACTGGAGGTGCCCTAGATAGTTATAGGGAAAGTTAGAAGGGAGGTCCTGCTAAGGAGGGAGATGATTAGTTGAGATCTCGATGTGCTGAATTTGAGATGTCCAGTTCAGGATTTTAAACATTCAGGTGTTTAAAAGCGAAGATTCAAGAATGAAATCATGAACACGAAAAGTGAGGATAGGAGTGATACCTCATCAGCATAGAGATGGTAGTGAAATGCACTATATAGAGCAGATTAGATCATCAAATGAAGTATTTTTGAGGGACAAGAGAAGAAGGCCAAGGACAGAAGCTTGTGGGATATTTCTGTTAAAAAAAAATCTTTGTTCTGGATTAAGATCTAGCAGAGGAGACTGGGTTGGAATAGTCTTACAGTAGATATGTATCCATATTTATACTTGGTATAAATACCAGGTATATGGTTTCTGCATTGTATGAAGCACCTGATGAGAAACTTAATCTGAAAGGCAACTTAGAGCCTTTAAGAAGTGCCTAAACTTACTTAGTAATCACGTGTCAGAGAAGAGATTTCAGCTCAGGCTCTAGTCAGCTCTCCACTCACTAAACGACCTTAGTCAAAGGACAGTTGTGTAGGGATGGATAATTAACAAATGGTCAGAAAACAGGAAGGGTTTTAAGAGTGACTTACCTCTGAGCTAAAATTTGAATGAGGAGGTGATTCTGAGAGATATAGCTGAGTGGGAAGAAATTTGTACCAAGAATAAAAAACAACTTCTAGAAGTGGAAGATAAAGATGGAGTACTAATTCTGAGGAATTTTAAATAATACAGTTTTCCTGGAAGATAGAGATCATGAAATGCAGTCATGTGGAATAAAGCTGGAAGTGTATATGAGAATCATAGAAAGAAGGATATTAAAAGTCAAGCAAGGAGTTTATATATAATTCATTAAAAATCACTGAACCAAGACATTTTGATACAGAGAAGAGCCACAAGAAGACTCGTGTTTTCAGAACATTTCTTTGGCAGCTCTTTGAAAAATGGAATGGAAAGTAGATTATGTAGGAGAGAACTTTTCTAATTAGAAAATTATATGGTTCATTAATGCTAAAAGTAAAAGACTATTTGGATAGAAGGGGAAATTATTATCTCCAATTTGTAATTAAAGAAGGCCTTAACATCTCCACTCAAATTCCAAAGTAGTAAAACAAATGCAAAATCGTTGTTAGTCAATTTGAAAAAAAAAATCCTAGGTGTTTCAAGTGATTGGATGAAAGAAGATGCAGCCATACATAAAACTCCTTTTCATAGGCTTGAAGAATCAGATTCATATCTGTCTAAGTCAGTAAGTCATTTTGGAATGATACATTCTAGTAGAATACCACACAGGGCAATCTAGGAGGGAGAGAGAGAGAGAGAGAGAGAGAGAGAGAGAGAGAGAGAGTTGTCTTTCAGAAGAGAAAAAAAGAGAATTTTCCCATTTTCCTACCATTAAGCATGGGAGAATCTAGTGAACTCTGAAAATGTCAAAACTTCAAGGTCCCCATGAGTGTTCGTGACAGTGTCTAAAAGCAGTTTAAAAAAAAAACACATCTAGTGTGAGTTCACATTTTAGTCATATTTGGTATGTACTCAAAAGTAGATATTTTAAGGCAGAATGTGACCCCAGTTTGAGAACCCATTTCTTGAACACAATGCTTCTTTTCCCTGTTAAGTAAATACTCTTTCTAAAACTTGATATTCTTTACTAAAAATCCTTTTTAAAAATGTTGGCTGGCAATCAATGAAGAACACACTAGTGTCATGGTATGATCTAGAAGCATTTTAGGTATGAATTCTAAGGACCTCAGACTTACTTCTGAGGAATCTGAGGTGTTCCCCCTTCTAAGGACCAAAGTTAACAACACAAATGGGAGTTGTACCATTATTGAAGAGAGAGATATTCATTTCCATAAGCTTATTACAAATTTCTGCCCCAAATATTTGGGGTTAAAATCAGAAAAACTTTTCAATTTTTCCAGAGCAAATGTTCTAATTATCTTCCTGCTATAACTATTTCTTAGGTTTGGTCTTGAGCATATCCCTTCTATAGCTTAAAGAATTCAGCTTCAGTATCTTCAGTTTATTTAGTCCTTCTTCAAGGATGATCTTTTTTTGAGATAAATGGATTCTGTCCAGCCCACTCCCACACAATCTCCAACATTTTGATTCCATCTTTACCTGCCCTTGGTCAATTTCTTGCTCTAACTTCTGGTTATTAGTGGTGGACAATATGGGTAGTTATCACCCATTGGAGCTTCCAATAAAATAATGACAAATGAAATACATTTATGAAATGCACACTAAATCTAGACACACTACCAGATGCAGTGAAGATACAAAAGCAGTGGAGATAGAAGTGATTTTAATCCAACTTCTTCTTTTAACAATCAAAGAAACAGACCCAGAATCATTATATTACTTGCCTGAAAATGTGCAGTAAATAGCAGAGATAGAATTGAAATCCCAGGTCCTCTGACTCAAATGCAATTGTCCTTGCCTAATTTCACTAAATAAACACTTACTACATCAGATTTGGAATATTTCATTTACTGACAGACTCAGTAGTTGGTTAGCTGAACAGGTGGGTTTTTTCCTCCTTTTTTTATTCATTGAGAAAAGATATATTTGAAATGAAAGTCATGTACAATACAAACAAAAGATATCAATTAATCGTTTAAACATAAAAAAGAGTGAAAGAAGATATCCAACAAAAACGGACTGAGAAAAAAGTAGCAAAAGAAACAAAGAAAAAAAGATTAAAGGAAATTAAGGAAAAAGAAGATGATGCAAGATGGAAAAAAGATTCATTGAAACATATAGGAAAATCTCAATAGTAAACTCATATACACCAAATAGTATTTACAGTAGTAAATAGAAAGTGAATTTGTGTATGTGTGTATATATATATATATATATATATATATATATATATTTATATATGGCACATCAAATTTCCCTTCTACAAACTAAATACATCTAACAAAAATAAACAGAAATAAGTTAAAAGATGAATGTAATTTCAGAAAAGTTAGATATAATAGCTTTCTGGAGAAAAATTGAATGGGAATAGAAAAGAATGTACTCTTTTTTTCAATGGTAAGCAACACTCATACAAAAATTGACCATGCCTCAGGGAATAAAAATCTCCAATCAAATGTAGAGTAGCAAAAATGTTAAATACATCCTTTTAATATCATAATTCAATAAGCAGTCATGGGAAGAGAGAGATTAAAAATTAAGTGGAAACTGAGCAAAATAATCCTTAAGAATCAATAGGCCAAAATACAAATCATAAAAACAATCAATATTTTCATTAAAGAGAATGATAACTATAAAACAACATACCAAAATTTAATGGATGCACCCAAAATTGTACTTGTGAAGAAAACTTATATTTCAATTATATTTGATCAATAAAATAAAGAACAAATCAAAAAATTGGGCATGCAGTTAAAAATAACTTGAAAATGAAAACACTAAAAATCCCCAAATAATTATCCAATTAAAAATACTGAAAATCAAAGGAGATATTAATAAAAGTGAAAGTAGGAAAATCCTAGAACTAATAAATAGAATTAACAGCAGGTTTAATTTTTTTTTAAAGTAGAAAAAAAAACTATGGGATAATTAGCTCAAAAAAAGAGAAGAAAACCAAATTACCAGTATCAAAAATGTAAGCAGTAGATTAACCAATAATGAAGAAGAAATTAAAGTGCTCATTAGGAGCTATTTTGCCCAATTATCTGTCAATAAAACTGATAATCTAAGAAAAATGGATTTATGTTTGCATAAATATAAATTGTCCAGGCAAAACAAAAGCAAAAATAGATATAATTCAAAGAGACAAGGACGAAAACTACATTTTGCTAAAAAGGTGTAATTGACAATGAAGTAATATCAATCATAAATATATATGAACAAAATGATAAGCTTTCACATTCTTTTTAAAAATTTAAATGATTTACAGAAGGAAATAGGTAGTAAAACTATAATAGTAAGAAACTTCAATTTTCCCCTCTCAGCATTAAAAAGCAAATTCATCATAAAATAAATAAGAAATAAAAGGGCCAATATCACTTTTGAATGCCAAAGACAAACATGGTAGTAGGCAGTTTAATGATATGCCTTTGGAAGAGGGATCTTCTTGTGTGGTTAACAATCCAAGCAAAGTGGACTTTACAAAAAGAAGTGAGCTCACTTAAAGGCCGAAAGTGATATGTCACTCTTAGACTATCCCTGTGCCCAAAATACCTTCAATCTTGGGAAGCTTAAAAAAATATTTATTTCCACCCAAATCAGAGCTAATTGGATGGAATAGCAATACCTAGAATGAAGAGAATGTTATTCCTATCTTCCATCAATCCTGCCCTTGAGAGACTGAATTAAAAAATAATCAAGGAAAGAAGGACTGAGAGAAGAAAGGAAGGACTGAAGGACTGAAGGAAGGAAGGAAGTTAAGAAGATGAAAAGAATTTTAGGAAAGTTAGCTGTGAAAGGTCTCTGAAGAAAAATTAAGGAAAAAAGAAATACCTTTTTCTCAGCAGTACATAAACTATACAAAAATGGACTACACTTAGGCATATAAACCTTGCCATCAAACAAAGAAATATTAAATGTATCCTTTTAAGAAAATAATGCAATAAAATTATATTCAAAAATATATTAAATAAATACAACATACCCCAATAAAGGGTCCTGGTAGTAGACTAAAAACTAACTTGAAACAAAAACAAATCCTAAAGAATGAATAGGTCAAAAAGCAAATCACTTAAAATATCAACAATTTCTTCCACAGAATGACAATATCAAAATTTGAAGAATTCAGTAAAGGTTAATAGTTTGGGGAAAATGTATATCTATCAATGCTTACAAAAAAAATATACCAGAGAAAAAGCAAGTCAATGAATTGCACTTGCAAATAAAAAAATTTAAACAAACAAATTAAAAATTCTGAACTAAATACAAAATTAGAAATCCTGAAAAACGAAATAAAATTTAAAAAAGGATTAATAAAATTAAAATCAAAGGAAAATTGATAAAATAGAAAACCTTTGAACTAAAAAAACTAAAAGATGGTTTTATAAAGAAAACTAACAAGAGTAAAGCTAAATTTGTAGTTTAAAAATGAAAAAGAGTAAATTCACCACCAATAAACAGCAATTAATGCAATTATTGAGAGCTATTTTGCCCAATTATATGCGAATAATTATAAATGTAATGGATGAATATTTACAAAAATTTTAATTGCTTACATTAACAGAAGATGAAATAAACATATCTACAATCCTATCTTTTAAAGTTGAATTGAACGATCCATTATATTCCCCAAGAAAACTTTCCAGTACAAGCTGGATTTACAAGGGATGATTTTCAAACATTAAAAAACAACTAATTTCAATACTATAAAAACTATTTTAAAAAATACAGAAAGGGTCTTACCAAATTCCTTTTCTGACTCAAATAAAATATAATATTTAAGCTAAATGCTGAAAAAAAATCTGAAAAAATCATAGGCCAATTTCCCTAATGAATACTGATTCAAAATTTTAAAATAAAATACTAGTTACATTACAATAATATAACACAAGGATCACACACAATAACCAGATGGGATTTATACCAGAAATTAGAGGTTGGTAGAGGATTATCAAAACCATTATTATCAATAACAAAACCAACAAAAATCAGATGATACTTTTATATTTGCAGAAAGACCTTTTAACAAAATACAATCCATTGAAAAGAAACCCATACTAGAAAGCAAAGGAAAAATGGAACTTTCCTTAAAATGATGAATATAATCAAAAATCATTAGCAAGCTGCATCCAAAATGAAAATAGAGGCTTTCTCAATAATATCAGGGATGAAACAAGGATGAACATTATCTCCATTATTATTTAATACGATACTGGAAATGTTAACTATAGCAATAGAAAAAAAGAAATTGAAGGAATTAGAATAGCAATAAGGAAATTAAATGAGCACTTTTTGTGGGTGATATGATGGCATTCTTAGAGAATCCTAGAAAAATCAACTGAAAGGGAAGTTTTAAACATTAATTTTAGCAAAGTCACAGGATTTAAAATTAACTCTTCTAAAGAAACAGCATTTCTATACATTATCAACAAAGCCCAATAGCAAAAAAAAAAAAAAAATCCATTTAAAATAATGAATATAATATAAAATATTTGGGTGTCGGGAATGCTTCAATAGGGATTAGTGTAGCAGAGAGTCTACTCTGCTAAAAGAATATACCTATTAAGAAACTGCCTGAATTCAGTTTGATTCTCCCCATCCCAATCCTCTTGTGGCCTGAGAGAGAGAAAAGAATCCACGTGACTTGAACTCTTCTGGTTACATAATATATGAGATTGTTTAAATTTTCAGTTTGTACAGCAATAATTCCTATTGAAATCTCAACATCTCATACTGGGTTACTCTCTAGACATATAAAAACGGGCACTTTAGGCCTTTAGATTCCCTTGAATCAGTGACCCATTCATTGTTCTATCTCCTAAACTTATATTGTTAAACAAAGATCAAGAAAATCATGCAACCATTCTGTTTGCATGTATATATATATATATATATATATATATATATATATATATATATGTAAATGAGAAAAGTTGCAGGAATCATTTCTGCTTTAGGAAGTCTACTTTTGTTGCAGCTGTATGGCCCAAGGAATAGAGCACCAACACAGAAGTCAGGAAGACATTAGTGTTCACATGCAGTCTCAGAGACTTAATACTTACTAGTTGTGTGACCCTTTACCCTAAATGCCTCACCAAAAAAAGGAAGTAAAATTTCCAATTTAGTTTTTTCTTTATTAAAAGAAAAAGAAAAATACCATGCATTTTAACTTCTGTCTCCTATACACTTACACTTTTATATTCTGAAGCCTCCATTCATTTCCCTTTTCACTGGCATATCTGTTTTTAGCACACAACAATTGTTAATTGGCCATTTACATTTTCCCATGTATACAGAGGTATCCCAGTTGCACTTAGAACGAAAACATTTACCCTTATACTTTTTACACCTCTTAGGGTGACCAAGTTCACCATATCCTGTTGAAAGAAGAAAAATATGTTTTAAAAATCTTTATAAACCCATAGAAATAGAGATAATCTGTTATAATCTGAATCATAGATTAGCAAATTCATTCATTAATTTGATTTTTTAAAAAGGTAATCCAACCATAAAGAATGTTATATGGTATAATTGGGGGGAAAATCTTGGTCTCGATAATAGAACTGGTTTTCACTCCTAATGTTCAAAAACAGTGTAACTTTGTGATTCTCACTCTTTGAGCCTTTATCCTATTACCTATAAAATGGGAGCCATCTTACTCTAACTACCTCTAACTAAAGACTAAACTACCTTAAAAGATTGGAAGAAGAATAAAATGGGTATAGAGACTGCACCTGAGTTTTCACTGGTATAGCATGTCTAACCATGTCTCAGTCCTACTCAGTAAACTTTCATATCTCTCATTACTTCTAGATAGAGAGCTAGACCTAAAATCAAAAATGCCAGAGCTCTCACATGACTTCAGACAAATATTTGAGCTTTGCTGTCTTGGATAAGTCACTTAATCTTGGTTTTCCTTAGCCTTTTCATTTGTAGAATGACACTAATAAATAGAAAAAAAAAATTTTTAAATCTTAAAACAGGGGAAACTAGATGGTACTGTGAATAGAGCCCTGGTCCTAGAGTCAGAAGGTCCTTGGTGCAAATTTGGCCTCAGACACTTGACACTTAGTAGGCTGTGTGATCCTAGACAAGGCACTTAACCATGAGTGCCACACCAAAAAAAGGAGAAGGAGAAGGAGAAGGAGAAGGAGAAGGAGAAGGAGAAGGAGAAGGAGGAGGAGCAGGAGGAGGAGCAGGAGAAGAAGGAGGAGCAGGAGAAGAAGAAGAAGAAGAAGAAGAAGAGGAAGAAGAAGAAGAAGAAGAAGAAGAAGAAGAAGAAGAAGAAGGAGGAAGAAGAAAGAAGAAGGAAGAAGAAAGAAGAAGAAGGAAGAAGAAGAAGGAAGAAGAAGCAGAAGAAGAAGAAGGAAGAAGAAGTAGAAAAAGAAGAAGAAGAAGAAGAAGAAGAAGAAGAAGAAGGAAGAAGAAGAAGAAACAATAACAACAACAAAGAAAGAAAAAACTTAACTTAAAAATGCTAACTATCCCTGCCAAACAGCAAAAAAGACTCAGATTCCTGATTGATTAAAAATTAAGAAAACTAGTTCCTTTGCCACTAGAAAATAATTTTATGGATATTAGAAAAAAACTGAGTATTTGGATTAGGGATCTTAGCAATTATCTAAACTATTCCCTTTAATTTTATAGATAAGGAAACTGAGGCTCATGGTGGAAAAAGGGGATTGATAGGCCCACAAATCATTAAATACCTTAACTAGGATCTCAGTTCAAGTCTTCTGACTCCTAAGGGAAAGGGTGTATCTTTAGAATACAGTCTGTTGCATCTCAACGTTTTTTCATAAGCAACCTAATGATAATGCTGTCAGTACAAAAAAAAAAAAATTAGTTTGTGGGGACAAAGAAACTGAAGCAGTTTTACTTCATTTGTAAGACAAAAGAATAGTGTTTGGAAGAAATAAGTTCTTAGTAGCTCTGACCAGGAATAGAGTATAAGGGGAAAAAATAGAAGATTTTGTAAAAAGTGAGATGAAGGGAGCAAGAGGTATTATAAATTGTTCAATAACCAAGTATTTCTTAAATATCTACTATGTCCTAGAAATTATACATATAGTGCATCATGATTCAGTAGGAAAACTTTTTTCCTCCACTTGGATGCATGACTTCTGAGTTTGAATCTAAGCTTTGCGACTCATCTTGTACAGGTTGGTGACTTCAATTTTCTCATCTATAAAATGGAGTAGAGGCTTTGCTAGTTGGCTTCTCAAATCTCTCCAACACAGGATCTTACAAATCTGGTGTGATTCTGAAAATATATTGGATCTATCTTACTCCAAGCTGTCCTATCTTTTTGTACTTTTGAAGAGTTTTTTAAATGCATAAACATCTCTCAATGAAGGATCTCTCAGATTAGCCTTTCCTCCTAATGGCCATAAGTGAAACATTATCTACTTTGTTCTCATAATAAGCTCCTTGAACTAAGTGTTTATATGTAGCTTTTCCCTTAATCTTCCTTAGTATTAGAGAGGTCCCAACACTTCTCCAAATGCCATCTAGTCAGAACATCTGGAGGACCTTTATTGAGCTCATTCTCCATATTCATAGTGCTATCTCTTTATAGGTCAGTCTGCTCCTTACCTGTACAGTAAGTGATCACAAAGAGCACTATGAAGACCAGGTGGAATATCCTCATGATCTGTTGACTGGAACCAGAAAATTATAGATACACTGAGGAAAAGTCAACTAAAGAGAGACTAGAAGTCCATAAGACAAGTGAGGTCAGAACTAACTAGAACTCTGTTATCCTTTACTGGCTTCACTTCACCTCCTACACAGAATCTAACAGAAGGAAATTTTTCAAGACACTGGAATGCCCATGTATATATTTATGGCTAGCGGATTACCCAATAGGGAAGGAACATAGAGATTTTTAAAAGGAAGTGTTGCCATTCACACTAAAATTATAAACAATCACACATATTATGCAACCAGAAAAGAGTCCAAGTCATGTGGACTCTTTTCCCACCCACTGGCCACAAGTGAATTAGGATGGGAAGGACAAAGTTGAGTGATTTGGCTCAGACAGCTTCTGTCACAATTTCTTTCTATAATGGAGTCTCTGATTAAGCCAAGTCAATAAAATAAAAATGGAAAACCTACCTAAGCAAATTTACTTATTCAATGTTATGATCAAACTAATAAAAATCACTTTATAGGGGTAAAAATAATAAAAATATAGATCCGGAAGAACAAAAAGTTAAGGATATCAAGAAAATAAATGAAAAAATATTTGAAGACAGGTGGCCTAGCCATATCAGATTTCAAACCAAGTAATACCTTACCTGTCAAATTTATCAGAAGTAAAAGAATTCAAGACTAAACAAATAATAGAGATTACAAGATGTAAATTGAATAATTTATTCATATTGCATTAAAAAAATTTTTACACAAACAAAACTAATGCATCCAAGATTAAAAAGAAAGCAGAATGTTAGGAAAAATTTGCAACAAATTTCTCTGATAAAAGCCTCATTTCTCAAATAAATAGAGGACCATATCAACTATATAAGAATACAACTCATTCCCCATTTTAAAAAATGTGGTCTAAAATATGAACAGGAAGTTTTCAAACAAAGAAATCAAAGCTATATAAAGTCACATAATCATATTCTAAATCATTTTTGATTAGAGAAATAGAAATTAAAACAGTGATGAGGAAAAACTTCTTCTTATCAGACTGACTAATATTATAGAAAAGGAAATCAATACTATTAAAGGAGAAGTGAATGAAATTGAGACACTCATTCACTCTTGGTGGAGTTGTGGTCTAATCCAATCATTATGATGAGATGCAAATAATGAAGTTAGTGGTAGTTGTGATGAGGTGTGAGAATTGGGGTGGGAAATCCCTTCTGATCAACACAGGTCTTATGCTAAAGAATTCACAAACTCAAAATCTGTGGGGCAAAAGGGATTTATTGGAATTGAGAAGCCAGCTTTGCTAGGAAGACAGACTTCTTAGTGGGCAAAAGGTAGTTAGGAAGAGAGCAAAGGTTTATACTGAGAAGAGCATATTGAGCATATACCTGTGGGCAAAAAAAAGTCCTGGCAGGTCAGCTTGCTAAGAAGGCTGCTTCCTTGGCAAGCATAATCCTGTTTAGGACTTCTGTGAAGAATCAAGGTTCAGAGGTGTCTTTTATCAGCCATCTGAGACTCCAGCTTTAATTCAAAATTGAAGGAGATTACCTCAATTATTGACAATGCCATGGACTTAGATCTCTAATTGAAAAGAGATTACTTATCTTGGGAGTTTTGAGCTACTGGGAGTAGTTGCAGACTAATCTTCAACTCACTAGAGGGTACGACCATATCCCTGGCCTGATCTCCAACTGAGTGAGATGACCTAACTGGGCTTTATGAGGGTGGGCCTCTTTCAGAGGAGACTTTGGACAGTTTCAGGCTTCACCCCCATCATTTCTCCCAAAAAAAATCTGTTTATTTCAATTATGTAAAATAATTTGGAACTATGCTCCAAAGACTAAAACTGCAAATACTCTTCAACCCAACAATACTATTACTAGTTCTGTATCTCAAAGACATCAAAAAAGAGGAAAGCATGTACTTATACAAAAAATATTTATAGCCACTCTTTTTTCACAAGACAAAGAAATTGAGAAGATGATATCAAGTAGGAAATGGCTAAAGAACTTGTATATAACTATAATAAAAATCTAATGTGTTATAAAAAATGAGCATGAAGAATTCAAAATGTGGAAAGACTTATATGGACTGATGCAAAGTGAAATTAGCAAAACCAGGAGAAAATTGTATACAGTAACAGGAATATTATACTAATTTTGAATAACAATGACTCTCAGGAATACAGTGAATGTCCCAAGAAAATTCCAAAAATTCATGATTTAAAAAAAAATTGGCATCCACTTACAGAGTGTAAAGGGCTGAAACTCTGAATAAGTGCACTGGAATCAGACAACAGAGTACTTAAGGCTAATTACTTATTGGACAATATTCTATTAGCATATGCTTGGAAAAATGGCCCTTCTCACTATTCCATGCTGGCTCGATCTTAGACAGAGAATCATAAGAAAATTAGAGGGTGGAGTGAGACAAGCCAGAGTCACTTTGGAGGCAGACAAGGAGAAGGGAGCAGTTTTGTCATTCCCCTCCACTACTCCCCCTAAAGATCAAGGACTTTTGCTTATCCTGACTCCAGCTGATTCTGAGGCCTCCAGGGAGCTAACCCAGACTTCACAACAGAGAACAAAGCAATAAATCCTAAATGCAAATTGAAGCATGTCTTTTATTTTTTAAAGTTTTTTTTCTATTTTGTTCTTTCTTTTTGTAATTTATGTTGTTGTTTACAACATGAGAATTATGAAAATGTTTTAAAAACAAAAAAATAAATGTTAAAAAATTTTCATATAATTTGGAAAAAAATTAATAAAATTCTGTTTAAAAAAGAAAGGAAAAAATTGTAAATGACTGAGAGTTTTGGATTTCATACATTTGAAATGTTTTTCTTTATTTCATTAATCCTGTTTCCAAGAAGCTTACATTTAAATGAGTGGGAATAGCTCTGTATTTGTCAATTGTAAATGGAATTAATTGTTCCCCACCAAATATTTCTTGAGGATAATCACAAGGACAAACTGCAGTAACAATGAAAATCCTGTATCCCAGAGGGATCATCAAAAAAGGGATAAGGACCCATATATACAAAATGTTTGTAGCAGACCTTTTTGTAGTGGCAAGGAACTAGAAACAATGCATTTCTATCAGATATGGAATGGCTGATTAAGTTATGGCATATGAATGTAATGGCATATTATTGTTCTATAAGAAATGATCAGCAGAATGATTTCAAAAGGCCTGGAGAGACTTACATAAACTTATACTAAGTAAAGTAAGTAGAACCAAGAGAATATTGTGAACAACAACAAGATTATGTGCTGATCAGCTCTGATGGACTTGACTCTTTTCAAGAATAAGGTCATTCAAGTCAGTTCCAATAGACTTATTATGGAGAGAGCCATCTGCATCCAGAGGGAGGACTGTAGGGACTGAACATGGATCACAACATAGTATTTTAACCTTTATGTTATTTGCTTTTTTTCTCATTTTTTTTCTTTTTGATATGATTATTTTTATTCAGTATGATAAATGTGGAACTATGTATAGAGGAATTGCACATATTTAATATATATTGGATTATGACCAGCAGGATGAATACAGAGAGGCTTGGAGAGACTTACATGAACTGATGCTAAATGAAATGAGCAGAACCAGGAGATCATTATATACTTCAACAACAATACTATAAGAGGATGTATTCTGATGGAAGTGGATATCTTCGGCAATGAGAAGATCCACTTCAGTTTCAATTGATCGGTGGTGAGCAGAATCAGCTACACCCAGCAAAAAGAACACTGGAAATCAGT
Organism: Sarcophilus harrisii; assembly: GCF_902635505.1. NCBI lineage: Eukaryota > Metazoa > Chordata > Mammalia > Dasyuromorphia > Dasyuridae > Sarcophilus > Sarcophilus harrisii. The sequence continues at coordinate 169,723,746 of NC_045427.1, forward strand.
GTGGGCTGCTTACATTTTTGTTTTTCTTCCCAGGTTATTTTTACCTTTCTAAATCCACTTTTCATGTGCAACAAGAGAACTGTATAAATATACATACATATATTGTATTTAAGATATACTTTAACATGTTTAACATCTATGAGACTGCCTGCCATTTAGGGGAGGGGGTGGAAGGAAGGAAGGGAAAAATTGAAACAGAGTGTTTGCAAGGGTCAATGTTGAAAAATTACCCATGCATATGTTCTGTCAATAAAGAAGCTATAATAATAAAAAATTATATATTGGATTACTTGCTATCTAAGAGAGTGGAGTAGAAGAAAGAAAGGAAGAAAAATTTGGAACACAAGGTTTTGCATGGGTGAATGTTGAAAACTATCTTTGAATGTGTTTTGAAAATAGAAAGCTATTTTTTTTTTTGAAAAAATATCTTGGGGTTTCCTGGCTAAATTTCTTTCTAAAAAAAAAAAAAAAAAAAAACCTAAAACCACTCTGACTGTCATTGATTGACCAAGAATAGGTCTTAGGCTAGGTTCTAATTGGTCATTGTTTGGGTCCCAAATGACTAAGAGCGGATATAAATAGCATTTGTTTCTATTTTGACCAAAGATCCTGAGAGTTTTCTGCTTCCAAATTTATTGATTTAGATTTTTTTAAACTAGGTTAAAGCAGCCATTCTTTGGCCACTACTTAGTCTTAATCACTGAAAGAGTGTGGTCTCAACCAAACTGAGAATTGTAAAAGACCTTAATTTCCCAGGGCCAAGGTCTCTCACTGTCTCCAAGACCATCTCCAGTCCTCCTGATTTATTCTAGTCACTAGACCTATATGACTCTTATTTTTATATACTTTTTTATTTACAAGTTATATGCATGGGTAATTTTACAACATTGACAACTGACAAACCTTTTGTTCCAATTTTTCCCCTCCTTTTCCCCATCCCCTCCCCCCACAGCAGGTTGACCAATACATGTTAAATATGTTAAAGTATAAATTAAATACAATATAAGTATCCATATCCTAACAGTTATTTTGCTGTAAAAAAAGAATCAGACTTTGAAATAGTGTACTATTACTATTAGCCTGTGAAGGAAATCAAAAATGCAGGGGACAAAAATAGAGGGATTGGGAATTCTATGTAATGGTTCTTAGTCATCTCCCAGAGTTCTTTCACTGGGTGTAGCTGGTTCAATTCATTCCTACTCTATTAGAATTGATTTGATTCATCTTCATTGTTGAAGAGGGCCATGTCCATCAGAATTGATTATCATATGGTATTGTTGTTAAAAGTATATAATGATCTCTTGGCCCTGCTCATTTCACTCAGCATCAGTTCATGTAAGTCTCTCCAAGCCTTTCTGAAATCATCCTGCTGGTCATTTCTTACTGAACAATAATGTTCCATAACATTCATATACCACAATTTATTCAGCCATTCTCCAATTGATGGGCATCCACTCAGTTTCCAGTTTCTGGCCACTACAAACAGGGCTGCCACAAACATTCGTGCACATACAGGTCCTTTTCCCTTCTTTATGATCTCTTTGAAATATAAGCCCAGTAGAAACACTGCTGGGTCAAAGGGTATGCACAGTTTGATAACTTTTTGAGCATAGTTCCAAATTGCTCTCCAGAATGGCTGGATGTGTTCACAATTCCACCAACAATGTATTAGTGCCCCTGTTTTCCCACATCCCCTCCAACATTACCCATTATCTTTCCCTGTCATTCTATCCAATCTGACAAGTGTGTAGTGGTATTTCAGAGTTGTCTTAATTTGCATTTTTCTGATTAATAATGACTTGGAGCATCTTTTCATATGACTAGAAATAGTTTCAATTTCTTCATCTGAGAATTGTCTGTTCATATCCTTTGACCATTTATCAATTGGAGAATGGCTTGATTTCTTATAAATTAGAGTCAATTCTCTATATATTTTGGAAATGAGGCCTTTATCAGAACCTTTGACTATAAAAATGTTTTCCCAGTTTATTGCTTCCCTTCTAAACTTGTCTGCATTAGTTTTGTTTGTACAAAGACTTTTCAATTTGATAATAATCAAAATTTTCTCTTTTGTGATCAGTAATTATCTCTAGTTCTTTTTTGGTCATAAATTCCTTCCTCTTCCACAGGTCTGAGAGAAAAACTATCCTATGCTCTTCCAATTTGTTTATAATCTCATTCTTTATGTTTAGGCCATGAACCTATTTTGACCTTATCTTGGTGTACGGTGTTAAGTGTGAGTCAATACCTAGTTTCTGGCATACTAATTTCCAATTTTCCCAGCAATTTTTGTCAAATGGCGAGTTCTTATCCCAAAAACTGGGGTCTTTGGGTTTGTCAAACACTAAATTATTAAAGTTATTGGCTGCTTTGTCCTTTGAACCTAACCTATTCCATTGATCAATTAATCTATTTCTTAGCCAATACCAAATGGTTTGGTAATTGCTGCTTTATGATATAATTTTAGATCTGGTACAGCTAGATCATCTTCATTTGATTTTTTTTTTCATTAATTCCCTTGAAATTCTTGGCCTTTTGTTTTTCCACATGAATTTTGTTGTTATTTTTTCTAGGTCATTAAAATAGTTTTTTGGGAGTTTGGTATAGCACTAAATAAATAGATTAGTTTAGGTACTTTTGTCATCTTTATTATATTTTCCTCTCCCTATCCAAGAGCATTTAATATTTTTCCAGTTGGTTAGATCAGATTTAATTTGTGTGGAAAGTGTTTGTAGTTTTGCTCATAAAGATTTTCCCTTGGCAGATAGATTCCTAAATATTTTATACAATCAGTAGTTACTGTAAATGGAATTTCTCTTTGTAACTCCAACTGTTGGATTTTGTTAGTGATATATAAGAATGTTGATGAATTATGTGGGTTTATTTTGTATCCTGCACCTAGATGATTTGAGGAGAAAGTGAGGCTGGTGACCTTGCACAGCCCTCCCTCAATCAAATATAATTCACTTGCATGCATGGCAACACTTCTCTGATGTTATCCTTCTCTTCAAAAACAAAGGGCAAATAACAGCAAAGGTTAATCAAAATTTCTCATGCATCAGGACCAGATTGCATACAGATGGGGAAAAAAAGTAAATGAAAAAATAACTGTATTTACAAGAGTATTAATCTATCTATTTGGGGAAACATCATTGAAATAGAAAAACAAATACAAAGTGGTTATTAGTTCAGGCCTGTTAGAGACACACCAGTCAACTCAAACAAAAATACTAACTTGAAGTCAGAGAGCCTTCCTATCAAGTAAAAACCTTTGACAAACTAAGGAGTCACCTAACTTTTCTTGCTCTGGCAATAAGTCAATCAGTCAAACAAACAGGAAAGCATCAGTCTTGAAAACAAAAGATCCAAGAATTCCAGAGGATTCACAATCACTGTTAGCTCTAAAAATACCATAAAACTCATGCAGTTTATCACAATTGCAGTTATTTCTGAAAAATAAAATAATAATAAAACAAAACCAAAGAGATAACAGTGGTCAAAAGCACACAGACTTCCTTATTCCATTGGAAAAGGGAAACTAAACAAATGTATCAGTCTCCTCTAATAGATGACTCCCTCTAATGTGAGCAAATCTCAATAAATGTACTAGTGGTTACACAAGGAACTGTAGCCCTGACGAGGAGGATTAAAAGCAACAATGAGAAAAGTCTGATTGATGGCAAAGCTTTCTAACATTGCCAGAGCAAGAAAAGTTAAGGGACGCCTTAGTTTGTTAAAGATTTTCACTTGAGAAAAAGGCTCTCTGACCGCAAGGGAGTATTTTTGTTTGAAGTGACTGGTGAGTCTCTAACAAGCCTGGACTTATAATCACTTTGCAATTTATTTGTCTTTTTCAATGATGTTTTCTGAAATAGATATGTAAGACTATGAATGTCACAGTTACTTATTTCAAAAAGCTGAGAGTTTCATTACTTGAGGTTTTCTATACTAATAGAATATCAGTCTTGACATTTAAAATGGAAAATCAGTCCAAAGTAAAGGTTAGTAAAAGGTGGGGAAAGAGCATACTTTAAGGTGGGCAGAGATGGGGGGAAGAAGAGGGAGAAGACAGACAAGCTAATGGACTATAAAGGACCAAATGATAAGAAAAGGCCTCATGTAAAAGGTGGCACTTGAGCTGTGTTTTGAAATAATGTAGGGATTCCAAGAGGCAAAGATAGAGAAACACATCTCAGACATTGGAGAATCATGCAAGGGCAGACATATTGGAAATGCAATATCCTATACACTGAAAATTAAACAAGCTAGGTTGGCTTATTATCATTTCTCATTGAGCTGCTTATGTTTGATATAACATAATTGTGTCCCCTGATCTTTGTGAAGGGTGGGCCACGTGGCCTGGGGAAATTCTTTAAAATGATCCCACCGACCTAAATCTCCCTTGGGAAAGCAATCTGGTTCTCATGGGAATCTCCCACACCTAATTGATCTGATAATCACTTTGGTCTGGGGAACCAATCACTACCCTTTATTGAATTGAAAATTAGCCCTTAATCTCTCCCTAGCCCAAGACTATAGAAATCTAATATAATCAAAGGCTGTACTCCAAACCTTTGCTAATTTCCTGTCAGGATTTGGCCCACTGTTTCTCAGTTTAAATCATCTTTGCCAAAAAATATCCTACCTTTGCTAAATTCTTCTTTGGAACTGGCCCTCTGGGAAGTTGTTTCCCAGTGCAATAAACCCCTTTTTTTTTTTGCCGAAAACTTCGCCTGCAGATCGGGATTGCAAATTCTTTCACAAAAATCTGTGATACCAGACTGGAAACTCCATTGCTGTTAGGGTTTCTCTCATCCCTCATTTCTCACACTTCAACATTTGGTGGCCCGTACAGAGATCCCCAAAATTTTAGCTGAGGTAAGCCTCTTCTTGCCACTGATGTCTGTTCTACAGCAAAGGACACCCAAATACCCCAGAAGGTTTGGGCTGTTGGGAGCTTTATGCTCAGCAGACTGAGGGACACCTTGACTTGGGTACACCTAGACTTGGAATTCCTTTGTCTTTTAGCAGAAATATCCTTAATCAGGGAACTTCTATCACCTGTCTCCCTCTCTAGTGCCTCTCTGAGAGGACGGGGCTCTATAGAATCTGGGAAAATCTAAGGACCTCATGTCTAACAATTTCTTTAACTCTCTTCCCCTCACCTCCTGAACCATATCCTGAGACTTCCCAGCCCCCACTTCTGAATCCCTCTGATACAAGGAATGGAACCCTTTTCTCCTCTTCAGGATCCTGATTCAGCCACCCCTTCTAACCTCTGCACCTGAGAGAAGCAACAGACTCTCAGGGAAAGACACTCAGAGTACAGGTGCCTTTTTCATTGCCAAATCTCTCCCAGACTAAGGCCATTACTCTGAGGCCCCCACCAACTTTATTGAAGGGTCTATGGCCAATGCCCTCCAATTTGATCTTTCATGGGGACATGTTGATAGTAAACAATCTGCCCTAGATATATGGAGGAATCTGCAGAAGTCAACTTTGGGGCCTCAAACTTCTTCAACTCAGCTGTTAGAAACAGCTTTTGGAGTCTGTAATAATAGGGACCAAACTGCAGCAGAGGAAAAAGACCACAGAGTTAAAGCGAGAAATGGAGAATAGTTCCAAATTTTAGCTGCTGCCTTATCAGGGAACTATGGGAGTTCATGCATCAGGTGTCATGGATAGGGCCATCGAGCCCAAAACTGTCCTCAGAGAAAACTCCCCTGTTCTTGCCCCAAGTGCAACCAGGAAGGGAACTCCCCACAGGAGACAAGCTGTCCCCCAATGCCCTGCTCTCCTTCAGTAGTTTGGGGCTCAGTCAAGCTCCCCCTCACTCCACCACAACAGCTGAACCCCAGGTGGTCAGTAAGACCATTGAATTTCTTTTTGATATGGGAGCTTCTCTTTCCATCTTGCTTCAACACTCTGGTCTCACTCCCCCCCTCCTCCCATAGAATGGAGATTAAAGGGAAACTTAAGAATTGTTTTGAGACCTTCCCTCTGCCTTGCCAGTTTGGTGACCTATTGTTTAAATACTCCTTTCTTATTATACCCTCCTAGCCTGCTCCCTTATTGAGGAGCAATTTAATGGTAAAACTGGGGACTCCATTTTTTCTTCTCAGATCTCCAGGGCTCTTTTTGTGCTTCTTTCAAAACCCTCCCATATTCCCTCTGAAATCTGAGAGAAAATAGATTCTTCTGTTTGGGACCAAGGAAACCCTGGGTGAGCCACTCATGCCATCCCAGCCTTAGACAGGATTGAGAAATTTCTTAAGCACAAACTTTTATCACTTGCTAAAGATTTAAGAGATTTGGAGCTACTTAAGAACAGTCACATCTTGATCTGCAGCCCCAATCGAGAGGCTTCCTTAGACACAGCCATAAAAACTCTTAATTTTCTGGCCTCTAGGAGCTCCAGGATCTCCTTATCCAAAGCCCACATTGCCTGCCAGCCTGTCAAATATTTGGGCCATAACCCAAATCCATTCAGGGCTCTGATTGGGCCAAAGCTTTTAAGCCAAACTGACTTCTGCCCCTGCCCTGGCTCTACCCAATTTAGAAAAGCCTTTCACTCTGTATGTAGATGAAAGGCGGGGCCAGGCCCTTTGGGCCTTAACTCAGGCTCTTGGCTCTGCTCCCAGGCTTGTTGCCTACTTCTCAAACAAACTGGACTTGGTTTCCCTAGAATGGCTCCCTTGCCTTAGAGTAGTGGCTGCTATGGCCCTTCTAAATAAAGAAGCCTCAAAACTCACCCTAGAACACCACAGCAATTTAGAAGCCAACGGGCACCAGTGGCTTGCTAGTGGGAGGATTACTCAATATCAGGCGCTAGATAGCCCTGAACTGACTCTCGGGGTGTGTCCCACACTTAACCCTACCACCCTGCTCCCTGACAACATTCAGTCAGGTGACATTATTAATAATTATAAGGAAGCTTTAGATTCTGTCTACTCCAGCCAACCTCACTTGAGGGACATTTCTCTTGACAACCCACATGGAGTTTACAGATGGGTTGATTTTTCTTGAAAATGGGGAAAGAAAGGCAGGTTATTCTGTGGTGACTCTCACTGGCACCCTAAAAGCTAAGCCAGTGCTTCCTGGGACTTCTGCCCAGAAGGCTGAACTCTTTGCCCTAACCAGAGCTTTGGAACTGGGGAAGGGAATGAGAGTGAACATCTACATTGACTCTAAATATGCTTTTCATATTTTACATGTTCATGGGGCTATATGGAGAGAGAGAGAGAGCATTTTTTTAATAAATTATTTATTTATTTACAATTTACATTTTTATATGAAGAAACTAAAACTATATGTAGTCACATGAAATTTTTCCAATATTGACTCTTGCAAGACTTTTTGTTCCAAATTTTCCTCTCCTCCCCACCTCCTTCCCTAGCTGACAGATAGTCCAATACATATTACATGTTAAAATACATGTTAAAGCCAATATGTTTACATATTTATACAGTTATCTTGCTGCACAAGAAAAATCAGATCGAGAAAGAAGGAAAAGAAAAACTGAAAAAGAAAACAAAATGCAAGCCAACAACAACAGAGAGAGTAAGAATGCTATGTTGTGTTCCACACTGTTCTCATGATTTTCTCTGGCTGTAGATCACTCTCTTTGTCATTGTACAAGTGGAACTAGTTTGAATCCTTTCATTGTTGAAGACAGCCACGTCCATCAGAATTGATTGTCGTATAGTCTTGTTGTCATATACGATGATCTCCTGGGATCTGCTCATTTTACTTAGCATCAGTTCATGTAAGTCTCTGCAAACCTCTCTGAAATCATCCTGCTGGTCATTTCAAATAAAACAAGAATATTCCATAACATTCACATATCACAACTTATTCAGCCATTCTCCAGTTGAGGGGGATCCACTCAGTTTCCAGTTTCTAGCCCTTACAAAAAGGGCTGCTGCAAACATTTTTGCACATGTGGGTACCTTTCCCTCCTTTAAGGATCTCTTTGGGATATAAGTCCAGTAGAAACATTGCTGGATCAAAGGGCATGCACAGTGTGATAACTTTTTGAGCATAGTTCCAAATTGCTCTCCAGAATGGTTGGACTCATTCACAGTTCCACCAACAATATATAAGTGTCCCAGTTTTCCCACATCCCCTCCAACATTTGTTGTTACCTTTTCTTATCATCTTAGCCAATCTGACAAGTGTGTAGTGGTATCTCAGAGTTGTCTTAATTTGCATTCCTCTGATCATTAGTGATTTGGAGCATTTTTTCATGTGACTTCATATAGTTTTAGTTTCTTCATCTGAAAATTGTCTGTTCATATCTTTTGACCATTTATCAATTGGAGAATGGCTTGAACTATTATAAATTTGAGTCAATTCCCTACATATTTTAGAAATGTGGCATTTATCAGATCCTTTTGGTATAAAAGTGTTTTCCCAGTTTATTGCTTCTCTTCTAATCATGTCTGCATTAGTTTTGTTTGTACAAAAACTTTTTAACTTAATATAATCTAAATTATCTATTTTGTGATCAATAATGATCTCTTGTTCTTCCTTGGTTACAAATTCTTTCTTCCTCCACAGGTCTGAGAGGTAAATGACTCTGTGTTCTTCTAATTTATTTATAATCTCATTCTTTATGCCTAAATCATGAATCCATTTTGATCTTATCTTGGTGTACAGTGTTAAGTGTGGGTCAATGCCTAGTTTCTGCCATACTAGTTTCCAATTTTCCCAGTAGATTTTGTCAAATAGTGAATTCTTATCCCCAAAGCTGGGGCCTTTGAGTTTGTCAAAAACTAGATAGCTATACTCACTGACTATTTTGTCCTGTGAAGCTAACCTATTCCACTGATCAGCTAATCTATTTTTTAGCCAATACCGAATCGTTTTGGTGACCACTGCTTTATAATATAGTTTTAGATCATGTACAGCTAGGCCACCTTCATTTGATTTTTTTTCATTAGTTCTCTTGAAATTCCTGACCTTTTGTTCTTCCAAAATGAATGTTGTTGTTATTTCTAGGTTATTAAAATAGTTTCTTGGGAGTCCGATTGGTATAGCACTAAATAAATAAATTAGTTTAGGTAGTATTGTCATCTTTATTATATTCGCTTGGCCTATCCAAAAGTACTTGATATATTTCCAATTGCTTAGATCTGACTTTATTTGTGTGGAAAGTGTTTTGTAGTTTTGCTCATATAGTTCCTGACTTTCCCTTGGCAGATAGAGTCCCAAATATTTTATACTATCAACAGTTATTTTAAATGGAATTTCTCTTTGTTTCTCTTGCTGTTGGATTTTGTTAGTGATACATAAAAATGCCAATGATTTATGTGGATTTATTTTGTATCTTGCAACTTTGCTGAAGTTGTGGATTATTTCTAATAGTTTTTTAGTTGATTCTCTAGGATTCCCTAAGTATACCATCATATCATCTGCAAAGAGTGATAATTTGGTTTCCTCATTAGCTACTCTAATTCCTTTAATCTCTTTTTCATCTCTTATGGCCAAAGCTAGCATTTCTAATATGACATTGAATAGTAATGGTGATAGTGGGCAACCTTGTTTCATTTCTTATTGGGAATGTTCTTATTGGGAATGGTTCCAATTTATCCCCATTATATGTTATGCTTGCTAATGGTTTTAAATAGATGCTACTGACTGTTTTAAGGAAAGTCCATTTATTCCTATACTCTCTCTAGTGTTTTTATTAGGAATGGATGTTGGATTTTATCAAATTCTTTTTCTGTATCTATTGAGATAATCATTTGGTTTTTGTTAATTTGGTTGTTGATATAGTCAATTATGCTAATAGTTTTCCTAATATTGAACCAGCCCTACATTCCTGGTATAAATCCTATTTGATCACGGTGTATTATTCTGGGGTTGATTTTCTCTAGTCTCTTTGCTAATATTTTATTTAAGATTTTTGCATCAATATTCATTAGGGAGATTGGTCTATAATCTTCTTTCTTTGTTTTCATCCTACATGGGTTAGGGTATCAGTACCATGTCTGTATCATAAAAGGAATTTGATAGGAGTCCTTCATTCCCTATTTTTTTCAAATAGTTTACATAGTATTAGAGTTAATTGTTCTTTAAATGTTTGGTAGAATTCACATGTAAATGTACCTGGTCCTGAGGATTTTATTTTTTAAGGAGTTGATTAATAGCTTGTTCTATTTCTTTTTCTAAAAATGGGATTATTTAAGTACTTTATGTCCTCTTCTGTTAATCTGGGCAATCTATATTTTTGTAGGTATTCCTCCATTTCACTTAGGTTTTCAAATTTGTTGGCATAGAGTTGCACAAAGTAACTCCTAATAATTGCTCTAATTTCTTCTTCATTGGTGGATAGTTCTCCCTTTTCGTTTTTGAGACTAACAATTTGATTTTCTTCTTTCCTTTTTGTAATCAAATTAACTTAACTAAAACTAAAGGTTTATATATTTATATATTTTGTTTTTTCATAAAATTCTCTTAATTTTATTTATTAATTCAGTAGTTTTTTTATTTTAATTTTATTGATCTCTCCCTTTTATTTTTAGAATTTTAAGTTTGGTATTTGTTGGGGGGTTTTAATTTGTTCTTTTTCTAGTTTTTTTTAGTTGCAAGCCCAATTCATTGATCTTCTCTTTCGCTATTTTATCCAAGTAAGCATCTAGAGATATAAAATTTCCCCTTGTTACTACTTTGGCTGCATCCCACAAATTTTGGTATGTTGTCTCATTATTGTCATTCTCTTGGATGAAATTATTGTGTCCATGATTTGTTGTTTCATGCATTCATCCTTTAGGATGAGATTATTTAGTTTCCAATTACTTTTGGTCTATTTTACCCTGCCTTTTTATTAAATGTCATTTTTTTTGCATTGTGATCTGAAAAAAATGCATTTACTATTTCTATCTTTCTGCATTTGTATTTGAGGCCTTTATGTCCTACTATATGGTCAATTTTTGTATAGGTTCATGAACTGCCTAGAAGAAAGTGTACTCCTTTCTGTCTCCATTCAATTTTCTCCAAAGATCTATCATATCTAGCTTTTCTAGTATTCTATTTACTTCTTTAACTTCTTTCTTATTTATTTTGTGGTTTGATTTATCTAGTTCTGAGAGAGGAAGTTTGAGGTCTCCGACTATTATAGTTTTGCTATCTATTTAACTCTCTTAACTTCTCCTTTAGATATTTGGATGCTACACCACTTGGCGCATATATGTTTAATATTGATATTGCTTCATTATCTATGGTACCCTTTAGCAAGATATAGTTTCCTTCCTTATCTCTTTTAATTGGTCAATTTTTGCTTTTGCTTGATCTGAGATCAAGATGGCTACCCCTGCTTTTTTTTTACTTCACCTGAAGCCTAATAGAGTCTGCTCCAGCTTTTTATTTTTACTCTGTATGTATCGCTGTTTAAATGTGTTTCTAATAAACAACATATTGTAGCATTCTAGTTTTTTAATCCAGCCTTTTTATTCACTTAAGGAAAGGGGACTTTGGACAGTAAAGACTTCTATTAAATATGTCGGGGAGATTCTACAGTTATTGTAAGCCATCCACAAACCCAGAGAGGTTTCAGTCATATTTTGTAAAGGACATCAGAAGGGAGATTCACTTCAGGCCAAGGGGAATAGATTTGCAGATTCAATTGTTAGAATTGCTGCCCTTATACTCCTGATTATGGCCAAAAAAATGCTTTAATTCCCCCAGATCCCTGATTCTTACACCACTACATATAGCTCATAGGAACTTGCAGAAGAAAAGGGATACATCCTTTCTCTTTATGGTTTCAAACACCCTCAAGCCTACTTTTAAAAGAGGCAAGTCAGTAGAAAGTTATTTTTGGTTTTCACTAAAAATTGCTACCCACTTAGAAAGATATGCTCTTCAATCCTTTGTGAAATGCATTTTACTGGTCAGAAGCTGGGAGAAACAGACAGGTCTGCCAGGCCTGCCCAGTCTGTGACCAAGTAAATCCTGAAGGAACTGTTAAACCTCCCCCTCTCCTGAAATCTGTTCAGAAAAGGGACATACACCCAGGAAAAGATTGGCAAATAGATTTTACACATATACCCCCTGGCAGAGTTTTAAACTTGCTTTTGGTCTTTGTTGACTCCTTTATTAATTGGGTAGAAGCTTTTTCTTGCAGGACTGAGAAGGCTCAGGAGGTCTCACAGTGTTTGCTAAAAGAGATCATACCTCACTTTGGCATTCCTAGCTCCTTGCAGAGCAATAATGGCCCAGCCTTCACTTCTCAGATATTTCTGAATATTCCTGTGAACCCATAAAGAACCCAAAGCTACTCTTCCACAGGATCCCTGAAAACACTCTGGAGAAAGAAGGATGAAATTGTCTGTGTCCTTCTTTCTCTCACTCTAGTCTTCTTCCTTACTTTTTTCCCACTCCAAGAATGAGAACTTTCCTCCTAGCATTTTCTCTTCAGTTTTTCTTGATGTCATTCTGTGGCCCCTGCAGCAGTTAACTACTTCTTAGCCTTTCAGCTAGGGAGGTCTGGGGGTAGTGGGGACATTCAGGATTGTTGGATGGGCCATCAGCATCCTCCAGACAGCCTACAGATAGGACCCGATGCATTATTTGCAAAGGCGCCATGCCCAAATGTTGCCATCTCCACCCTGGATGCCATCCCACTTTTAACCTATTCATGAGATTTGTTTACTCCAGTCTCCAAGCTATGAACTTCTAGCTACTCACAGTCTGAAGATTGTGAGACATCATGGGACAACTGACTTGGACATTCAGAATCCCCTGGATGTTGCTGCTACCACCTTCAGATCTTATACTTGCCCTCCTGGCCTGAACCCCCCAATGAGCATAGGGACAACTCTACAGCCCTTGTCAGCTTGAAGCAGCTCCAGAAAATGAGACTTCCATCCCTTTGCCCCAAATGAATTTGGGGTGACTGCTTGAGGGAGGAATGATGTAATGGAATTGAGTGAGCCACCTGGCCTGGGGAAATTCCTAAAAATGATCCTTATCCAGCTGAATCTCCCTTGGGAAAGCAATCTGGTTCCCATGGGAATCTTACACTCCCAATTAATCCGATAATCACTTTGGTCTGTGAAACAATCACCATCCTTTACTGAATTGAAAATTAATCCCTAATCTCTCCCCAGCCCCAGACCACACCTAATATAATCAAAGTCTGTACCCCAAACTTTGCTAATTTCCTGACAGGATTTGGGCCATTGAGAAGGTGTTTCTCAGTGTGAATCCATCTTTGCCAAAAAAAACTTTCTTTGCTATATTCCTGTTTTGACCTGGCCCTTTGGGAAGTTGTTTCCCAGTGTAATAAACTTTTATAAACTTTTTTTTTTTGGTCCAAAAACCTTGTCTGCAGATCAGGACTGCGAAGTCTTTCACAAAAACCTGTGACCGGCCTGGGAACTCCATTACTGTTAGGGTTTCTCTCACCCCTCATTTCTCACACCTCAACATCTTAACTTCATGAACTCTATAAACTTATTGTTCTGCAAAATACAATCAACTCTGAAACTCCCACCTCCACATGTCATTTCCCTCCCCTCAGGATTTCATCATTGTCCTCTCCTCAAAACTTTGCCCTCTGCTTGGTAAGGTCCTGTACCACAACACCGTCCTGGTGGAGCATACACAAACTAAAACAAAGAAGGAAAGGGAAAGTAGGGAAGACAAGGGGTTAAAAAGAATAAAATCATAGAGAGGTTAGAAAAAGAAAGAGGAAACATGATTGGGATGGTGTCTATGAAAAGTCCATGATCAAAAAATTTGACTGAGAAATCACTGGCATTAGATCCATAAAGTTGTGAAAGGATATATAGAATGTAGAAGGAGAGAGGGAGACAAAGGTCGGGGGAAGGCATACGTTTGGGGGAAGATACAAGCACTTTCAAGGATACAGGAAAATTCTAGAGAGGAAAGTCCTCCTATTAATGCAGGTTACTATCATCTCCAGGACTGAGGGTCTAAGAGTGTTCCCTGAAAAATTAAGTGATTTGCACTCCTCAGTCACTTTGTGACAAGGAGCACTGGGACCCAGAGCTTCCTGACTAAGAAACCAACCTTCTCACCACTATACTGGCACTGCAATTGTATTTTGAAAACAAAACACAAAGACGGGAGAATGGAATTAACGTGAGACACAGACTTTTAAAAAATTAACCCCCCATTCTATTTCAGGTCCAGATGGCTGTGCCAGCCTGAACAGAAGACCTTCTCCATAAGCAGAAGGTCCAGTCCTCTATTTCTAACTACCATTAACTTTCATATAGTCAGCACACTGCCAATATTTTCAGGAGGTAGAATCTTGGCAAAGAAACCTGTGGGTATAAAACTTGTGGACATCTAGAAGTTCAGATTATCCTTATGAGCCATGAAGACTCAGTTAGCTTGGCCTTAGATATAAGTTTGAAGTTCAAGATTTGTGTTATATAAAGACTGATCAAACAAGGAGATTGGAGATGGAAAGATAATGATTGCAATATTTTTATAATATGTTCTTCCTTTTATGTGTTTATAACAAGTTACCAGATGACTCAGCAACTCCTCCCTCCTTGACTGGGACAAAACCACCTCTGGCACCCCAGAATCTTTTTTTTTTTTTTGTATTTCACTGGGTTTGCCAAAAGCTGGCAATAAGTAACACAAAACATTTCAAAATCTCTATTCCGAGTTTTTCTGAGCAGAGCCTTGTCTGAAGGATAGTTTCTGGCTCCCTTTCACCCTATTTTTTACTACAGCTCTGAATTCCCTTGTACAACCTCTTGTTTATTGTATTTCATTATTTCTTCACCACATTAATAGGTGGCTTGGGGAAAAATTCTTCATTGCTTTAGTATAGATAATCAGAAAATTTAAAGCTAGGCCATAGTAGAAATTATTTATTTCACCCCCATTATTTCACAGGTGAAATAATGAAAGACTTAGAATGAGGAAGGTTTGGGACAATATACCTCTGTGTGAGAGATAGGACTGTTTTGTTTAGGTAATTTGAATAATCTCACTTCCAAAAGAAGGGTTTATTCACTGCAGGTATTGTCTGATATATAATCCCATAGGTATATTTGGATTTTGGTTTGAAGGAGACCCAGGATATTTAATACCAAAAATCTGGATGGCTCCTTTCTTTGATCTTTGGTTCTATACTCAATCACTGAGAGCACTTCTGATTCCCAATTTCATACAAAACTCTAAGTATTTTAAGTCTTCATCTCTTTCTGAGAGATCCCTAGTGGTACCCAAATTAAATGTCCAAAGCTTGTGAGGCTGAAAGAAGAGTGCCCCTAATGCAGAGATCAGCAGGGAAAATGACATCCTCTGTTACATTCAGGATCTCCTTAAAGTAGAAAAATGTTCCTGCCACACCCTTATTTCTCACATACCTGAGGAGTTTTTAAAAACCCAAAAGAGCAGATCTTTACAGTCTCAGGTCAAAGTGACCCACATTCTTTTCTATTCTTATTTTTAAAAGAGGAAACAGATGAATATTCCCAATTTGGTGACCTTAGGAGCTAAAACCATACTTGGCACATTCTTTGTTTTATCTTTCCCTTCTTTAGAAGTTAAAGAAACTTGCCCAGAGTCACAGAATCAAAGTCAGACAGAATTTAAGAATGAGAAAGAACCTTTACAATTATCTGATTTAAGCCAAATGTGAAAAGAATCTGATGGACATGATACAACACAAATGACCTTCAATGTCTGCTTATTAATATCTCCAGTGAGGAGAACACTACCAACTTTTTTTTTTCATTTTATTTTTAATTTGTGGAATAAAACAAGAAGTTTCATTACACAGACTAATAAAAAAGATAATTGCACATGAAACTGGAAATATATTATGCATAATTTGCAATTACTTTTAAATACATGTTATCATGTGATTTTTTTTTCTTCTCCCTCCATCTTAAAGATGGCGATAAGTAGGCATATACTTGATATATATATTTGATCAGTTCTTCCTCTGGATGCAGATATTATCTTACTTCGTATGTCCTTTAGAATTAATATGAGTATTTTTAAAAGTCAAAATATCTTATTCACTCAAACTCACTCTTGAAACATTATTGCAACTTTTGTTATTGTATGCACTTGGTTCTGCTGAATTTGCTTTTCATTATTTCATGCAAATCTTTCCACACTTTTCTAAAATCATTGGATCAAAGGATATAGGTACTTTAATAACTCTTTGAACATAAGGACAGATTGTTCTCCAAAATGGTGTAGTTAACAATTCTATCAACAATGAATTAATATGTTCCCCTTCAATCGTTTAAGTCAATATTATAAGTATAACATGATGTCTTAAAATTGTAGCCTTTTGTACCTCTTAAAGAATAAGACAATATTTTCATAGGACTGTACATTCATTTGATTTCTTCACTGGAAAACTTCCCCTTCATATCCTTTAACCATTTACTGATTGGGTAATAATTTGTATTCTTATAAATTTGCTAAATTTCTTCATATATTTGAAATGTGACCTTTAGAAACTATAACCTCCCCCAAATTTTCTACTTTCTTTCTGGTCTTGGCTACATTTGTTATATTTGTCCAAAAACATTTTAACTTAACCAAAATTATTCATTTTACACCTAACTTACTTATTGTTAATTTTTCATAAATTGTTGACCTATCTTTACATTTAAGTAATATATTTCATCTTCTAATTTTCTTGCAATATTCATCTTTATAACTAGGCAATTCATTTTTTAAAATTTTATCTTGGTAAATAGAATAAAATATTAATCTATGTCCATTTTCTGGCATACTGTTTCCAGTTTTCTTGACAATTTTTACTAGATAATGAATAAGCATCCCCAACCTTAAATTTTTACATTTGTTAAATACAAAGTTATTATGTTTATTTTCTGCTTAAATTATGTCTATTCTATTTCATTTATCTACTTCCCCATTTCTTGGCTAGTGTGAGGTAGTTTTGATAATTATTGCCTTACAATACAGTTTAAGATCTGATACTGCTAAATCTTCTCCCTTTAAATTTTAAATATTTAATTAATATTCTTGACTTTTTGTTCTTCCAAATGAATTTTGCCATTTTTTTTAAATTGGTAAAACATGTTTTGGTCATTTAAATTGGATTTTATTAAATATATTCATAATTTTATGTTAAGTTTTCATTTTTATTATATTGGCCCTGGTTATCCATGAAAAATGATTACTTCTCCAATTATTTAAATTTGATTTTTTGCAGGTGTACTTCCAGGTATTATATAATGTCTGGAATGATTTTAAATAAGAATATTTTTTACTATCTCTTCTTGTAGGGTTTTATTTGTAATATATAGGAATACTAATGATTTATGTAGATTTACTTTACATCTTACAATTTTGCTAAACTTATTTCAAGTAACTTTTTAGTTGAATTTTTGGGATTTTCTAAACTCATCATATCATTGTAAAAAAGAGTTTTATTACTCTGTTTCCTATTTTAATTCCTTCTATTTCTTTTTCTTCTCTTCTTATTCTTGTTTGCATATCCAATACAATAGTAAATGATATTGTCATCATTGTTTCATATTTGATCTTGCTGTAAGGTTCCTAATGTATCCCCATTACAAATAATGCTTGCTAATCAATTTAGATAAATGGTTTTCATCAATTTTGATCAAATTTATCAAAATAATAGAAATAAATGTTTTTTTTCTCCATCTGATAGAATCATGATTTAGAAATCTTATTATTAGCAAAATCAATTATGTTAATAGGTTTCCTTACATTGAATCATCCCTGAATTCCTGGTATAAATCTCATTTTGTCATAATATATAAGCTTTGTTACAAATTGTTAAGATCTTACCCAGTATTTTATTTAATACTGTTGCATTAATATTCATTAGTAAAATGGGTTTGTAATTGTTTTTCTCTGTTTTTACTTTCTTTTGTAGGTTTCCTTATTAACTTTGTTTCATAAACAGAGTTTGGTAGTATCTTTTCTGTGTCTGTTATTCTAAACAGTCTGTTTAATATTGAAATGAGTTGACATTTAAAATTTTTATAGAATTCATGTGTAAATTCTCCTGGGACCTGGTACTTTTTCTTAGGAAATTCATCTAAGTCTCATTCAATTTCTTTTTCTAAAATAGCTCTAAGTAGATAGTCTGTTTCTTCTGCTAATTGAGGCAATTTACATTTTATCACTTCTTGAAGCTAGATATTTCATTTTTGGTCAATTTGAATTTTTAAAAAGTTGCTTTTTAATTATTAAGAAGAAAAAAATAGGTAAAGACCTTCTTTTCAAGGAGTCTACATCCTTTTAAGGAGAAAAGTTATATAATCCAATTATGATGATAGACTGATTTGTATCTCTTCTTTCTCCTTATCTCAAAGTATGATCAGATATATGAAAAAGCATCATTTGGATTAAAGGCTGGGGGAGGTTAAGGAAAATCAAGAAAACTTTGTGGAAGAATTAAGTTGATTTTTAACTTCAGAATAGGATTCTCAGTAGAGAATACAAGAAGACAGATCAAGTAAGACCAGTCACCATTCCGTCATATCTAGGGTCAATTCAGCAAGTTGTTCAGTGGGTTTGTGAAAGGAAGAGTTATTTTTAAAGGGGGTAGGGTAAAAGAGGAAATGGAAAGAATCCATTAAAATATGGCAGATAGGAGAAGTAATTACAAGAAGATAAAAATAGTCCACTTCATCCAAGAAATAAAGGGAATAGTTTAAAATAAGCTTCACCCATTCAAGCTCAATTGTAACTCAATGCTAAATGATCTTAGATCCTAAAACCCACAATTTATACTTTGTTGTCTACATGATGGGAGATAACTAAAGTGTGCTTAGTATCATATGATAAACAAAATCTGGGTTTGGTCCTCTTATATCCTTCCACTACCATGAAAATTGTTATATTATTACAATTAGAAAAAAGAACCTCTGTTTTATCTATATCCTGGTGCATTGAGCCTCAAGGAAGAGAAAACCTATACTCCAGACTAACTACAATCAAAAAATTATCTATAAGACAGTTCTCTTGATTTAATAATGTATGTGTAATGGAAAGAAAATTAAGAGTAGGAAAGAGAACACCAAGATGTACATCTAGCTCAGACACTGATGGTTTTATCTTATTTGAGCAAATCAACTCACCACACAAAATTCCAGTTAGCCCATCTTTAAAAAAGAGACAACAAAATTTATATTCCCTTCATTATTATGAAGATCAAATGAAATAATGTAAAAGGCTTCTTTGCACCTATTCTGGGTAAATTGATCTTTATCCAGTTTTTCACATCTTATTCAAATGTGAGAGATCCATTTTTCTTAATAGAAAAAAAGAATTTTGATTTAAAACACAAAGTCATTCTGAACTTTTATCTGTTTGTTGTTCTTCCATTTTCATTCTTGCACGATTTCAAGACACTATATTGTGGTAAGGTTGCTTTCTAAGCTTTTGAAAAATTGACTTTCTCTATTTTTTTGTAGGAAGTAAAACTACTCATAATTTTCCATCATCCTCCATAGAATTTTGGGCACAACTATATATTCTAAATAAATTTTTCCCATGCCTTCTACATGTATTTACTTGGCATGGGAATAGATCATTAAGACTACCATAAATATCAGGCAGAGATCCTGTCACAAAGTGACTTGTTGGCTGGAACCTGGCAATTATAGGGGAGGGGAGGAAAAGCCAGATCAGTAGAGAATACAGGAAGACAGATCAAGTAAGACCAGTCACCATTCATCATATTTAAGCTCAATTCAGAGAAGATCCTATTCACCTTAGGCTGGCTAAGGGAAGTTTCATAGGATCCTAGAATCACCTGAATACTTATGGGGACTGTGGGTTGCCCCTTAGGACATTAAAAAGAAGCATTTTAATCCACAATGAAATTTCAGCTACAATAATAAAAGTAAAATATTTTGAAAGTCTGACTAAAAAGAAAATCTTACAATGAAAATTACACAAAGAAAATATGTCAATCTAAGCTACTTTGCCAAATGTGGGGAAGGAATTCTTCCAAGAATAAATTAATCTTGCCTTAAATAAAACTTAAGTCTTGAGAAACAATTTCCCCCTGTAAAGATAACCCAGACAGTAAGCAGGATTCTTGCAGCAATTTAGGATAGATAAATAGCAGGTCTCATTGGAGTGGAAGGGGTAGAAGAGGAAAGTGCCAAACATGGAGAAAGGAGAGAACAGATACTGGGAGAATTTTTTACATATAAGTTGTAGGATCAAAATGCGAAATAATAGTTTTTCCAAGGAAGCAAATAAGAATAGAGGACTGATTACTTTTTAAATTGTTGAAGAAGTCTGTTTGAATTAAAATATCAGGAATGAGGTAAATTATAAAAGAAAACTTATAGGAGTTTATTTTTAAAAATAACAAAAAGTTTTGACAATCATGAGTGGGAACCATCAATTTGACCATGTCCTTTTAAAGTTTTATATATGTGTACATATATGTGTGTGTCTGTACATATATATATATATATATATATATATATATATATTTAAATATTAGACAACATAGGAATAAGTAAAACATAGAGGAGTTTTGCTTAAAATGATAAGCAAGCATTTGTCTAAAATCACCACCCAGCATCATATGTAATTCCCTCTACCATGGGAAAAATTCCCCAAAAGATCAGGGGTAAAACAATGTGACCACCAATACCCTTATTATTCAATATTGTGTTAGAAATATTAGCTTTAGAAATAAGAAAAAAATTGAATGAGTTAGAGTAGGCAATGAGGAAACAAAATTATCACTTTTTACAGATGATATGATGATAAATTTAGAGAATCCTAGAGAATCAACTAAAATATTACTAGAAACAATTAACATTAGCAAAATTGCAGCATATAAAACCCATCCACATAAATGATCAGCATTTGTATATGTTACTAACGAAGTCCAAAATCAAGAGGTACAAAGAGAAATTCCATTTAAAATAATTGTAGATAATATAAAATATTTGGGAGTCAAACTATCAAGACAAACCCAGGAACCATATGAACACAACTGGAAAAAAAAACTTTCCACACAAATAAAGTTAGATCTAAACTACTGGCAGAAAAAATATCAACTGCTCATGGGCAGACCAAACTAATATAATAAAAATGACAATTCTATATAAATTAACCTATTTTTCAGTGCCACACCAATCAAACCACCAAGAAATTACTTTGTAGAGCTAGAAAAAATAACAAAATTCATCTGAAAAAACAAAAGATGAATTAACGAAAAAAGGTAAACAAAGGTATATGTGCCAGACCTAAAACTATATTATAAAGCAGAAATCATCAAAATCTTCTGGTACTGGCTAAGAAATAGAGTAGTTGATCACTGGAATAGATTAGGTTCACAAGACATAATGCCTATAATTATCTTGTGTTTGATAAATTCACAGACCCCAGCTTCTGGGATAAGAATTTCATTTGGGCAAAAATTGCTGGAAAAATTAGAAAATAGCTGAAATTAGGCATTGACTAACATCTAACACCCTCTACCAAGATAAGGTCAAAATGGGTTCATGATTTATACGTAAAGAAAGACACTCTAAGCAAATTAGGAGAACAAAGAGTAGTTTACCTCTCAGATCTGTGAAGAAATAGGGAATTTATAGCCAAGGAAGAACTACAAAATATTATGAAATGCAAAATGGATAATTTTAACAATATTAAATTTAAAAGTTTTTACACAAACAACACCAATACAGTCAAAATTAGAAGGGAAGCAGAAAACTGAAAAAAAAATTATATCCAAGGATCCTAATAAATGCTTCATTTCTAAGATATAAAGAAAATTGACTCAAATTTAGAATACAAGACATTCTCCAATTGGTCAAAGGGTATTAAAATTTTTAGATGCAATTAATGCTATTTTTGTCACATGAAAAACTGACCTAAATCACTATTGATTAATGAGATGCAAATTTAGACAATTCTGAAGTACCACCAACAACCTCAGCAGATTGGCTAAGATAACAGAAAAAGATAATGATAAATGTTGGTGGGGATATGGGAAAACATTGATACATTGTTGGTGGAGTTGTGAACCATTCTGGAGAGCAATTTGGAACTATGCTCAAAAGGCTATCAAATTGTACATACCCTTTGATCCAGCAGTGTCTCTACTGTATCTGTATCCCAAAGAGATCATACAAAAGGGAAAAGGATCTATCTGTGCAAAAATGTTTGTAGCAGCTCTTTCTGTAGTAGTAAGGAATTGAAAATTGAGTGAATTCCATCAATTGGGAAATGGCTGAATAAATTATGGTTCATGAATGTAATGGAATATTATGATTCTATAAGAAATGATCAGCAACATGATCCCAAAAAGGCCTGGAGAGATGTGAACTGATATTAAGTGAATTTAGTAGAACCAAGAGAACCTTGTGCATAAGAATAAGAAGATTATGTGATGATCACCTGTGATAGGCTTGATTCTTTTCAACAATGAGATAATTCAGGTCAATTCCAATAGATTTGTGATGGAGAGAGCCATCTGCAGCCAGAAAGAGCACTATAGGAACTAAATGAGGGTCACAACATAATATTTTCATGTATTTTGTTGTTGTTTCCTTGCTTTTTTTTCTTTCTCATCTCTTTTCCATTTTCATTTTATTTTTCTTGGGTAGCATGATAAATGTAGAAACATGTTTACAAGAATTGCACATGTTTAATTTATGTTGGAGTACTTACTGCCCAGAAGAGTGGGGAGGGAAGGAGGAAAGGAGAAAAATTTGGAACACAAGGTTTTGCAAAAATGAATGTTGAAAACTACCTTTGCATGTATTTTGAACATAAAAAGGTATTATCAAAAATTTTGAAAAGCTCAAAAAATCAAGAAACAATAAGTACCTCAATTACCAATTTTTAAAGTATGCTCCTACTGAAAAATTCAACAGCTGCTTTTTTCTCCTAAGGCAATTTGGGTTGTGACTTTCCCAGTGTCACACAGCTAGGAATACCTGTCTGAGACCTTATTTGAATTCAGGGTCTCCTGATTTCAGGGGCCATGCTCTATCTACAACTCTATCTAGCTGTCCCAACAATTGCTTCTTGAGAGCCCCCAGAAGCAGTCAGTATCACTCTAGAGCCAACACCTGTGGATTATACTGTGTAATCAAATTCAATGCCAAGTAAGAATGCAAAGATTTTCCTATGTTGGAAAGGCTTTGTATATAGTCTTGATAATAAACTAGGTCTGGCATCCAAGGACCTTTCTAGTTATGTACAAAAATATTCACCATATAGATTGGCCATTTGATGATGAATATTTTGACCATGGCAATCCATGAATCAAACTAGAACATGAGATATCTTTCAGGTCTCTATATTTGTTTTTCTCTCCTGGCAGAGAAGGGAACAGAGTGGCAGAAAAGCAATTTGAACATTCAAAGAATTAAACAATTTTCAGAAATGGATTCAAATTACTAGAAAAACTTAATCATATCTTGACTTTCTCACTACAAATGAATCAAGTGACAGAAGAAAGTATCATCTGAAAAGAAGGATGGCTAATAGGTTTTCCATGGAGAGACAAACAATGGGGTTAGTGGAACTAGTTTTTTTCTTGTGTCCAAAAGCAAGAAGTAATATAATTTCATGGGACATTTAATCATTTTATTTTGTGGACGAATTTATTCTTATTGTATCAAGATTAAGAATATTGTAGAGCCCCTGGAAGAGATATTTCATCATGATAAAGAGTTGGAATCCTAATTCATATATGAATGAAGGAATAAAAAAAAATATTATGTGAAAAGTAAAAACCACTGGGAAAACACATGCTATGGAAGAAATGGTTATGGGGGAGATAACACAGAGAAAATCAGGTAGATGAAATATGTTGGTTTATTTAGAATATGATATGCAGTTGAAGGTGCACCTATAAAGCTTACTCCCTGCCATGTATATAGTATGGTGTTATGCATATATGCATACATACATTCATATAAATACACACATGCATACAAATGACACAGAAGTGTGTACATTTTTGTGTGTATATGTCATATATATACATCTATGCATGCATGTGTGCATGTTTCTGTGTGTGTAGAGCACATGTAGAAGGCTAGTGTTGAATAAGTCCATATACAGAAAGGATTCCATCCAGGTCTTACTTGAGACCTGCTCTCTGTAAGGGCGAGCAACTTAAATCATTGGCTCATAATCTCCCTAACAATGAATAAAAGACATACTTGAGACACATTTAGGGTAGTCTTGATGAAGAATGCATATGATAGGAACAAGGCATCATAATTATGCTATTTTAACACTGTTCTGCTCAATACATTGGTATAATCATTTCTACTTTTTTCAATTCTGTCTTGATAAATACTTTTATGGAATTATTTACAACTATTTACAATTTTATTGGTATTGATAAACATCATAACTATGCTATTTACAATGATAAGTAAATACCTTAGTATTCATAGTTAAAGTGGATACCAAAATGTCAAAGTATGGTCTATGCATTAAGCCTGGATGTATATAGTGTCTTCTATTGATAACAGAATCCTAAATGCCAGAGAAGTCTTGGTGTATGATTTGTCACCAAACTTGAGCTCACCTATATTGCCTGTCTTTGTCCTCAAACCAAGAACCTTCTTATTCAGCATTGCCTCAAGCACCAAGGGAAAAATCATCAAAGCAGAGAAAGCCAAGGTGTAATTCCTTCAAGCAACAACTTAGATCCTTAAATTGTAAAAAAGTAAAGACTTTGTGCCCTTGTCTACTAATGAAGCAAAAGATTAAGAGTTTGGAATTGATATTTATAATTTGTTTGAATTGTAAAACTGAGTTAGTAGATCCAGAGGTCCATTGTGTTCAAGAGTTGACCTCTCCATCACCTTGCATGTTGGTTTTCTTATCTTTGAGCAGTATTCAACCTTCCTCTTTAATAATCAGAAAAATCTAATAGCAAAATAAATAAGAAACTAGGAAGGTTAATAGAATCCTAGAAAACCTAGATATGATAGAGCTCTGGAGAAAAAGTGAATGGAGACTGAAAGGAAAATACTTTTTTCCTTGGCAGTACATGGCACCTATACAAAAATTGACTATGTATTAGGGCATAAAAACCTCAAATCAGATGCAAAAAGGCAGAAATAGTAAATGCTTCCTTTTCATACCACAATGCAACAAAAATTATATTCAATAAAAGGCCAGTGAAATATACACTAAAAACCACTTGGAAATTAAATAATCTAATTCTAAAAAATATGAGTCAAACAACAAATTATAGAATCAATCCATAATTTCATCCAAAAGAATGACAATAATGAAACAATATGCCAAAACCTATTGGATGTATATAAAACAGTTCTTAGGAGAAATTTTATATTTCTAGACATCTACATGAATAAAACCAAAAAAGAGGAGAACAATGAATTGGGTATGCAACTAAAAAAAACTTAAAAAAGAACAAATTTTAAAACCTCAACTAAATACCAAATTAGAAATACTGAATGAAACTCAAAGAAGAGATTAATGAAGTTGAAACAAATAAAAATATTGAACTAATAAATAAAACAGAATTAGTTTTATAAAAAACCAACAAAATAGATAATTCTTTGGTTAATTTGATCAGAAAAAGGAAAGAAGAAAAAAAACAAATTATCAACATCAAAAATGATAAGGGTGAATTTACCACCAATGACAAAAAAAAAATGAAAGCAATAATTAGAAACAATTTTGCCCAATTGTATGGCACCAAGTCTCACAATCTAACCAAAATGGATGAATACTTATTAGAATATAAAATGCCCAAGTTAAGAAAAGAGGAAGTAAATTACGTAAATAATCCCATTTTAGAAAAAGAAATCGAACAAGTCGTTAATGAACTCCTTAAGAAAAAATCTGTAAGGCCAGAGAGATTCACAAGTAAATTCTACCAAAATTTAAAGATTAATTCCAATACTATGTAAACTCCTTAGAAAAATAGATGAAGAAGGAGTACTGCCAAATTCCTTCTATCATACAAATATGGCACTGATACTTAAACCAGGAAAAACCAAAACAGAGAAAGAAAATTACAGCCCAATCTCCCCAATGAATATTGATGCAAACATTTCAATAAAATATTAGCAAAGACATTACAGCAATTTATCAGCAGGATAACATATTATGACCAAGTGGGATTTGTACCAGAAATTAAGTACTGCTTATATATCAGGAAAACTGATCGACCATATTAATAACAAAACCAACAGAAATCATCTAATAATCTCAAAAGATGCAGAAAAAGCTTTTGACAAAATACAGTGTCTATTCCTATTTTTAAAAAAAACACTGGAGAGCAGAGGGATAAAGGAAGCCTTCCTTAAGATAAAAATCAATTATCTATCTAAAGCCAACAGAAAATATTATTTGCTAGACACATTCCCTATAAGATAAGGGGTAAAAGAACAAGGATGCCCATTATCACCATTATTATTCAACATTATACTAGAAATGTTGATTTTAGCATTAAGAAAAGAAAAAGAAATTAAAGGAATTAAAATAGACAATGAGGAAATAAAAACTATCACTCTTTGCAGATCATATATTGAAATACTTAAGAGAATCTTAGAAAATCATCAAAAAACCTACTGGAAGTAATTCACAGCTTTATCAAAGTTGTAGAATATAAAACAAACTCATTCAAATCATCAGTTTTTCTATTTATTACTGACAAAGCCTATCAACAAGAAATAGAAAGAAAAATTCATTTAAAATTACTGTAGACAAAATAAAATACTTGGGGGTCTACCTGCCAAGACAAACTCAAGAACTATATGAATATAATTACAAAACACTTCTCACATGAATAAAGTCAGATCTAAACAATTGGAAAAATAGCAATTATTCATGCACAGGCCAAGCTAATATAACAAAAAATTCTGACTAAATTTGTCTACTTGTTCAGTGCCATACCAATCAAACTGCCAAAAAATTATTTTATAGAACTTGAAAATAATGAAATTTATCTGGAAGAACAAAAGGGCAAGAATATCAAGGAAGTTAATTTTTAAAAATTTTAAAAATATAAAGAATAGTGGCTTAGCAGTATGAAACTGAAAACAATATTTTAAAGCAGCAATTATCAAAACCATTTGGTACTGGTTAAGAAATAGAGTGGTGGATCAGTGAAATAGATTAGATACACATGACATAATAATCAAAGCCTATAGTAATCTAGTATTTGATAAACCCCCAACTCCAGCTATAAGAAAAAGAACTCACTCACTATTTAACAATATTTACAGTTTTTGGCAAAGTTCCTAGGGAATTCCCTTTGTCACTCTTTCACCTTTTCTGGGACACTAGATAAAATGGAAATATTATAGAATACCTTTTGGAAAAATGTTATGGGTTTTTGGCAAAGATGGGAAAGTCTTCTTTTATGTCATTTTGTCTGTGTCTATGTCTCTCTGTAGAATTGTATATGTCATGTTTGTTCTGTGAGCTAGGTTAAATTGCAAAAAAAAAATCCCTGAAATATTCCAATTGTGGGGATTGCTAGCAAGATCGATTTGGCCCAAGTCTCTCTGTTTGCTAATTCTTCTCATCTCAAAACTGTAGGAAAATTTTTGCTAATTCTTCTCATCTCAAAACTGTAGGAAAATTCAAATTCTCCCTCACATGGAGAAATAGGGGAAAGGAATAGGGGAAGCAAAACAGTGGAGATCCCACACAATCTTGCCCAAATACCTCCAACCCTAGCTTGAAGAAATGGGAATGCAGTGAAGGTCAAGCTCCATGATCAGCATTCCCTCAGCCCTGGCACCAGTCACCCCAGGAACTGCCTGGGAAGAATTTGGGTACCCCTGGAAGCACCCAGAAAACCAGTCAGCCTCTGCATTTGGTAAGACTACCATTTTCTGCCTCAATTATGTATATGTATTAGCTATGAAATTTATGGCAAATTATTTTATCTCTGCCCAGTTTTCTGATTTGTCAAAAGAAATAATGGTTGTGATGTGCTTAACATAAAGCATGCTGTAGGGATGTTAACTGCTTTATTGGATATAATTACTTTAAAATATATTATATGAATGCTAACTGCTCTATTGGATATAACTGTTTCATACTTGGTAACTATGGCATTTTTTTGTGATCAACAGATAAATGATTTCTAT
This sequence comes from Sarcophilus harrisii, assembly GCF_902635505.1. Taxonomy (NCBI): domain Eukaryota; kingdom Metazoa; phylum Chordata; class Mammalia; order Dasyuromorphia; family Dasyuridae; genus Sarcophilus; species Sarcophilus harrisii. The sequence continues at coordinate 169,751,831 of NC_045427.1, forward strand.
GTATCTGTAAAGTAATTTGGAAATCTGTTTAATATATGATAGTAAAAGCAATTTTAAAGGAAATCCTACTAAAGGGATCTACATTTACACTGATAGTCTTAACAGAAGAGTTTTACAATTTTAGGAAAACAGAAAAGCAGTTTGCTGCTACTTTTAAAACTCTATTTATCCAGAGTCAGACTTCTGAGGGCCCTGGCACCTTAGCCCTGTTTCCTGGCTCACAAAAGAGAAATGATTTGTGTAGATTGGGAAATAACCAAATTGTAATTCAGTTTGTCTAGGCTCATTAACTAATGTTAAGTCAATTTTAAAATCTGCTCTATCTCAATTTTAAGAATTTTCTCCCTAAAACAAAAGGGAAACATTTAAGGGAATAGAAACTACAATTAAAACTATATGGATATTCTCCAATTGATAAATGGTCAAAGGATATGAACAGACAATTCTCAAACGAAGAAATTGAAACTATATGAAAAGATGCTCCAAGTCATTATTAATCAGAGAAATGCAAATTAAGACAACTCTGAGATACCACTGCATACCTGTCAGACTAGCTAGAATGACAGGGAAAGATAATGCAGAATGTTGAAGAGGGTGTGGGAAAACTGGGACACTGATACATTGTTGGTGGAATTATAAACAGATCCAACCATTCTGGAGAGCTATTTGGAACTATGCTCAAAAAGTTATCAAACTGTGCATACCCTTTGATCCAACAGTGTTACTACTGGGGTTATATCCCAAAGAGATCTTAAAGAAGGGAAAGGGACATGTATGTGCACAAATGTTTGTGGCAGCCCTCTTTGTAGTGTCCAGAAACTGGAAACTGAGTGGATGTCCATCAATTGGAGAATGGCTGAATAAATTGTGGTATATGAATATTATGGAATATTATTGCTCTGTAAGAAATGACCAGCAAGATGATTTCAGAAAGGCCTGGAGAGACTTACATGAAGTGATGCTGAGTGAAACAAGCAGTACCAGGAGATCATTATATACTTCAACAACAATACTATATGATGATCAAGTCTGATGGACGTGATCCTCTTCAACAATGAGACGAACCAGATCAGTTCCAATAGAGCAGTAATGAACTGAACCAGCTACACCCAGCGAAAGAACTCTGGGAGATGACTATGAATCACTACATAGAATTCCCAATCCCTCTATTTTTGTCCGCCTGCATTTTGGATTTCCTTCACAGACTATTTCAAAGTCCGATTCTTTTTGAACAGCAAAATAATGGTTTGGACATGTATACTTGTATTTAATTTATACTTTAATATATTTAACATGTATTGGTCAACCTGCCATCTGGGGGAGAGAATGGAGGGAAGGAGGGGAAAAATTGGAACAAAAGGTTTAGCAATTATCAGTGCTGTAAAATTACCCATGCATATATCTTATAAATAAAAAGGTATAATAATAAAAAAAACTATATGGCTATTATTTAGGAAAATTCTAAAACTGTTAATTAGGTTACTTAGAGTTATTGCCATCATGTTAAGCCTTATCAGTTTGCCTCCAAAAATGAGATGTGAATTCCTTTCTCCCTTCACAGAGTAGAGGAGGTATCAAATAGCACATCTCATGAAAGCACTAAAAATAGTAAGGATAGGCAACTTAGCAAGCTTAGTCCCTTCCCTGGAGTCTCTGTGAACTCCCCTTAATTTATAAGCTTGCCAGTTTTCTTGAAACCATCAAGGTAAGCAAGATCATCAGCCCTAGGAAATAAGTCTGTTTAGGATTTATAGTTTCTGAACAAGGAATGCATTTACTAAGAATCTATATACCTGTGTAATTATTGATCCTTTGCACCAGGATAAGTTTAAACATATAAAACATGATAAACAAAATGTCTTATGGGTTTAAGTCCTGGTAAATTTTAAAAATAAAGTATCTAGCCCGAAGCTGCAATTAGTAGAATTTTCTATTAGAGATAAAATTGCTTGGGGCTGAAACTGATATTCTTTTGAGTTCTAAATTGGATTGCCTGATGACTAAGCCCACCATTTCAAGAGAAATGCTTTCAATTACTCAGAGAAAGTCTAGCTGAAAAGTCTGGGTGGACAAATTATCTGGGCAAAAATTGGGGAGGATATGACCTCTGCCTCTGCTTAAGGTGGGATCCTTCTGACTCAATTTCCCAGTTCTGTATTTTTGCTTCCCATCTAATTATTCCTGAATCTACCAATAAGGTGGAGTCATTACTATATGATCAGTTGTCAAACAGATCTAACTAGGATACCTTAGCCTGTCATGTATGTCCTCTCAGGCTGAGGCCTGAAGGACATGGTTTGATGCTAAGAATAATTATTTCCTCTTTTATCAAATTTCTATAATTAGAACAAATAAATGGTCAGTAGAAGCCATGAATCCAATACAAATATCCCAGGGGACACAATGTTTCTCCACTCTAGATCTTAAAGATGCTTTCTTTCCTATACCACTGCATAAAGAATCACAATTCCTTTTTGCTCATGAAATCCCAACATGATTCATAAAGCAATATATATTAATAATAAATAAATTTACTAGGGGAAAAACCTTTAAGCAGCTATTGTCAGGGCCTCACTATATGAACTATTACTTTCTCCTGTGCTTCTTCAATGATAGGCAATTGGCACATTAACTGTTTTGAATGTGAGATTGCTGTCCTATGACTGGGTATGCATCATTTTTTCTTCTGCTTACCTCAGGTATCATGAAGTCTACTGGGAGGAAGGACATCATCAATTTCAGTTACCAGGTTGAATACAATGTAGGTATCAATATGTTGGGAAATCCATGGACCAATGAAGAGCATCATTTCTATCAGCTAATTTACCAAGGTATCCAGGTGACTTCTGGTGATATGCTTATTTCTCCCCAAATGCACCATACAATCCAGAACAGCCTTCACCACACAATGCTTTTAATCAGCTTCCTTGCTTAGATTGAGTACCATGGAGATATGCAAGAAGGTATACACTCTTTGTTTAGAGTGTTATATGTGATGATAATAGTTATGATCTGTTGGGAATAGAAAGAACTGGAAAAAACAACTAGCTAAGAAAATTGATCCTAAATTGGACTCTGATAAACCTGTGACTTCTCAGTGCCTCTACCAATGGACTGACTGATCAGTTTCATTAAGCTTAAAGCATACATTCTCTTACTATCTTCCATTCTGTATTTTATTGATCTCTATAATTCAAAACTTGAAATTCTAACCATATCCCTGATGTCAAATTACTTATCCTGATTGGCTCAGAATGAAAATCATCAAAACTTTTCTTCGTGAGATGCCCACAGCTTTTATATCCATAGATTTCTATGCTAATACTCCACTTATGAAAACATTAACATTGTGCTGTATATGTATAGATTAATGGAACCCAGAAACAACCCTTCTGCTTGTGGCAATTCTTCTGATCCAGCTGGCACATCTTTCTGGAACTAGCAAAAAATAAGAAGTCATTTTTTGGTTTTAAACATTCTGTGTCTCACACTATTTCCTTTCTCTTAACTATTTTTCCTTTCACATTTTGTCTGAAATATAATTGCAACTATGGTGTGAGGGATAGTGAACTGGCCTTGGTGGTAAAGGTTTGAGTTCAAGTCCTGCCTCTCACATAGAATAACTGAACAACTTCATTCAAATCACTAGATTTCTCAGGGTACCAGGTAAGTGTCTAAGACCTTTAGGTGCAGAGAAGGTGCTAGCTTGCATTTGAAGAAGATTCTTCATAGGAGTTTTTTTCATGAGGATTGAAAATACCAGTATCTCCAAAAGATTCTTTCTCTGTCTCTCACTGTGTCCATCTCTCTCTGTGTTTCTTCTATCTCTGTGGGTCTCTGTCTCTGTGAGTCTGGACTGTCTGTCTGTCTCTGCCTCTGTCTTTTTCTCTGTATCTCTATGTCTCTGCATGTGTATATCTCTCTGTTTTCTCTTTCTATCTCTCTGCGTGCCTTTCTCTGAATCTCTCTTTTTCACATCTGCTGTCTTTCTGTTACCTTTTATTTGTGTCTCTGTCTTTCTCTCTCTTTTTATTTCTCTCTCTCTCTCTCTCTCTCTCTCTCTCTCTCTCCCTCTCTCTGCTTTTATAGGGGAAATTTAACCTCTGGGAAATAACTAGGATTTCTGACAGGTTGGGCTAACTAAGACTTCCACAAAGGGTAAGCCTCAGAGATCTGACAAAACTTAGATTTCTTAGCTGCACACATCAGTGTGGGTTATAAGGTTAAACTGATCCCCATCAGTGCCCTTCCCTATTTGCCTCAGGGCAATCCTTCAGTCTTTCTGTCAACCACAGCCAGCCATTAAGGACCTAACCATTTTTACGGCAGATAACATTGTTCTTCATAGTTCATAAGTATTTATTATTTATTAACTTAGAACAAAAGATTTGGATTTGAATCAGAAAACATGTGTTTGAATTCTGTTTCTTTTGTTTGCTATATAGCTTCAGAACAAATCACTTATTAGCTTTGAACTTCAGTTTCCTCACCTGTAAAAAAGAAGGCTTCTTTTAACTCTAAAGATCCTTTGATCCTTTAAGATTATGAATAAGCTTTAAATTATGAAAAGAATCTTAAGTATCATATTTGTCTTTGTATCCATAGGATCTAGAAGCAAACTTGGAATATGGCTTGTTATTTAATTGATTTTATGTGTGACAGTAGAAGCTCAAAATCTCTAGTGAGTGATAACCCAAAGATGTTGCCTGTGACAAAAATGTAAAAAACTTTGTTCAAAATCTGACAACACAGCAATCAATCTCACTAACTACCACTATTATTGACAACCAGAATCAGTGCAAAGACACAGCCCCGGGGAGAAAAAGGTAGAATTTCAGTGTTGGAGGATGAATGGAAGTAGGTGAGATAGATTCTATACCATGTCAGGAGAGGACAATCAGCAGTGAAAAGGAGGAGGTTGGAATTCCTTAAGTTGTAAGAGAGATAGGATCAAGCCCAAACCCAAGAAGTAAAAGTAGAATAAAATCCATCATAATCTATGCTAAATCGAATGAAGTGGTTTATTCTGTTTGTTTTCTGAGTTGAGCTCAAACACTAGAGGTAGAATGCTGGGACCAGTCTGTGTAGGCAGCAGATGCTGACATTGAGAACAATTTGTCTTTCTAACAAAAGTTTGTGAGTCCCAGGTAGATCCCTCCAATTCCTCTATCTCCAATTTCTTACAAATACAGCTCCTCCTCTCTATTGCCCTTACTAACACTTCCATAACTCCCCATTTGTTTTTTCAGATGGGGTCTCTAGAAAGAAGGTGAATTCAAATTCCTTCCATGAGAGCTGTTTGGGATACCCCTGAAAGACTAAGGAATTCTATTGCTAAATCTAGGGACTTACCCTGACAGCAGTGTGTTCATCAATTGCTAACAAGAATTTTGAGAAAGTATATAAGTAGAGTTTTGGGGAAGGATATGTACTTAGCAATTAAAGCAAGAATAATGGTAAAAGAAACAGCCCTGTTTCTGCCCCACATCCCCCAAAACTGGAAGCACATTCTCTCTCTTGCACACACACACAAATCTCTAAGTAGAGTGCAATTAAACCAAATGTGGCCAAGGAGTAAATTAATTCCTGGTTACCAAATGGACTTTTGCTCTTTTGTGGACACTGAAACCAACATTGATGGAAACTCCATATCTTCTGAGTGTCTAAATTTGTAAGGTTCTCAGTTGGTCACTGGCAAGAGGTTATAGACTAGAATGGGATAATTTAAATGTCTCTTTTCAGAGCCGAACTCTCATCTCAAAGGAAATTCCTTCCCCCAAGTTCCTCTCTGCTAGATTCAGCTATCATCTGGTAGATTTGTTTCATTCAATCCATCAGAAAATATTTCATGTATGACTTCATCCATTTTAGTTCAATAACTCAAAGAACTGATGCTGCTTTTAAATTAATTACTTATTTTTGTTTACTACTTTGATGAATTCAATGGAGATATTTGGCTTTTTGTATTTATGCTAATGGGGTAGAAATAGAAATCATGATATTTTTATCCTTAGGATAATATTCCCTCACCTTCAACTTTTATGAGTTGGAGAGGTTCTGGCCTACGGAACCCATTACTTGCCGATTTTTTGTTTTCTGTTGCTACTTTATTTCTTTCTTTACACCTATTCTCTAGATCACCCCTTCTCCTCCACAATTATTGCATCCTAATCACAGAAATAAGATATTCATGGAGTAGAGAATTCTATGGAATTCTCTTCATAGAATTCTTCATAGAAATGTTTTGAGCATTTTCTCAATTGGGAGTTAAGACTAAGAATGGGAATGATAGGATAGGGTTTAATTTTTCTTGTGGACTATCATCTTGTAAAGAATTGTAAGTAAAGGATAGTTTAATTTTTTTTTCTGTTTTTGTTATTCCTCAAAATGAGACTTAGGACTTCTGTAACTTTGTAAGAGTTCTTAGAGGTCACTGAACTAGAATTTAGCATTTCTCAGTAATAAGGAGACATCTGTTTTATAGGGCTAAATTCCAGCAAAAAAAAAAAAAGGTGTACCCTGGGCTTGGCATAACAACAGTAATCAATACTTATAACTGTCAAGAATCCCTTACACATATAACTGCCAAGTGAACTGAATCAGGTTCCCTGTTACTGCCAGACAACTTAACTTTGGTTTAAAGGGAGAGGTTACTGAGAAAGGTGATGATCAGAAACAATGCATTTGTGAGGAGTGAAAGAAGGATAAAAAGGGGAAATTATGATGAATGGAAATATAGAATTAATAATAATAACTCTGAATGTGAATAGGATGAACTCCCCCATTAAGCAGAAGAGAACAGCAGAGCAGATTACAAAACTGAATCTTGAAATAGGCCGTTCACAGCAAACACAACTGAAGCATGGAGACAAACACAATATAAAGGAAAGGGACTAGAAGGAACAGAATCTATTATGCTTGAACTAATATTTTTTTTAAAAGCAAAAAAAGCAATCTTAACCTCAAAGTGAAAATAGAAACTCATAGAATTAAAAGAGGAATGAATGAAACTACATCTTCTAAAAGATACCATAGACAATGAAGTAATTACAATAGTAAGGCTCATTTTCACCAAATGGTATAGCAACCAAAGTTTAAAAAAAATTAAAAGACTTAGAATAGTAAATAGAAAGTAAACATATTTATAAGGGACCTCAAATTTCCCTTCGCAAAACTAAATAAATCTAACAAAAATAAATAAGAAATAAGTTAAAGAGATGAATAGAATTTTAGAAAAGTTAGATAAGACAGTTTTTGGAGAAAGGAATATGTTTTTCCCCCAGGATTATGTGGCACTTAGACAAAAATTGACTGTACTTTGGCATAAAAACCTCACAATCAAATGAAGAATAGCAAAATTATTAAATGCATCCTTTTAAGATCATGATGTAATAAAAATTATATTCATTAAAAAGCCATGGAAAGAGAGATTTAAAATTAAATGGAAACTAATTTAATGATAAGGAATGAATAACCCAAAGAACAAATCATAGAAACAATCAATATTTTTATTAAAGAGAATGACAATTGAGACAACATATCAAAATTTAGCAGATGCACTCAAAGTAGTACTTACATCTCTAAATGAACAATAAAATAAAGAGCAAATCAACAAATTGGGCATGCAAATGAAAAAAGAATTAGAAAAAGAAAAGAAGTTAAAATCCCCAATTAAATATCAAATTGAAAATCCTGAAAATCCAAGGAGATATTAATAAAAGTGAAAATAAGAAAACCCAAGAATAAAATTTAAAACACATTTTATTTTTAAAAAATAAATTTTGGGCAATTTGGTTGAAAAAAGAGAGGAAAGCCAAATTACCAGTAATAAAAATAAAAACCATAAATTCACTAACAATGAAGAAATTAAAATAATACTTATGAACTATTTTGCCTAATTATTATAAATAAAACTGATCAATTCCAAAAGTGGATTATATTTGCAAAAATATAAATTGTCTAGACAAAACAAAACACAGACATACATCTAATTAAAAAAAACGAGGAAAATACATCTTGTTAAAAAAAAAAGGTGCCATTGACAATGAAGTAATTTCAATCCTAGACACATATGAACAAAATGGTTTGCTTTCAAATTCTTTTTAAAAAGTTTTAAAGACTTACAGATAAAAATAGACATTAAAACTACATTAGTAAGGAACTTCAATTTTCCCCTGTCACTATCAGAAAAAAAAAAAAACTAACTATATAAAATGAATAAGATAGAAGTTATAACCTTTTCAAAATTTGAGTGACATTATTTTTGCATAAATTATGCATTTTTATTAAAGGACCAATGGCACTCTCAAATGTCAAAAACAATCACGGAAGCCCACTCATGGAAAAGGGGCCTTCCTGAATGTGGCAAGAAATTCTGAATCCTTAACAATCAATGAGAGGAGGGTTTTACAAAAAGTAGTGAGCGCCCTCGCTTGATCGAGGCTGCCAGTGGTGGGTTCGAGGTGTGGGGGGATGTGGGCGTAAAGGACAGGCAGGAGATAACCCTACAAGGAAACCCTGTCACCAACGTCACTAACGGGTTTTCGCCAAACGGGCCTCCGTGGGGCGGGGAGATGAAACGTCATCGTCTGGACTTGAGCACTCTCAGACTGGCTGACCACCTCTCCTCGGGCGGACACGCTTACCTAGATAGGACTTGGGGTTTTGACCCTGTTTCTGAGGAAATTCAGCGTGGGGAAACAGAAGGGGCCTATGGATATATAGCATCGCACAGACGGGGCCTTGATAGCGTCAAACAGACTATCCCTCTACCGAAAATATCTCCACCCTCGGACGTTTAGACAAAATATTGATTTCCAGTCAAACCTGAGCTAGTCTGATAAAATAACAGTAGCCAGGTAGAGGAGAATGTTATTCCTATTTTCCATCCTGTCCTTGAAAAAGAAAATAGTTAAGTAGGGGGGAAAAAAGATTGGGTTCTCCCCAATAATTTTTCACAGAGTTAAGAAGTTGAAGAGAAATTTATGAAAGTTAGACATGAAACGTCCCCGAAGACAAATTGATTGTGAAAAAATTAACTTTTTCCCAGCAATATATAAACTATACAAAAATTAACCATGTATTAGGGTATAAAAATGCATCCTTTTTTAGATCACAATGTAATAAAAATTACATTCAATAAAGGGCTATGAAAACAGACTAAAAACTAATTAGAAACAAAATAACCTAATCCTAAAGAATGAGTTAGTCAAAGAGCAAATCAAATAAAATATCAATGACTTGTTGTGTAGAATGACAAGAATACATAACAAAATTTAAAGAATGCAGCAAAGGCAAGTAATTTGGGGAAAATGTTTATCTCTAGATGCTTACAAAAATAAAAGAGCAACTCAATTTACAAATAAAAAAATTTAAAAGAAAAAATTTAAAACCTCAAATAAAATACAAAATTAGAAATCCTGAAAAACAAAAGAAAATCAAAAAAGGATTAATAAAATTAAAGTCAAAGGAAAATTTAATAAAATTGAAAGAAAACTATTGAACCATTAGAATTAAAAGATAGTTTTATAAAGAAAACAATATGAAAAAAGCTAAGTTAACAGTTTAAAAAATGAAAAGGGTAAAGTCATTACCAATAAAAGGCAAAGCAATTTTGAGAACTATTTTGCCCAATTATTGTGAATAATTATAAATGTAATCGATGAATATTTACAAAAATTAAATTGCCTAGATTAATGGAAGATGAAATAAACATATCCATAATCCTTTCTTTAAAAAGGAACTGAACAATCCAGCATATTCTCCAAGAAAACTTTTCAGTACAAGCTGAATTTACAAGGGATTTTTCTCAAATATTTAAAAACAATTCATTTCAATACTATAAGACTATTTAAAGAATAGATGAATAGTTTTACCAGATTCTTTTAATAGCTCATATATAACATTAATATCTAAGTTAGATGGCGAAAAAAAAGGCAGAAAAGGAAACCATAGGCCAATTTCCCTAATGAATTTTGATGCCAAAATTTTAAATAAAATACGAAGTAGATAACAGAACTACATCACAAGAACACAATAACCAGATGAGATTTATATCTGGAATAAGAAGCTGGTACAAGTTTACCAAAACTATTGCTAATACAATTGACCTTTTCAATAACAAAATCAACAGACATCATATGATCATTTTAATAGATGAGGAAAGTGCTTTTAACAAAATATAATTACTTAAAAAGAAACCCCAAAATACAGTAATAGAAAAAAACAAGGAATAAATGGAGTTTTCCTTAAAATGATAAATATTATCAAAAATCATTAGCAAGAAGTATCTGAAATGAAGATAAATCAGAAACTTTCCCAATAAGATCAAGGATGAAGCAAGGATGACCATTAACATAATTATTCAATATGGTACTAGAAATGCTAGCTATAACAATAACAGAAAAAAAAAGAAATTAAAGGAATTAGAATATGTAATAAGGCAATTAAATGATCACTTCTGCAGATATGATGGTATACATACAGAATCCTAGAAAAATAAATTAAAAGACTATTTTTAAAAATTAACAATTTTAGGCTTATATGTGTGTGTGTGTTTTCATACAACCAGCAGCAAGAGATAATGAAACTGTTTAAAATAACTGAGGAAAATATAAAATATTTGGGAGTCTGCAATGCCTCTAATAGGGCTTAGCGTAACAGAGAGCCTACCCTCCTGAAAGAATATGTCTATAGCTGCCTACATTCATCTTGGTGGTCCTCATCCCAATTCACTTGTGGCTACAGGGAGAGACCATATAGCTATTTGTAGAGGAACTGTAATCTGTCATTAGACAATAAAACTCTAAATATCAATGATTGCTGAATAAAATAGGGAAAGAAAGTGAATTTTATGTTTTTGTTAGTATAGGGAACTTCTAGGTGGGGAAACTGCTTGTATCAATGCAGATCTGCACTTTATTTTCTATTTTCACCTTGAAATCTTAAAAGATTTTTTTAAAAGACAGAATAGGTGGTAACTTATTGCAGGTTCACACAGCTACATGTCAGAGATGCAACCTGAACCCAGTTCTTCAATATGGTGTCTACATACTTTATGTAGCCTTTCCTCTCCTATGTACAAAGAAATATATGTGTATGTATATATAAATGTAAATATATATATTCCTTATTATGGTTTTATGATGCAGACTTCCTAGACTTTCAAATGAATAAAGATGCAGGAATCATTTTGCTTTATAATGTATACTTGTCGATTGAGATTTTTTTTATTAAAAGGAAAATAAATAAATCGTGCATTTTAACTTCTTCCATCTTCTATACTTTAACTCTTCCATATCCCAAAGCCTCCATTCATGAGATTTTCTTGTTCATATTTTCTTTAAATATATCTTATTTTTAAGCAATCAATTTTATTTGTGAACAACAACGTCTAAGCCCAAGACTACAGCGACCAAAATTCAGCTGTGGTACCAGGCACTTTTTTGCTGTGCATAAGCCCTTTTTCTTTCGACATTTCTTAGTGTCAGGAAACTCACCATACCCTGATGAAAAAAGAAAAAGATGTTTTAAATTCTATCTTTAAAAACCCATAGAAAAAGAGATATTCTATTATAATCTGAATAATAGATAAGATAATTTATATGTTAATTTGATTCTTAGAAATTTAATCAAGAATGCCAGAGTTCTCACCTGACCTCAGATAAATGTTTGAGATGTGTTACCTTGGATAAGTCACTTAATCTTATATTACCTTAGTTTCCTCATTTGTAAAATAATGCTAACAAGAAGAAAAACACTTTAAAAAATTTAAAGTAGGGATTGTTAGGTGGCAAGGATAAAGTCCTGGCCCTGAAATCAGGAAGACCCAACTTCAAATCTGGCATCAGTCATTTGACCCTTGACTGCAATCCTGGACAAATTATTTAATTATAATTGCCTCACAAAAAAGGGGGAGAAGGGAAGAAAAGGAAGAAAAATTTAAAGTGCTACTTAAGTGCTATTTATCACTGTCAAATACAAGTGTCAAAACAGGCTCCGATTCCTGATTTATAAAATCCAAAAGTTCCATTGTCACTAATTTTTTTTTCCGTTTTACCTATTTTATTCAGAGGAAAGAAACCAGAGAATGTGGATCAGGGACCTTAGCAATCATCAAATCTATTCCTTTTAATTTTACACATAAGGAAACTGAGGCTCATGGAGGAAAAGCATATTTTCTTAGATTCACATAAGCATTAAATACCATAACCAGATCTGAATCCAGATAGTGGGACTCCTAACATAAATGTACTCTTTAAGTACAACCTGGTACATCTCAAAGTCCTTTTATAAACAACCTGATGATAATGCTGTCAGTACAAAAAATTGGTTTGTAGGGACATGAAACTGAAGCAGTGGGACAATTTTCAATTTGGGAGACAGAAGAATAGTATTTAGAATAAATATGTTCCTAGTAGCTCTAGCCAGGAATGGGGGAATAAAGGAATAGATAGAAGCCTATTTAGACCATGAGAGTGAAGGGAGCAAGAGGTATTACAAATTGTTCAATGACCAAGTGTTTCTTAAATATCTACAATATCACAGGAATTGTACATAGTAATAGGGATCCATATCTAAAACTAATGGAGTATGTCATGATATAACAGAAAAATGTGTGACCCTTTTTCCTCCATTTGGATGCATAATCTCTTGAGTTTTGCTCCAAGCTCTGCCACTCACACTTCTGTAGCTTTGGGCAAGTCTGTGAATAAAATGGGGTAGGGACTTTACTATTTCACTTCTCAGACTCCTCCAAAATAGGATTCTACAAATCTGGTGTAATTCTGAAAACATATTATATGTACTCCAAGCTGTCTTACATTGTGCTTTTGAAGAGTTCTTTAAATACATAAAAATCTCTCAGTGCAAGATCTCCCTGTCCCCTCCCTTCCTAGCCCTTTCTCCTAATGACCATAAATGCAGCATTGTCTATCTAAATTTGTACTCATAATGAGCTCCTTAAACTGTGGGTGAAGCTTTTCCCTTCATCTTCCTTAAGTTGAGAGGTCCCAACATTATTGGTCTGAAGGCCACTTAGTCCAGACAATTGATGAGGACTCTTATTGAACTCATCCTCCATATTCATGGTACTATTATCTTTATAGTTCATTCAACTCCTTACCGATGCCAGTACAGTAGATGATCACAAAGAGCACCATAAAAATCAGATGGAAGATCCTCATGATGACTTTTGACTGGATCCTGGGAATAATAGGAACACTGAGGGAAAGCCAGATCAGGAGAGACTAGGAAGACATAAGACAAATGAGGTCAGAACTGGCTGGAACACTTTGCTGTCCCTGACTTAATTCACTTCAGCTCCTATAGACTCGAATTTGAAAGAAGGAAACTTCTGAAGACGCTGGGATGCCCTTGTAAATATTTATGGCTAGTGTCTTACCCAATAGGGAATGAACATTGATATTTTTAAAAGGAAGTGTTGCTGTCCACAATGAAATGATAAATTCCCCATATTATGCAACCAGAAAAGAGTCCAAGTCATGTGGGCTCTTTTCCCACCCTCTGGACACTAATGAATTAATATGAGAAGGACCACATTGAATGTTTTGGCTCAGACAGCTTCAAATACTTCTTCCTAAAGGAGAGTCTGTTTAGACCAAGCCAATATAATAAAAATGAAAAATCTTCCTAAACTAATTTACTTATTTAATGAAATATGAATCAAACTAACAAAAACCACCTTATAGAAAAATAATAATATAGATCTATAAGAAAAAAAGTCAAAAAAAAAAGAAATGAAAAAAAGATATTCAAAGGAAAGTGTCTCGCCACATCAGATCTTAAACTACATTATCAAGTGGCAATCATCAAAACATACTAGTTAAAAAATAAAGTGGTGGATCATTGAAAAAGATTAGGCACACATAAATAAGAGTAATTTTAGGAAACTAATGTTTGATCATAGCCAGAGATCTAAGCTTAAGCTTTTGGGACAATAAAAGTATTTGGCAAAAAAAATACTATGAAAACCGGTCCAGTGTGAAAGAAACTATTTATAGAACAGAATATAGAATGAGTAAATTATTTAGACATAAAGAATGATACCCAAACCAAATTAAGAAAGCAAAAAACCGTTTACCTTTCACATTTATAAGAAGAATTATTGACTGAACAAGAAATAGAGATCATAAAATGCGAACAAAAATAATTTTGATCATATTGTATTAGAAAGTTTTTGCACAAACAAAATCAATATAGCCAAGATTAAAAGGAAGGCAGAATGTTATGAGAAATATTTAGAGCAAGTTTCTCAGAAAAAAACCTCATTTCTATTTTTTGGGGGGGAGGTAACTTTTTGTTTGTTTGTTTGTTTTGTTTTGTTTTGTTTTTGGAGAGGCAATTAGGGTTAAATGATTTGCTCCAGGGTCACACAGCTGAAAAATGTTAAATGTCTGAGACTAGATTTGAATTCAGGTCTCCCTGACTTCAAGGCTGATGCTCCAACCACTGTACCATCTTAAGTGCCTTAAAAGCCTCATTTCTCAAATAGAATAGAGGAGTATATAAAATATTTAATTAAGAATAATTCATTCCCTATTTTTAAAAATGGTCAAAAATATAAACAGGAAGTTTTTAAAGAAAGAAATCAAAGCTACATCTAAATCCCTAATTGATTGGAAAAAAGGAAATTAAAATAGCAATAAGGAAAAACTTCATATTTATCATATTGACTAATAGTATAGAAAAAGAAATTAATAAATGTTGAAGAATATGTGAGGAAAATTCAGACAGTCATTTACTCTTGGTAGAGTTGTGATTTAATTCAACCTGCAGAGCAATTTGGAACTATGCCCTATATAGGCCTATAAAACTGTGAATACTCTTTGACCTAGAAATATTACTAATAGGTCTGTATCCCAAAGACATCAAAAAAGGGGAAAGCATCTATTTATACAAAAATATTTATAGCAGCTGTTTTTCACATGGCAAAGAACTGGAAATTGAGGGGACGATCATCAATTAGGGAATGGCTGAACAATATTGTTTATGACTATAATAAAATGTCATATTATAAGAAATGATGATCAAGAAGATTTCAAAAATCTGTAGAGACTTACATGAAATGATACAAAGCAAAATAAACATAATCAAGAGAACATTGTATACAGTAACAAGAATATTGTATGATGATCAATTGTAAACAACTATTCTCAGCAAAGAATGTCCTAAGAAAATTTCAAAGAATGTATGATTTTTAAAAAATTGATATCCACTTACTGAGAATGAAACAAAAAAACCTGAATGAAAATTGAAGCATAAATCCTTCACTTTTAAAACTTTTTCTTCATGCTGTTCCTTCTTTTTGTAGTTTGTGTTGTATACAACTTGACAATTATGCAAATGTTTTACATATTTGTTTGCATATTACCATCTGAAAGAGGGGTAGTGGATGAACAACGGAAGCAAAGAATTTAAAACTCAAAACTTAGAAATGTTAAAATGTTTTTCATGTAGTTTTTAAAAATACTATAATTTTATTTTAAAAATAAAGAAATTATAAATGGCCGAGAATTTTAGATTCACATATAATCTCATTTGAAATGTTTTTCTTTGTTAATTTCATCAACCCTGTTTCCAAGAAATTTACATTTGAGTGAGCATAGCTCTATAGTTGCGAGTAGCAAATTCATTAAACTATTCTCCATCAAATATTTCTTGATGATAAACATGAGAACAGTCCTGGACTTGTAGTCAGCAGACATTCTCATGCATTGTCAACATCAACCTCAGTAAACTCTTGCTAACTATTTCCCCAGTCTGACTGTCATTTTCCTTATCTGTAAAATGAGAGTTAAATTTAATAGTCTTATTTAGCTCCAAGACTCTATATGTAAAATCTGAGCTAATCATTCATAATTGAAGGCACTGAAATTCAGAAATGTTTAGAGAGAGCAGATTAGTGATGAAGGAGAAACAAATATTCTAAAATCCAGTCTTCTTTCCACTCTTATTTCCCTTTTGTTGGTTTCTTTCGTGAAGATTTTTTCATTATTTTTTCTTCATTATAATGACTGACAATTTAAAACTGTGTCAGGAAGTCTACCAAAAATTTTGGCTCATTTGTAGATACACATCTATAAATCCTATGACACCATGTTTTGTGTTTTATTACCACAGTCACTTGCTACATAAGCCATTTAAATTGTGTTTCAAAGCATTTAATATCCTTATTTCAGGGACAAAAAAAATGCATTGCAGTGAAATGTGTGGCGCTTTTCCACCTTTATTGGATAGCTCCTTTACTAAATCAACCTCAAATGCTTGTATAATGTAGTAATTACATCAATGATAATGATATTATGATTACAATTATAAGTGTTAATACAGAACTTTTAAATTTTATAAACAGCTTGTAAAATAACTCCTCCCAACTATACTGTGATGAAGGTATTAACGTTATCTATCCCCATTTTACAGCTAAGGACACTGAAGCTTAGAGATATCAAATGACTTGCCCAATAAGTGTCTACAGCAGAATTCAAACTCAGGTATTTGATATCAAGTCTCGTATTCATTCTTGGAGCCAATCAGCTATCATTGGAGATTTTTCTTCTGATTCTGCAAATATTCTGTACCATGCCACAGCTGGGGTATAATCTCCCACTACCATCTGCTGCCCTGTTTTGAGCTTTCAGGAATTTCCCTCTTTCAAAATGTCAGTTTCTTGAGATAAGGACTTTCTTTCTTGGCTGCTTGTATTGATATTCCAATGATTTAACACAGTGTCTGGTACATAGTAATTGTCTAATAATTGATTGTTGACTTCCTAACTTTGGATGAGACCTCCCTTAAGTCATATAGTACCAGAAGATAATTCAATTTCTAATCATGTTCCTTGGGGAAGATATATGGCATTGACACTTGGCATCAGGTAATGAAGGCTGAAAGGGTGCAGGAGGACAAAAGAGCCACTCATGGCACCTGAAGTTTCTTAAACCAATGCAGTCAATATATCTTGGAATTCTTTGACCCAGTAATGCCATTACTGAGCCTATATCCCAGTGAAATTATAAAAGTGGGGAAAGGACCCACAGGTGCAAAAATATTTGTAGCAGCTCTTTTTGTGATAACAAGGAATTGAAAAAGAAGTGGATGTCCATCAGTTGGGGAATGGCTGAACAAGCTGTGCTACATGAAGGTGATGGAATATTCTACTTCTATAAAAAATGATGAACAAGCTGATTATAGAAAGGCCTAGAAGCATTTACATGAACTGATGCTGAACTAAATGAGTAGAACCAAAAATACATTGTACAATAATAGCAAGAATGTGCCATGATCAACTATGAAAGGCTTGGTTCTTCTAAACAGTTCATTGATCTAAAGCAATTCCAATAGACTTTGGACAAAAAATGCCATCTACATCCAGAAAAAGATCTAAGGAGACTGAATGTAGATCAACATATGCTATGTTCACTCCTTTTTTCTGTTTTTTTAATTTCTCCCATTTTTTTTCCTTTTGCTCTGATTTTTCTCTCCCAGTATGATTCATGAAACAATATGTATTAAAAATAAATAAAAGAATCACAGAGGGGTTACAATCAGTTAACTCTAAGAATACCAAAGAACTCATGCAGATTGTCGCAAAAATAGTTAACTCTGAAAAATAAAGTAATAAAATAAAACCAAAGAGATAACAGTGGTCATAAGCACACAAATTTCTTTATTCCATGGGAGGATAAAAACTAAACAAATATACCAGGGCCTCCTCTATAGACAACATGTGAATAAATATATATAAAACAAGTTATAAGCAATTAACATAGAGAAGGCATTAGAAGTAAAGAACACTTTAAGAGTATGAGTGCAGCAGTTACTTATTTCAAAAAGCTGAGACAGTTTCTTTACCAGGGCTTTTCTATACTAATGGAATGTCAGAACCTAGGATTAAAAATGGAAAATGTCCAAAACAAGGGCATAAAGATGGGAAAGAACAGAGTTTAGGGTGGGCAGTGGTGGGGTAGGAGATAGAAGACAGGCAAGATAATGGATTATCAAGGACTAGATGATCAGGAAAGGCCTCATGTGAATGGTTATACTTGAGTGGTGTTTTAAAGTAATATGGGGATTCCAATAGACAAAAATAGAGGGAGATGCCCCAAACATTGGAGAAATCTCATACAAAGGCAGATGCCAGCAACTGGTGTGAGTGCTGGACAAAGCAATGAGTGAAATATGGGTCCAGGCAAGTTCAAACTTACATCTTGAACTGACTTTATTTCTATCAGCTTTGTTTTTATACCCTTCCATAAGCATATTTTTCTGTTATACATTACACAAATGCCAGAAAACCACAGAAAATATAACCAAAGCTGTGAATTTTCCTTGTTCTACTAGTCAAGACCCATCTTGTTACTTATTTTCATATTTTTAAAGCATCTTGTCTCAAAAATGCCCTTAGGCCATGTCATCTGTCAGTAAATAATCTAAAGATGCTCTGATATAAATTATCTGCTCAGAAATTGGCCTTGCCAAGTCTCCTAAAGTCCTGCACGCAGTCTTGTTTCAGTCTTCCATAGAATGTACAGCTGGCTTTCCACATCTGGCCCTTTTTAATTCATTGGTTTCAACAGGATAGTCATTATCCTAAAAAAAAAAAAAAAAAAAAGAACAAAAACAATTAAAATAAAAATAATATGTATGGTATAGCATGAAAGAGTAAGAAATCTATTTTTAAAAGAATTAAGTCTGTGAAAAAGAATCAATTATAGAATGTGCCTACCCCTTCTGGATCAATTCCAGGCATGGGCACATTTTCAATACTAGAAGTGATTACATGTAAAGTGTTCATATCTAAAGTAACATTAGAATCATGTCAAGATCCTAAGAGTCATGTATGTATCTTTTCCCATGATATATCGGGGAATTGTACATTAAATTATACATTGGAATTATATATTAAGAATAACACAGATAAATGAATATTGATAATTGTAACCCATTTTTCCTATATATATATTCAATTATATATTATATTCAATATATAAGAACAGTAATTATTATTCTAACATTTAAATATTACAAAGGAAGGTTGCTGCTCTACAATTAAGACATCTAGTAGTTATATCAATACACTGAGCACACAATTTTCACATGTAACATTCCATTGATACTCAACTGTTACCTAAGATAAGATTGAGGCAATTTTTTTACATTTTCACAATCATAGTAATTAGCCACAAGGAAAGCTTTTGGAATGCTATATGGCATTCATGTTTTCTATATATGTCACAGGTCATAACCCAGGAGGAAAAAGAAAATAAATTCAATACATTTCTCCATTCTCCCTGTACATTGGGGTAAGATAAAATAACCACCCTTGCAAGGAACATGAGTTCAGGTTTTTGGAATTCCTTGAGCCATGACAAGTTCACTTGCTCACTGCAATAGAGCCTTTATTTATCCCCATGTAGGGATTTCCACCTTCCATGCTGCATGATTCAATGTTCATTTTCCTTGAAGTTTCATATTCTGAAGTTGGGTAGTCAGTTGTGGCGCATGCTCTGACATTTTTGTCAGATATCCACATTAGCTGCATATACGATTTTAGAAAGACACAAGCAAACCCTCTTCCCCACTTGAATAATGGATTGACACCTTCCCTTTTTCCTGTTAATAGATTTTTCCACTTTATCTGGGATGCCAGCCTTTTTTCTTCTAAAAAGTGTTTTTCTGCTGAGGTACACCCGTATTTATTTATCCATTGTCAAAAAGTTTAAAATAAAATATATAATATTTTTGATACTTTTATTTGTGGGCTAGTAATGTATATTCCCTCTTTTATCAAGCATGATTTTTCTGTCCTTATTACAATGCTCTACAAGAGCTTGACCAGTGGGATTATAAGTAATTCTGGTAATCAATTGTATATGATAAATAGAACAAAATTCATTAAATCTTTACTAGTACAGGCAGGGGCATTGTCTGGTATCTGTTTAGGAATACCTATAAAGGCAAATGCCAAAAAGAGATAATTAATAATATGTTTGACAGACTCATCTGTTTGCAATGAGACAAAAGTCAAGGAAGAATAAGTGTCTGGTGTTACATGAATAAAAGAGAGTTTTATAAATTATTTTTGCATTATTTTGAAAAATTTAGGGATCTTATTTCACACACACAATTGCATCTAGCAATAAATAGGTTGCTGAATCAAATATTGACATTTATTTTTACAATATAATGAACACATTTTCAGACTGAAAACTACAAGATCTGACATACTTGAACTGTACTCACACCTTCTATTGACCACTTGCTCTGAATATAGAAATTTGTTATAAGAGAAAAAAGCAAGGGCATGATTATAATAGCATAAAAACTGGTTCTTCAGTTTTCAGCCTGAGAATACATACAACCAATCATGCAGTAACAATTCCACCTCATAGCCAGACTCAGGAGAAATCAGATGAGTTCCTATTCAAAGGAATACAATGGGGAAACTGAATCAGAAGGATCCCAATTTAAGCAGAGATCAAGGTTGTCCTCCCAATTCTATATACAAATCTCTACCTGTAACAGTTCAGAATCCTGTTCTTCTGAGTAAATTGTGGCATATTTCTCTCAGATGGTAGATTACTGCATTGATGATGTATCAATCATATCTGAATTGAAAACTCCAAATAATATCAGTTACAGGATCAAGAAATTTCATTTTAAATAGCCAGTTTTATTAATCAAAGGTTCAAGTGACTTTAGCTCTCAAAGACTTCATATTCTAAATAAGTATTGATTATAATCTTATATTGATAACAATAATAGCTTCATTTTAGAAAGTTCACAGCTTATCTTGATAATCTGAATAGACAATTTTAATTTCAACATTACACAAATAATTTTGTTCTAAGATACTCAAAAGTCAATAACCAAAGATTCAAGTTTTAGAAATATAAATACAAATGAATCACAACCTTACAACTGTCTTCATTGGAGAGATTCCCTCTCCTTTCATAAAACAGAGATACTAAACCTGCTGGTTCATATTTCTAGAAATGCAGGCTCTTTTTCCCAAAATTATCTGATATTCCAATCTATTCTCCTACATTGCCCAATGTAGGGAAGACAGACACTTCTTTCAGCATACACAAAGTCTGACACAAAGGAATTTAGGATTCTGAGTCATAGATTGGAGCCCCCTAACACTGGAGCACCAGGATGGTTTGAAACTTCTAAAGATCTTTTCTTGAGCCATTCTGAAAAGAATCACTGCTCTGAATGAATTCCAGCAATTCAGCCTGATATTTTTCCAAGCCAGCACCACATAGGTAGAACTCTTATTTCTAACAGGCTTGCTAACTTTTAACACAGAACACAGAGTACAAAGCAGAAATATACATACAGACATACACAGAAATCTCGTATTTTTTACCTTTTACAAACAGATTTAATCCTGACATAATTAATCCTGGGAACATTCTCCCAGGTTTCTTCCTCTTATATTTTTGTACTTCATTACCAGTTTCAGAAAGAGGAAAAGAGAATGGGGGGAGGCAAAGGGCTTCTGTTTTTTTACCCTGAGATGTCTTCTTTTGCAATTTCTTTCTCTTTTAAGGAAGAGTCCCAAATCCTAAGCCAAACATGGAAGCCACCAGAAGTTCTGGAGTGGTGCCTGCTTTCAAGTTCAGGTCTGGGGACCTCCAAGAAAGGAGTTAAACATCCCAGAGAAGCCTCATATGTTTTCTTATTATTTCCTGTCTTTTCCAAATCTAGGATTCCTTCTCTTGGGAACCAAGGACAATGTTCCATACGTTTTAAAGAATCTTCAAGCTGTCTTTCAGTCGTCTTTCTCTAACTATCCTTTTCAGTATTTGTATAAATTGGTTTCTGTCTTTAAATTAAATTTAAAAATTTACAAGCAATACAGAAATTTCCTATTAAAAAATTCTTTACCCTGATAGAAACTTGGTGATAACTCTCTTCCCCTTATCTTTTATGCCCCAGAGTTTTCTTATTTTTATTTTATTTTTTGTTTTTTGCTGAGGCAATTGGGGTTAAGTGACTCGCCCAGAGTCACACAGAGAGGAAGTGTTAAGTGTCTGAGGTCAGATTTGAACTCAGATCCTCCTGACTTCAGGGCTGGTGCTTTATCACTGTGCCTAGGTGCCCCTGCCACCAGTCTTTTTAGTAAGGCGTTATTTCAACACTCCCATCTCTTTCTGTTCATGTGCTACTGTTCTGTTGCCCACTGCCAGCAATTGGTGTGAGTGCTGGGTGAAGTAAAGAGTGAAGTAAATATTAATGAGGCTAGGCAAGTTCAAGCTTACATCTTGAACTGCCTTTATTTCTTACATCTTCCTTTTTATATCCCATCATAAGCAAATTATTCTTTGTTATACATTACACAAATGCCAGAAAACCACAGAAAGTATAACCAAGGCTGTGACATTTCCTTGTTAATGAACAAATGACCTCCCATTCTATTTCAGCCTGAGCAGAAGAGCTACCATAAGCAGAAGGTCCAGTCCTCTATTTCTAACTACTATTAACTTCCAGATAGTCAACACTCTCAATATTTTCAGGAGATGGAATCTTGGCAAAGAAACTTGTGCATATAAAACTTGTGGACATCTCACTAATAAGAAAGTTCAGATCATCCTTATGAGCCATGAAGTCTCAGTTAGCTTGGTCTAAGGTATAAGATTGTAGTTCAATATTTGTGTTATAAAACTCATCAAACAAGAAGATGGGAGATGGAAAGATAATGATTGCAATCCATTTATAATGTGTTCTTTCTTTTTGTTCTTCCTTTAATGTGTCCACAACTAGTTACCATAAGACTCAGGAACTCATTTCTGAAGAAGGCTTCACTGAGACAAACCCATCTCTAGCTCCCCAGAATGTTTTTTATTTCATATTTCACTGGGGTTGCTATGAGCTAGGTGAAGTAAGAAACACAGTCCATTTCAGAATCTCTATATTTCTGGTATAATGGGGCCTTAGGATCTACCTCTCTTTCATTCTGTCTTCACTACAGCCCTATATTCCCTCATACAATTCATTATTTATTGTATTTAATCACTTATATTCCATCTCATTATCAAGTTACTTGGGGGGGGGGGAGAATTCTTCCCTTCTTTTTGTATATATAAAATTAGAGAATTTAAACCTAGGCTGTACTAGAGATTATTTACTTCAAACACATTATTTCACAGATAAGACAATGAAGATTTAAGATGAGGAAGATTTGGGAGAATTCACTTTCACATGACATATAGGATTCTTTTTTCCTAAAGAAGTTGAGTAATCTCACTTCCAAAATCATTCAGATATTATCTAATAGGTAGTCCTATAGGTATTTTTTTATTTTGGTTTGAAGGAGATCCAGAATATTTAATAACAGATTCTTGGATGCTTCCTTTCTTTGATCCCTGGGTTCTATACTAAATCACTGGGGAGCACTTCTGACTTCCAATTTCCATACAAAATTCTGAGGTACAGATCTTCATTTCTTACTGAGTGATTTCCCAGTGGTGCTCAAATTAAATGTCCAAAGCTTGTGAGAATGGAAGAGTGCCTCTAATGTAGAGATCAGCAGGAAAAATGACTCATTCTTTTGTAGGCACAGGATCTCCTTAAAGTAGAGAAATCTTCCTGCCAGACCTTTATCTCTTACACACCTGAGGAATTTTAAAAAACCAAAAGAGCAGATATTTACAGTCTTGGGTCAGAAATTCTTTGCTATATTTTTTTTAAAGAGGAGACAAAAGTGGGAATGAGCAGTCCTCCTAATTTGGCGGGAGCAGGAGCTTGGACCACATGATATTTTCTTTTGTTTTTTCCTTCCCTTCTTGAGGGAATAAAGAACCTTGCTCAAAATCATAAAATCAAATTTGGACAGAATCTAAAAGTAAGAAAGAAACTCTCCAATCATCTGATTTAAGCCAGATATGAAAAGAATCTGATGGACAAATGAGTTTCAGCCTCTACTTTAAAATCTCCAATAAGGAGGAATCCACCATTTTTTAAAAATTTGTTAAATAAAAGAAAAATTTTCATAACATAAAGTCATAAAAAAGATGATTGCACATGAAACTGAAAATCTATTATGCCCAACTTTCTATTATTTTGAAATGCATGTTGTCATATAGCTTGCTTTTTTTTTTTCTTTCTCCTATATTACACAGATGGCTATAATTAGATACAAATAGGTATATAGTTTATCAATTCTTTCTCTGGATGCAGTTAGAATCTTACTTCATATATCCTTTAGAATTATTTTGAGTATTTATAATAGTCAAAATGTTTTGTTCACTCAAAATAATTCTTAAAACATTATTGCTGCTTTTGTAACTATATTCACTTGGTTCTGCTCAATTTGATTTTCATTATTTCTTGCAGGTCTTTCCATATTTTTAAAAAATGATTGAACTCATTTCTTATATAAAAGACCATTCCATCATAATCATATAATACAACTTGTTGAGCCATCCTCTAATTCAAAAGTATCCCTGAATTTATTCTTTGTCAATGCAAAGAGAGCTGCTATAAACATTTTAGAATATAGCTCCTTTCCTCTTGCTCTAATCTTTGGAAATAAAACTAGTGCTGACATTATTTGGTCAAAGGATAAAGGCATCTTAATAACTCTTTAAGCATAAGTTAAGATTGTTCTCCAAAACAGTGGATTAGTTCACAATTCCACAAACAATGAATTAGCAACCCAATTTTTTCACATACCCCAAACATTTGTGTGCTCCCCCTTCAATCATTTATGTCAATAATAAGTGTAAATTGATGCCTCAAGATAGTGTTCATTTATATCTCTTTAATAAATAATGATTTAGAGCACTTTTTCAAATGATTATAAATTCTTTTGATTTATTCTTTGGAAAACTGCCCGTACAAAGCCCTTAAAAAATTTATCAGTTGGAGAATGATTTATATTCTTATAAATTTGACAAAAGTTCTTTACATATTTGAAATGAGATCTTTAACTGAGAAACTATCTTTCTCACAATTTTCTGTTTTCTTTTTTTATCTTGGCTACATTTATTATATTTGCCCCAAAACATTTAAATTTAATTTAAACAAAATAGTTCATTTTTTACCTAACTTTTCTGTCTCCTATTTAATCATAAATTGTTGGCCCATCAATAAGTATAAACAATATTTTTTATCTTCTAACTTCCCTGTAATCTCTATATATATATCCAGGTAATTTATCCTTTTTGACTCTTATCTTTGTAAATGCTATAACATAATTGATCTATGTCTAGTTTCTGGCATTGTTGGGTTTTTTTTTCAGTTTTCCTGACAATTTTTACAAAATAATGAATGATCATCCCCTAATTTTAAGTCTTTATACTTGTTAAATAAACATTGTTTATTTGCTGCTGTAAAGTGTATGCCTACTCTATTTCCTTTATCTGCCTTTCCATTTCTCAGCCAGTCCCAAGTAATTTGATAATTATTCCCTTAAAATATAACTTAAGATCCAGTACTGATAAACCTTTTTTCCTTTATAGTTTAAAAATTAGTCCTTTGATATTCTTGACTTTTTGTTCATCCAAAGGAATTTTGCCATTATTTTTAAATTTATAAAAAAAATAGTGGGGTTTTTTTGGGTAATTTAATTGAAATTGTATTGAATACATGAATTACTTTAGGTAAAATTTTCATTTTTATCGTATTAATTTTGTCAGTCCATGAATGATTAGTACTTCTCCAATTTTAAAAAAAATTTTTTTTGCAGGTGTGCATCTAGGCATATTGTCTGAAGTAATTTTAAATGAAGTACCATTTACTATCTCTTCTTGTAGGATTTTGTGATATATAGGAATACTGGTGATTTATGTAGATTTACTTTATATCCTACTACTTTGCTATGCTTATTTTTTCAACTAACTTTTTAGTTGAATCTTTGGGATTTTCTAAATATATCATTGCAAAAAGAGATGATTTTATTACTTCATTTTGTATTCTTATTCCTTCTATTTATTTTCTTCTCTTCTTCCTATTTCTTGTAATTCCAATAGAATATTAAAAAATATTGGTTACAGTGGTCATGATTGTTTCAAACCTGATTATACTGGTAAGGTTCCTAGGTTATCCCTATTACAAATAATATACACTAATCAATTTTTATCAAATTTATCAAAATAATAGAAATTAATCTAGTGCTTCCTCATCAGTTTTTTTCTGTATGATTCAAAAATCATATGATTTAAATATTTTTTTATTGTCAAAATCATTTATGTTGTATCTTTTCTTACATTAAATCATCCCTTAATTTCTGGTATAGATTTAATTTTATCATAATGTATAAGCTTTGTAATATATTGTTGCAATCTTCCCCCGTAGTTGATTTACTATTTTACATCAATATTCATTAATAAAATGGGTTTATAATTTTCTTTCTCTGTTTTTACTCTTTTTAGGATAGGTTTCCATTTCACATTTCTTTCACAGACATTGGTAGAATCCTTTCTGTCCCTGTTATTCTAAGCAGTTTATTTAACATTGGAATTACTTCATCTTTAAACATTTCATAGAATTTGCTTGTAAATCCTTCTAGTCCTGGTACTTTTTCATTCAATTTCTTTTTCTAAAAGTATGTCTATTTAAATAGTCTATTCCCTCCTCTGCTCATTGAGGCATCAGTAGGATCTGAAGGTTGGGGGAGGTCAAGGAAAGTCAAGAAAGTCTTTGTGGAAGAATTAAATTGCTTTTTAAAATCAGGGAGGGATTAAAATATACAAAGATGTGTGGTAGTTTTTTGAAGGGAAGAGTTATTTGGTGAGGGTGGGAGAATAAGAAAGGAAAAGGGAAGAATGCATTTAAAGAATGGCAGATGGGAGAGGTTATGACAAGGAGATGAAAATTAGTCCATTTCAGCAATGATATAAAGGAAATGAGAGGGAACAGTTTAAGAAAAGCTTTACCTATTCAAGTCAAAGTGAAACTCATGCTGAAAGGTCTTGAATACCAAAACCTAAAATTTATACTTTATTCTCTACATGATGGGGAATCACTGGAGTATACACAATATCCCATCATAAACAAAAATCTAGAGAGTGTTATACAACAACAATTAGAAAAAAAGTATTTTTGCTTTATCTATATCCTGATGAACTAAACATCAAGGAGGAGAATAACTGTACTCCACACTAACTACAACCAACAGATTATATATAAACAAGCTATCTTAATATAATGTATAATGAAAAGAAAATATGAAAGAAAAGATAAGGATGTATATCTTACTCAGACACTGATTGTTTTATTTGATGTGAACAGGTCAACTCAATACACAAAATGTCAATCAGCTCATCTTTAAAAAGGAGATAATAAAATTTCTATTACCTTCATTGATGTGAAAATCAAATGAGATAAAGTAAAAAGATTACATGCACCTATTCTGAGTTAATTGATCTTCTTTATCCAATTTTTCACATCTTACCCAAGTGTAAGAGATTTATTTTTCTTAATAGAAGAGTTTCTATTTAAAACAGAAAATCTTTTCTGAAATTTTCCATCTTTTATATGTTTGCTGTTCTTCCATTTTCATTTCTGCATGATCTCAGGACACTATATTCCACTTAGGTTGCTTGCCAACCTTGAAAAATTTACTTTATATTCCTCTACTTTCATTTTATTTTTCATAATCTTTAATTTATTCTTTATTCACTTTATTTTTCATAATCTTCCATCACCCTCCATAGGATTTTGGACCTATGTACATATTTTAAACAAATGTTTCCTATGACTTGCATATGTTAAAAATTTGGGGAGCAATATATAGACAGTATCTCAACTAAAGGTCTTCTATCTCAAAGATATAAAGAATTTTGTCAAGTCTATATGGATACAAATCATCCCCCAGTTAATAAGTAATTTAAGAATATAAAGAAGCTTTCAAATGAAGAAATCATTTATATATAGCTATATAAAAATAACTCTAAATCATTGTTCATTAGAGAAATACAAATGAAAACAAAACTGTAATATCATTTTGAAACTATAAGATTGGCTAAAATGACTGACGGGAATATTGCCTAATGTTGGAGGAAATGTGGAAAAATTGGGTTACTAATTTATTGTGGGTGAAATGTCCACCATTTTGGAGAACAATCTGGAATCATGCTCCCAAATTAACTTGTTTATATTTGACACAGCAAACTATTTCCATAGATGACTAAGTGAAAATGAAAATAGCAATGCAGTTCTCTTTGTACTACCTTTGTAGTAGTAGGTAAAGAATTGTAACTTTCAAGTATGTCTTAAAATTGGGTATTAACCAAACAAGTTGTGGTATATTATTGTGATGTAATACTACTGTGCTCTAAAAAAAATGATAAGCTCAATAATCTTAGAAATAAATGATGATATAATTTAATCTAGCTGATTTCTGTGCCATAGTGAGAATAGATGAAGATAGCACAGAATAAATCAAGGAACATGTATCATGAAAAATAAGAGAAAAGTTAATTAATATATAGATCACAGAGATTATTCATATATTTAATAATTGATACTTTCTTTGTGAAGACAATCAAAAGATACTAAAGTTACTAAATTTCAAATAACATTAAAAATAAAATCAATTACATTTTAAGATGCAGGAATTTGATTGCATTTTGAGGTGTAATAATTTTTCTTAATTTGTATTTCTGGGTGCAGTCAGACTGATTAAAGTAGCAAAGGATAAAAATCAGTAAAAAGAAGAAAATTGAAAATTGAAGAATAACTACTTGTCAATTAAAACACACCAAAAAGGTCCTATAGCTGAATAATTTAAACAAATTGTTAATACATAAAAAAGGTATATGTGAAGTCCAACAACACATATCTCAATAATTTCTGATATTCTAAATAATGTAAATCAATCGATATAACAAAGAAACCTAAATAATATGTAAAGCACCTGAATCATCAACATTTGCTTTATCTATTTGTTTAATTTTAATTTTTAGTATATTATTTTCTTCAGTTAGTTTTTTCTCTCTTTTGAATTTGGCCAATTGAACTTTTATGTTAAGTGTTTTGTTCATTGCTTTTTTTCCCCATTTCACAGATTTTGTTTTTCAATTGTTGGTTTATTTTTCAGGTCTATTTTGCAAGGAGTTATATGCTTCTTTCATTTCATCAAGTCTATTTTTAAGAAGTTCCTTCAGATAATTTCTGGTTTTCTTTTTCCATATCTTCTTGGAGCCCATTTTTCTTCTAACTCTCTTTTTAAGATCCTTTTTGAATTCTTCCAAGAGAACTTTATGAAATAGGAACCAACTCATAACAACCTTTGGGGCTTTATTTGGAGCTGACTTGCCTTTAGGATCCTCAGGATTTGAGGCCTGTTCTGCTCTTTCACCATAAAAGTTGTCTATGTTCAGAGGGGTTTTTTTTTTGCTTTTTTGCTCATTTTTTAAGATTGAGATCTGCTCTTAAGGCAAAGGGGTGATAGCCTCTTTAGTTTGCCCTGGAGCAGTTCTGCTGACTGACTTCAGGGCTAGGTAGCACAGCTGGTCCTGTGTTGTTCAGGATGTCAGAGGCTCTTAATTTGACTTTTGTGTTGGTTTTTGGGTGTCCCACAGCAAGTCTGCTAAACTACCCATTTGCAACCAGTACAGAGCAGCCTTAGAGCCTCACAGTAGATTCCCTGCTGTGCAGATGCAGCAACACCCTGGCTCCCCATCTGGCTTTCTGTCCTGCAGTCTGTGCTGTGGTCTGGACTTGGCAGCCTCTCTTCCTGCCCAATTGAAACATACCTTTTCTGAAGTTCTTCCACAGTATCTTCTTCTGGAACTTTGTTGTACTCCAAATATTTGTGGGTTCAGTCACTCCAAAACCTAGTCAGAGAGAAGGTTGAAGGAAGTCACAGAAAGCTGTGTCTGCTCTCTGACATCTTGGCTCCAGCTCCAGAGTTCTGGGATCAGTTCACAACTTCATCTACAATGTATTAGTGTCCCAGTTTTCCCACATCCTCTCCAACAGTTATCATCTTTTCCTGTCTTCTTAGCCAATCTGAAAAGTTTGCAGTGGTATTTCATTCAGAGTTGTCTTAATTTGCATTTCTCTAATCAATAGTGATTTAGTTTTTCATATGACTAAAAATGGTTTTAATTTATTCATCTGAAAAATTGTCTCTTCTTATCCTCTGGTTTGTATTCTTCCAAATTTTAGTCAATTCTCTCTCTCTCTCTCTCTCTCTCTCTCTATATATATATATATATATATATATATATATATATATACATATATATATATATGAATAATTATATATATAAATATATAAATAATTATAAATGAGGCCTTTATCAGAACCCTTGGATGTAAAATATTTTCCCAGATTTCTGCTTCTCTTCTACTCTTAGCTATATTGGTGTTGTTTGTACAAAATCTTTTGCATTTTGCATTTCATAAAATTCTCTAATATTTCTTTGGGCAAAAATTCCTTTATTCTCCATAGATCTGAGGAGCAGACTATCCCTTGTTCTCCTAATTTGCTTTATATATAAATCATGAAACCATTTAAACCTTATCTTAGTATAGAATGTTAGATATTGGTCATTGCCTGATTTCTGCCATGCTATCTTCCAGTTTTCCCAGCAATGTTTGTCAAATAGTGAGTTTTTAATCCCAGAAAATGGAATCTTTGAGTTTTCCAAACACTAGATTACTATAGGCATTAACTATTGTGTCTTGTGAACCTAACCTATTCCAGTTATCAACTACTCTTTTTTTTCATAGTCAGTACCAACTGATTTTGATGACTGCTCTTTTATAATATAGTTTTAGGCCTGGAACAACTAGGACACCTTAATTTGCATTTTTTTTCATTAATTCCCTTGACATTCTTGACCTTTTGTCTTGCAGGTTAATTTTATTATTTTTTTCTACTTCTGTAAAGTAATTTCTTGGCAGTTTGATTGATATGTCATTGAATAAGTAGATTAATTTAAGTAGTATTGTCATTTGCTCAGCCAACCCATGAATATTTGATATACTCCCAATTTTTAGGTATAATTTTATTTGTGTGGAAAGTATTTTGTAATTGTGTTCATACATTTCCTAGCTTTATCTTGGCAGGTAGACTCCCATATATTTTATTTTATCTGCAGTTATTTTAAATGGAATGTATCTTTATATCTCTTGCTGCTGGATTTTGTTGGTAACATATAGAAATGCTGATGATTTATGTGGATATATTTTGTACTGCAACACTGCTAAAGTTTTTAACTGTTTCTAGTCATTTTAGATGATTCTCTAGGATTCTGTAAGTATACCATCAAATCATCTGTGAAGAGTGATAATTTCCTCATTACCTACTCTAATTCCTTCAATTTATTTTTCTTCTCTTATTACTAAAACTAATATTTCAAATGCAATAGTGAATAGTAATAATGATTGTAGGCAACCTTGTTTCACTCCTGATCTTATTGGGAATGTTTCTAGTTTATCCCCATTACATATAATGCTTATTGATGGTTTTAAATAGATATTACTGATAATTTTAAGGAAAATTCCATTTATTCTATGCTCCCTAGCGTTTTTAATAGGAATGGGTGTTGGATTTTGTCAAATGCTTTTTCTGTATCTATTAATATAATCAATATGATTATTGATGCAATCAATTATGGCAATAGTTTTCCTAAAACTGAACCAGTCCTGCATTCCTGGTATAAATCCTAGTTGGTCATAGTGTATTATCTAGTAATAAGTTGTTTTAATTTTTTTGCTAATATTTTATATAAGATTTTTGCATCAATATTCATTACAGAAATCTGCCTATAATTTTCTTTCTCTACCTGGTTTAGGTATCAGCACCATAGCTGTATCATAAAAGGAATTTAGTAGGTCTCCCTCTTTCCCTATTTTTCAACCTAGTTTGCATTGTAATAGAATTAATTTGCTTCAAATATTTGGTAGAACTCACTTGCAAATCCATCCAGCCCTGGAGATTTTTCTTAGGCTGTTAATTATAATAACTTGTTCAATTTCTTATTCTAAAATGTGACTATGTAACTTATTTCCTCCTTTCTTAATCTTGGCAATCTATATTTTTGTGAGTATTCATCTATTTGCAAGTATTCACATTCCATTCATACAGATTTATTGGCATACAGTTGGGCAAAATTATTCCTAATTATTATTTTTTACTTCAGATGAAGCATAAAAAATTCTGATCCAGACTTCTACCTTTACTCTGTATGTATCTCTCTGCTTCAAATGTGTTTCTTGTAAACAACATATTTTGGATTCTGGCTTTTAATTCAGTCTATATATCCACTTCGGTTTCATGGGAAATTTTATCCCATTCACATTCTCAGTGAAAATTATTAACTCTGTATTTCTTACCACCCTATTTCCCCCAAGTTATATTTTTCTTTTTCCTTTCCCCCTTTCACTCATCACTAGTGTTTTGCTTTTGACCAGCACCTCCCTCAATTTTCCCTTTCCTTTTTCAGCCTCTCCCCCCTTTCTTATTCCTTTTCCCTTCTACTTCTGTATTCCCTTCTATCACCCTCCCAATTTCCTTTCCCCTTTCTCCTCCTTCTTTATAGGATATGACAAGTTTTTATATCAAACTAACTATATATATATATATATATATATATATATATATATGATATTCCCTCTTTAAACTATTGTGCTATAAGAATTAATGAGCTCTATTCAAATGAATCCAAAATGGTGGAGAAAAAGCAATAACTCACTTGAACTACTCCCCACAAGCCCTTCTTTACAACTTTAAATAGTGCCATAAAATAATTTCTGGAGTGGCAGAACCCAAAAAAGGATGGGGTGGAAATATTTTCCAGCCAAAAATAACTTTATGGTTTGGGGGTTTTTTTGTTTTGTTTTTGTTGTTTCTGAGGCAATTGGGGTTAAGTGGCTTGCCCAGGGTCACACTGCTAGGAAGTGTTAAATGTCTTGAGGCCAGATTTTAACTCGGGTCCTCCTGATTTCAGAGTTGGTACTCTATCCACTGCACCACCTAGCTGCCCCCCAAAACAACTTTAAAGTAACCAAGAAAGGCTTGCCAACCTAGGTGAGAGTGAACCATTTCAGCTCAGCTATATTAATTAACTCATCCCAAGGTTCCATAAACAAGAAGCAGGTCTTAAGAGCCTCTGAATCAGCATAGCATTTGATTCCATAACTCCTGGTCACAGGCTTAAGTAGTAGATCTAGGTAGAGAAGGGGCATAGCCTAACATTTCAAAATCCTATATACCAAGATAAGATCAAAATAAATGTATGACATATATAAGGAGTAATGCCATAAACAAATTAGGAGAGCAAAGAATACTTTACCTTTCAGATCTATGGAGAAGCAAAGAATTTGTGACAAAAACAAAGATCATGCTTCCAAAATCAAAAGGAAAGCAGAAAGCTGGGAATAAGATTTTATAGCCAGTGCTTCTGCTTATGGTCTCATTTATAAAACATAGAAAACTGAGCCAAATTTATAGAATATACAGTTTCCTAACTGATAAAAGGTCAAAGTATATAAACAAATAATTTTCAGAAGAAGAAAGTAAAGCTAACTTTAGTCAAAAGAAAAAAGGCTCTAAATCACTATTGATTAGGGAAATGCATATTAAAATAACTGAGTTGCTTTACTTCACCCCTGTCAGCAAAATTGAAATATTAATGCACTATTAGTGGTGCTGTCAACTGATTCAACCATTCTGGAGAAAAAGTTGGAACTATGCCTAGCATCAAAAATAAAAAGAATAAAAATCACCATTAATAAAGGAGAGCTAAGGAAATATTTTGTCAATTATTGAAAACACTACAAAAATAGGAATAAAGGGAGTGTTCTTTAAAATGATAGGTATCTATCTAAAACTATTAGTAAGCATCATCTATAAAAAAAGACAGAAAAGTTAGGAGACATCCCAATAGAATCAGGGGTGAAGAAGGGATTCTTATTGCCATCACTATTATTCACAAAAGTATCAGAAATGTTAGCTTGTAGCAATAAGAGAAGGAAATCAGAAAAATTAGAATAGGCAGTGAGGAAACAAAATTATCACTATTTGCAGATGATATGGTGGTATACAGAGAGAACCTACTTAAACATTACTTGAAATAATTAACAACTTTAACAAAGTTCCAGGATATAACAAAAATCTGTACAAATAATTCAACATTTCTTCATATGACCAACAAAACTTGGCAATGAGAAATAGAAAGAAATTCCATTTAAAATAATTGTAAACAATATAAAATGTTTTAGAGCCAAGACAAACACAGGAACCATATGAACACAATTATAAAATACTTTTCATACAAATAAATTCAGAACTGAACAACTGGAAAAATATCAAGTTCTCTCATGGATAGGTAGCACGGACCAATATAATAATATTGGTAATAAAATGTAATAAAAATGACAATTCTGCATAAACTAATTTACTTATTCACTACCATATCAAACAAACTCCTCAAAACTATCTGAAAGAACAAAAGCTCAAGTTTTTTGAGGGAATTAATTAAAATTAATTTTAATTAATTAAAGGGAATTAATTAAAAATTGCCAAGAAACATGACCTGGATTTCAAACTATATTATAAAGAAGTAATCATCAAAACTATCTGGTACTGGCTAAGAAATAGAATGGTGAATCAGTAAAATAGACATTCTACAGAAGACATAGTGGTCATTGACAAAGTTTTTGGAATAAAAGCTCTCTATTTGACAAAAACTGCTCAGAAAAATGGAAAACAATAGAACACAAGTTAGGCATAGACAAACATCTCACTCATATACCAAAATAAGGTCAAAATTAGAAGACCAAGGAATAGTCTGTGTCAGACCTATGAAAAGGAGGAAAATTCATGATTAAACAAGAAATAAAGAGCATTACACAATGCAAAATTAATAATTATGATTCTATTAAAAGCTTTTTGTAGAAACAAAGCCAATACAATCAAGATCAGGAAGAAACAACAAAGCTCAGAATCTTTATAGCAACTATATCTGATAAAGATTTTCTCAAGTATATAGAGAACTGAGTCAAATTTATGAGAATACAGGCCATTCTCTAATTGATAACTGGTCAAAAGATATGAACAGGAAATTTTCGGATGAAGAATTAAAACTATTTCTAGTTAAATGAAGAAAATGCTCTAAATCACTTTTCATTAGAGAAATGCAAATTAAAATAGCTCTTGAGATATATTACCTCACATCTATCAAATTGCCCAATATGACAAAAAAGAAGTAATAAAAGTTATAGAGAATATGGGAAACATTCTTGGTTGTAATCCTAACTTGATTGTCCTCCAGAATATCACATTCTATTTCCTCTAATCCTTTAATATAGAAGTTGCTGACTTCTGTTAGCATTATCCCGACTGTGACTTCATCTTTTAATTGTTTTCTTTCTTTCTTGCAATATTCTCTGCTTTACCTGGAAATTTCTAAAATTTGATTATTATATTCCTGGGACTTTTTATTTTGGGACCTTTTAGGAAGTGAACAGTGGTTTCTTTTCATTTCAATTACATTGACTGGTCCTAGAATATCAAGGCTGTTTTCCTTGATAATTTCTTGCAAGATGATATCTAGGATCTTTTTCTGAACATGGCTTTCAGCTGATCCAGTAACCTTTTTAAATTATCTCTACTGGATCTATTTTTCAGATCCGTTGTTTTTTCAATGACACATTTCACATCGTTTTCTATTTTTTCATTCTTTTGTTTTCTTGATTTCTCATGAAGTCATTAATTTTCATTTCCTCAATTCTCATTTTGTTGAATTGTTTTCTTCAGAGAATTTTTGTACTTTCTTTTCCATTTGGCCAATTCTTCTATTTAAGGACATATTTTTCTTCAGTAAGATTTTGTATCCCCCCTTTCCAACTGACCAGTTCTAGTTTTCAAAGAATTTTTTCCCTCATTGCCTTTTTGTACTTCTTTTATCATTTAGCCTATTATGTTTCTAA
Organism: Sarcophilus harrisii; assembly: GCF_902635505.1. Taxonomy (NCBI): domain Eukaryota; kingdom Metazoa; phylum Chordata; class Mammalia; order Dasyuromorphia; family Dasyuridae; genus Sarcophilus; species Sarcophilus harrisii. The sequence goes on from NC_045427.1 coordinate 169,787,744, forward strand.
GGTGTTATTTTTTTCAGTATTTTTTTTCTCTGTGTGTGACTCCTTTACTGTGCTAATGACTCTTCTACTCCACCATGATTTTTCTTTTATCAATCTAATTATTAAATTTTTCTTTTATTGCTCTTAATTTATTTTCCAAAATCCTCTTTAAGTTTTTCTATGGCCTTCACATTGTACTTACAGGCTTTGAATGTAGGAACTTTGATTTTGTTTTCCTCTTCTGAGTTTGTTTTCATCTTCCTTGTCACCATATTAACTTTTAATAGTCATATTTTTTTCTGTTTACTCATTTTTCAATCTATTTCTTCTTTTTACTCTTTGTTAAAGTAGGTTTTTGCTTCCAGGTTGAAAGGTGTACTGTACCAAGCTTCAGGTTTTTTGCAGCTGTTTTCAGAATTATTTCTATGCACCTATCAGTTTTTAGTTCTTTCAAATGGTTTGATCTAAGGAGAGGTATGTTAACTAATCTGCTAGCCTGTGCCCTGGTCTATGAGTGAACACAAACACAATTTTCTGCTCTGGAAATGTAAGGAGGGTCCTCACGGTACTATCGCTGTAAACTCTGGTGTGGTAGTGCCCTTTAGTCCTGACTTAGTGCTATCAAAGATACAGACTGTAATTTCTTCCTAACCAATTGTTCAACTCCTTTACCATGTGTGAGCTGAGAGTTTTGGGAGCCACCACTGCCATTGCTGTTCAGTAGTTCAGTAGTTCCTGAAGTCTGCTTTTTATTTGCTGGAGCTTGTGCTGGCACAGCCTGTGCTGGACTGTGTCATATTCTCAGCCAGGTGTGACAAACCTTTCCTGCCGACTTCACAAAGTTGTCTTCAGCATCTGTTTGCTGAGAGATTTGGAAATCATCATTGCTTTCACTGATTAAGTCACTTCTTTTTTTAATTAATTAATTTTTAATTTACAAAGCATGGGTAATTTTTCCAACACTGACCCTTACAAAACCTTCTGTTGAAACTTTTCCCCTCTTTCCCCCCCAACCCCTCCGCTATATAGCAGATAGTCCAATACATGTTAAATCCAATATATGTATACATATTTATACAATTGTCTTGCTGCACAAGAAAAATCAGATTGAGAAGGAAGGAAAAGAAAAACTGAGAATGCAAGCAAATAACAACAGAGAGAGTGAGAATGCTATATTGTGGTCCACACTCTGTTTCCATGATTCTCTCTCTGGGTGTAGATGACTCTAGTCATCATTGAACAAGTGGAATGAGTTTGAATCCTCTCATTGTTGAAGAGAGCCATGTCGATCAGAATTGATCCTCATATAGACTTGTTGTTGCTGTGTATAATGATCTCCTAGTTCTGCTCATTTCACTTAACATTAGTTCATGTAAAGTCTCTCCAGGTATTTCTGAAATCATCTTGCTGGTCGTTTCTTATAGAACAAAAATATTCCATAACATTCATAAACCATAATTTATTAAGCCATTCTCCAAATTGATGGGCATAGACTCAGTTACCAGTTTCTTGCCACAACAAAGAAAGCTGCCACAAACATTTTTGAAGATGTGGGTCCCTTTCCCTCCTTTAAGATCTCCGGGATATAAGCCCAGTAGAAACATTGCTGGATCAAAGAGTACACAGTTTGATAACTTTTTAAGCATAGTTCCAAACTGCTTTCCAGAATGGTTGGATCTGTTCATAGTTCCACCAACAATGTATCCGTGTCCCAGGTTTCCCACATCCCCTCCAACATTCGTCATTATCTTTTCCTGTCATCTTAACCAATCTGACAGGTGTGTAGTGGTATCTAAAAGTTGTCTTAATTTGCATTTCTCCAATCAATAGTAATTTGGAATACCTTTTCATGTGACTATAAATAGTTCAGTTTCTTCATCTGAAAATTGTCTGTTTGTATCCTTTGACCATTTATCAATTGGAGAATGGCTTGAACTATTATAAATTTGAGTCAATTCTCTATATATTTTAGAAATGAGGCCATTATCAGATCCTTTGGATGTAAAAAATATTTACCAGTTTATTGCTTTCCCTCTAATCTTATCTGCATTAGTTTGGTTTATACAAAAACTTTTTAACTTAATATAATCAGAATTCTCTATTTTGTGAACAATAATGATCTTTAGTTCTTCTTTGGTCACAAATTCCTTCCTCCTCCACAAATCTGAGAGGCAAACTATACTATGTTCTTTTAATTTGTTTATAATATCATTTTTTATGTCTAGATCGTGAACCCATTTAGACCTTATCTTGGTGTATGGTGATAGGTGTGGGTCTATGCCTAGTTTCTGCCATACAAGTTTCCAATTTTCCAGCAGTTTTTGTCAAATAGTGAATTCTTATCCCAAAAGCTGGGGTCTTTAGATTTGTTGAATACTAGATTGCTATAGTCATTGACTATTTTGTTCTGTGAACCTAACCTGTTTGACTGATCAACTACTCTATTTCTTAGCCAGTAACAAATGGTTTTGATGACCACTGCTTTAGTTAGATCTGGGAAAGCTAGGACACCTTCATTTGCTTTTCTCTTCATTAATTCCTTTGAAATTCTTGACCTTTTGTTTTTCCAGATAAATTTTGTTATTTTTTCTAGGTCAGTAAAAAAAAAAATTTCTAGGTCAGATTGATTCAATTGATTAATTTAGGGAGTATTGTCATCTTTATTATAATCATTCAACCTATCCAAGAGCACTTGATATTTTTCTAATTGTTTAGATCTGACTTTATTTGTGTGGAAAATGTATTGTAGTTTTGCTGATATAGTTTCTGACTTTCCCTTGGCAGATAGAATACTAAATATTTTATCCTATCAACAGTTATTTTAAATTGAATTTCTATTTGTATCTTTTGCTGTTGGATTTTGTTAGTGATATATAAGAATACCGATGACTTATGTGGGTTTATTTTGAATCCTGCAATTTTGCTAAAGTTGTAGCATTATTTCTAATAGTTTTTTAGTACCATCATATCATCTGCAAAGAGGGATAATTTGGTTTCCTCATTACCTACTCTAATTCCTTTAATCTCTTTTCTTCTCTTACTGCCAAAACTAACATTTCTAATACAATATTGAATAGTAATGGTGATAGTGGGCCACCTTGTGTCACCCCTGATCTTACTGGCAATGGTTCCAGTTTTTCCCCTTTACATATGACGCTTTCTGATGTTTTAAATAGATGCTACTGACTGTTTGAGGAAAAGTCCATTTATTCCTATATTCTCTAGTGTTTTTAGTAGGAATGGGCATTGAATTTTATCAAATGCTTGTTCTGCATCTATTGAGATAATCATATAATTTTTGTTAATTTGGTTATTGATATAGTCAATTATGCTAATAGTTTTCCTAATTTTGAACCAGTTCTGCATTCCTGGAATAATTCCTACTTGGTTGTGGTGTATTATACTGGGCATGATTTTCTGTAATCTCTTTGCTAATATTTTATTTAAGATTTTTGCATAAATATTCATCAGGGAGATTGGTTTATAATTTTCTTTCTATGTTTTCATCCTACCTAGTTTAGGCATCAGTACCATGTCAGTGTCATAAAAGGAATTTGATAGGAATCCTTCATTTCCTATTTTTCAAATAGTTCATATAGTATTGGAATTAATTGTTCTTTAAATGTTTGGTAGAATTCACATGTAAATCCATCTGGTCCTGGGGATTTTTTCTTAGGAGTTGATTAATAATAGCTTGTTCTATTTCTTTTTCTGAAATGGGGTTGTTTAAACAATTTACTTCCACCTCTGTTAATCTGGGAAGCTTATATTTTTGGAGGTAGTCATCCATTTCACTTAGGTTATCAAATTTATTGGACAATTGGCAAATTGTCCAAATTTAGTTGGACAAAGTAATTCCTAATATGCATTAAATTCCTCTTCATTGGTGGATAGTTCTCCCTTTTCATTTTTGAGATGAACAATTTGATTTTCCCTTTTCCTTTTTCTAATCAAATTTACTAATGGTTCATCTATTTTGTTGGTTTTTTCATAAAACCAAATCTTAGTTTTATTATTAATTCAATAGTTGTTTTTTTTAACTTTCAATTTTATTTATCTCTTTTATTGTTAGTATTTCAAGTTTGGTGTGTGTGATTGGGGGATTTTAATTTGTTCCTTTTCTAGCTTTTTTAGTTGCAAGCAAATTCATTGATCTTTTCTTTCTCTATTTTATGCAAGTAGGGATCTAGAGATATAAAATTTCCCCTTATCTCTTTGGCTGCATCCCACAAATTTTAATATGTTGTCTCATTATTGTCATTCTCTTGGGTGAAATCACTGTGTCTATGATTTGCTGTTTCACCCATTCATTCTTTAAGATGAGACTACTTAGTTTTCAATTACTTTTTGATCTATTTACCCCTAGCTTTTTGCTGAATGTAGTTTTTATTGCATCATGATCTGAAAAGAATGCCTTTACTATTTCTGCCTTTCTGTATTTAATTTTGAGGTCTTTATGTCCTAATATATGGTCAATTTTTGTATAGGATCCATTAACTTCTGACAATGTGTACTCCTTTCCTTCTCCATTCAATTTTCTCCAAAGATCTATCATATCTAGCTTTTCTAGTATTCTATTTACCTCTTTAACTTCTTTATTTATTTTATGATTTGATTTATCTAGTTCTGAAACTCTTATAGTTTTATTATCTATTTCTTTTTGCAACTCTCTTAACTTCTCCTTTAGAAATTTAGATGCTACACCACTTGGTGTGCATATGTTTAATATTGACATTGCTTCATTATCTATTATACCCTTTAGCAAGATATAGTTTCCTTTTTTATCGCTTTTAATTAGATCAATGTTTGCTTTTGCTTTATCTGAGATCAGCGTGAATTATCCCTGCTTTTTTTTTTTACTTCACCCGAAGCATAATAGATTCTGCTCTAGCCTTTTACCTTTACTCTGTAGGTATTGCTCTGCTTTAAATGTGTTTTTTGTAAACAACATATTATAGGATTGTGACTTGTTATCCAGTCTGCTATCCACTTGTGTTTTATGGGAGAGTTCACCCCATTCACATTTACAGTTAAAACTATTAATTCTGTATTTTCTGCCATCCTATTAACCCCAAATTATACTTTTCTCTTTGCTTTTCCCCTTTCCCTCTTCCCCAGTATTTTACTTATAAGCACTACTTGCCTGAAGCAGTCCTCCCTCTTTAGAGACCTCTCCCCTTTCTTATATCTTTCTCCTACTATTTCTGTTTTCCCTTCTATTTAGCTTACCCCCTTCCCTTTTTGCCTTTCTCCTCCCACTTTTCTATAAGGTGAGGGAAATTTCTCAGTGAAACCAAATATATCTTAATATTCTTTTTTTGAGCCAAATCTGATGAGAGTAAGATGCACATAATATTCATCACCCTCCCTTCTTTCCCTCAGTTATATAATAGGTTTTCTTTGCCTCTTCCTGAGATGTAATTTCCCTCATTTTACCTCCACTTTCCCTTTTTTCTGTTACAATCTTCTTTCCACTTCTACTTTCTTTTTCATATTACAAGAATAAAATCAGATTATACATGTATTCTCTATGTATACCCATAACAGAAATAGTTCTTGAATTTTTTTTCTTTTTACCTTTTTATGCTTTTCTTGAGTTCTATATTTGGAAGTCAACTTTTTTGTTTAGCTCTATTCTTTTCACCAAAAATAAATGGAATTCACCAGTTTCATTGAATATCCATCTTCTTCCCTGAAAGAAAATGCTCAATTTAGCAGGGTAATTTATTCTTGGCTGCATTCCAAATTCCTTCATCTTTCAAAATATCAGATTCCAGGCCTTTTGATCCTTTAAAGTGGAATCTTCTAAGTCCTGATTAATTCTTACTGTGGTTCCTTGTTATTTGAATTCTTTCTGACTGCTTATAATATTTTTCCTTTGTCCAATAGTTCTAAAATTTAGCCATGATATTCCTTGAAGTTTTAATTTTGAGGTCTCTTTCAGGAGGTGTTCGGTGAATTCTTTCAATGGAAATTTTACCTTCTGATTCTATGATATTTGAGGAGTTTTCATTGGTTGCCTGAAAAATAGTGTCTAGGCTCTTTTTTTCATCATGGATTTCAGGGAGTTTAACAATCCTTAGATTGTCTCTCCTAGATCTATTTTCCAGATCTGTTGTTTTCCCAATTAGGTATTTTACATTTCTTTCTATTTTTTTTTCATTTTTTTTTTGGTTTTGCTTGACTGATTCTTGTTGTCTCAATTAGTCATTTATTTCCATTTGTTCAGTTCTGAATTTTAGTTAATTATTTTCTTCATTTACTTTTTTTACTTCTTATATTTGTCCAATTGAATTTTTAAGTAAGTTGTTTTCTTCTATGGAATTTTTTTCCATTTCACAAATTCTGTTTTTAAAGGAGTTACTTTCTTTTTCCATTTCACAAATTCTGATTTTTAAGGAGTTATTTTCTTTTTCTGTTTCACAAATTCTGTTTTTCTGGGAGGTTGTTTTCTTTTTGCATTTTACCAAATCAATCTTTTAATGAGTTATATGTCTTTTCCATACCCTCTTACAAAGTTTTCATTTTCTTTCCCCATCTTTCTTTTAGCTCTCTTTTAAGATCCTTTTTAATTTCTTCTAGGAAAGCCTTGTTGTGATGGGGACTAGGTTATGTCACCTTTTGGGGCTTCATCTGGAGACAATCTGCCTTTAGTCTCCTCTGGGTTTGAAATCTGTTCTTCTCTTTCACCATAAAAACTATCACCAGAGTTCTTTACTTTTTACTCATTTAAAAAAAAAGTTAAAATCTGCTTTTAGGGCGGGGGGCAGGGGATGTTCCAGAGCAGCTTCCTCTATAAATGGCCATGGCTGTCCTGGATCAGTGCTGACTCAACTTTTGGTGCTGGGTGGACATGGCCAGGTCCTATTAGACTTCAGTGTTTCAGGGTTCACAATTTACCATTGTATGTATGATGGGACATTTTATAACTTCTCTACTGATCTCCTGGCTTGCAGCCAGGACAGAGTAGCCAACACTGCTTTTGATTCCCATTGATTCCTCCCCATAGATTCTCTGCCATGTGGAGACTGCACCACTCCATGGAATCTGCACTGCCCTGGGACTCTGTGCTGTCTGTACTGGCATTTGTGCTCAGCTGCTTGCACTGGCTGACTCCCTCCCATTTCCAATTGAAACAGACATTTTCTGGCAATCTTCAAAATTATCTTCTGCTGGTAATTTGTTGCACTCCCAATATTTGTGGGTTCTGCTGGTCCAGAGCTAATTCAGAGGCTGGATTTGCTAATTAGTCTGAGAGTTATAGGAGAAGGTTAGAAAGAAATATGTGTTGTCTCTGCCATCTTGGCTCCCCCCCCACCCCCTTCAGTCACTTCAAGGCCTGCTCCTGATTTACTGGACTACTCTCACCCTAGTGCAATATACATTTCCTGGAGATCTTCCAAGTTATCTTGGGATGAAAAATTGTTTCATTCTATATTTTTTGTAACTTTTCATGCTCTAGAGTTTGTTTAGAGTCATTTATTAAATTAATCTTGAAGGGTTTGATGGAAATCTCAGGTGAGTTACTGCCTTTACTATGCCATATTGACTTTGCCTCCCCAATTTTAAGTTATTTTAAATGGAATTTCTTGTTCTATCTCTGCTGTTGGTCATTGATTGAATATATCAAAATGCTGGTGATTTTTGTGGGTTTATTTTTTATTCTAAAACTTTGCTAAATTTGTTTATTATTTCAACTAATTTTAGTTGATTTAAGAATCATTAAAACAATATTGAAAGAATGGAAAATAGAAGAAAACTAATTACAAACAAGAAACAACTACCTAGAAAAATTGGGGGAAAATAGATTTCAATAAAATAAGGAACTTTCAAACTTTCCTGATCAAAACACCAGAGCTGAATAGAAAATTTGATATTCAAATATAAAACCCAAGAGAAAAATAAAAAGATAAACAGGGAGGAAAAAACCATGTAATAGTATAAGATTTGACTTTTTATATACCCTTATGAAAAGAGAATACTTGTAATTCTTGAGAATTACATCTTTACTAGGACAGTTGAAAAAAGTATACATCTATAGATTTTGTGGATAGATTCTGATATTGATGTGACATACAATTTGTACTGGAAGATAAGGAAAGATAGCAGAATAGGATAAATTATATCATATGAAAAGGTAAAAAAGACCTATTACAGGAGAGAGAAATAAGCACAAGGTGAGAATTGTTTGAAACTTCCATTGGATTTGACTTAAAGAGGGAATATCATAAACACTTAGTTGTGTATAAAACTTTTATCTTGCCTTATAGGGAAATAGGAAGAGAAATGGGAAATGGGAAGGAAAAAGAAGATAGATATGGATTGAAAGGAAGATAGAAAAAAATGCTAAATTGGGAGTGGGAAGAGGAAAGAAAAGGGGGCATAAAAAGGAAGGCAGATTTAGGGAAATGGTGGTTAAAAGCAAAACAAAACACTGTTGAGAAGGTTCAGGTTGAAAGGAAACAGAAAAATATAAATGGGAAGGAAGAATGGAGGAAAATACACAGGTAGTAGTCATAATTGTGAATGTGAATATGATGAACCCTGCCATGAAACAGAAGTAGATAAGAGTGGATTAAAATCCTACAATATATTATTTACAAGAATCATATTTACAGAGACACACACAGAATGAAGGGAAAAGGCTGGAGCAAATATATTATGCTTCAGTTGGAGCAAAAAAGAGAAAAGCAGGGGTATCAAGTGTCAGACATATCAAAAGCAAAAATAGATATAATTAAAAGAGATAAACTGCATTTTGCTAAAAAGTACTGTAGACAATTTAGTAATATGAGTAATAAATCTATATGCACTAAGTGGTGCACCCAAATTCTTAGAGAATAAGTGAAGTGAATTAAAGAAAAAAATAGACAGCAAAACTATACTAGTTAGAGATCTCCAATTGTTTCTTGGAATTGGCCTCAGGCCTTGAAAGAGCTCAAAACAAGATTTTGAAAATTATGTAAGAGAGAAAAAATGGGGAGAGAAATGAGAGTAATGAAAAAGAAGTCAATTAGATTAGTGAAGGACATACAAAAAGCACTGCAGAAAATTAAGAACAACTTAAACTAAAAAGGGCAAATTGGAAATGAAATACAAAAGCCAACAAGAATATTGACTTAAAATATAGAATTGGTCAAATGGAAAGAGAGGCAAAAAAAAAAAAAATCCGGGAATCTACCTGGCAAAATAAACCCAGAAGTTATATGAACACAATTACAAAACACTTTTTTACATAAATAAAATCAGATGTAAACTGAAGAAATATCAATTGTTCATGGGTAGGCCTAAAAATGTCAAATCTTCCTAAATTAATCTACTTATTCAGTATCATACCATACTAATAAAAATTATTTTATAAAGTTAGAAACAATAAAAATTTATATGGAAGAATAAAAAGTCAAGAATATCAAGGGAAGTAATGAAAAAAAAAAAAGCATAGTCAGGTGGTCTAGCTGTACCAGATCTAAAATTGTAAATTTTATTTACAATTACAAGTATTACAAAATCAAATCTCAAAACTGTTTGGTACTGGATTTGAAATAAGAGTGGTAAATCAGTGAGATAAGATAAGTTACATAAGACACACTTGTTAACGACTTTAGGAATCTATTATTTGATAAACCCAAAAGCTCCAGCTTCTGGAATAAGAACTCACACTTTGACAATAATTGCTTGGAAAACTAGAAAATAATGTAGCAAAAACTACACAGAGATCAACATCTAACACTCTAAACCAAAATGAGGTCAAAATAACTTTGATTTAGAAATTATTTAGTGTGATACCCTAAAAAAAATTATGAGGGCAAGAAATAGTTTAGCTTTCAGATCTATGGAGAAGAGAAGAATTTGTGACCAAACAGGACATGGAAAATATTATGAAATGAAAACTGGATAATTTTGATTACCTTAAATTAAAAGGGTTTTACAAACAAAGGCTATGCTTCCAAGATTAGAAGGAAATAGAAAAACTAGGAAACAAAGGCCTCACTTTTCAAATATATAGAGAACTGGGCCAAATTTATAATAAAAGTAATTCCCCAATTGATAAACAGTCAAAGGTTCTTAATAGGCAGTTTTCAGAGGAAAAAAAATTATCTATAATGTCATAAAAATATTCTAAATTTCTATTGATTATAGAAATGCATATTAAAACAACTCTGAGGTATCATTTCATACCAATCAGATGGACTAATATGACAAAAAAGGAAAATAATAAATATTGGAGAAGATGTGGGGAAATTGGAACACAAATGCATTGATGGTGGAGTTATGACCTAATTGAGCTATTATGGAGAACAATTTGGAACTATGACCAAAGAGCTATAAAATTGTACATACCCTTTGATCCACCAATACCACTATTAAGTATGCATCCTAAAGTGATAATAAAAAGGGGAAAGGACCCACATATAAAAAATATTTATAGCTGCTCTTTTTTTGTGACAGCAAAGAATTGGAAATTGAATGACTGCCCATCAGTTGGAGAACTACTGAACAAATTGTGGCAAATGAATATAATGTACTAGTATTGTTCTATGAAAAATAATGAGCAAGTAGATTTCAGAAAAACTTGGAAATACATACATAAACTGATACTCAGTGAAGTGAGCAGAACCACAAGAACACAAACTTAGTTCTTTTCAGCAATGCAATGACCCAAGACAAGTCCAAGAAACTACTGATGGAAAATAATGATCACATCCAGAGAAAGAACTATGGAGTCTAAAGGCAGATTGAAGCTGACTTTTCACTTTTTTTCTTTTTTCCCCCTTTTCTCATAGTTTTTTTTCTTTTTTGGCTGGAGTCTTCTTTCACAACATGACTAATGTTGAAATATGTTTAACATGATTGTATAGATATAGCCTGCATCAGTTTGCTTGCTGTCCCAGAGAGGGAAGGGAAGGGAAGAAGAGTGAAAAAATTGGAGCTCGAAATCTTACAAAAATTCAAGTTGAAAAACTTTACATGTAATTGGAAAAAATACTATTTAAAATGTCTGCAGCAAGATTCAAACTCAGATCTTAATTGCTCTATTCCAGTTTCAACCATACTGCAAGTTAAGAAAATGTTTGGTTATATCCATGTCTGTGTTAAACTGGTATGTTGTATCAGTCTTGTAATTTTCTCTGTGTTTGTGCCTTTGTAAAATGTCAAATACCTTTGTCATGTTTTATTGTGAGTTAGGTCTGTTACTTTGAAATATTTAAAATTCAGTCTGCCAAAAAAAATTCTAAAGTCTATAACCAGACAATTTAAAACAATAGGAAAGATTAATGAACTTCCCTACTTGAAACAATTGTTCTGGTAAACCAGACTGACTTCCATTTTAGGCTATTTGCAGGTGATTAGGCAACAAAAAAGTCAGATAATCAAAGTTTGTGGGACTAGTAAAAATATCTTGGTAGATTAAGAAATTTTGAAATTAATTAAGATTGTATGGGAGAATTCCTGAGACATTGGGATAATTCCAGAAACTCAATCCCTTTTGAAATATCTTAGTAAGTTTTGAGTACCACTTTATAGAATGTGTATTAAGGAAAAATAAGAATTAAATTCTAAAAGTTTTAAAAGTAAATTGTGAGTTTAGTAGCCCTTTAGTAGAGAAGGAGGAGGAAGAGGAGTGTTAGAAAGAGGAGGAGGAGGAGGAAGAGGAGAAGTGTGAGAAAGAGGAGGAGGAGGAGGAAGAAGAGTGTGAGAAGGAAAAGAAGAAGGAAGAGGAGGAGAGGAGGAAGAGAAAAAGCAAAATATGAACTCTGTATCTATCTATTAGTATCACTTATGTGTCTGAGGGTCTTAGTTGCCTGGATCACTGAGACATCAAGTGATTGAACGTTTGTCCTTCAGGCACTTTGTAAGAGAGATAGCACTTGAATCAAGAGTTTCCCCATCAAGCAACCAGTTCTGTAACCAGAGAGGATAAACAGTATGAAACACAGAATTTTAAAAACATAAATGACTTCCCATTTTGTTCCAGTTCCAGAAGAATATGCCAGCCTGACCAGTACAGCTGACATAAGCAGAAAATCCAACTCTGTATCTCTGACCAGCATTAATCTACACACACCCCACACACACACACATATACATACATACACAGCATAGTGCTAATATTTTCAGAATGTGTAGTCCTGGGAGGAAAATCTAGAATATAACAGTAGACATCTCATAGAGAGGATAGTTGAGAAGAATAACCTTATGAAGCATGAAGATTTAATAAACTTGGCCTCAAATGAAAAGATAGAATTCCAAGCTTTGAGTCATAGAGATTGATCAGACAAGAAGATGGGTGATACAAAGATAATGCTTACATAATTGTTATGTGCTTTGTTCTTTAATTTTGTGTTTTTTTATTTACTCACCATATACCTCCGCTTGGCTGGGACAGATGAAAACATACCTCTGGCTTCCTAGAATTACTTTTAATATTTCACTGTGAATGCCAAGAGATATAAAAGATGATAGAAAAACACATGCCCTATCAGAACCTCCATTTGGAGTCTTTCTGAGGCAACTGAAAACCTTGACTAATGATCAGGAGCCAGCTCTCATTAATCACATCTTCACCAGAGCCCTCTTTTCATTCAAATGACTTTATTTGCTACATTTCTTCATTTCTTCCATCTCATTAATGACTCATTTTGGCAAAAATTCCTTATAGATTTTCATTTGTGTATTTAATATCATGGAGTTTAGAACCAGGAATGAATAGAGATTATTTGCTACAAACCTGTTATTTCAAAGATGGGAAAACAGAGACATATTATGAATAAGATTTGGGAAATTTTTCCTATGTGTGAAGTTCAGAAACTTCATTCACTGCAATTATTGTTCAATACTTAGTCCCACATGTATACTTTCACTGATCTGTGTTTCATATCAATGTAGATGAATGATTTTGTTCCTATTTATTATATGCCTTCATTGTTGGAACTGGCATTTAGGGAGAAGAGATTCAACACTTGGATATCAAATTCAGGGATATACTTCCCCATTAATGAATTGCAATTTGGACCTGGAACTTGAACTTGAAAATTACTCCCTTAGACTAAAATCTTGAAGAAAGTAATATAGATAGAATTTGACATCTCTCTCTGAGGAAAGCAAAATGGCCAGCCTCTTGGTTCAAGCCACTGTTTCTCCTCCAGACATCATATTCCCTGTGTACCCACCCCAACTAATTTTTCTCCTTTTTCAAATATTTCTGGAGGATCTTGCCTCCTTTGAACCATATACTCCTCTCTTGCATTATACTTATCTATGTACACATTTGATAGGATCTCATTTAGTCTAAAACACCACCAGGATAATGAAATTGTCTTAAAGATAGGGGACAACTCATTTCCATCTTTTTATCTTCAGTGACACAGTGCTCTACATATAATAGATATTTAAAACATGTTTCCTGAATTGATGATGCATGAATATCATTAATGTTTTTCCCAAACACCCTAGTACCCAGATTTATTCAAGACCACTATCCTTTCTAGTTTAGAAGAACTATGTTGTAATGATATGAACTATAATGTAATGATTGCTAGAAATAGCCATGGGGTAATATCAGAAGTTTGAATGATCCCTTTCTTTAAACCTTGGTTCCATATTAAATTACTAAAAGAACATCTGAGTCTCAATTTCATAACAAATTTTGAGGTACATCATTTCTTTCAGTATAGTGATATTCCAATATAATCATATTCCCCAATTGCTAAACCATTCTACAATTGATGGGCATTTCCTCTATTTCCAGTTTTTTGCCACCTCATAAGGGAATGTATAACTATTTTAGAACATATATGTTCTTTTATTTTTTCTCTGATCACCTTAGGAAACTTGACATAATAGTGGTATTGCTGGGTCAAATGATATAAAACATTTTATAACACATTGGGCATGATTCCAGATTGCTCTCCAAAATGGTTGGATCAGTTCACATTTCTGCCAACAGTGTCTTAGAATCCCAATTTTCCCATATTTTCTCCAACATTTGTCATTTTCCCCTCTGATCATTTTAACTAATTTGATAGGTATGAGATGATATCTAAAATTTTTTAAACTCCTTCCCATTGAGAAGGCACATGTGAAATTATGAAAAATATTTCCATAAAAGTCATGTTGCAAAAAAATTTATAGATAGATCTCTCCCTATCCCTCCAAAAAAAACCTGCCAAGATCCTTTACTCTATATCCAAACACAACCCATTCTTTCTCTGGGTATGAATAGATTTTTCAATTTAATTCCTTCTTTATAAACAGTAAATTTCATTTTGCTTCAATTCATGAAGGACCTTCCAGGTTTTCCTGAGAGCTTCTGCTCATTATTTCTTATAAAACAAATATTCCATCATAATCACATATCACAATTTATTCAGCTATTCCCCAATTGATGAGCATTCCTTCAATTTCCTTTTTTTTGCCTTGAGAAAAAGAGCTGCTAAAAATACTTTTTGTACATATAGATCCTTTTCCTCTTTTAAAAAAAATCTCTTTGTGGATTTATGCCTAATAGTGGTATTGTTGGATCAAAGAATATGCATGATTTTATAGCCCTTAAGTCATAGTTCATATGTTTTGATCATTTACCAATTAGGGAATGGCTTTTTTTTTATAAAGTTGACCCAATTCCCTATGCATTTGAGAAATAAGGCTTTTATTAGAGAAACTTGCTTCAAAATTCTTTTCCCAATAACTATTGCTAACTGTATATTTCCCCCATTCCCCCCTTTATTATTGTAAAATGTGGGCTGGCTTCCTGGAGGGCCTCCAGGTCAGCCAGAGTTAGGATAAATTAAAGTCCTTGGTCTTTAGGGAGAAAAGTGAAGGAGGCAGACAAACTACCGGGAGGCTTGCCCAAGATGTATCCTGAATTCTCAAGTCCAGAGCCACCAACTTCTCTCCTCCTTGTCCTGCCACAAAGTGACTCTAGCCTCTGTCCCTCCCCCTCTAATCCTTGCCTCTGATTATCTTAACACCAAACATTCAGCAAGAACCAACAGTGAGAAGAGCTATTTATCCAAATATATGCTAATAGACTCATTGTCTCACATCAAATAGGTAATTAGCCTTAAGTACTTGGTTGTCTGATTCAAGCACAGCTTTTTGGAGTTTCAGCCCTCTACATTCTACTCTCTCACCTTTCACCCTGTCCCTCATCAAAAGTGTTTTGTTTCTGACCATGCCTTCTCTCCTATCACCCTCTCCCCTACTTCTCTCTTCTTCTCCTGCTACTTTCCTGCACAATAAGATAGATTTCCAAACCCATATTGAGTATGTATATTATTCCCTCTTTGATCCAGTTTTGATGAGAGTTAAGTTTCACTCACTTCCTCTTTACTTCCTCCTTCCTCTCCATTACAAAAGCTTTTTTGGCTCTTTTGTGGCAGATAATTTACACCATTCTACTTTTCCCTTTCCCTTTCTCCAATATATTCCTCTCTTATCCTTTAGTTTTATTTTTTTAGATTATCCTTCATGTTGAATTAGTTGGCTTAAGAATTGAAAAGCTCCTCAGATCTGCTCTTTGGGCAATGCACCCAAGTTACAACAGTGCTTATCAAAAAAGAAAATAGTAGTCTACTTTGTTCTGAAATCTAGAAGTTACAGAGCTTTCCTCTAATTAAAGTGTGTCTATTCAGTGAGTGGGTAGGGTTTGTCTGTATCAGTAGACTTTGATACTGCAAAGTATTCTAGAGAGCAAAAATGACACAAATTCAGGGAGCAAAACCCTATCCAGCCCTTCTCACAGCAGAATTCCATATTTTCCAAGGAGCTCATGTTAGCTAGAGGACTCTCCTTTCAAAACCACCTCCCAGAGCTGACTCAGAACTTTCCTAGTTTCAGTCCAGTGGAGGTTTACTCTTTTATCTTTGAAATGATCTCTGCTTGGTTCTCATTCTCTGAATATTTGTCTTCTAATTTGGTTTTTTTATGCTTCATATCAAATCCTCCTTGTAACTAAATGGTCACCTGTCATTTAAAATTAAACAAAATCTAGTTAAACCTGTCAAAATCTAAGCAAGGTTCATTAATCCTGCATTGATAACTTTATCTAACATAAATTAGAGACAATTTCCCCAGAATTAGTGAAACATTTTTTAGTTATTTTTTCACAGTTATTAGCAATCATGGAATCTCTGAAAATAGTCACATTATAAGTGAGCTGATGGACACTATTTCCTTAAGTCAGTATTTTTGCTTTTGAAATCTTTCAAATTTTTCATTTTTCACATTTATCTGAAAGGTTTCTTTATCTTAAGCCATCAAACCCAAGCTGTTTTTCTTGCGTGATTTTTTTGTGCAGCATAATGAATATAGAAATATGTTTAGAAAAAGTGCATGTGTTTAATGTATATCAGATTGCTTGGTATCTTAGGGAGAGGGAGGGGGAAGGAGAAAGAAATATTTGCAACAGTGCTTTGCAAAGGTGAATGTTGAATACTGTCTTTGTATTTGGAAAAATAAAAAAACTATTAAAATTACCTTTTTAAAAAAAAAAGATAATGAGCAGAGAAGAAATTTGGCCAGACGTATATTAGGAACATGCATTTGGCAATTCTTTGAAAAATTATTTGAAGGGAGGAAACCATAAAGCATGGAAAAGAATTATGGAGCAATTAATGGACCGTTTAGGAATATTCTTTGTATTCTTCATCTTCTCATGCAAGAGTATTTCAGTACCTTAAATTTTAACTTTTCCCAGTCTTCTGTGTTCTAGAAGTTCCTAGTCCACAGAGAAGAAGTCTTCCCTTTAATCCAAATAATGTCTCTTTCCCCATGGGAAAATCTAATATGAGGAATCTCTACTGAAGTAGGGGGGTCTAGTGGTCACCTAGATATATGGTGACTGGAGCTCCTGTCATTCCAGAATGATCTCAGGACACCCAGAAATCCACCATTCAGAAATTTTAAAATGAACAGAATTTCATTGCCAGTTGTCTAATAAATGACCAATACCTGAACACATACCTGAGAAGAAAGGGGTGGGTCTTTTAGGAAGGCAAACAGAAAGAACATGAAGTTACTAAGGGCTCCTAGTCTGATCACATCAAAAATCAATTAATCTTTAAACATTTATTGTCTACTTGTCCTTAAAATTAAGTTTCCTGTTCCTCTCCTTTCACTCTCTTCTCAGTCTTTTGCAATGTGGATTCAAGACTAAGCAGATAATCCCCTTTCTCATTGTTTTCCTATGTTTTTATTCTATTTATAGTTATAATCCAGCTGCTTTTTTGATGTGTTTTTCTTAATCCCACTTCCCTACTGAGGTTACCTTCCAATTATACTGTAACTTGTATGTTCATGGTTATGCTTATATTTTTTTCCCATTTAAATGTGAGATAAGCAGCTCATTTTTGTCATTTCCATGCTGAGCATAAGATTTGAGTTCAAATGTGTCTTCAAGAACTTGCCATCTGTGCAACTCTGAGAAAGTCACTTATACTCTGATTGTCCTTTTTTCATCTACAAAATGGAACTGATAATTGTATATACCTCCCAATTAACTAATGATAATGGAGTTATTGTGAAAAAAAGATATTTATCAAGTGCTTAACCTAATGCATGATATAGGACTATATATCAATATAACTATTAATATTACTATCTTTATATTGTACCCTCTATGTTGAGATAAATAACTAATAACTTCTTGCTTTTACTATTGGTTTTAGTTACTATTTTCTTTCTCTCCAATAAAGCTGTGTATATACAGCAATGAAAACTAAGGTTCTCTCTACAGTAATTTCTTAGTCAAGCTGTTCAACATCTTTGTGAAAAAAAATTAGTTAACAGGTAATACAGGCAATAGCCTTTCCTCATACCTTTTTGCACATGCACAGTTATTGAAACAAAAATCTATTTTGAACATTCAAAATATACCCAGTTACAAAAACATGGCCAATCTTTTTCCTAGTTCTTATTTAAGTATCTTCCTTTTTGTCATTCTTCTTTTTCTTCTTCTTTTCCCCGTTGTTCTTCTCCTTCTTCTTCATTCGTCTTCTGTGTGTTTCAGTTAAATCAAGAAACATGTATTGAACCTTTTACTGTGTTGCAAGTAATTGTGGCTGTGTACATTAATAGAGGCTGAAAGAACCCTGTCCTTTAGAAATTAGAAGGCCCCACAAATAAGATATATGAAGGAAGAATTGCTAAAAAAAAAAAAAAAAAAAAGCCTCTTAGAGAAGGTAGGCTTTGAGCCATCTCTTTACAAAAAAAAGTCAAAGAAAACAGGAGGTAGAGATTAGGAAAGAGAAAATTCCATGTTTGGGGGGAAGAATAAGTAAAAAAATTCTCAGTCAATAAAGGGAGGGTTGTATGTGAGAAAAAGCAACAAAACCCTGTATCACTTAATAGAAGAGTATTGGTCAGAGAGTAAGGTATAAAAAAAGATTGGAAAGGGAGGAGGGGAATAAGTATTAAAAGACTTGGAATTATAATGCCAGAGAAACTGAAGCAAGATAGAGATTAGAGTTTTAAAAATTTTATTAATTGGAGAGCATAATTGACTGGACAGAACTCTTGTCTCAAGTATCCAGTGGTGAATGTGAATTCTCAATGACATATATACACACATGGCTCAGCTACAGGGATAGAACAAGGCAGGGGCGGAGTCAGAACATTGAGAGTGGGAACAGACTATCAATCTGGTTCTGACAGGGTGGTGGTAGACACCGGACATTCTGGTAAATTGGGATAAAGAAGAACAATGATAGGATAGGGGGTAGGACCACAAATTGTTGATGACAGAAGGAGTTAGGAGCCAGAAAGTCTGAACTCCCCCTTATCTTGAGTCTCACATTAACAATTTAGAACCTTAGATCTAGCAAGTGACCCTCAGTCTTAATGAACCAGAGAGGGGTTTTGCAACTAAGGGGGTTGAGGCAGAACAATTTAGGGAAACTGAGGCAGAACCAATTAGAGAAACTGAGTCAGGACAATTAATGAGAACTGTGGTACAACAGGATGTCAGAGCATTTTTGATCCTGGAAGAAATTGAGGGTTAGGGGAGTTTATTGGAAGGTTGGAGTGTGTAACAGGATCGGGCCAGATCTTTGGGAAACTACGTTAGTGGCTTAATAGAAAATGGATTGGAGCAAAGAAAGATTGAAGCAGACTACCTAAACAATAAGCTATTGCAATAAGACAAAAATGAAATTTTGAGGACTTGTTATGGAAATGTCAGGTGTAAGTATACATATGTGAGAGGTGTTGCAATGGTAAAATTAACAGGTCTTGTTATAGATTTGTTTCATGTTTCAATAGATTGAAAATGTTGGTTTTGGTGATAATAGTGAAGAGATAGTTGAAGATGTGAGATTGGGGGTAAGTAACCATGTTAGGGAAGGATAGGTAAATCCGAGAATTATAAACAGAGAATATTAAATCAAAATGAGCACATAAGATCTTGAAGTATGAGAAAACTTAAGAAAGAACCTTCTGGGAAACCTACAGAGAGAGGGCATGACCTGGATGATGAACCAGCAAAGGTTACTGAAAAGAAGCAGTCAGATAAGAAGGACTATGAGAGAGTGGTATCCCTAAGTCCTGGATAAAAGAGCTTATCAATGAGGTGGGAGTCACTAAGAGATCATTGGTAACATTAGGAAGAGTTATTTCAGGAGCATTATGAGGTTGGAAGTTAAATTGCAAGGGTTAAGAGTAGAGAGGGGAAGAGAAAGTTAAAACATGTATTACAGATGATCTTTTGAAAAAGTCTTTGCAGAAAAGGCAGAAGGAACATTCCTTTGAAAAAGTATTTGAAGGCGGAAGACCTTGAAGCATGAAGAAGAATTATATTCTACAGATTGTGAAGGGAAGGCAGAGGGAGAGGGGGAAAGTCTATAGACTATGATCAGATAATGGGTATCACCATCTTTGTATATGTCTGAGATGGAATGAAGGACTAGGTCATAGAAAGTTGATGGGTTGAGTAATTTATTGGTTACAATGTTTGAGAACCAATACATAGGTTGAATTTCCCTGGGTTAAGTATATGTGTTGGAGATAATAAAAAAAAAAAGTTTTGAATCAGATTCTAAATTCATTGAGGTAAGAAGGGAAATTACCTGATGGTCTTCAGACAACAGAATCCAGAATTTTGATTGCATGGTAAAGATAAATAGAATGAACCTCAAAGAAAAGAGATTATTGGGGCCTAGAAATGAAGTAAGAACAAAGAAGTTGCCAAACGGAAGGAAGAATATTTCAGATAGTTGGACCAGTCAATTGACATGAAATAGTGAAAATATAAACAATACATGATCAATATGCAATGCACAATATACAATGCATGGTCAAGGAAAACATCTCATTAGGGGTAGCCAGTTTACAGCAATTGCTACAAGAAGAAAGAAATAAGAGAAGAATAGATTTGTATTGCAGGAAAGTATGTTAGAGCTGACATTGCAGGGATCCTCAAACTAGGGCCCACGGGCCAGATACGGCAGCTGAGGATGTTTATCCCCCTCACCCAGGCTATGAAGTTTATTTAAAGGCCCACAAAACAAAGTTTTTGTTTTTACCATAGTCCGGCCCTCCAGCAGTCTGAGGGACAGTGAACTGGCCCCCTATTTAAAAAGTTTGAGGACCCCTGTTAAGAGTATGCAAAGGAGGGTGGTTTTATATTGGATCTTTGGGGTAGAAAACTTGAGTGGATGGGAATAAGGAATAAAATGAATTAACATGGGCAGAAAGGATTGGATGATGAACTACAGGAAGATCAAATCACAGAGGCTTTGATTCAATGCCTAGTGATGGATCATGTTCCTCCCCACTTTGGATTAGTCTTAATTTAGAATTAAAAGTTTCACTGCTAAAGCAAAAAGTTAATTGTTTGGTCTAGACCAACTCTTAAAGACCATGTAACTTGTGGAGATTATCTATCATTAGAGGAAATACTGTCAAGAATGAAATACTTTCTCTGAATAAAGTACTGAATAAGCTAAGGAAAGGGACTGAATCTATGTTTTCATCAGTATAAGAAATTTTCAGATCAAGAAATTCCCTCTACCAATGTAGATTTGAGGTTCTGTTTTTTTTTTTTTTTTTTCCTGCAACTAAAAGTAGTAACTTATCAAGAGTCCCACAGTTGTATGTCAGAAGTGAAATTTGAATCCAGGTCTTCTTGACTTCAGTTTGGTCTCTTTGTTGTCCTTACCCTCCTTTGTACACAGTAATAATTCTTTATTATGGCTTGTAATATAAACATTTCCACACTTTAGATAAGAAAAATATAGGAATCATTTCTGCCTTAGAAAGCATGCTTTGTAAAATGGAATTTGGGGAGGATTCTGGAAAGATGACAGAGTGGATTTGAAAATTCCAAGTTAGCTCCAAATTTTACCTAAAACAAAAGAAAATTATACCACATGGTAAACATAGACCAGTGAAAAATAAATAAGACTTGGGGAAGAACAGGAGTCCTTGTAAAACAAACTTTTGTGTTAACACGCCCAGGTGAGCTCCAAAGAAACAGCTAGCAGGGAGCCCTGAGGCTATCTGGGTTTAGTTAAAGCCTCAGCCATAAGCAAAGGATCCTTTTACCTCCTGGACAGCATAGTTGGAGTTGTGGGTCTAAGTCTGGGAAGACTGAGGAAATTTCTGCTGATAACAATGCCAGGTCCAATTATTCTGCAGAGAGACATGGCATTGGATGGAAAAAAAAAAAAAAAAAAAAACAGCACACCCAGTTAGTGCAGAGGCAGTGGGGCAGAGACTCTGCTAGCTGCAAGCACTTAAAGTGGAGTTTGGGGTTTGGGATTCAGGTCAAATGGAAGAGCTGAAGTGAAGCCAGAGGGAACATCTCCCCCACCCCAGGATCAGAGGTGGTTTCCTTGATGAATTAAAATTTAAAAAAAAAAATTAGCAGGTAAAGGAAAAAGAACCCAACAATAGATTTTTACCATGGGGATAGGGAAAACTGGGATTCATCTTCAAAGAACATAGAAGTTTAAAAAAGCCTCTCCTACCCCAAAGAGTAATATTAAATAGCTACCTGCCCCAAAGGAATTTATAGAACACAAAAAAAGACTTCAAAAAACAAGTGAGGGGGATTGAGGAAAAACTTTAAAAGAAGAACCATTCAAGAAAAACTCGAAAATTATGTAAAGGAATGTCAACCAACTCAAAAAGGAGATACAGATTCTTAAAGAAGAAAACAATTCTTTGAAAATTAGACTTGGGCAAGAAAAAGACAATGAAGCTATAAGAGACCAAGAAATAACAAAAATATATACAAGTGAAAAAATAGAAGAGAACATGAAACATAAGAAAAACAACAGATCTAGAGAATCGATCAAGAGAAGAAAACATAAAAATAATTAGACTACCTGAAAGTTATGACCAAAAAATAAATAAATGAATCATGACACAATATTAGCAGAAATAATAAAAGACAATTGTGCTTAAGTGATAGAATAAGAAGGAACATGGAAATAGAAAAAAAAATATATCCACTAATCACTGTTCTCATTGGGTTTTCTGGAGGTCTTTGGGCCAGCCTTCTTTTCAATTCAGTAATCTCCACGAGAACAGCCAGGTGTTAAAGCCCAAATGTCTTTATTGTCTCCTTCACCTGGTGCTCAGCTAGCTTTCTCCTGGTCTTCAGAGGGAACTTGGTTTCAGTGGAGAAAATGCAGGAGGCCAGGCCAGCTACCACAAGGCTGATGAAGAAGGAAATGAATCTCTCTCCTTGGCTTCGAGAGGTTGAGCTCCCGCCTCCAATCCTCTTGTCCTCCCTGGCTCTGAATCCCACCTGGCTTATTTGCTCTACACTGAGGATAAATCAATCATTATGTCACTAGGAAACCATTGTTTGTTGTAAGATTAAATCAATCATACTGAACTTAGAGAACTATTAAGCACTATGCTAAACTAGATAACCATTGTATCATCAATTCTACTGATTTAACACCTTGTAAGAATCCTTGTTTCAAAGTTCTGGCTCATAACAAATCACCACCTCAAAGAGATCCTACAAGTAAAATTCATAGGAGCATTATTGCTAAAATTTAAAACTCCTAAATCAAAGAGAAAATTTTACAAGACATAAAAAAAGTCAAATAAGCTGAAGGTACAATTAGAATTGTACAGGACTTATCAATAGCTATTAAAAACAATTGCAGGTCCTAGAATAATATACATTGATAAGCTAAAAAAAAAAAAAACCTAGGTCTTTATTCAAAAATATAATATGCAATAAAATTAAGCCTAATATTTAATGAAAAAAGATATTCAGTGAACTCACCGCTTTTTAAGATTTTGTCTCAACCAAACCTGAACTCAATAAATAATTTAACATATAAGAATAAAAATCAAAGACTAATTACAAGTGACTCAACAAGGACAAACTATTATGTTTTATATGTGAAAACATAAACCATATATTCTAAGATTGACATCAGTAATTAAAATGAAAAGCTAAGTATGAACTGACTCTAAAAAGCAAAATTGTCCAGGAAAAGGTAAAAACAGTAATTATACCATACAAATGAGGTCCAGAGGGAATACTGACACAGAGGCATTAGATGGGAGAAGAGGGATGGTAATTCTGAAAACCTACTCATATCAGGAATGGTTTAAATATGAAAAATACATACATACACACACATATATATTTATACATATATATATATATATCATGAAGGATATACTAGCTTTCAAAATTTATGAGGAAATAAGGGGGATGGGAATAGGATAAGATATAAGGGCATAGAAGAGGATGTAGATTTATGACAATGGAACAAAGTGTGTAGATTAATGGAAAGGGATAAAGAAAAAGAAAAAGTATGAGGGGAAAAGATAAGGGAGGGATCCATGGGTGGAGGATGTAAAGTTAAGGCAAGTTAAAAAGTAGAACTAAAGTGGAAGAATTAGCAGGGATAGGAAATAAGAGTTACACACAAACACAATAATAACAATCAGAAGTAGATTTTATTGGAAAAAAATGTAGGACTAGTAATCATTTATCTCAGTCAAAGTCAAACTTTAAGATTGAAGCAAGAGAGAAATCTATATTATATGTTAGAGATAATATTGATTTAGATGCATGTCTATGTATGTGTAAATTCATATGTATATTTTTGCGTATGCATGTAGGTATATATGTATGAGAAATGTGTGAATATATGTATATATGTGTGTGCATATATGTATGTACATATAAATATATGCATGTTTAACTATAGCTTGCTTCGTGGGGGGAGGAGGAATGAAAGGAAGAAAAAAGAATAAAGAGGCAACAGGGATATGAAAGACATGTTTGTATGAGAGATATGTGTATGTGTGAATGTCTGTATGACTTTATATATCTACATATATCTTTTTTTAACTATAGCCCACTTGGGGATGGTGGAGGTGATAAAAGGGGACAAAAAAGAATAAAGTAAATAAGCTGCACAGCAGAAAACAAAAGAACAATTTACAAGGAAGTAAAGAAAAAAGGACACTCATGAATACAATTTCTTCTAGTAATATATATACTTTCTTAAATTGGTATTTGTTATATATTTTGAATCCTCCCTGATGTTCTGCTGGGCACATGATAATTTTCTCTTCTGTTTTGTTTCATTTTGTTTTGTATTACTTTTCTGTTTTTCCTTTTGCTTATTCTGTTTCTTCAAGTAAAATAAATTTTGGGGAAAAATAAAGTAAAAAATGTACAGCAGAAAACAAAAGAATAACTTATTATTATATGTTTTCTTGAAATGGAAATTTATTGTTGAAATATTTTGAGCTCTCCCTGATTTTCTGTTTGGGTACATGATAATTTTTTGTGATTTTTTTCTCTTTTTCTGTCTTTTTCTATTTTGTCTTTTTCTTATTTTGCATTTAATTTTATACACATATTTTTTAAAAGAAAAAAGAAAGATTCCTTCATTTGAAATTAAAACAAATATTCCATGCATTTCAACTTCTCTAATCTTCCGTCTTCTTACCCTTCCATACTCCAAAGCTTCTCTATGACAGGTTTTCTTTTTATTTTTTCTTATTTACGCGTGCTTTTAACAGACAGCAAGAGACTGCTGTACGATTGCAGGTTCCTATAAAAATTCTTGCAGGCTCACATCCATTAACTAAACATAAACCATTCTTCAACCTACATATTTGAGCCTTACTTAAGGCTTTATGACCTGTGAAAAGAATAAAAATATTTTTCAGAATCTTTGTAACCACATAGAAAAAGAGATGTTCTGTTGTCTTCTGAATCATAAATTAGAAGGTTTAATCCTACACTTAGTATTTGATTTTTTTTTAAATTTTAAATTAGGTGAAAAATATAATGAAAAGAACTCAGATCTTGGAAGTAAGAACTAGATTTCATTTCTGCATGCTGACTTATTGGCAATGTTAACTTGTAAAAGTTATCTCACCTTTTTGAATGTTTGTTTAATTCTCTCTAATATAGAATTATTATACACATATTACTGTACCTTATAGGAATGTAATGAAAATGAAATAGGTTAGAAAGTGTATCTAGGCTTTCATTGGTAAATCACCACCTCACTCCCTCAGCTCTTATTACCTATAGGCAGAGAGCTGGTCCTACAGTTAAGAAAAGAAAACTCAAATCTGATGTCAAACAACTACTAGCTGTGGAATCCAGAACAAGTCATGTAACCTTGCTTATCTAAGTTTCCTCATCTGCTAACTAGTGCTAATAAAATAGTTGTTATTGTTGTTATTTGTCTTTTCTTTTCTAAAAGGAAGAATGACATCTTGAGGGCAATGTCTTAACTCACAGGTGAATTGGAGATAAGAGTTCTGCAAAGTCCTCATCCTCATATGATGGCTTCTGAGTCATCAAAATTCATAAGCAAGACATAAGTCAAGATGACAGGGGATTGCCCAGATTACAGAGATTTTGGCCTTTCTAAATTAAGAGGCTATTTACATGATTAACCTCAGTGATCTCTGAAAGTTTCAGGGATAATCTAGGAAGATTTTCTTATGATGGGAGATATCAGATATCCATTAAAACAATTGCTCACCATCATCATCATTGTAGTCTTCATCATCCTTTATACCTGGTATGGAAGAAGAATAAGATAAGAATGGAAATAGATCACAAGACCTTAAGCAATAGAGGAAAAGTTGATCTAAACCCCTTGAAATACACACATTGAACCACAACTTTTAATTTCTTTTGCTGTTGAAAAACAAGTTGTTGCTGTTTATGTATTTTTAATACATAAAAACTTCTCTAGGCCACACAATCTCCCCTCTTCCTAGACCTTCCTCCTCTTAGAACAAATCAGTATTTATCCATCTAAATAATACCTGCTTTCCTGTTGAGTTCCTTAAATTAAAGGGATACCACTTTCCCCTTAAACTTCCTTAAAGGTAAAGAGGTCCCAACACTAGTCCCATGACCAACAGGGACTGCCATAAGACAACTGATGAAGACCAAGATTAAGCCCATTCTCCACACTCATATTCCCCCTTCTTTGATATTCAGCCCTCAGCTTACCTGTGCAAACAGAGGAGAAGAACACCATATACATCAGATAGAGGATCATCATAGTGAAAGGTTGGCTGAAACATGGAAATAGAGAGAGGTAAGGAAAGACCAGTTAATGAGAGAAAAGCCAGACTAGACTGGGCCAGTTTTAGCTTATTTTGACTGAGTTCACTTCAGCTCATACACACTTGAAGAAGAATGAAGAAAATTTCTCAAGATTCTGGGGTGTTCCTCTATTTATATGGTTAAGTGATTACCCAACAAGGGATACTAAGATGTCAAAAGGAAGCAGGCTGTATATACTGAATAAACAATCCCACATATTTGTAACTAGAACTACCCTCTCCCTTCTCTCACCACTTTGTCCTAATGTTTCTGTCTTCCCTTCTATACAGTCTCTCTCCTTTCTTACCCCTTTCTCCTATTTATCTATAGAATAAGATAAATTTAAACACCCAGAATGCCTGTGCTGTTCCCACTTTAAACCAAATCTGATGAGATTAAGCTTCAGAGAATTCTCACTCTCCTCTCTTCTTTCTTCTACTCTAATAGATCTTTTGTGCCTCTTCATGTGATCCATTTTTACCTCCTCTTTTTTCTTCTCCTAGTACAATCTTTTTTCCTCCTCTTAATTTCTTTTTTTATTTTGGCACACTGAAGTTGACTTATATTCACACCCTCTGTCTATGAATATCCCTTTTAACTGCTCTAATAAAGATGCAATTCTTAAGAGTTACAAGTGTAATTTTCCCATGTAAAGATTTAAATAGTTTAGTCTTTAAACAACATTCTTTTTCCTTTTCTGTTTACCTTTTTATGCTTCTCTTGAGTCTTATATTTGAAGATAAAGTTTTCTGATATTTTCATTAGAAATGAATGAAAGTCTCCTATTTTACTTAAAGCTCATCTTTTCTTCTGAAAGATCATACTCAAAAATTGCTCTCAGAAAAAACCTAGAAAATCTTCCATGAGCTCCTGTAAAATGAAATATACCATGTACAAACTAATAATAATGTTGTGGGATGATTAGTTGTGAAAAGCTTTGCTACATTCAGCAATAAACTTATTTAATACTACTCTAAAAGATTTATGATGAAAAATGTTATCCATAACTAGAGAAAAAACTGATTGTGTCTGAATACAGACTGAAGTATACTTTTTTTAAACTTTATTTTTTGAGGGTTTTTTGGGGTAAAGGAAATTTATGTTTTCTTCCTCAATATAACTTTTATAGAAATGTTTTGCATACTTTCACATGTGCCTTCTCAATTTGGGTGTGGGTGAGAATGGAGAGAATCTAAAACGCAAAGTTTTAAAAACAAGCATAAAATTGTTTTACGTGTAATTGGAAAAATAAAATATTTTTTACAAAGAAAGATACTACTCTGTCTTGCTGAGTAATTGATTCTTGATTGTAATCCAATCCCCTTTGCTCTCTAGAACGTTATATTTCAGGTCCTATATTTCCTTACTGCAGAAACTGCTATACCCTGGCTAATCCTAACTATGGCACCTTAATATTTGCATTGTTTCTTTCTGGCTTCCCAAAACATTTTCTCCTTGACCTAATAATTCTGAAATTTAGCTACAATATTTCTTGGAGCATTCCTTGTGGGATCGAGGTAATCTATGGATTCTTTCAATGACTATTTTGCCCTCTGGGTTCTATGATACCAGGGCAATTTTGTCTGATAATTTCTTCAAAGATGTTGTCCAGGCTCTTTTTTTTTTTTTTTTTGGTTGTAGCTTTCAGTTAATTTAATAAATCTTAAATTACTTCTCTTACATATATTTTCCATGTCAGTTGTTTTTCCCATGATATATTTTACATTTTCTTCTAATTTTTTTTTCATTTTATTTTATTTTGTTTGACTGATTCTTGATGTCTCATAGAGTCATTAGTTTCCATTCTGTAGAACATACTCCAATCATTTGCTTTATGGGAGCAACAGCTGCTCTTACTCTCTGAAAAAATGAATGACCTCTGTAGTCATTTCCACTTTAATTCAATACTTTGTTTTTGGTTTTGGAGGAAGTCAGGATTAAGGAACTTGCCCAGCTAGTAAATTTTTGAGGCCAGATTTGAATTCAGGCTCTCTCAACTGTAGGGCAGGAGCTCTATCCACTCTGCCATGTAGCTACTCAGTAATTGTTTTGGGTTTTTTGTTGTTGTTGTTGTTGTTGTTGTTGTTAATTCAATTCTTTTACCTTTGAAATCCTTTCAAATAGATGAGCAGATTTATATCAGGGGCCTCTTCTCATCAGACCTATGCTGCTTTTCTTTCATGAAGATCCCCTTTTTGCACTACCTACCAATAAAATATCTATGTAAGAAACGAGATAGCCTGTACACAAAATAACATAGATGTCATGTTTGCTCCTTTGTCCACTTCTGATCTCATTTTCTGTTGCTGAATATTGATTCTGCTATTATTGTTATTATTAGAGTCATTGTTTTGATTCTGTTTTCTTTACCTTATTTTTTCTTTTTATGCCTTCACATATTCAGTTTAATTTTTCCCAGTCTGCTTTGCTCTGGAGAAAATTTATAGACCATTAAGGAAAAGAGAATATTCCAATAGAGTCTTTTCCCCCATGGGGAGAATCCAACATGATGAACCTTCAGTGAGGTTCAAAAGATGGTTTGATAATTATCTAGATGTATTGGAAGCCCCTGTCTTTCAGACATTGTCTCAAGACTCCTAGTCTTTTTACAATATACAATCCAGTTGATGATTTTGCTGTTTTCCATGCAGTTCATTTTATCCTTGAATGCCATCCCTTTTCTACTGCTCTTCCAGATCTTTAGAATGTTTCCCCTTCTGTTCTCTGACTCCAAAATTCCCCTCCAATCAATTTTAAATAAAACTTACCTCAAAACAAATCCTGTAGCAGCAGAATCAAAAAAAGGGTAGAGGAAAACAATTTCCCAGCCCAAGAAACTTAGGTCATTAAGAAAAGTCTGTCACACTAGGATGAGAAGAGAAAGCAGTCCAGCACAGACTTTACCAGTCTAGGCCACGCCCCAGTAAACAAGCAGTAGATCCTAGGGACAACTGAATCAGCAGCAGCAGAAGTAACTTCCAGAGCTCTCAGCTCCTAACCAATAAGGGGATTGCACAACTGCTAAGAAGAAATCCCTTTGCTGGCCCTGAAGGCAAAACTGTGGCACTGCTCATCCTCAGATTCACATCACTGTCCTGGGTCAAAATCCTATGATGAGGAGGAGCTCTAGCACACCAAAGTTTGCAGTCACAAGGGATTAGAGACTCTGGTCACAGTTTCAGGGCAGAAAAGAAGGCTTGTATTCACTCACAGATCAAAGCACAAACCCAAAGAGTAGAATATACAACTCCTCTTGGATGATATCAGTTTGAAAGAACTCGAAACTTACAAATTTAGGAGAAATAATGTAAGAATTATTGGACTATCTGAATGTTATTATCAGAACAAGAGCCTAAACAAGAAATTATCAAGAAACAGAGGCTAAATTAGAAATGAAAAGAATTCACCAATCATCTCCTGAAAGAGATCCCAATATGAAAATTCCCAGGAATATTATGGCCAAATTTCAGAGCTTCAAGGTTAGGAAGAAAACATTACAAGCATCCAGAAAGAAGCAATTTAAATATCATGGAGCCACAGAATCACAAAGGATTTAGCAGATTCTACATTAAAGAACTGGAGAGTTTGTAATATGATACTCTGGAGGGTAAAGGTTACAAAGGTAATTGTATCATATTACAAACTCTCCACTGTATCATATTACATTGAATGTATCATATTACAAACATAATCCATCCAGCAAAACTGAGATAATCCAAGTATAACCAGAGCTGAACAAAAAAATTTGACTTACATATACAAGAGTCATGAGAAACCTAAAAAAAATACAAAGAAGAAATCATAAGAAATTCAATTCCATGAGAAAATTATACTTGCAAATTCTGTAAACTATCTTATTTTTAGGGCAGTTAGGAGGAATATATATAGACAGAGAAAATGGATATAACTTGAATATAATGAGATTATTATCTTTAGAAAATTAAATTAAGATGTGAGAAAGAGGAATATACCAGGAGAAGGGGGAGGGAAGAGATAAAATAAGCTAAATCATCTTATATAAAAGAGATTTTACAGTAAAGAGAAATATGTAAAATGGGGGAAGTGGATATTTGAACCCTCATCTCATTGGAATTGGCTCCGAAAGTGGATAACATTAATTAATACATTTATTGGGTATGGAAATATATCTTAGCATATAAGAAAGTAGGAGGAAAAACAGGAGCTGATAAAAGGGAGGAAGGATTGAGGAAGACAATAGTCAAAAGAAAACAATTTAGATGGAAAGAAGTGGGATAAACAGGATGAAAATACTGTGGAGCTAAAATACACTTAGTAATCATAACTTTGAAAAAATCTTAGGGCAAGTTTCTTTGATAGTCTTCTTTTCATAAATATATAGAGAACAGAATCAAATCTATAAAAAATAGAAGCCATTCTCCAATTAAGAAATGACCAAAAAATATGAACAGAGAGTTTTTAGACAAAATAACGAAAGCTATATATAGCCATATGGGAAAAAATGATCTAAAACACTATTCATTAGAAAAAAAGGAAATTAAAACATTTCTTAGGTATCCCCATACATCTTATCAAATTGGCTCATCTGACAGAAGAAAAAAATGGCAAATATTGGAGAGAATATAGGAAAATTGAGACACTGGAATTTTAAGCGGATTCAATTATTCTGTAAAGCAATTTGAACCTGTAGTCAAAGGGCTATAAAACTAGACATACTTATTCCTAGCAATATTTTTACTAGGTTTATATGCCAGGGACATAAACAAAAAGGAAAAAAACTGTATGTAAAATAATATTGATCAGCTGTTTTGATGGTAGAAAAGAATTGGAAATTGAGAGGATTAATAACAATTGAGAAATAGTTTTAAAAAGTTATGGTATATTATTGTAATGGAATATATTGTGCTATTAGAAATGATGATCAAGATGCTCTAAGAAAAACCTGTAAAGACTTACATAAACTGAGGCAAAGTGAAATGAGCAGAAGCAGGAAAACATGGTACACAATAAGGGCAACATTGGAAGATGATCAACTATGAATGATCTAGTTTTTCTCAATAATACAATTATTCAATAGTGTTTTCAGTGATTTATGATTTAAAAAAAATATTGATCACCAGAAAAAAAAAAAACTGAAGGATTCTAAATGCAAATTGAAGCATACTTTAAAAAAAAAAAAACCTTTCTTTTTCTTTCTTTTTTTGTTGTTAATCTGTGTGTTCTTTTACAATATGACTAATATGGAAATATGTTTTGCACAATTGCACATGCATAACCTAAACCAAATTATTCTCCCTTTCAATGAAGATTTAAGGGAAGAACAAAGAGAGGGAGTTTTGAACTCAAAATTTTTTTAATTTTATTTTTTATTTTTTTATTAAAGCTTTTTATTTACAAAACATATACATTACAAAACATTCAAATTTTTCAACATTGACCCTTGCAAAACCTTCTGTTCCAAATTTTCCCCTCCTTCTACCCACTCCTTCCCTTAGATGTCAGGTAGTCCAATACATTAAATATGTAAAAATATACATTAAATCTAAAATATATATACATATTTACACAGTTATCTTGCTGCACAAGAAAAATCGGATCAAGAATGAAGAAAAAAGCTGTGAAAGAAAATAAAATGCAAGCAAACCACAAAAAGAGAGCTATTTTGTAGTCTACACTCAGTTCCCATTGTCCTCTCTCTGGGTGTAAATAGCTCTCTTCATCAATGCACAAGTGAAACTAGCTTGAATCATGTTGAAGAGAGCCAGATCCATCAGAATTTATGGTTGGATAGTTTTGTTGTTGTCATGTATAATGATTTCCTGGTTCTGCTCATTTCACTTAGCATCAGTTTATATAAGTCTCTCCAGGCCTCTCTGAAATCATCCTGCTGTCATTTCTTATAGAACAATAATATTCCATAACATTCATATGACATGACTTATTCAGCCATTCTCCAATTTATGGGCATCCATTCAGTTTCCAGTTCCTTGTCACTACAAAAAAGGCTGCTAACAAAATTTTTTGCACATGTGGGTCCCTTTCCCTCCTTTAAGATGTCTTTGGGATATAAGCACAGTAGAAACAGTTCTGGATCAAAGAGCATACACAGTTTGATAACTTTTTGAGCATAATTCCAAATTGCTCTCCAGAATGTTGGATCCCTTCACAGTTCCACAGTATCAATGACCCAGTTTTCCCACATCCCCTCCAACATTCGTCATTATCTTTTCCTGTCATCTTAACCAGTCTGACAAGTATGTAATGGTATCTCAGAATTGTCTTAATTTGCATTTCTCTGATCAATAGTGATTTGGAGCACCTTTTCATATGACTAGAAATAGTTTCAATTTCTTCATCTGAAAATTGTCTGTTCATATCCTTTGACTATTTATCAACTGGAGAATGGATTGACTTCTTTGAGTCAATTTTCTATATATTTTGGAAAAGAAGCCTTTATCAGAACATTTGCATGTAAAAATATTTTCCCAGTTTATTGCTTCTCTTCTAATTTTGTCAGCATTAGTTTTGTTTGTACAAAAACTTTTTAACTTAATATAATCGAAATTTTCTATTTCGTGATAAATAATGATCTCTAGTTCTTCTTTGGTCACAAATTCCTTCCTCCTCCACAGGTCTGAGAGATAAACTATTCTATGTTCTTCTAATTTATTTATAATCTCACTCTTTATGCCTAGATCATGAACACATTTTGACCTTATCTTAGTATACGGTTTTAAGTATGAGTCAATGCCTAGTTTCTGCCATATTAGTTTCCAGTTTTCCCAGCAGTTTTTGTCAAATAGTGCATTCTTATCCCCAAATCTGGGGTCTTTGGGTTTTTCAAACACTAGATTGCTATAGTTACTGATTATTTTGTCCTGTGAACCTAATCTAGTCCACTGATCAACTAGTCTGTTTCTTAGCCAGTACCAAATGGTTTTGATGACCGCTGCTTTATAATATAGTTTTAGATCTGGTACAGCTAGGCCACCTTCATTTGATTTTTTTTCATTAGTTCCCTTGAAATTCTTGACCTTTTGTGTAATATTCTCTCTAAAATGTAATATTCTCTTGTTGGGGTTTTCTTGGGGTTCTCTGGGAGCAGCCTTTGTTTCAGTTCAGTAATTGCCACAAGTGCAGCCAGGGATTAAGGTCCAAATCCTTTATTGTCTCTTTCCAAGTCTTGTCTTCTTTCCTGGGGCCCGGTTAGCTTTCTCATAGTCCCGATCCTTTATTATCTCCTTCCTGGGACTGGGCAACTTTCTGGAGAGCCTTTCAGTCTGGCCTTGGTTCTGAGAGCTTGAGCACCCACATGCCTTCTCTGGCTTCTGAATCTCCCCAACTGAATCCTGGCTGAGGCTCCTAGTTTATATATGCTCTCTTATCAAAGGTGTGAATCTTGTAGAACTATAGTAAGTACTAAATATATGTACTGAACTAGAGAACTTTTAAACACCATGCTAAATTAGATAACTATTGTCTCTATCAATTCCACTGACTTAGGACCTTGTTTCAAGTTCTGGCCCATAACACTTTTGTTCTTTCAGATGAATTTTGTTGTTATTTTTTCTAGGTCAGTAAAATAGCTTCTTGGGAGATTGATTGGTATAGCACTAAATAAATATATTAATTTAGATAGTATTGTCATCTTTATTATGTTCCCTCAACCTTTATTATATTCCCAAGAACACTTGATATTTATTGATTAATAGTTTTTTCTATTTCTTTTTCTAAAATGGGACTATTTAAGTAATTCATTTTCTCTTCTGTTAATCTGGGCAATCTATATTTTTGTAGCTATTCCTCCATTTCACTTAGGTTGTCTAATTTATTGGCATAAAATTGGGCAAAATAACTCCTAATTATTGTTCTAAGTTCCTCTTCATTGGTGGAAAGTTCTCCCTTTTCATTTTTGAGATGAACAATTTGATTTTCCTCTTTCCTTTTTCTAATCAAATTTACTAATGGTTTATCTATTTTGTTATTTTTTTCATAAAACCAGCTCTTAGTTTTATTAATTCAATCCTTTTTTTACTTCCGTTTTATTAATCTCTCCTTTTATTTTTAGAATTTGAAGTTTGGTATTTGATTGAGGGTTTTTAATTTGTTCTTTTTCTAACTTTTTTATTTGTAAGCACAACTCATTGATCTTTTCTTTCTCTCTTATATGCAAGTAAGCATCTAGAGATATAAAATTTTCCCTTTTATACCCGCATTGGCTGCATACCTCAAATTTTGGTATATTGTCTCATTATTGTCATTCTCTTGGATGAAATTTTGATTGTGTCTATGATTTGCTGTTTCACCCATTCATTTTTTAGCACAAGATTATTTACTTTCCAATTACTTTTTGGTCTATTTTCCCCTGACCTTTATTGAATGTAATTTGTATTGCATCATGATCTGAAAAAAAATGCATTTACTATTTCTGCCTTTCTGCATTTGATTTTGAGGTCTTTATGTCCTAATATATGCTCAATTTTTTTATAGGTTCCTTGAACTGCTGAGAAGAAAGTGTACTCCTTTTTGTTTCCATTGCATTTTCTCCAAAGGCATATCTAGCTTTTCTAGTATTCTATTTACTTCTTTAACTTCTTTCTTATTTATTTTGTGATTTGATTTATCTAGTTCTAAGAAAGGAAGTTTGAGATCTCCCACTATTATAGTTTTGCTATCTATTTAATTCCCTTAACTTCTCCTTTTGATATTTAGATGCTACACCACTTGGTGCATTTATATTTAATATTAATATTGCTTCATTATCTATGGTACCCTTTAGCAAGATATAGTTTCCTTCCTTGTCTCTTTTAATTAGATCAATTTTTGCTTTTGCTTGATCTGAGATAAGGACGGCTATTCCTGCTTTTTTGACCTCACCTGAAGCATAATAGATTCTGTGCAGCCTTTTACCTTTACTCTGTATGTATCACTCTGCTTTAAATGTGTTTCTTGTAAACAATATATTGTAGGGTTCTGGCTTTTAATCCAGTCTGCTATCCACTTCCACTTTAAGGGAAAGGAACTCAAATTTTTTAAAGATATAATTTTAAAGCTATCAATCTGTGCATATCCTTTGACCCAGCAATGTTACTACTGAGATTATATCCCAAAGAGATCTTAAAGAAGGGAAAGGGACCTGTATGTGAAAGAATGTTTGTGGCAGCCCTCTTTGTAGTGGCCAGAAACTGGAAACTGAGGGCATGCCCTTCAATTGGAGAATGGCTGAATAAATTATGTATATGAATGTTATGGAATAGTATTGTTTTGTAAGAAATGACTAGTAGCAGAAATGCTACAGTTGGACTCCTAGTGTGCAGGACAACAATGAGCAGAGGAGAGCAGCCACACCTCCATCTGCTCCATGCCCCAAGGAGCTTGGTTCTGAGGGAGAGCGAGACTTCCCCAGTCAGCAGGGCCTTTTAAAGCCCTTGGTCAAGCTGTGGACTTCCTTCCATCTTGTAGGGATCATCCACTCCTCAGCCTGGGCCTTCCTGGGACTGTAGAGGGAGCCTGGAGCCACAGGGAATGAGCCCGGGAGCCTCCAACTTCCTGAGGAGATGGTGACCTTCAAGGACTTGGCTATAGACTTCACCCAGGAGGAGTGGGGGCCCTTGGACCATTCTCCTAAGAAGCTGTACAAGGAGGTCATGGTAGAGAACACCCAGAACTCGCTCTCCCTGGCACTTCCAGTTCCCAGAGAAGAGGCAATCCCTAATTTTGAGGAAAGGGAGCGATGCATGCTGGACCAAGAAGGCCTCAGGAGCTTCTCTCCAATGAGTGAGGAGAAGGCAGGTGTAAGAGAGCTGTGCTTACAAGGGCTTCTAGGAGTTACCAAAAAGAGAATTCAGAATTGAAATGAAGGAAACCACAGCAGAGTGAAGTGAAGCCTTTCTGTAATAGAAACTCTCAAACAAAGATTCATGAATGACTGTTCCTGAGACATCATTTGGAAAGAAATCTCTGCAGAACATGAAAGAAATAAGCTTCGAGAGAGACAATATGAATGTTACCAATATGGAAAAACTTTTAGAAAAAGACGACATCTTAGTGATCATCAAAGAATACAAACTGGACAGAGCCTTATGAATTTAACCAATGTGGAAAGGTTTTTAGAGAAAAGGAAGTTCTTACTGATGATCAGAGCATCCACATTGGACAGAAACCTAATGAATATAACCAATATGGCAAGAATTTTAGTCAAAAGAACACTGTTACTAGACACCAGAGGATCCACACTGCAGAAAAACGTTATGAAAATAATCAGTGTGAAAAAATTTTAGGTAAAAGTGAGCTCTTACTGAATCACAGAATCCAGACTGGAGAAACCTTAAGATTGTAACCAATGTGGGAAGATGTATAGATATAAGGAAGCTCTTAGTGTACATCAGAAAATCCACACTGGAGAAAAACCTTATAAAAGTAACCAGTGTGGAAAGACTTTTACAGAAAGTGGTGCTCTTAATAGACATGAGAGAATCCCTACAGAAGAAAAACCTTATAACTGTAACTAATGTGGAAAGACTTACAAAAAAGGACTCTCTTATTGGCCATCAAAGTATCCACACAGGAGAGAAACCACATGAATGTAACAAATGTGTTAAGATTTTAAGGCAAAAGGAAAATCTTACTGGACATCAGAGAATCTACACTAGGAAAAACCTTGTGAAAGTAAACAATGACGAAAAATTTTTAGACATAAGAGAACTCTTATTGTACATCAGAGAATCCACACTAGGCAGAAATCTCATGAATATAACCAATGTGGGAAGATTTTTAGACATTAAAAAATTCTGTATCAGGGAAACCACACTGGAGAGAAAACTTAAGAATGTAACCATTGTGCAAAGATTTCTAGGCAAAAGGGAGCTCTTACTGGACATAGGAGAGTCTACACTGGAGAGACCTTATGAATGTAACCAAGGTGGGAAGGCTTTTGCACATGAGGGAACTTTTACTGAACATCAAGGAATCCACAAGAGAGAAGCCTTATAAATGTAACGAGTATGGAAAAAATTTTAGGCAAAAAGGAACACTTACTGTACATCAGAGAATTAACACTGTACAGAAACTTAAGGAATGTAACCAATTTAGCAAAATTTTGAGACATAAGGGAACTCTTACTGTATATCAGGGAATACACAGTAGCCAGAAACTTTATTGTGACAACCGCACTAGCACCCAGGACACACCAGAATCAGCCAGCGTCAGGATAAACAA
This sequence comes from Sarcophilus harrisii, assembly GCF_902635505.1. NCBI lineage: Eukaryota > Metazoa > Chordata > Mammalia > Dasyuromorphia > Dasyuridae > Sarcophilus > Sarcophilus harrisii. The sequence goes on from NC_045427.1 coordinate 169,825,479, forward strand.
AAGTCCGTCTTTATTCTTGGTCTTAGATTCAGGATTGAACAGGATGGAAGCAGAATCTCCACGACCGCCTTCCCTCTCATCTACCATGGAGAGTGTGTGTCCCTGGCTAGTTTTTTCTCCACCCCCTAGTCCCTCCTACAATCCTCTATACACCAATCATTGAGCCAGTACGGATAGTGGAAAGGACCATTTTCCAAGTATATGCCCATAGAGTATCATCCAATCAGAAGTTAGCCTCAAGCGCTAAGCAGTCCCAACCTCAGTGCATCAACCCAGTAGTTTCAGCCCTCTACACTTTATAAAAGTAATCAATGTGGAATGGTTTTTAGACATAAAAGAACACTTACTGTAAATCAGGAAATCCACAGTGGAGAAAAACCTTATTAAAGTAAACAGCATGAAAGGACTTTTAAAGAAACTGGAGCTTTTAATAGACATCATAAAATTCAGACTGGTGAGAAAGCTTATAAATATAACCAATGTAGAAACTTTTTTTTACAAAGAGTGGAGCTCTTAATAGACATCAGACAATCCATACAGAAGAAAAAAATCTTATAAATGAAACCAATGTTGAAAGACTTTTACAAAAAAGGGCTCTCTTATAGGACATCAAAGTATCTACACTATAGAGAAAACATGAATATAACCAATGTGGAATGAGTTAAGTCATCAGGAAACTCTTACTATACATCAGGGAATTCACAGTGGTGAAAAATTTTATGAATGTAACCAATGTAAAAGTATTTTTGTGCAAAAGGGAGCTCTTTCTGGACATAGAAGTATCCACACTGGAGAATCCTTATAAATGTAACCAAGGTAGAAAGATTTTCATACATAAGGGATCTTTTAGTGCACATCAAAGAATCCACATTGCATAGAAAATAAAAAAAGTTGCCATTTTTAGAAAAAAAAATGACCATCAGCATGATTTCAGAAAGGCCTGGAGAGACTTACATGAACTGATGCTGAGTGAAATGAGCAGGACCAGGAGATCATTATATACTTCAACAACAGGATTATATGATGATCAATTGTGATGGATGTAGCCCTCTTCAACAATAAAATGAACCAAATCAGTTCCAACAGAGTAGTAATGAATTGAACCAGCCATGCCCAGTGAAAGAACCCTGGGAAATGAGTGTGAACCACTACATAGCATTTCCAATCCCTCTGTTTTTGTCTGCTTGTGTTTTTATGTCCTTCACGGGCTAATTGTACATTATTTCAAAGTCCAATTCTTCTTGTGCAGCAAAATAACTGTATGGGTATGTATACATATATTGTATTTATATATATACTTTATATATATATATATATATAAATATATTTAAATTATAAATTATAAATTAAATTATAAATTAAATTGTAAATTTAAATATAAATATTATATATATATATTTATTTATATTATATATTTATTTAAATATTTATATTTAAATTAAATTAAATATTTAAATATATATATTTTTTATATATGTATAAATATACTTTAATATATTTAACATGTAGTGGTATACCTGCCATCTGGGGAAGGGGTAGGGGGAAGGAGGGGGAAAATTGGAACAAAAGGTTTAGCAATTATCAATGCTGAAAAATTAATAAAAAGCTATAAATAAACAAAAACAAAAACAAGAGGATATCACATAGAAATAATGTATTGTGACCACTGGACATTATTGTCCAGTAATACGTTTCTCTCTCGTACAGTTTTTTTTAAAAAAGAAATAATTTTAAAAGATTTTTATATGTAACTAGAAAAATATTTTTAAAAAAATACATCACCCATTTCTGTTAAAATACTAAAAACCAAAACCCAACCAAAACAAAAAAAAATTAGCTTGATTCTCACCTTATACAGGTAGTATTTTTTGCTTCACCCTCAAAACTCTGTTATTAGTAGAGCCTTTCCCTCTGAGATTGCCTTCCATTTACACTATATATATCTTGCATGTGCATCATTAATAATCTTATATTTTCTTCCATCTTCAAAAGTGAAGTCTGTGAAGACAGCAGCTGGTTTTTGTCTTTATATCTTTGTATTTAGCATGGGATTTGAGATCAAATCCAGTGTCAGACACTTACTATGTGACCCTAAAAAAGTCAGCAAACTACTTCTTGTCTTGGTTTCCTCATCTTTAAAATGGGAATGATAATAGTATCTATGTTCTAATTACCTATTCACAATTTCAATTTGAATTTGAAAATCCATTTGATAGATAGATATAGATATAGATAGATATATAATGATTAATGACTAATCTGTGGCAGGATAGAAAGGAAGAGCTATAAAAATGCAACTATTTATACTATTATATTTTCATTGCATCCTCTATATTGTTACTAGTAACTAGTGACTCTTATTTGTACCCTTCCTTCTGGATACAGGGATTTCCATCCCATTTCCTACTTTCCTTCTTTTCCAGTGAGACAGTATTTGTTTACCCAGCCAACAGCAATAGCAATTAAAACCTAGTTTTTCTTCATTTAGTTAACAGGCTAATGAAGGCAATGATCTTCCCAGGTTATTATACCTAACATCTTTTTGCACATACACTCATAATACTTTTTTAAAATCTCCTTTGTATAATCAAAATATATTCAGCTATAAAGTGTGCCAACTCCTTTTTCCCTTTGCTTTCCTTCCAAATATCTTTTGTCATATTTTTTGTCATTGTTATTATTCCTCTTATGTATTTTTAGTGGTCCCTTACTATATGCCAAACACTATTGTTGTGGATATAAAGAGGCAAAAAATGTTCCTGTTCTCTAGCCCTTAACTGGAAGATTACAGGTTAGAAAAAAAAATGTGGAAAAACCTCATACAAAAGCTAGGCCTTAAACTCTTTCTTGAAAGGCAAAGATTTGAGGACATGGATGTGAGGAATGAGAAGATTCCAGGCAAGCAAAAAGTCAAAGAATCAATAGAGGAGGAACTGTGTGTGAAGGACAGCGAGATGATCAGTCTCACTGAAAGGAACAGTACATGTTCAAAGGGAAGGGGGTAAAAAGAGGAAAGGGAGGAGAGATGCATTACAAAGGCTTTTGAATGTCAAAGAGAATATGTAGTTGATCCGGAAGCAAGCTGATAATTGTGAGAGTTTATTGGGAGGGCTGGTGTGTGTGATATGTCAAACCTGATCTGTCAGAAAATTATTTTAGTGACTGAATGGAGAATGAATTAAAAGAAGGAGACACATGACTCCAGCAAACCCATCAACAGGCTTTTGCAGTAATCCAGGCACAAGTTGTATATACCAGAGTCATAGAAGGAGAGGCAGGTACATATTTGAAAAATATTCCAGAGGTAAAATTATAGGACTTGATTACAGTTTGGAAATTATGATGAAATATAGTTGGAATTGTGAGACTAGAAGTCAGCAAAGAGGTTAGGACAGTATAGGCAAATTTGAGGATCCTCATTATGGGAGATGCTAATTAAAACCATTTGAGTTTATAAATTCACCTAATATTATGGAATGAAAAGAGCACAAAAGAGAATCTCCTAGGACACCCAACATTAGAGGGCAGGACCTAGATGAGCATCCATTCAGACACTTAGGAGGTGAATCATGACAGAGTGGTATTCTCAAATCTTGGAGAGAAGAGAATATCACTAAGAAGATGAAGATCAACTATGACATCATTGGTTACATTGGAAAGAGAAGTTTTAGTAGAATAATGAAGTTTAAAGTCAAATTATAAGGGGTTAAAAAGAGAGTGAGGTTACCCTTTGATCCAGCAGTGTTTCTACTGGGCTTATACCCCAAAGAGATACCAAAGAAGGGAAAGGGACCTGTATGTGCCAAAATGTTTGTGGCACCCCTGTTTGTAGTGGCTAGAAGCTGGAAAATGAATGGATGTCCAACAATTGGAGAATGGTTGAATAAATTGTGATATGTGAATGTTATGGAATATTATTGCTCTGTAAGAAACGACCAGCAGGATGAATACAGAGAGGATAGGCGAGACTTACATGAACTGATGCTGAGTGAAATGAGCAGAACCAGGAGATCATTATATTCCTCAACAACGATAATGTATGAGAATGTATTATGATGGAAGTGGATTTCTTCGACAAAGAGAAGATCTAGCTCAGTTTCAATTGATTAAGGATGGACAGAAGCAGCTACACCCAAAGAAAGAACACTAGGAAATGAATGTAAACTGTTTGCATTTTTGTTCTTCTTCCTGGGTTATTTATACCTTCTAAAGCCAGTTCTCCCTGAACAATAAGAGAACTGTTCAGTTCTGTACACATAATATTGTATCTAAGATCTACTGTAACCTATTTAACATGTATAGGACTGCTTGCCATCTAGGGGAGGGGGGGAGGAAGGGGAAAATTGGAATAGAAGTGAGTGCAAGGGATAATGTTGTAAAAAATTACCCTGCATGGATTCTGGCAACAAAAAGTTATTTTAAAAGAGAGAGAGAGAGAGAGAGAGAGAGAGAGAGAGAGAGAGAGAGGAAGAAATTGAAGTTTCTATTGTAGACAGTCTTTTCAAGACTTTTTTTTTCAATAAAAGAAGAGATGAAATAATAGTGGGAATGGAGAGATCAATTTAGGATTTTGGGGGAATGGCAGAGATATTGACAAGTTGCAGGCAATAGGAAAGAAGCCAACAGACAGGGAGAGATGAAAAATAAGTGATAGGAGATAATAGATATAATCTGTTAAAGAAGATGGGATAGAATAGGATCTTTTGAACATAAAGAAGGATTTGCCTTGGTAAGGAATTGGATGTCATCATGTGAGACAGAGAAGGAGGAGATAATGGGAAAAAGCATATGAGTGATATAAGATGGAAAAGAGGAAAGAAAAGGAAGTTCACACTAAATTGTCTCAATTTTTTCTGTAAAATATGAAGCAAATGTGTGAGGAATTTGAGGGGATTAGGATAGCCTGTGATTAATGAAGCAAACTATATCTATCTTATTACAATTCTGAAGATAGTTTGTTGCCTTTCTATTCAATTGTAAGTTTAATACAACTTTCATATTGTGGGAAAACTATTAAATTGTGCAAAGTTCTTCGTTATTTATTTAAAACTAATCCTGAAGGGAGTGGATTACCTCTATCTGCTGTTTAGAGGCATTTAGCTAAGGACCTAGGATATGCTGACTAAAAACACAGTCAAATTAAAGATTAATGCAAGAATTTTTCTCACAGTAGTATATCTCAAGAAATCCATATTTCTTATCTGAAAATTGGCCTCATACCAATCTATTGTTTGCATGTTCCTTTGATTGTTTATAAGTAGACACCTCTTTTTCCAAATTCAAAAAATTGCATCTGTTCAATCTGCCAAATTGGAAAGTCCCTAATCTTTCCTCAACTAAGAAATCAATTTTTTTATTGTTATAGTAACTTTTTATTGACAGAATCCATGCCAGGGTAATTTTTTTACAAAATTATCCCTTGCACTCACTTCTGTTCCGATTTTTCCCTCCCACCCTCCACCCCCTCCCCTAGATGGCAAGCAGTCCTATATATGTTAAATAAATTACAGTATATCCTAGATACAATATATGTGTGCAGAACCAAACAGTTTTCTTGTTGCACAGGGAAAATTGGATTCAGAAGTTAAAAATAACCGGGAAAAAAAAAAATCAAGCATTTACATTTTTTCCCAGTATTTTCTTTGGTGCCTTCTTTCATTAAATCAATTGAAAATAATTGAATCTCTTTTTCAAAAAATCACTTCCTAATTATCTTCATTCAAATTGTTGAATGTATAATGATCTCTTAATCTCATTTCACTTAGCATCAGTTCATGTAATTCTCTCCAAGCCTCTCTGTATTCATCCTGCTGGTCATTTCTTTTTTTTTTTTTTAATTGATGACTTTAAACAAGTTTATTGTGCATTTCTTCCTAATTTTAAAGATAAACAGATTGATTTTTAAAAACTATGACCTCACTGAATGAAATTTATAAAAAATAAGAGCCATTTCCCCAATTGTTATTTTTTTAAATTTATTTAATAGCCTTTTATTTACAGGTTATATGCATGGGTAACTTTACAGCATTAACAATTGCCAAACCTCTTGTTCCAATTTTTCACCTCTTACCCCCCATCCCCTCCCCCAGATGGCAGGATGACCCTGCTGGTCATTTTTTACAGAACAATAATATTCCATAACATTCATATACCACAATTTACCCAACCATTCTCCATTTGATGGGCATCCTCAGTTTCCACTTTCCCAAAACAAGGGTTGCCACAAAATTTAACATATTGGTCCCTTTCCTTCTTTAATCTCCTTGGTATAAGCCCAGTAGAAAACTGCTGGATCAAAGGGTATACACAATTTTTAACTTTTTGGCTCCAATTCTCTCAGAATGGTTGGATTTGTTCCCACTCCACCAACAATGTATCAGTGTCCCAGTTTTCCCATCCCCAACAATCATCATTATTTTTCCTGTCATCTTAAATCACAGGGTGTGGTAGTATCTCAGAGTTGTCTTAATTTGCATTTCTCATTAATAATGATTTGGAAACCTCTTTCATATGAGTGGTTAATTTCAATTTCATTGTCTAAAATTGTCTTTCATATCCTTTGATCATTTATGGCTTGGTTTCTTATAAATTAGAGTCAATTCTCTATATATTTTGGAAATGAGGCCTTTATCAGAACCTTCCACTGTGAAAATGTTTTCCCAGTTTTTTTCCCTTCTAATCTTTTTACATTAGTTTTTTTTTTGAAGCTTTTTAATTTGTTAATCAAAATTTTCTATTTTTGATCAATAATGGTCTCTAGTTCATCTTTATCACAAATTTCTTCCTCCTCCAAAGTCTGACAGACAAACTTCCTATGTTCCTCAATTTGTTTATAATCTTGCTCTTTATGTCTAAATCATGGACCCTTTTGATCTTATCTTGGAATACGGTGTTAAGGTGGGCCCATCCTAATTTCTCCATACTAATTTCCAGTTATCCCAGCAGTTTTTGTCAAATAATGAATTCTTGTCCCAAAGTTAGGATCTCTGGGTTTGTCAAAATAAAATTGCTATGGTGACTATTCTGTCTTGTGAACCAACCTTTGTTCCACTGATCAACTAATCTTTTTTTTGCCAAAAAATGGGGGAGGCTTTTTATAATAAGTTTTAGTCAGGTCAGCGGGCCACCTTCATTTGATTTTTTTCATTAATTCTTTTAATTCTTGACCTTTTATTATTCATATGAATTTTGTTGTTTTTTTCTGATCATTAAAATATTTTTTGGAAATCTGATTGGTAACCTAAATAAATGTTGGTTTAGGGTATTTCATCTTTATTATATTCGCGATCCCAGGAGCCTTAATATTTTCCAATTGTTTAAGTCCGCTTTATTTGTGTGGAAAGTTTTTGTAATTTTGCCATATAATTCCTGATTTTCCTTTGGTAAGATTGCCAAATATTTTATGCTGTTGACAATTATTCTGAATAATTTCTTTTTATCTCTTGCTGTTATTTGTTGGTATGTAAAATGTTGAGGATTTATGGGGATTTATTTTATAACCTGCAACTTTGCTAAAGTTATGGATTATTTCTAATAGCTTTTTCATAGAATCTCTAGATAGAATCATAGAATCTAGAATGATTCATAGAATCATAGAATTTCTGATACCATATATCATCCAAAGGTGATATTTGTTTTTCCTCACTCCTATTCATTCCTTTAATCTCTTTCTCGACTCTTTTGCGAGGGTTTGTCTAATACAATTTTTAATAATGGTGACAGTGGGACCTTCCTTCCTCCAGATCTTACTGGGAAAGATTCCAGTTTTTATTGCATATGATGCTTACTGATGGTTTTAAATATTCCTGACTATTTTAGAAAAAGTCCTTTATTCCTATACTCTCAAGTGTCTTTATTAGGAATGGATGTTGGTTTTATCAAATGCTTTTTCTGCATCTTTGAGATGATCATATGGTTTTTTGTTAGTTTGCTTTTGATATAGTCAATTATGCTAATAGTTTTCCTAATATTGAATCATTCCTGGTATAAATCCTATTGGTAAGTGTATTTCCTAGGAATGATTTTCTGTAATCTTTTCTAATATTTTTTTAAATTTTTAGCATCATATTCAAAATTGGTCTAAATTTTTTTCTGTTTTCAGCCTACCTGGTTTTAGGTATCAGTACCATGTCTGTGTCGTGGGTTTGGTAGGATCCTTGTCCCTTTTTTCAAATAGTTTATATAGCATTGGGTTAATTTTCTTTAAATGTTTGGTAGAATTCACATGTAAACCATCCGGTCCTGGGGTTTTTCTTAGGGATTGGTTAATACTTTTCATTTCTTTTTTTCTAAGATGGGGCTGTTTGGGAATTTACTTCTTCCTCTGTTAACTGGGCAAGCTTATTTTGAAGGTATTCTTCCATTTCATTTGTTGTCAATTTATTGCCATAAAGTTGGGCAAAAGTAATTCCTAATTATTGTTAATTTCCTCTTCATTGTGGCGAGTTCTCCTTTTCATTTTTAAGACTAACAATTTGATTTTCCTCTTTCCTTTTTTTTCATCAGATTTACTAAGGGTTTGTTCATTTTTTTGGTTTTCATAAAACCAACTCTTGTTTTATTAATTAATTCAATGTTTTTTTACTTTCAATTTTATTGATCTCCCCTTTTTATTTTTTAAATTTAAATTTAGTGTTTGTGGGGTTTTTTAATTTGTTCCTTTTCTAGCATTTTTAGTTAAGTCCAATTGTTGCCCTTTCTCTTTTTTTTATAAGTAAATCTAGAGATAAGAAATTTCTCCTTGTTACCACTTTGGTTTGCCCCACATTTTGGATGATGTCTCATTATTGTCATTTTCTTGGGTGAAATTATTAATTATGCCTATCTTTGTGTTTCACCCTAACTTTCTTTAGTATGAATTTTTAGTTTCAATTTTTTTTGGTCTCTTTCCCTTTTTTGAGTGTAATTTTTTTGCTTGTGGTCTTGAAAAGGATGCATTTACTATTTCTGCCACATTTAGTTTGGGGTTTTTGTCTTAATATATGGTCTATTTTGTAAGGTTCCATGAACTGCTGAAAAGAAAGTGTTTCCCTTTCTGTCCCATTTTGTTTTTCTCAGGGTTATCATATCTAACTTTTCTGGTATTTTATTTACCTCTTTGACTTCTTTCTTATTTATTTTTGTGGTTTGATTTATTAATTCTGAAGTCGGTTGAAATCTCCCACATTATGGTTTTGCTGTTCATTTCTTCTTGCAGCTCCTTAATTTTTCTTTAAAATTTAGATTTCACACCTTGGTGCATATATGTTTAAATTGAATTTGCTTCATTATTTTGCACCCTTTGAAAGATATGTGTCCTTCCTTATCTCTTTTAATTAGATCAATTTTGTTTTGTTGATCAGATCGGATGGCTACCCCCTTTTTAACCACCTGAAGCAATGATTTTGCTCCATCCCCCTTTTCTTATTCCCCTTCCATTTTTTTCCCTATTTTTCCGGCAACCATTCCAATTCTTTATGGGGTTTCCCAGTTATTTTTAAAACCAATTCTGTTTTCCCACCCCAACTTTTCCCCCCCCCCTTCCCCCTTCCCAGTTTCAACCCCTTTTTCCCCACCTTCCCTTTTTGTCCCCCTTTCCCCCACCTTTGGTTCCTCCCCCACCCTCCCTTTCCCTCCGTTTCCTATTCCCTCTGCTTTCTTATTCCTTCCCTTTTCCTTTTCCTTCTCCTTTTCAATAGTGGGAGAATTTCCCATACATGGAATATGTCTAAAATTTTTTCTTTAAAGTACTTGGGCAAAATACCCAATATATTCATCCCCTCCATTTTTCCTCAGATATAATTCCTTTCCTCTTTGTGGAATAGTACCCCCTTTACCCTTTTTGAACTGTCCTTTCCTCTAATTTTAGAAAAGGTATACATGTATTTTTATACATCTTTACGAAATATAGTTAAGTTTTTTTACCTTTTGGTTTCTTTGAGTTCTATATTTCAGATCAAACTTCTTGGTGCTGGTTTTCACCAAAAAATTGGGAAATTACTTTTTTTGAATGACCATCTTCTTCCCAAAAAAGATGCTACTGGCTGGGGTTATTTTGGTTGTGCCGAGTTCCTTAGCCCTCGATATCTATTCCAGGCCCTTTGATCTTTTTAAGTGGATCTTAGTTCTTGGGTGATCCTTATTGTGGCCCTCAATTTGAATTGGGTTTTCTAGCTGCTTGGAGTATTTTTCCTTTGTTTGAGGGTTCTGGCTTTGGACTTATTTCTTGGTGTTTTGATTTTGGGATCCCTTTCTGGGTGATCGATGAACCTTTCAAGTCTATTTTACCCTCTGTTTCTATGACTTCTGGGCAGTTTCTTTGATAATTTCCTGGAAAAAGTGTCCAGGCTCTTTTTCATCTATTTTTTCAAATCAATGATTCTCAGATTGTCCTCTCCATACCTGTTTTCCAGGTCTGTTGTTTTCCCAGAAATTTTTACATTTTCTCCATTTTTGGTTTTTGGTTTTACTTGACTGATTCTTCTTGTCCCTTAGTCTTCAATTCCATTTGTTCTTTTGTTTTCAATGGAATTTTTCTTCCTCCTTTTATTCTTTTCTTTGTCCAATTTGTTCTATGGAATGTTTTCCATTTCCCAATTTTATTCTTTAAGAGCTATTTTCTGTTTCCCAGTTAACTAATTCATTTTTTCGGATTGTTTTCTTTATCCCACTCTGTCTTTAAATGGTAATGACTCTCCAGACCTCTTGCCAAGCCTCCCCTCCTTTTCCCATTTTTTAGCCTCTTGTGAGCCTTTTAATTTCTTCTTAATTCATCTTTTGCTGAGGAACAGATGATCTCCCCTTGGGTTCACCTGGGGAAGCTGTTTTTAGTCTCCTGGTTTAGAGTCCTTCTGTCCAATAAAAGCTGTCAATTGTTAAGGCCCTTTTCAACTTTTTGCTCATTTTGTCAGAGAAGAATCAGAGACAAACTAGCAAAGAAAAAAAAGGAAAAAAACCCCAAATGGAATCTGCCTTTTTGAGGGAGGGGCTGGGTGGCATTACCGAGCTTCCTCTACAGACTGCGGGGGCAGCATCGAGGCACTAGCAGGACTGTGCTGTGCCCGCACTCTGAGACTCTGAGAGCGTGCTGAGACGCTGTGGGGGAGGGGTGGCCGGTCCCAAGGAACTCCAGCTGTTTGGGGTTGTATTCTTCACCCCCAGTGTTTTTAGCTTCTCTGCTGGGCTACTGACTTGCTGCCAGGGCAAAGTATCCAATCCTGTAGTGAAGCTCTCCCCACAGAGATGGCTGAGATCACACCCCAACCCCCTCCGGTCTGCTCAGCTGTGAGCTGCCTGCTGAGCTCCTGCTGCTGCTGCCCTCAGCCTGTGCCCGATCTAAAACCATCCCGCCCTCGAGCAAAAACAGACCTTTCCTGGCAAATCTCAAGGATGTCTTCTCTTGGTAACTATTTGTGGATTTTTTTTTCAGTCAGGCATTAATTCAGAGGCTTGTAATGAGATGGATTCTGAGAGAAAATGCGGAGCTTACACAGCTGTGTGCCTCCTCACCACCATCTTGGCCAGAAGTCCGAAATCAATTTATCTAATTTTATATCCTGTTAATTTTTTCTTTTAATTATTTAAGCTTATTTGAATAATTACTTTTGATGTATAAAATTGTGCCTGTATGTTTTCAAGATCCAAGTCTAAGCTGAGGAAGAATGATCCCAGTATGTTAAGAAGTTGACATGCATTGCTTAAAAATTTGATATGCTCAGAAGATTGAATGTTTGTTTCCTGTCATTTCATTTTTTTACAGCTAAGAGGATAAGGAAAAGAATCTTAAAGATTTGAAGGATGAAACCATTTTGAAGAGCCACTGTAGAAAATAGGATAATAGGTTGATTAATAAGGTAAAATAGTATTGCACAATAACAATAAACACAAAAACCCAGATTGTATAAAAGAAGTTTTTAGTGGATCCAGTCAGCATGACTGTGTGGCTTTTTTTTTTCAATTTTGTTCAATAGCATAGTTGTAGGAGATAGAACAATGGAAGGGGGAGTGATTCAGGGCTAAAAATTTTCATGGTTCAATTGGCAATTTGATAAAGAGACTCCAAGAGAGGAAGACATTATATATTTAAACTAATTCACTAAGAGATCAAGATGGGCAAAAAAAGAAGAGAGTGGCTAGTGCTAGGGGCATGGCTTGAGTGAGAATTTAGGGGTCTTAGAGTTTGGAGATCTTGGTGTGGATGAAGAGTGGGTTTGGGAAGAGAAGACAGAAGGAGAAGTAGAAAATCAATAGATTATAATCAGATAATGGGCAATCTTTTGTATGAGATGGGATGGAAGAGTTGGTCATGGAAAAGGAGTTGGCTGAGAATTTTGAGTGATTAAAGTGTTTGAGGTAAAGTCAATATATATGTTGAAGTCCCCTAAAATGAATATAGGAGTTGGAGCAGATAGAAAAATTGTGATTTTGAATTCCTTGAGGAAGGAAGGGAATTGACCAGGAAATATTCCAGAATTTTGATTGTATAGTAGAGATGTATAGCATGAACCTCAAAAGGGTACAAATTATTGAGTGTTGGAAGTGCAGAGAGAAACTGGAAATGGCAATGGGGAATCAGAAGTATTCCACCTACCTCACTTTAACTAATGAATCTAGAGATATGAGTAAAGGTACAAACCATACTGAAATGCATGGTCAGAGAATCCATATCATTAGGGAAAGCCAGCTTACAGTAACTACAGAGAGGGATGTATTTAGAATGAAGGGAATTTTGTTTCTGTGTCTCTCTTACAAGGCAGATTCCAAAAGGAATTCAGGGATTTTTACAAATCATTGATGAGATCAGCCTCCACTCATTAAATATATGTCAACAGCAGCTAAGTGTCTCTATCCTGCAAAAAGAACAAAAAGATGTCTCAAAATCTGTTTATACCTATTTAGAAGAAGAAATGTTCTGTTGTAATCTGAAACCTAGAGGGTTTAGTTCCACACATAATATTTGTTAATTTCATTTTAAATAACATATATTTAAAATTTTAAATAATAAATAATTTTAAATTAAAAAGTGAGGTGATGTTGTATAATGAAAAGAACCCAGAAATAAGGATCACTGGATTCCATGCCAGCATGACGAATTATTGTTGCCTGTTATGGGCTGAGGCTTGAGTTGATGCACTGAGGTCCCAAGCACGTGAGGCTAAATAGTAATTGGACTACACTCTATTAATACACATGCTTGGATAAAGAATGGCCCCCACCCACTCTCTGTGCAAGTCCTGATGTGTTGTATAGGAAATGACGATTTTGGTAGGTGGAGGCAGAGAGACAGGAAGAGAGGCGGGGAGAGATTGAGCCTGGGTTCCATGCTCCTAGCTGCTGGTCATGTGGATGCTGGTCTAACTAGCTTCTTGACTCAGCTGCACACATTGCTATTGCCCATTCTCTTCCACCTCCGATCTTTCTTCACTGAGAATAAAGACTGATGATTTTCCCTAACCTGAATTCCTGACTCTGGCTGATTTTAAAATATGCGGTCTTCACAGTTGCCCTGTGAAATTTTTCTCATTTCTTTGAACCTTTATCTCTAAAATGGGAGTTATCATACTCATATTAAGCTACTTTACAAGACTGTAATAAAAACTAAATAAGTATAGATAGTATGTCTGGGCTTTCATTAGTATAGCATATATCTTACTATGTCTCAATCCTGCTCAGTATATTCCCCTGCTTTCTGTTACCTTTAGACAGAGAGCTGGACCCACAATCAGGAATGCCAGAATTCAAATCTAGCCTCAGACATTTATTAATTGTGTGATCCTAGGTAAGTCACTTATGGCTTTAAGAAGGTAGCAATACATTTGAAAAATGTAAAATACAACATAAATACTAGTGATTACTACTAGATATAAAAATAGATTCAGCTAGATTCCTAGTCAATAGTATTCCAGGGAATTTGACCCTTCCCCTGTAGAAATAGATTTTACCCAGAACACAGAAAAACATAATATTTGGATCAAGGAGGCATCTTAGATATTACCTAGATTAATTCTTTTCATTTTATACATAAGGAAACCAGCACACAGAGAAGAGTTGCCTTAGCTTATATAGGTATTAAATACTTTAGCCAGCATCTGAGTTCAGATATTCTAATTCCAAACACAGGGAGTATTCTCTCAACTACAGTATGACATATTTGGTGCCCTTTCATAAGCCACTAAGTGGTAAGGCTGTCAGGACCAGAAATTTTCTAGAGAGGTGACAGAATTAGGTACAGTAGTAACATTCTCAATTAGATAGACAGAGGCATAGAATGTGGAAGAAATATTTTCTTATATAAATAGAGATAATAAAGAATTAATTGAAAATGTATTTTGCTATTCATGGAGTAATGGAAGCAGGTAGTATCATAAATCATTCAGTAACTGAATATTTCTTAAATATCTACTATGAGCCAGTGTTGTGGAAGCAAAAGATCAAGATCAATACAAAACTTGAAGAAAGAATAAAAAGCAAGAAAAGCATAGTGTTCTATAATGTGATCATTGAAACAAGCTGTTGATGCAAGAGAAAAGAGATTTGGATGAAATAAAAGTCAACTACACAGATCACAATAACTTTACATAGTTTAATCAATGTTACTCAATTGCCATAACAAGAATACCAAAATGTGCAAAAGCACCTAAGTCAACAAACACATGACTAAACTTGCCAGACAGAGAGAAATGGAAGCCAAAGGCAACAGTAATTTAAACTTCATTCTTGTTTCCAAATTTTAATGAGAATAATGGAAATTTTGAGAAGCTTCACTTCATAAAAGTGGTGGAGTATAAAGTCACTTTTTTCAAAAAGCAAGGGAACTTAACTAGGCAAACGTAACCTGAAGGCATTCAAGAATGAAAAAATAGAAGAACAGCAAACAGATGGAAGATGGAAAAGGTAAGAAGAGATGTTTTTGTTAAGAAACATCTTTCACTATCAAGAACAATTAACAAACTAAAGAACTATTTTACAGTGCTAGGAAAAAAAAACATATAATGACATTTATCTGAAGGAATAAAAAGTCAAAAATAACAAAGGAATCAATGGAAAAAATATGGTAAAGAAAAGGGCCTACAAGTACAAGATCTCAAACTATACTAAAAATTTTTAATCAACATAACATTTTAGTACTAGGTAGATACTAGAAGGATTGAGCATTGGAACAGATTAGTTATATAATATACAGAAATAAATATACATAGTAATCTAGTGTTGGATAAATTCAAAGATCTCAGCTACTGGGGCAAGAACTCACTAATTACACGAACACTATTGGGAAAATTGAAAAGGAGTCTGGGAGAAAGAAAGCATAAATCAATGAACTCTTTTGCTTTCTCCCATAATCCAACAAATATTGACCATTTGGTTTTATTCTGGCCATACATCAATAATCACAGGTTTACAGTTAAGGGTGATGTTGAAATCTTTCTTGCATAGTTCTGTATATTTTGCCACCTCTTCTTTATCTCTTCTGCTTCTGTTAAGCCCCTATCAAACTTATCTTTATTATGTCCATTTTTTCATGAAACTTTCCTTTGATATCTCTAATTTTCTTGAAGAAATCTCTTGTCTTTCCTATTGTATTGTTTTCCTCTGTTTCTTTGCATTGCTCATTTAAGAAAAACATCTTATCTCTCCTTGCTATTCTTGAAATTCTATATTCAGTTGACATATCTTTGTTCTTTCCCCTTTCACTTTCCTCCTTTCCTCAACTTTTTTTTATAGTTTTGTCAAACAGCCATTTTGCTTTCTTGTTCTTTTTCTTTGGAATGTTTTTACTACTGCCTCCACTACAATATTGTGAATCTTTGTTCAAAGTTCTTCAGGTACTCTATCTACCATTTCTAATCCCTTAAATCTATTCTCTCCATGTAGGTCATAGATATGTTCTGATGACTTCCCTTAGTTTTTTTTATTTAATTCTGAATTTTATATTAGGAAGTTCATGATCAGAGGATTCTGGGAAGATGGCAGAATAAGATAGAAAACACAAGACTCCTCACAAACAAGAAAAACTATCTCCTCAAAGTGAACTTTGAGCAGCAGAAATAACTGAAAGATGGAGTAAAGCAATTGTCCTGCTAAGAAAATTTGAAAGAACATTAAATACTCAACCTCCAGAGTTTTGGCATGAGATGCAAACATCTCCAGGTAAATTTTACTGAATCAAAAACTAACAAACAAGATGTGGCAGCAGCTGAGTCAGGCTATAGCCTCATCTTTAGAAAATTTCACCTCACAAACAGTGTAGGGTCTGGACAGATAGGCAAGGGAAGATTAAAAGACATTTCCCTGTTACTAAACACCAGATTCAGGCATGCTGACCAGATGCAATCCCAAGATGTGACTGTGGGGCAAGAGGAGCTAGCACATGGTCAATGAGTGTGATAACAGAAAAGTGAGGCTATGGACACTTGCAAAAGAGCAGAGTCCCTGATTTTGGTTAAAAGGTAGAAATATGAACTAAAGTTTGTAATCACAGGAGCAAAGAGTGTTTGTAGTAACAGGGTGGCTAGAGGCCTAACAATGGCTCAAGGGCAGATAAGACTATTCAAGTCAGTTCCTCAGACAGTACTCAGAAAACAATAGTAAGAAAAACTTGAAGCCTGAGAACTCCCTCTCCCCTGTACCTCAGGACTGGAACCTGACTATAAAAATGTGGCTAAAAATTATAACAATAAATAATATTAATAGTAAGTAAGCAAATGAGAAAGAAACCAACAATGGATAATTACTATGGAGCTGGAGAAAATCTGGATTCATACTCAATTTTAGAAATTTTATTTTACTTATTGAGAGGCAATAGGAGTTAAGTGACTTGGCCAGGATGACACAGCTAACAAGTGTTAAGCCTCTGAGGCCAAATTTGGACTCAGGTCCTCCTGACACCAGGTTGGTACCCTATCCACTATGCCATCTAGTTGCCCCTAGATTTATATTAAGAAGATGATGATGAAGTTTTAAAAAGCATGCCTATTTCAAAGAAAAACGTCAAATGGACAAAAGTTTTTAAAAAATATTCTTGGAAGAGCTTTAAAAAGACTTTAAAAATCAAACAAGAAGTTGAGGCAAAGTTAAAGAAATAAATTACGAGCAATCTAAGAATATCAAGAAAATTATGAAAAGAAGGTCAATGAATTAATTGGGGGGGAACTTGAGAAAGAAAATAACTCCTTAAAAATTTGCACTTGGCAAGGGGAAGCTAATGATGTTATAAAAAATCAAAAAAAAATAATAATAAAACAAAATCTAAAGAATGAAAAATAAAGGAAACTGTTAATCATTTCATTAAAAAAACAACTGATCTATAGAACAGATTGAAAGAGAAAATATAAGAATTGTATTATTTGAAAGTTATCATAAAAGGAGTCTAGATACAATATTGAAATTAAAGGAAATGTTTCTAAAGATCTAGAATCAAAGGCTTAAATAGAAATAGAAAAAAATCCATTGATCATTGCCTGAAAGAGGTCTTAAGATGAAAACACAGGAATATCATAGCCAAATTTCAAAGTTCCCTAGTTAAAGAAGAGAAAATACTACAAGCAACAAGGAAAAATAAATTTAATTACTGTGCAACTTGTCAGTGTGTGGAAAGGTGAAGAACTTACAGATTAAGCACATATTGATCAGAGACTGTTAGCTAAAGTAGATCAAGCCTATAGGCCCCAGTCACGTGATTTTAGATAAGGCCTGGACTGCATTCCATTGTCCAAAGGGATTAAAAACATATATATGGCCAAAGAAGCTGTATATCACCTTGTCTACTGCATTCCACTGACCAAATAGGGGAATAAAGGTTTATGTGACCAATCACAACATATAGAGGGTGGGATTTTCGAGGTTCTTTGTCTGAAATATATAAAAGCTGTGAACATTTTCAAGGGAGTGGCTCTCTCTTGCTGTGAATTTGGCTCACAGACCAGGATGGGGTCCACTTCTCGAGATTCTAATAAAGAATACTGTTTTCTATGAGTGATCTCTGAGTAGTCAATTTGGGTAGGTTTTTTTGTCCCAAACAGTTGGGGGCTCTCTGGGATGGGATCTTTGGGGGAGATGGTTATGTACCCTGGACAGGGACAGGCACCCACGGAGCAGTTTTCTCCATGGTCTGGCTCTGGGTGATCAGCCTCCCTCCCCTCTTAGACAATGACCCAAGGTGGAGATACTCAGTGGAAAGCAGACTTGAAGATTGAAGGAAGTAGAGTCCTGACTGGATGGCACAGTTTTAGAATCCACAAGTGTTGGCTTGGTGAACTCTCGGAACAGTTTGGGGGTCTTATTGGTGGGGTCTTAGGGAACCTGAGGGAATAGCCCTTACTAAATTTTGTTGAGTGCTGGACTGTGATAGGCCCCAATGTTAAAGAACTACCGAGGGAAGCTTCCGGGAAACTACTGAACTTAGCTTGGGAACTAAGTATGGGAAAAACAATCCAAAAATGAATGTCAGTACATTAGCTAGGGAATTCAAGATAAAAAGAGAAAAATAGAGCTGTGTCTGTCTGTGTGTTTGTTTGCTTTGCATTTTGTGTTCTGTGTTAAAAAGTTAGCAAGCTCGTAAGAGATAAGAATTCAGCCTCTATGTTGCAGGCTTAGAAAAATATCAGGCTGAATTGTTGAGAGTTGGTATTCATTCAGAGTAGTAATTCTTTCAAAGTGGTTCAGAATATGTCGGTCTTAAATCATGGAATATCTAGTCATTCTCTTGAAGGTAGAGAGATGCACTAACCGGGCTTAGAAGTTTAGAGAAGCTCATTTGGATCCTGGGAGGGAAAAATATTCAAGGTGAAACAAACTTCTCCAGGAGAGTCCTGGGAAAAGCCCATAGTCTGTTTTAATGATTTAAAAGCTCTGTTAACTTTTAAGAAAAATGATTAAGAAATTTGGGAATTGATTATTTTAATGTTACTTAGTATAAAATTTGCTTGTGATTTTAAACTTTTTAACCTGATGGACTAATTTGTAAATAAGGAAAAACTGAGCTGAAGAGTTTTCAGTAAAACCTTATCTTATTGAAACTCAGGCAGGAGATTTTTAAGATGATTTTAAAATGATTCTGAAATTGTGGGTAATAATTTTGCTATTGCCTTTGCATGCTAGATTTGTTTACTCTGAGTAAAAGATCTGGGAATTTGCTTGAATATTGAAACCTTTATTACTAAAGAGGAAAACAAATTGTCTATTTTAGTAATGGCAGAAACAAAAAAGCAGCTTGATAGTAGGATTAAAGGAAAAGAGCAATAAAATTCAAACTTAGTCTGGGCTGGGCCATAAAAGCTGTCTGGACAGATAAGAGAGAGATGCTAATTACGGTGAGAAGAAATGTGGCAAAAAAGAAAAAAAAACTTTTAAAAACAGCTGTATTTAGTTTGATTTAATATGTTACCTTCTGAAACATATTGGGTAATTTGTTAACAATATAAGTTAATGCTTTATGGAGTTACCACTATATTGTGAATTTTAAAAGTTCTGAAGGGAACTGGAGAGGAGAATGCAGGAGATTTATGAAGGATTGATTTGTAGGAGCAAATTGAGAGCCTGACTGATATCAAGAAGGAATCAGTTGGAAAAAGAAATGAAATAAACTGATTGCCTAAATCTTGAGAAGGATTCCCATGTAGGAAATTGAGTGGAGAAAGAGAAGGAAATCTTTTGTCCAGGAGTGCAGGAGTGGGGGAAGGGTGACCACATGGAATCCTCTCCTCCCTCCCCCCACCCAAGGGCATTCTGGCCACTTTCTATAGTGACTTAATTAATTGAATATTTGTTTCTTGGAAACATAATGGTTTTCTTGTTTAAAGAATATGGTCATTAATGTGATCTATGTTTTGAAAGGGTTATTTCAAAAAGTTTAATTGATGTTTTTAAGAACTTTTCAGATTCTTTTATGTGAAAATAGGACATTTTAACTAACTGTATTGATGCCAATTATTTGGAAGGACTCCAAGGATAATAGTTTTTGCCTTTGTCCTTTTGAAAATGTTTTGGTCATGAGCAATATATAGTTTGGGATTTTTCTGTGTATTGGGTATTTTAAAAGCAAAATGATTGGTATAATATTCAATTTATGGAACATCTACTTGGGTATGTAAGAATTGTGTGAACATTCTGGGATAAATTTCTTACTGTTAAAAGTCTTACAATATGTAAATGATCCTCTTGTGTCAGAGAGGAAGCAGAGTGACCTTGTCCAAGTCACTATCAATTTGTTAAATTATTTAGGCGCATGGGGACTGAGAATTTCTTAAGACAAATTGCAATTTGTGAAATGTGAGGTAAAATATTTAGGTCATTGTATAAGTTAAGGGAAAAAGAAATTAGATCCTGTAAATTATTTGAGGGAAAGAATGGAAACAGTAAAGGGAAGGGATTGGCACACAGGGCATTGGTCACTGAAATTTTGACTAATTTTATGTTACCTAAGAACATTGCAGTGATTTGTGTGCAGGGGCACCAAATAGAAGATTCATTTGAGACAAGGAGAAACTTCTTTGCGGATGAGGAGGTGAAACGGGCTGGAGAAGAAGAATCTGTAAGTACAGAGGGGATGATGGTGGTAATTCTGACATTTCTGCCTCCAATGCCTCTTCCTTCCCTTACCCCAGAAGAGAAGCAGGAAATCCAAAGCCTTGGTGCTGAGAAGGATAAAGAGGGGCACAGCTTCTTCCTTGACAGCAGAGAGGTACTGACCACAGCAGGTATGAGACATATACTCCAACATTTACATCCGGGCAGTCATTGAAGTGTTCAAGACCTGTGTGACATGGTGCTTACTAAGTTGGTGGTACTGTCTTGTTCACAATAGCAGTCAACTTGTCAGCGGGTGTCCTGTTTGTCAGAGGATGAAGGCGGGAGGAAGGCCCTCTGGTATCAGGCCTTTCCAAAGCATTCAGGTGACTTTCCTGAGCTGCCATCAGTGGGGCATCTCAAATACTTGTTGGTCATAGTGGACCATCTGACCTCATGGGTGGAGGCTTTCCCTTACCTGGGCAACTGCCTCAGCAGTTGTAAAAATACTCCTTGAGCATATCATTCCAGGGTATGGGTTGATGGTTTGGACCAAGGCATCCATTTCATGGCAAAGATCCTCCTATCTGTGACCTGAGCTCTAGAAATATCATGGGATTTACATACCCCATGGCATCCACCCTCATCAGACAAAGTGGAAAGGATGAATAAGGAAATTAAACAACAACTGACTAAACTGGAGTTAGAGACACAATTGCCCTGGACCAAGTGCCTTCCCCTTGCCTTAGTAAGAATAGAATAAAACTCCAAAGAGATGTGGGATTATCACCTTATGAATTATAGTATGGTCACCCTAATCCAAAAGGGATTCAAAATTCCTTCTTCTGTGATGACCACGTTAGCACCCTGGATGCCTTAGAATCAGCTAGAGTCAGGATAAGCCAAAGTCCTTAGTCTTTATTCTTGGTCTTTAGAGATAGGAGTGAATTGGATGAATGCAGAATCTCCACAGCCTTCCTTCTTTGTCTCCCACCCAGAAGTGACCCTGGTTAGTCTTACTCAACCCCATAGTCCCTCTTACAGTTCTCTGTATACACCAATTATCGAGCCAGCACAGAATACTGGGAAGGGAAATTTTCCAAGCGTATGCTAATAGAGTATTGTCCAATTGGTAATAAGCCTTAAGTGCTCAGTTGTCCAACCTCAGTGCATGAACTCAACAGTTTCAGCCCTTTACATCTCCTGCTTTCTTTTGTTTTAGAACACAGGTGGTCATGCCATCCCAGACTTCTCAGGGAGATAAGAGCCCCCAAAAGGAGGTGATCATGCCTTCCCTGACTTCTCAGGAAAAGAGGTAAAAACACCAAAAAGGAAGTGATCACCCCCCATCAACTTCTCAGGAAGGGAGATGAAAGCACTAAAAAGGAGATGATTATGCCCTCCCTGACATCTCAGGAAGGGAGATGAAAAGCACCAAAGGGAAGTGGAGATTGTTAGAGGATTTCTGGGTTAAAGGGTCTTATTAGAAACAGGTATGCACAAACCCATTAGCATAGGAGGTATTACACAAGCACATAGCAATAACACACAGGCTTGTAGTGGTGACTCTCCCCCCAGCCAGTGCAGGCTCAATATGGTGTAACAAATATGAATTGTACATGCAAGTAGTGGTATAACAAACAATATAAATCAACATGGTGTTGTAAAAGATCGCCAGAAGTCCTAGAAGGAGGGTATATAAACAACAGTCACACATATGCCTTCTTCAGCAGCCAAGAAATAGTCCAAAACCAATCTATTGTCCATGGCTTCATGTGTCAGGGAATCCAATGATCCCCGCAAGTTTTTGAAGTCCTGCAACAGTCTTTCTATGTGCTAGGGAATCCAATGATTCCAGCAGATTTTGAAGTCCTGCAACAGTTTTATCATTTCTCAGAAAATCCAATGATTCCTGAGGGTTTTCAAGTCCTGCAACAGTCTTATCATTTCTTAGAAAACCCATTGATTTCTGAGGGGTTTGCAGTTCTACAACAATCTTATCATGTCTCAGAGAATCCAATGATTCCTGAGGGTTTTGAAGTCTAACAATTTTTGATGTCCATGAGTCAAACACCATAACTGCCAGGCTCTTTCAGTGGTAGACACAGTCAGCAAAGGAACCACCTAATGTTTCTTGGGTCTTCTCTTTGTTTCAAGGTTCTGCTCTGACTCTCTCTGATGGGCAAGGCAAATATAGCTCATTGGCACCCATCTGATTCCTTCTCCAACTGTGGAAATACAAGCAAACCCTCTCCCCCAAGCAGTTAACCTATATGGTCCCTTCCATTCACCACTTTCTGGGTCTCTCCACATCACCTGGCAATTATCTAAAGATAGTGGAGCTCCTCGCACTAGACACTGCCCTTCCAGTGGGTTATAAAACCTGTCTGTGGGAGCCAGTGCATCCTTGTCAAAAATCAAGAAGTTAATAGTATAAAGGATTAGATTTAGAAGTTCTCTAGGGTTACCTGTGGTTCCCCCTTTCTTTTGTTTTTGAACTGTCTTAATGTCTCTGTTTCTCCTCTCTATTATTGCCTGTCCTTGAGAATTAAAAGGTATGCCAGTGGTGTGTAAAATCTTACACTGTGCACAAAAGTGTGCAAAATGTTTAGAAGTATATGCAGGTCCATTGTCTGTTTTTATTGTTTGTGGCACACCCATAATTGCAAATGCTTGTATAAGGAATTCGGTGACCACTCAGGCTGTCTCTTTTGCTGCTGTATTGCAAAATTGAATCCTGAAAAGGTGTCTAATACAACATGGATAAAAGACAGACGACCAAAATATTTATAATGGGTCACATCCATTTGCCAAATTTCATTGGGTCTCAAATCATGAGGGATCTTCCCTAGAGGCAGTGTAGGAGCGTGGAAAGGAATGCAAGCTGTACTGTGCTCCTAGCTTCCTCTCTTGTTATTCCAAATTGTAAACGTAAAGCTTGAGCAGTCTGATGATATTTAAAATGAGATTCTTGGGCTTCCTAAAATCAAGGAGTATTGGCCAACATGGTTAGAAGGCTATCTGCCTTTGAATTACCATCAACTATAGGATCTGGAAGTCCACTATGAGAGTGAACATGCAAGATATAAATCTTACCTGGATGCTTTCTCACTTGCTCTTGAAGTTCCTTGAAGAGCTGATATATGTTAGAGGCTACAAATTTTATTTGGGCTGTGGCAATTCTTTGTACCACACCTACTAAATAGGCCAAATCAGATATTATATTTATATCTCCTGGATAATAAGTAAGAGCTAGAATGATTGCATACAATTCATTCTGTTGAATGTACTGAAAAGGAATTCTGACTAGTCTCTTTATAGTTAAGTCACAAGAGTATACAGTGCATATATTATGTTTGGATGCATCTGTAAAGATAGTTGGTCCTTTAAGAAGAACTTTAGAAACCTTTTCTTCAAAAATCCATTGCCAATTATGTAATAGTTGGGTTATCTTTAACGGAGACCCATGTGTAAAATTTGGAGCCATGGCTAATAAAATTTGCCACTCTGGGATGATTTCACAGCATACATTAATTTGTGCATTAGTATAAAAGGTGTATATCTTGTCAGGTCTTATCCCAGAAAATTGTACTGCTCGCTTAATGGCCTTTAATAAAATTCTAGCCACAAGCACTGCGTAAGGAGTAAGGCTTTGTTTTGGTTGTGCTGGGAGGTTCACCCACTCTATCACACTGTCTCCTTGATGAAGGATTGCTGTGGGTTCCTCTTTTATAGCAAAACCTTATATTTCCAAGGATTTCTGAGTGACTCTTTCAACCACATTGGATAAAGCCAGTTCAACTTCTCTCAAAGCCTCTTGAGCTTCTTTTGTAAGCTGGCGTGGTGAGTTTAAAGCACTGTCTCCCCTCAAAATGTCATATAATGGTTGCAATTGATAGGTAGTCAAGACTAGCACTGGACACATCCATTGGATATCTCTTATAAATTTCTGAAAGTCATTTAAGATGTTCAGCTTCTCTGTTCTTAACGAAAGTTTTTGTACTGTAAGCACTAGGGTATATTTCATATCCTAAATATTGAAAAGGAGTGTGTCATTTGAATTTTTTCTGGAGCTATATGCAATATGTAATTCCTTAGCATTCTATGATCTTTTGCAGACATGCTTCTAACATATGTTCCTCAGGTGCACATCCCAATATACCACCCATGTAATGTAATAACATTACTTTTGGAAATGCTTTTCTTACTGGAGTAACAGCAGCAGCAACATACAGTTGACACATTGTAGGGCTATTTTTCATTCCCTTTGGCAAAACTGTACATTCATATCTTTTATAAAGCTCAGCTAAATTAAAGCTGGGCACTGAAAAGGCAAATCTTTTCATATCCTCCTTATCTAGAGGGATAGAATAGAAACAATCCTTAATGTCTATAACCCAAAGAGGCCATTCTCTAGGCAATTGAGTAGGAGATGGAAGCCCAGGCTGAAGAGTTCCCATATTTTCCATCTGTTCATTTACCTTTCTTAAATTAGTCAACATCTCCATTTTCCAGATTTCTTTCTTACAACAAATACTGGGGAATTCCAAGGACTTAAAGAAGTTTGTAAGTGTCATTGGTCAAATTGCTCCTGTACTATATCTAATAAGGCCTGAATTTTATTGCTACCTAAAGGCCACTGTTCTATCCACACTGGTGTGTCAGTTTTCCATTGGATAGCAACAGGTGAAAGTGTTGGCAGGTCTTCAACAGCAGCCCTGCCTAAAAAACCAAAGTACTCATTTGTAATCCTAATTGTAAAATGTCTCTTCCCCACAGATTTTTCCAACTATAAAAGGAGTAAAAACTCCTGTTTCACCTTCAAATATCCATTTCAAAGGGGCAGCACTAACTTCAGCTGCTATCAATCCTCCTATGCCAGACATGTAGGTGTCTGCCTTAATCTTTGGACAGTGACTAGGCCAGTTGGTGCCTCTAATGACTGTAAGATCTGCACCATTGTCCTTCCAATCCTTCTAATGATATGCCATTTATATAGATAGTGAGCATAGGTCGGTCAGCTGTCACAGCTTCTGTCCAGTATATTTCTGGATTTTGTTGCTTAGAGTCAGAATCTGGGTAACTATCACCAGATTCCTTATAAGGAGTCTGTATCAGTAAACCTGATCCTACTATTTCTCTTGGTTAATAAGTCACACATTGTCTACCTGTCTTAGTGACTGGGATATTATCTATACATTCCCCAGTTTCCCACATCAGTGTACGGATGGATATTGTTTTATAAGTGCACTCAGGAGGTGAAATGGTCAAGCCCACTCTGCCTGGAGGCAAAGGATCCATAGGCTGGAGAGGAACAGATTTCCTCTCCAGGGGGTATCTCAATTGTCCCAGCTGCATACAACTCTATTCTCCCCAATTGTAATCCCTTTTTCCCATCAGATTGCTTGCTGGCTGGTTGGTCATGTCTGAATACTGAACTTCTAGGCACTCTCTGGGTGTGGTATCAGCTGCCATCATGCCCCAAGTATTTTTTGCCTTGGGCCCTGGGGCTGAGTCCCTCATCCCGTTTCCCTGAATCAGTCTACATTCTGATGCCCAATGGGCTCCTCTGTTGCATTTTGGACATAGGGTATTGGGTCTTGTTCTCCTACCCTGTTTTCTCACTCTGTCTCTATGCCAACATTGAGCTTTCAGATGCCCTACTTTACCACATTGAAAGCACTGACAAGTCTTTCTGGAAGTCCCTTGCCAAAAGGGACCCTATCTTCCTATGTTCGGATCTGGGGGAGTCTGCATCATAGCCTGGCTATAAAAGGTATTTGTGCCCACTGTTGCACAGAGTCTTATGATCTCATCTAAAGGAGCATCCTTGTGTAGTCCTAGTATAATTCTTCTACAAATGTCATTAGCATTTTCTTTATCAAGTTGGCTTATCTTAATGCCTGTTATTGCATTTTCACCATTAATTCATATGACAGCTGTCTGCAAATGTCCCACAAAATCAACAAAGAGTTCATTTTTGTGAAGGCCTCTCCCTTGTCGTTTTTACCAGGGATAAAAGCCCATGCTTTGATAGCAACAGCAGCAATTTGCTCATATGCTGCTATGAGGTAATTAATCTGTCCTGAAATTTCTGCATAAGAAGCTATACCTGTTAGTTGGTCATAGGTGATTGGAGGACTAATTCCACTATGACTATTTTGTTGGGCTTGTATCCCACAGAGCTCACTATATTCAGAAAGTCACAACAAGCTTTGTCCAGGTTCTAAGCATGTCCTTGCTATAGATTTCTAGTCCCTAGGGGTTAAGACTTCATAAGCCAAATTCTGTAATAACATCTTAACATAAGCTGATGTAGCCCCATAAAGAGTGCAAGCCTTTTTCAGGTCTTTGAGGATTTCTATATCAAAAGGAGGGTTTCTTCTACTTTCTTGACCTGAAGAGTTAAACTGTTGAATCACAGGATACATTCCTATTTTCAAATCACCTATATCCTGCCCTTCTTCTGTGGCTTTAAGTACTGCCTTTTGCAATCTAGTCATAGGAGGGGGTGATGCTGGGGGGAAGGTGCTGGTGGTGTCACTGCCTCTCCCACTATTCCTCCTCCCCCCTCTATCCCAGAAGGAGAAGTTGATGGGGGCATGTCATGAACCAATTCCAGTTTAAGTGGGGTTGAAGCTACCTTGTAAGAGCGAGAATCACCCCACCCTTCATCATGCCCTTCATCCTCACTTAACTCCTCATGCCCTCTGATGATATCGCTTTTAATCTGTTCTTTGTCCTCCTCTTTTTCCTCATACTTCCTCATCTAGCTGTTCTGAAAATTTTTCTTTTTTCTATAACTTGCAGGATTCTTTAAGGCCAATTGTATTATGTTGTATATATATAGAATGTTTCCTGGGAAATTGAATGAGGACCTTTAACATTGTAGTATTCACATAGTTGGTCTCCTACCAGCTTCCAATTATCTAACCCTATCTCTTCTTCCTTTAAGAAGCAAGGGATTGTATGTTCTAATGTACCCAAGAGTCTAGCGATCTGCAACCAAGATATAATTAAGCCTTGTCCATTGATCAATTTAAACTTGCTTTCTATAGCGCCCCCTCGGGGTGGGGGTGGGGGTGGGGATGGGGCTGGGGCCAGGGGAGAATCTTTTCCTAATATCTGCCCCATTTCAGCTAGAAAAGGTTACTAGTTTAGCCTTTAACAAAGTAAGTTCTCTGTTTGTCTATTAAAATACTCACCCTATTTCCTGGTCACCGGACACTTCTTCAGTGAAATTAGGGTCCTTAGTCCACACGTTGGGCACCAAATGTAATGACTGTGTTAGCACCCTGGATGCCTTAGAATCAGCCGAAGTCAAGATAAGCAAAAGTCTTGGTCTTTATTCTTAGTCTTTAGAGGTAGGAGTGAATTGGATGGATGCAGAATCTCCATGACCTTCCTTCTTCATCTCGCGCCCGGAAGTGACCCTAATTAGTCTTACCCCACCCCCTCATCTCTACTACAATTCTCTGTATAAACCAATTATCAAGACAGCACAGAATAGTGGGAAGAGCCATTTTCCAAGCATATGATAAAAGAGTATTCTCCAATTGGTAGTTAGCCTTAAATGCTCGGTTGTCTGACCTCAGTGCATAAACTCAAGAGTTTCAGACCTTTACATCCTTGGATCCAATATTTGAAACCAAGGATTTGTTTTTAAGGAAATATGTCATTTTTTTACTGCACCATCTGAAAACTTTACAACTAAAAGGGCTTATTGCTCAGACTCCTCAGGATTCACAGTGCATAAGTTCTAGCTTGGAGACTGAGTCCTGGTTTGGATGTCGAAGGAGGACAAGCTGACTCTGATCTGGTAAGGACTGTTCCAGATGCTCTTGACATCAGATACAGCAGTGTGTACACAGGAAAGAGGGTGGACTCAGGATATCAGAATTAAAGGACCGGTGGACACTCTAAGGGTGTGAACTTCCAAACTGAATCCAGAGAACAAGCTGAGACAAACATTGAAAAGGAACTGATAAACTGTGCATGTAAAATCTTGATAGTGGTATTGATCTGGAGCATTGCCTAAATCAAACAGGTGCAGGGCCGGGGGAGGGAGAGAGTGTGAATGGACTTTTACTTGTCAACCTGAGAGGGTAGATATTATAGATTTTAGTGAGTATAGAAACAGATGGAACAAGTCAAATATTGTTTGTAATGATGGGTCAGTGCCTAATTATGTCTACCAGCATTCATGAGAGGTAATGAGGGATGTTTGAAGGAATTTAGTTGAAGCCTGTTTGTCAAACACCCCATAATCTATTCATACTGGTGATGCTACTGGGTGGGGAGATGTCTGGCCCCCAGCACAGATTATCAAAGCATATGGGCTGGTAACATGGGCCCAAGATGGTGGTTGGGGAAGAATCTTACACATAGAGGATGCCATTAAAATGATGATTTTACAGAAAAAGGGATGGGAGGCAGTAGCAGGGGATGATCCAGATGAGGAGATTAACAAGCAATGTGTAGAGATGTTAATCGAATTTGACCACAATGTAAGTTCTTCATGAGGAAATATATATATATATATATATATATATATATATATATATATATATACATATATATTTATGAATAATAGGAGGGATTGTGTGGAAAGGTGAAGAATTTACAGATTAAGCACATATTGATCAGATACTGTTAGCTAAAGTAGATCAAGCCTATAGGCCCCAGTCACGTGATTTTAGATAAGGCCTGGACTGCATTCCATTATCCAAAGAAGGGATTAAAAACATATATGTGGCCAAAGAAGCTGTATATCACCTTGTCTACTGCATTTCACTGACCAAGTAGGGGAATAAAGGTTTATATGACCAATCACAACATATAGAGGGTGGGATTTTGGAGGTTCTTTGTCTGAAATATATAAAAGCTGTGAACATTTTCAAGGGAGTGGCTCTCTCTTGCTGTGAATTTGGCTCACAGACCAGGATGGGGTCTGCTTCTTGGGATTCTAATAAATAATTCTGCTTTCTGTGAGTGATCTCTGAGTAGTCAATTTGGGTGGTCTTTTTGTCCCAAACATCAGCATAACACAAGATCTAGTTGCTTTTACATTAAAAAGGTTTTGGACATTATATTATGAACAGCAAAAGAGTTGGGTTTGCAACCAAGAATAACTTACCCAGAAAAACTGAGTATAATCCTGAACAAGGAAAAATAGATATTTAATTAATTGAAAGACTTTCAGGTATTTGTGGCAAAAAAGACTTGAACTCAGTGGGAAAATTTGACATATAAAATCCAGGAGAAGCATAGAGTACACATTAAAGATCAGTTCCAGGGGACTCAAGTCAAACTGTTTACATTTTTATATGGGGGGAAAAATTAACTCTTAAGAATGTTATCATCTTGGGTAATTTGAGCATATATAGGTAGTTTTGTGTCAATCGGATGATTCTAAAAAATAAAATTGTTTAAGAAGAGGTAAAATGGAGCAATTATCCCATACAAATGAGGTGTGAATGGATGAATTGTTACAATGGAAGCAGTTGGAGGTGGAAGACTGAAAATGCTGGAACGTTGTTCTCTTTGAAACTGAGTTAAAGAGTCAATAACATGCATTTAGAAGGGTATAAAAATCTTCTTAATTTATAATGCAATAAGAGGGTGAAAAAATTGGGTAAAGAAAGTACTTTTAGAAGGGTGTATGGAGCAAAAAATAGGAGGTTGGGGGAGAAGACAAGGAAGAGATTCTTAAAGGAGTGGGTAGATTAAGCAACCATTGGTCTGTTGTCCTTCCTTCTTAAAGAGAACTAAAATGACATCACTATGTTAGAATCAAGTTACAATGTATCCAGCTGTGGCTGATCAACATCAAATTAAAATATGAGCTCAGAGTGCTCTGCCACAGGTCAAACACAAATAGTCCACATGAACATTTGGGGTGGATTCTCTAATTTATGTAAAATTAGATATGTAATCTTATGTTCAATTCTGCTTTGCTCAAAGAATACGGCACCTTCTCTGATGAGACCATGCCATATTGGATGGTCCTCTGCCAGTATTTCTCATGTCATACAATCAATCCTAACATTTTTGAGACATACCTTGAGAGAGTCCTTGTATCACTTTTTCTGACCACCATGCTTGCCCTGTGTGAGTCCTCCATAGAATTTTTTTTTTGGCAAGGATACATTTGGCATTTGAGCAATGTGCCAACCTTATAAGAAGGTAAGAGAAGATAATAAGGAAGGGATTCTTTTAAAATGGTATGGATTTCCCAGGGAGGTGGTGGTAAAAAGTAAATCAGACAACTGTGAATAGAGAAAGGGTTAAAAAGAGGTTGAGGATAATAGAGAAGGATAATTCTCCTAATAGAGAGGGAAATACACTATAATTTTAACTTTGTAAATGGGATGAACTGAACCATAAAATGGAAATAGATAGCAAAATGCAATGATGTTATTTACCAGAAACTTGTTTTAAAAAGAGAACTACGCTGGAGATAAAATAAAAGGCTGGAGCAGAATTTATTATGTTTCAGCTAAGGCAAAAAGAGCAAGAATAGCAATCATAATCCCAAAGTTAGAGCTAAAATGTATTTAATTTAAAAAGATAAACATGGAAACTTCATTATGTCAAAAAAGTACCATTGAAAAATGAAGCAATATCAATACCAAATCTATATGCACCAAATGCTATAGCATCTAAATTTTAAAGGAAAAATTAAATGAATTACAGGTGAATAATATAATAGTGGGGAACTTTAACCTTCCCCTCTTAGAATAATATAAATCTAACCAAAAAATAAATAAGAAAAACACTAAGGAGATGAATATAATCTTAGACAAGATAATTATGATGATATCTGAAGATGATTGAATGGGAATAGAAAGGAAAACACCTTTTTTCAACAGCATATGGCATGTTTACAATAATTGACCATATGTTATGGCATAAAAATTTTAAAGTTAAATGTAAAATATTTAGATAATTTCTCAGATAAAGTTCTTGTATCTTAAATACATAAAGAACTTTGTCAAATTTATAAAAATGAGTCATTCTCTAATTGATAAATGGTGAAAGGATATGAACAGGCAATTTTTCAATAAACTGGGGGAGAGAGAGAAAGAGGGAAAGAGGGAGGGAGATATAGAAATACTCAAAATCACTATTGATTAAAGAAATGAAAGTTTAAATAGCTTTCTGATATCATCATCTACCTGTCAGAACGGCTAAAATGATAGATGTTGGAGACAAATGTTGGAATGGAAGCAGAAAAATTGGAATATTTCTTCAGTGTTGATGGAACTATGAAGTGATCTACTATTTTAGAGACCAATCTGGAATTATGCCCAAAAAAATTATATATAAAAAAAGCTATCCTCTTTGACACATGCTACTATTAGATCTGTTTTCCAAAGTGATTAGGAAAAAGAAAAACAATTTATATATTCAAAAATATGCATAGTTACTATCTTTGTGGTAGCAAACGAATTGCAAATTAGGAAGAAGGCCATCAATTGGAAGATGGCTAAACAATTTGTAGTATAGGATTGTAATGGACTTCTAGTATACTATAAGAAATGATGAACTGCTTGGTATTAGAAAAACATGGAAAGATTTCTATGAAATATTGAAGGATGGAAATGAACAAAACCAAGAGAAAGTAGGGCTCAATAACAGCAATATTGGCTAAAAAAAAAAAAAAAGAACAACTTGAATGACTGTAATTTTGAGTATTATATTCAAATTGGTTACAAAGAATCTATGAAGGAAGATGCTATGCAGAAAAACAATTGATAAATAGAAGCATATATGTGATATATATATGTAGTTTTATGCATATACATCTTTGTGTCTAAGGTAGCCTTCTCTATGGTAGGGTGGGCAAGGAAAGAGAAAAGAAATAAACAATACATAGCAGAGAATAAAAGCAAACAGAAGGAAGCACAGAAAAGCAGGTACACTTTAAAAATGATATGTATATTTATTATAAAGTTTTTCAAAAGAAGTAAACTATGAAATTGAAATTCATAATTTAATATTGAATCCTCTTTTATGTTGTGCTTTGTGTGCTCTTTTTTGTGTTTTTTATTTAAATTCAAAATGAAAAAAAATTTAAAAGTTCATGAAATGCCATAGTTCTAGATTTTGTTTTAACTGATTGTTTTGTGCAATATATATAATCAGCCTGTTTGTATATCAACCATCTAGTGATGTCCATGTATAGAGCCACCTTTGGAGTTGTTGAAAGAATGTTTGCTCTGCAATTTGGAACTATTCTCAAAAAGTTATCAAACTGTGCATATCCTTTGATTCAGCAGTGTTACTACTGGGCTTATATCCCAAAGAGATTTTAAAGAAGGGAAAGAGACCTATATGTGCAAGAATGTTTGTAGTAACCCTCTTAGTAGTGGCCAGAAACTGGGAACTGAGTGGATGCCCATCAACTGAAGAATAGCTGAATAAATTGTGGTATATAAATATTATGGAATATTATTGTTCTGTAAGAAATGACTGGCAGAATGATTTCAGAAAGGCCTGGAGAGACTTACATGAACTGATGCTGAGTGAAATGAGCAGGACCAGGAGATCATTATATACTTCAACAACAGTACTATATGATGATCAATTCTGATGGACGTGGCCATCTTCAACAATGAGATGAACCAAATCAGTTCCAATAGAGCAGTAATGAATTGAACCAGCTCCACCCAGAGAAAAAACTCTGGGAGATGACTATGAATGACACAGAATTCCCAATCCCTCTACCCTTGTCTGCCTGCATTTTTTATTTCCTTCACAGGCTAACTGTACACTATTTCAAAGTCTGACTCTTTTTATACAGCAAAATAACTGTATGGATATGTATACATATATTGTATTTAATTTATACTTTAACATATTTAACATGTATTGGTCAACCTGCCATCTGGGGGAGGGGTTGGGGGGAAGGAGAGGAAAAGTTGGAACAAAAGGTTTTGCAATTGTCAATGTTGAAAAATTACCCATGCATATATCTTGTAAATAAAAAGCTATAATAAAAAAAGAATATTTGCTATGACAAGATGGCATTATCTACTTTCATCCAATCACTAAAAAGCATATATAATTTTTTCAATTGACTAAATACTTATTTGAATTTTGTTTACTGCTTTTGATTGATTGATTCAATGGAGATGTTTTCTTATATTAACTGAGTTGAAGTAGAACCCCCTTTACATAGATAATTCTTCATTTTCAGTTTTAATGAAGCATATCATTCTCTATATAATCCACAATTTGTGATCTTTTTTATATTTTTTGCTCTAATTTCTTTCCTCCTTCCCATTACCTAGATCTTCCTTACTTCTCCACTCCTTTTGAGCCCTGATTATAGATGTAAGATAAACTTGGAAAAGAGAAATCTCTTGGAAGTTTAGTTAAGAATAGGAGTGATGGGAATAATATTCAATATTTCTTGTGCACTCATCCTTCTAGACACATTTAAGGAATTAATATCTTAATAAATCAGAATATGTCGTGAAAAATACATTTTGGAACAATTTTAGGGTGGACTTATTCAATTCAAGCCAAAAAAAAAAGTAACTAATATCTTCTAATTGTTTTCTATTCTGCTGTTCCTCAAAATGGGGTTAGAACTTCTGAGACATTTTAGTTTTCCAAAGAGATCATTGAACTACAGCTCAGCATTCTAAACAACCACTTAATTGTTCTGTTCTGGACCTTTCCTGGGACAAACTGTAACTGAGCAATTTGAGATGGCCAGAGGGTAATAGTGTAGATGTTACAAGAGATTTTAGTTTCCTGTATCCAAAATTAAGAGCTTCTCATGTTTAGCCAAGTATTGATGCTCTCCAATAGAGAGACAGGTGGCTTTAATAGCATTGATGAGAAGAATTTAAGCCTCCCCTGTTTTAGTGCAAGGCATGGATAATGATTCCTCCAGGATAACAATGTCTGAGTGTCTGTGATTGCTGGATTGATCCCAGTAGGCATCTTGAAAACTTCTAATAAATCTTGTGCATCCCAAAGGACTTCTAGCCATTAAGGGAGCCCCATCCTTAAGATACTGACAGAAATCCAATCACCCTAATCAGTAATCATGTGGTCATATGGGAAAGTGCCATAGTTTATACTCCAGAATACAATGCTCAGGTGGAATTTGAGAAGCTCAACTAGTGGGTAGGATGAATTTCTGTACAAACATGGAAAAGCGTCTGTTTAGTACCATCTTTGGTTTCAGTAAAAAAGGACCTCTACACATTCATGTACTGACTTTGATTGTACTGACAATAAATAGAGCCAAGATGAAGCTTCTTTAATGACTGGCAATTTCTTTTAAAACTCATGACTAGACTGCAGAACTGTATATTAGGAATCTCTTTGGGAAATCCATGTATCACCTGTTTCTTCTTGAGGTACTCCAATCTTCTACTGGAATAAAGACCCTTTCCTAACAATCAAACAGTTGTAGTAGTATTATATGCTTTCAGTGAAATAAAAATTTTAAGTCTTTGTTGGACAACTTCTAAGGTTGACTCCTTTAATTGAGCCCATTAAGTATAAAGGTATTTAAGTGACAAAGAATTGACTTAAGAATTGTAGAGCTCCTCAGATCTACTCAGTAGTGAATATTCACACACCCCTTTTTTCATAAGGCATTAATTCCTAGTTAATTTGCACTTAATATCTTTCCATATCCTTCATATGACATCTCCATCATTTGCCAGAATTCCTGACCTCTATGATTTTAACATTCCAAACAGGCAAAGTAAGTCCAAAATGGGAAGACAGAAGAAAACTCTCCTGGAAACATTGAGATTAGAGAAGATAGGAGAAAAAACTGGTAATTATTTTAAAATTTTACATCAGTGAGACAATGTATAGCTTTATCCTGATGTAGTGATTGGTTGGATTGACAAAATATCTTTTCATATTTTAGTCTTGCTGGTTTCGTCTTCATTTTCCACGATCAATGTAACTTTGAATTTTGAGTAATAATTCTAGCATTCATTTCTCATACCGCCACAAAAATTCTTTGTATTCCTATACCAACAACATTTACTCCTTGTGCAAGACCTTGAAGGCAGTAGATAAATCCTTAAATGTTGATTGATTTTGATCTCATCTTTATGAATTTGCTTGAGATTTTCTAATTATTATGTAAAGTAGATTTCATTTTCTCCTTATAATAGCTATTTTGTACTCATTTTTCTTATATTTGGCAATAGAGAAAGCAATAAAAAGAGCTAGAAATTGTGCTGTTTTTCTCCTCTTTATCTGTATTTCCCTTTGATGAGAAATCAAATGAACGGGGAGAGATCATTATCAATTTAGCTCAGAAATGACTATCATATAGTAGCCTTTAGGCCTAAAACAGTTTCCCTAGTAATCTTGGCATGCTTACCAATAGCCCACATCCTCTACACTCATAACCCTACCATGTTAAAGGTTGAAATCTTTGGATCCAGCCTATTATCATAAAGTTGGCTCAAATATACACCAAGTACAATATGTACAAGGTACAATACATACAGGTATAATTTCACATGTGATATTGAAATATTCTATTAGAACATTCTATCAAATATTTAATATTTGATCAGATTAAATTCATTCTTTACTATAAGCAAATATAACTTTTCCCACTTTGATTAAGAGTGGCTCTAGTTTCTCAAATTTCAATACATTGGAATTTTACAATATGTCATCAGGGTTTATACAATCTTATGACCCTGCTCCAAAAGAAATCCCAAAATTTTATCCATTTTAAATATATATATATATATATATATATCCAACTAAATACTTAACAATTTTCAAATACTGTTATCATATTCTTTAATAATGCAATTCATAATCTAAAAGTATTCAGATTAAAAAGAAATTATTTTTCTATTGATACAATTGCAACACTCGCTAGGTATCATTTTCAAGTTAACAGCAACTCTTATTCAATTGTTTTCCCAAAATTCACAATACAAGAAAAATAAGAAGCCTAATAACAGAATCAATATTATGGATCTTTTATAAACTTTTACAAGCCAAATCATGTCAATTCATTTTATGTAGAAAATCACCATCTGCCAATATGGTCTTCTATATCAATCATATTCCAAACCCAACATAGAGTATTTACATTTAACCAAAACTTATAACAGCTAATGTTTATATAGTACTTATAATGTGAGACACTGTGTTAAACACTTTATAATTATTATCTCATTTAAGCATCACAACAACCCTAAAATGTAAGGTGCCATCATTATCCCATCTTGCAGATGAGAAAACAGGAAAATAGAGGAGATATATCTTGCCAGGTTTATGCAGTCAATAAAGATCTGAGATTAAATTTAAATATTTTCCTGATTCATGCAATTTCCAAACATTACTTCTTAATGACATATAATCAAATGTATTTTAAGTTAAATTCTGATTTGCCATGTTTGTTGTAATGGGAGAAGAGTTCATTTTAAACAAAACCATATGATAATTTAGTTTGAGAATAAAATTCAACCAAATCAAATTTGAATTTACAAGCACTAATAATAGCATTCAAAATCCCAAAATTTCTCAAAGGCATCAGCATCTCATATTTTAGAGCCCACTGATTTCAGTTAATTCACTTTTATTTTTTGTTTGTGCTAAGGCAATTGGGGTGAAGTGACTTTCTCAGGGTCACACAGCTAGGAAGTGTTGAATATCTGAGGTCAGATTTGAACTCAGGTCCTCCTGACTTCAGGATTGGTACTTTATCTACTGCACCATCTAGCTGCCCCAGTTAATTCACTTTTAAAGATTCATAGTGGCTATCTCAAATCTATCCCCTTATATTGTAATCTTGAAGTCTCTAAAGATTGAGATACACCCTTTAAATGATCCTTTGAAGACAAGGTGTCATCATGCTTTACACAACTGATGTGCTAGATAAGCTCTGCTCTGATTGATATTCTCTCACTGTCCACAAGGAGTCCACAAGGTGTCCATGCAGTTTCTTTGCACATTGATTAGAGAATGCTCACTGATCATGCTTGCTAAACCACATAAAACAGAGCCTGTGCTGCTCAATAAACTGAATGAAGTCTTTTCCTACTATCACTGGCTTCTGTCCCATCAATCCATTCCTGAGAAAAGGAGTCTGAACTGGTTTCATGTTCTCCAACTGAAGTGGCGGTGATAGATTAAATTTTGGTTACAAGTTTTAATATCCAATGTTTTAATGGTATATAATGCCATAAATTTCTACAAATCAGGAAGTGAAAAAAAAGAAAAATAAATCCTTCCTGTTTGTACTTGTCTTTAGCTCTTCAATCTCCAACCTTTCTAGAGTTGTAAAGTTGACAGGATAGAGAGGATATAGAAGTGCTGTCCCAAAAAATATATAATAGGGTTTCAGGACTCCCCTATATGATCCAAATCAAATGCAGCAGGGTTTAATAATCCAAAAATATACTGATGTTACAAGCCAGTGTCTCTAGGTATCTCAAAAGAATTTGTAGGTTTAGACAATCTCCAAATCAAGAAGCAAAGATCTTATTATGCCATTGATTGGCATGCTACGTTCCAAAAGGGAGTTAGTCATTAACAAGGGGAAAGACATGATCTAAGTTCTCTAACAGAACCCACTATTAATAAGGGGGGAAATGCCATTAGGCAGACTAAATCCTAATGAACTTGCTAAGATAAGGCAGGTAATTCCTAATGAACTCATAAAAAATTGGCAAATTACATTAGTGTGGATTAAATCTAAAAGGAGTTATTGTCTTAAAATCAGGGGTGGGAAGAATGGATTGAGGCACAAATAGGCTATTTTATAGGGAAAAAATAACCTTTGGAGTTGAGATCATAACTTGGCCTTCAGATTGGATACTATAACTGTGGAGTCATAATGATTTTGTCAATGTAAGAAATTCCACAAGAGAAAAAAGACTGATTTAAGAACTAAAGGCCTGGAGGATTCTGGGAAGATGGCAGAGTTGGTCTGAAAATTCCAAGTCTCCTGATTTCCCCCCAAAACAAAACAACATGTGCCTCAGGGAGGACATAGACTGATGGAAAAAAACATAAAACCTGGGGCAGATCCTCCTGGTACAACTGGAGAAGATCCAAAGATAGACATAGGACCAAACTTTAATCAATGTGAAGTATAAACATCTCCAGGTGAGCTCTGCAAAAACAGCAAGCAGGGAGCCCTGAAGCTATCTGGGATCAAAGGTAGCCTCAGACACAACCATAGGAACTTTCACTCCAGTCAGCCTGAGAAATCACTTGTCTGAATCCAGGAAAACTGAGAGAACTTCTGCTGATAGGGAATGCCAGGCCCAGCGATTCTGCAGAGGTATGATCTTGGGTGAGTATGAACCAGCACACCAAGTGAGTGCAGAAGCACTGAGGTAGGAATGCTGTTGGCTGTAGGTACTTGCAAAAGGTGAAGATTTTGCTTGGGAGTTCCAGGTCAGAGGAGAAAGCTTAAGTGAAGCCAGAAATACATTCCCTCTAATCACAGCATTAGAGGTGATTATGCTAAAAAGTTTTCATTTTTAAAAAGTCAGGAGGCAAAGGAAAAAGAACCCAACTTACCATGGGAATAGGGAAGTTCATCTTCACCTTCATCTTCAGAGGTTCATCTTCAGAGGAGGACATTGAAGTTAAAAAAAGACTCTTTGACTCTTTTGAAGTCAGTATCCTGGTCATATAATGAAAGCCTAAAATAATCTAAAGGTAAGATGTAGTACTATTAAGGCCAGACATCTTGGAGTCAAAAAGTATATACTTAAAACAATCTAAATGATCTAAAAGAGACAACTTGGAGCCAGAGAACATGAGATTACAATCACATCTTTCCCCCCTCAAGCAGTATGCTTGAGATGAAACATTGTGAAAATAACAATCACATCAATAAGATCATTAAGTATTGAGCAAAATAATTTGTAAGAATCCAGATAAAGTATCTGAGTCTGAAGAAGAAGGCAACTAAATTATGAAAAACTACAAGCTCAGTAAAGCAAATAAGAGTTGTAGATTAAAATATCATGTCTCATGTGTCCTGATTTTTAGTTTTCCTACTTCCATAATAAGCATGACACAAGGACTTTCATGGCAAATTTATTTTAACTTTTTCTATTTTACTGAAAAATGTTGGGTTTAGTTTTTTTTTTTTTAAATCATGTTTTAGATAGTTATCAGAGCTAAAGAATGTTAGTCTTCAATAATCTACTTTCTATATTTTCTAGTATAATACTGTTATTGAAGGCCTTCCAGACAATACTTCATTGTATCTCTGGATTTTCTATAAACAGTTTATAAGACATTATTTAGTTTAAAACAATTTGTTATGAAAATTCTGTTTGCAAATTAAATCGTACAAGTATCTTAAGTTGAAAGGTAAATGATTCGTGCAATAATTTGCTATGAAATGAAAGAGCATTAAACACTGTTCAGAACTCCATTCATCAGATGATAATCTTCCTCATAGTACCCCAAGAGTTAATTTCTGAACATTGATTTTAAAGTAATTAGTTCAATTTTTTGTTGTTATTACTGAAGAGAATTTCTATGAATGCA
This sequence comes from Sarcophilus harrisii, assembly GCF_902635505.1. Classification (NCBI taxonomy): domain Eukaryota; kingdom Metazoa; phylum Chordata; class Mammalia; order Dasyuromorphia; family Dasyuridae; genus Sarcophilus; species Sarcophilus harrisii. The sequence continues at coordinate 169,865,484 of NC_045427.1, forward strand.
TTTTTTTGCATTATTAAAAGTTTAAGCAAAGGGTTTTTAAGTAGCCTATAGCTAAAATTTTATTACCCTTCATTCTTGATTTCTCAATTTTAAGTGAAGTAATTGGGGGAAAGCAATACAGAAAAATGAAAACAATTCAAGTAACTAGGGAAGTGAAAAGTAAATTAAGATCTCTCCATTGCATAGTTCTTTGTATTCCGTGGTTTAGTCAGTAGGTGAACAATTGTTAAGTTACCATCTGCAGGTCTACTTACAAATGTATTATTAAAACTGTCTCACCATTCACAGTATCTTGGACTCTCCCTTTTCCTACTCTTCCTTTACCCAATTCTAGTTTTTAAGGAGTCATTTCCTTCAGTGAGTTTTTATACCTCTTTTTCCATTTGGTTAATTCTGCTTTTTAAGCCATTCTTTTCAGTAAATATTTTTTGCTTCTTTTACCTAGATATTGTTTCCATTTTCATAATTTTTATATCATATTTCCTTTCTCAATTTTTTCTCAACTTCTCATTTAATTTTTGAAATTCTTTTTTGAGGTTTTGGGTTTCTATCTAGACCATATTTTCTTTCAGGCTTTGCTTATAGCTGTTTTGACTTCTTTGTCGTCTGAGCTTCCCTATCACAATATTAACTTATTATAATAATATTCTTTATTGTTGTCATTGTTCTTTTTTCCAAACTATTTTTTGACTTTCAACTTTATGTTCAAGTTGGAATTTCCTCTTAAGAGTCCCAAGCTTTAGGTCTTTCTTGCTACTGCTTTCAGAGCTAGCTTTGAGATTCTGAAGGTTTTCAATGTTTCCAAGGTGATATGATTTACAGAGAGCTGTAGTAATCACTTTCCTGGTTCTCATCCCTGAAGGAAACTTGTTCCATTGTAACCACTACCACAGATACTCCCTGTGGCCTGGGACTTTGACCAGTTTCTTCACTTTCCTACAGTTGCATTTGATAGTGCTCAACTCTGTCTCCTCATTGAGATTAGTGCTTCTATAGCTATGTAAGTGACCATAAACCTTTTTCACCCTAAAACTATGAGCACAACCCCTTTTCTCCCTGTTCTGCAGAAAAATGTGTATGTGCAATGATAGCCCTAGGGCTGAAATCTACCAAAGATACTGCTACAACCAATGTATCTACCCTGAAGGCATAGGCTGAGCTATAATTACTATGATGCCTTAATTTACCATAACCCCAGTGAATTATAACTTTCCCAGTGACCTCCTAAGTGATCTTGACCAGAAAATCTTTTCACCTGGACCTTTGTTGGTTCTGTTACTCCAGAATTAGATTTTAGGCATTATATTAAAGTTTTTTGAAGAGAGACTTAGGAGAGCTCAGTTGAGTGCTTCTCAACTCTGCCATCTTGGTTCCCATTAATTACCTTTTCTCTTAATTTATCCAACAGCAAGAGGTCTCATAGAAACCATGTGCTCATTAGCCATCATATTCCTTTAAAAACATAATTCTTCTTCCTTTCTTTATTGTCTCTATGATTTTGTCATTTAGTATTCTATTTTTGACTTTGTCTCTGTCCTCTGCTTTCTGTGTTTCTCTGTTTTTGTTTATGTTTCCCTCTTAATCTTAGAATGTATGTTATTTTCCCCTCAATCTCTGGAGTTTTCTGTATGAATCTGTATGAATTTTAGTTCATGTTCTATCTTGTGATCTTATTCTTTTCCCCTCTCGATCAATTTTTTTCTTCTTTTTCTGTTATGGTTATTGTTTTAGACTCTCTCTCACTTGTCTTAGACTTTCTCTCACTTTTACAATTAAAATGTTTTATTGATATTTTCTCTTTTTACATCACTTTCATTAACAAATAAATCCTTCTTTAGTCTCCTTCCCAAAATCCAGTACCTATGATAAGGACTAAAAAAGAGAAGGGAAAAAAATCACCAAAACTTTGTCTTACAATGCATCAGTGTTCTTTCTCACTGTCCTGCTTTTCTAAAAACCAAAGGAAGAAACATATTTTCTCCTCTCTTCTCTGAAGTGCTTTTTTCAATACATAGTTTGGGTTTCTTTTATGGTCTGACTCCCATTCATGCCCATGATTTATTTTTATATGAACATACATTTCAATCATCTTCCTATCAAGTTCTGCCAGGTCTACCATCTGAATACCTTCACAGTCTTGACATACTAGCTATACCCAATGAGAAACAGCACTGAGTAGCCCAGGTATCTATATGCCTGAACCACAAAAGGCATAGAGACTAGGATGTTCATAGGATAATTTTTATAAGTATAAAATGATTATATTTTTATGGGAGAAAATTGGCCTTTCATAGTATATAAATATTTATTCTGTGCTAAAGAAATGAATTTGAGTCAAAGAACCTGGGTTTGGATACTAGCTCTTCTATTTACTGTGTGGCATCTAACAAACCACTTTATGGCTAAGGCTCTCAGGTACATTATCTGCTAACTGAAGACATTGGGTAAATCTTTCTTCTTTCTCTAAATCCTGTGATTCTCTAAACACCTTGATCTTTTTGATTTTTGTCTTTGTATCTCCAGCATCTAGCAGAGCATCTGGAACTTAGAAGGCCATTAATAAATGCTTGTTGTTTGATTGAATGCTTGTGTTACAGTGGAAATTTAAAAGCTTCGATGAATAACAACACAAAAAGGTAATGTGCAAAAAGTATATAAATTCTTCTAGAAGTATCTGCAGTTATTGTTTGGTTATTTTTTCAGACAGGTTAGACTCTCTATGAGTCCATTTTGATTTTTGCTTTGTTCTTGACAATATCTACCACTATCAATAATAATCAGAAAATAGAATAAGGAAATGGCCATAATTTAATGATGAAATCAGTGTTGAAGACTGGATGGAATTAGGTGGGACAGTTTCCATGCAACTCAGTAAAAATACAATCAATCCTAGAGAAAGCTAAGTAAACAGAAGAGGGGAAGAAGTTGAATACTAAAAACTATGTTAGCCTCCAGCCCAAACCCAAGAACAGAAATAAAAAGGAGTGGATCAGAGCTTTTGCTCTGGAGAGAGAGTTGAGTGGAATGTTTATTTTTTTTTCCTAAATTGAGATCCAAATAATAAAGGTAGAGAATTGGGATGTGCTAATGGAAATTTTAACTCCTATCTTTCAAACCCATACTTGGGCTATTTAACAGAGTTTTGTGAGTCCCAATCACTTACTCCAATTTCTCTTCCTCCTCACACTTCCAACTTTTGCACACCTTACTTGCATCACTTCTACAATTCTCATTTGTATTGTCCTATTTTTGTTACCTGACTATAAAAGATAGATGAATATCTTTCCCTTCAGAGGTCTAGGGAGTAATACTGAGGTTTTTAGGATTGCCAGTACTCTAAATCATCTTTTCCTACCATTGTGCTCTTCACTGATGGTTAAATAAAAAAAATTTTAAAGAGTATTTAAGAAATGGTATGAGTAGAACATTTAAAAAGGTATTTGCTTACTGGTTCTAATATGAGAATTAGATAAGGATTTCGTTTTCACAGAGTTGTGAAACTTAAAGTTTCATTTCAGAAATGAAACTGAAACCTAAGAAATGAAACCTAAAATTTACAAAACTTAAAGAGGGAAGACATAAATTAAAATAAGGAGCACACTATGAGATATATTCAGAGGTGGGGACTCAGATTCATGCAGGGGAAGTAGGTTCTTCAGATAGACTGTAACCTCTGTAATACCCAGTCAATGGCAAATCAAAGGAGGGATTGAACTACATCCAATGAAATGAACTCCAAAGGGAGATGTAATTAGGGATGGAGACTCATGTAGAAGAATTAGGTTCTCTAGACATACTATAACCTCTGTAGTACCTAGACAATGGGAAATCAGGGAAGGGACTGAACTATATCCAACTTAGATGAAGACCAAGAGGAGATGTAATCAGGGTTGGCAACCACACTCTCATGGGGAAATTAAGTATTTCAAATAAGCTGTAGTACCCAGTCAATGAATGGAGAATCAGGAGAGGGACTTGCATTTTGGATGACAGGATATAAAAAGATTTGCCTATTCATTACAACTGTACCTACTAGCTTAGGAATCTGCTCTTTCAAGAATGTAAAATAAAATCTTTTTCTGGATTCATCAGAGAGTCAGTGGCACATTTTGTTTGTTTCGTATATATTGTGGGCTCGTCAAGGATCCAAACATCCTAAATGAGAGGTAGCCATTGCCAAAGGGCAGGATGACCTATCTTGTTGATTTCAACAGTCAATTTTCTATGGGCATCCCAGCTCACAGATCTCTTGGGATCGTAGGACCACATTGGCAATTAAGACTGCTGATGAATCCCAGAAATTTGGAACGAAAGGAAAATATTGACCAGGAAACTTCATGCATTCACTAATAGTAAGGGAGGGAAAAGGCTATTGAGTATTGCCATTGTTGGTCAGCATATTACAGAGGTCTGAATGTACCCAGTACCATATCTCAGACAAATAAGTACAATAGTGAATAATAGAAATTTAAGAGGCCTCAAAGTAAGACAAGAAAAAGGGATGAAGCCCTTATAAGCATGCCTTCAAAATATTCCCTAAGGGAGGATATGAGAATATTGGAGAGGTAAAGCCTGTTCTAGATTTTAAAAAAATAAGGAATTTAATAAGCACATATTTTTTCTTCTCTCAGTCTCTCCTCCTCTGTACCTCTCTCTTCCTGTCAGCTAGATTTCAGGAGAAAAGATTCAGATGTTTGTGTTTCATTTTCTCAAAAGTTGTTTTCCTGAAATAAAAACATGGCTGCCAGATTGCTAGCTTGAAAGGGTAATATGCCTTCTTGCATTAGTCTCTCTCCCTTTGTGATCCAGCCAAAGTCTCTGAATCTGGGCCCCTGAACACCAACCTATAACTTCTCTCCAGATGGAAACGCCCTGTTCCTCAACCCCCCATAGTCTTAAAATTCTCCCCACAGGAATCAGTGTATGTAGAAGGTATGCGGGATGTTTTTAGTTTTCCCTAGATGGGAGATACTAGCAGTCTCCCTGCCCCCTACACTCTATTCCCAGACAGCTCCTGCTTTCCCCATATTTGGGTAGGTCCAAGTGGCTCCCCAGGCAGAATCTGACCCTTAAGAACATTTTTTTTTATCCCTAACCGCAGGAGGAGTGGATGAATGGTTGGAATAGTGAAGGAAGAACTCTAAATTTTTAAAAATAGTCCCTAGGTAGACCCAAGTTGCTGCTATTTTGCCCCCACCACACCATCTAGAAAAACTGTGAACCTATGTCTCTCAGTTTCCAGGCATTAGAGAAAGAAAATGGAGCTTTAAGGGGGTGAAGATTTAAATCATTTGAACTAAAACTGATGTAGTTAATCTTTCTCTTGATTCACAACAGGAAAAAAGAGTTTTCTCTCAAAAAAAGAAAGGTAATGTAAATTTATGTGCATTTAAATCAGAAATCTGCTTCTAAATTGCATAAGATTAAAAAAATCACTTTTAATTGATGTGTGTTTATATTGTTTATATACTGGGCATAAAATTCTAGAAATCTGTATGCATAAATCTTTAGTATTCAACTATTGTAACTAGAAATTTTTAAGCCAAAAATTAAGCTTTAAATCAAAAGTTCTCTATAGTAATTTACTCAACTTGATAAGGTCACATCTTTATATAGACTTTATTTAAAATATCATGTTGCCATAAAAATTACATATTGTGAAATTTTTAAAACTATGTAAACTATGTTTTAAAATTGTCAACCCCAATGAATATGTGCTGTAAGGAAGTTATGTGAAGTCTCATCCAATATTATTTAGCTATTATCTATATTTTGAATTTTAAACTTTTTATTGCTTTTTCCCTTAAATGAAGAAATTCACTTGAAGGGACACAAGGAAAAACTCTATAACTCTTTTCCTATAGATCCAGCACTGGCAAGTTGAGCCTACATAAAATGAAGTTAGGCAATTAAAATTGTAGCTGGAGGGTTTGTTAAATTTTATTAAAAAGATTTTTTTTAAGTTTCAAAAACAAATGACATGAAAGGTTGGTTTAAAAATTCTGTATACAAACATCCTGTATTTATGTTATAAGAAGTCAGGTTTGTGGGGTTGTGTCAGTGAAAAATTCAAGGTGAAAAGGCCTGCATCTTGAAATAAAAATTGTCAGGACTCTTTTCTGGGTCACAAAAAGAGAAAAGATTTATGTGAATTGGGAAATAACCAAAAGGTAATTGGAACATCTAGTTAGAATTTTGTGGAAAATATACTTAAAACCAGTTATATTATTACATGTAATATTTTGTAACTGCCATTTAAGGAATTAAATATTTCTGCTTTTTGCTGATAAATTGAGAAGAAATTACAGATACAAACAATTTGGCTATCAATAATAAAAGTTGGAAGATTATTAATTATTGTATATGTAGGGTGGAGATGAAGTGAAAATTTTATCTGAATTGGTTTTACATTTTAGAGCTGTTCATCTAGAGATCTAAGAGTATATGTTAAGGACCAGACCTAAGTGAAGGGGCAGATCAAGTCTCCGAAACCCTACACAGCTGTGAATCATAACATCTGAAGAAGTCCAAAACAGCTTTCGAAGATGTTCCTTATGGATAGGAAATGAAATAAATTGGAGGGAAGAGGGAAGAGGGGAGAGGTCAGACAACACAACTGCCTCTCAATGGAAAGGTCAGAGAAACAGCAACTGCCTCTCAGACTCCTTGTATCATCCTCATCATCCTCTCACATGAAGAGATCCATTCTATAGATCTGAGTTAGACCTCCAGGAGCCACTAGCAGGTAGCTCCCATCTCACAAGTATACGGCTCCATTGCCCTTTTCACAAAATGAGGAAGGGCAGGGGGAAAGGTAGGAGGAGATATGTCAAAGAACAAAGCCCACAAGGACAGCTTTTCTGCAGGAGCAGAAAATTCAGCCCTTTCTCTAGGATTTGTAAACTTTTCAGGTTTCTTAAAATAATTTTGCAACCAAATCCATTAGCCCGGGGAAAAGAGTTTGTTTGGGTTATATAGTTCCCAAGCAAGGAATGAGTTTATTGGAAATCTATAAATGTGTTACATAGAAATAGTTTTAATGACTGTTTTTTGACATATAGTTTTAAACCATTAAAAGATATTAAGTGAAATCTCTTATGTGTCTAAGGTCTGGTTAACTTTGTTGTTGTGATAAGGCTAACTTAATTGGCTGTATTAAAGTCACCTTAAAGAAAATGTTTTACTATAGAAAATGTGTCATAATGTTTGTTATATTTCTACATCCCAAGTCTTTAGTTGTTGGTTACTGATCATGTTAAAGCAAGAATGTTGCGCTTAAAATCTTTTCCTTACATATCAAGATAAGTTGTGAATTTTCTGTGATGAATCTCTTACTATTACCAATTCAATACTTATTATTTAGGATATGTGATCCTTGACAGCTGAATCTACTGAAAACTATGATTACTTACTATTTGTGAAACTGTGCTTTTTGAAACTTGTCTGAATCATGTCCCTGCCTTTTCTTTTTTATAGCAAATTTTTATATTCAGAACAAGTACTAAGTATGTAAGATCTTGTTTTTTATCTGAAAATGTCTAATCATTCAGTAAATGAATATTTGGTTTATTTGTCTGTTATTATTTATATATGTGTATACATATACATGTTATTAGAAAGATTTATTTGTGTGAAATAAGGTTCTTAAATATCTCAAAATGATGTAAGAATATGTGATACAACTCATTTGGGAAGACGCTATTATTTTATTAATTGTTAAAACTAAGTCTGAAACATCTTCAGCATAATTTGGAGAAGAAAATTTGGTACAATCAGTTTTCTTAGAGGGGTAATTTATGGATTATTTTATGTTGCATTAATAGAAAAGACAATTTTATTTAAGTTTATTGCTAATGTGGAAATAATATCTGTTTGCACTGTGTGTCCTATGGCACAAATATGTTTCTACCTTTCAAATATACTTTCTCTAAATTCCACTTGTTAAGATTTGTTTTCTTTTAGATTTTGATCAATTCATACATATATACATACATACATACATACAACACTAGATGCTATATGAACCAGCTTCAGAAATATGACTCAGAACTCACTGAATGCTGCGGTGACCAGTTCCTGACCCTCAAACTCACCATCTTTCAAAACTGGGACCCTGAAAGACAACTCAAATTTATGCGCATTCCCAGAAGGAGGTAGCTTTAAAAGGTGAGATCATTACCCTATGCCCTAAAGGACTTTGAGCCTTATTTTTGGGGGGTGAACTGGAATGTTCTGTTTGGGGGTGAACAGACTACCTAGTGTCTGAGTGGGTCCCCAGTAATGAGCTTATTGATCCTGAGGAAGGAAGGTCTCCACTACTGGTGAATCTAGTATGTAGTACTAGTGCTCTCTCCCTACTATATTTGGGACTAAGGATAGGAGGCATCTAGGTTAATATCATTAAAGAAGCTACTACACAAACAATTCAGTTTGATGCCTGTCAGATTATAGAATATAGAAATTGACTAGTCATAGACAATTAAGTAGTTAAGGTAATTATTTGTGCTCTGATAAAGAAAAAGGATTTTAGAGGTCTGCCTGTCCAGTTTGGCATAGTGATTGATTTACTACTAATTATAAGGGGCAGACATTAGTTATTAGAAACCATAATTAACATCAAAATTTAATATGACTTTTATTTATTTATTTGCTGAGGCAATTGGGGTTAAGTGACTTGCCCAGGGTCACACAGCTAGGAAGCATTAAGTATCTGAGGCCAGATTTGAACTTAGGTCCTCCTGTCTTCAGGACTGGTGCTCTATCCACTGCACCAGCTAGCTGCCCCAAAATTTAATATGATTAAAGGAGAAGTCAAATCCAATTTTCAAAAGTTAAGGTACAGTCCTATAATCCTGACTATCCAGAATGCAGCTCAAATAATAAGTCGAACATATAACTTAGAAATGGATATAACTGGAATATATCCCTTAGGAAGATTTAGAATCATGGATCTTAAACTATAGGTGAAAATCAAGGATTTAAGGCAAACAATGGAGATAGAAATAGGATACGGAGACACAAATGTCTGGATAGAATGTATAAAATATACTATAAAGAGTCTGAACAAAAGCAATTGCTATGCCTATGCTACTGATCACTCCACAGCCTAAGTAGTACTGTTCCCCCTTGGGCAGCAAAAAACATGAGAGTGAATTCCAGTAGATGGTCCTCCTGAACCAAAATAATACCCAAATATGAAAATCCTATCACTTCCATGAAGAAAGGGAACACCAAGGGTATACCAGCCTCTTGTTCTGGCTCCAGAAATTACTCAGCTTGCTATTCATGGTAGGGTGAAAAATTCCAAAACCTCAGGACTATATCAGTATGATGGGTCTAAAATGTAATTGAGGATAGCTCTGGAAATTTCTTAGAGATGGATATACCCCAAGATAACTATCAGTGGTATTATGGAGACAATATTTTCAGACCTACTTTGTCCAGAAACTAGTTGAGTACCTTTGCACTGGTCTAGTTGGTTATTTCTTTTACCAGGCATTCAAAGAAGAAAGTAAAACTGATTTAGGAAGAAGTATGCTCAGGAAAGTACCTGATGAATTCAAGACTAGAAATCAAATTGCCTGTGGATTTGAATCAGTCCTATTCTGATGGTTAACTATTAATAAAAATGTGTATTAGGATAAATTATATGAGAAGAAAGGAAGGGAATAGCAGAGCAGTTAGATGCTACTAGCAGAATGTCATTGGAAAATAGAATGATTTTGGACAGGTTATTAACAGAAAAAGGAGGAGTGTGTGTGTGTCATGATTGAAGACAGTTATTGTATTTTCATTCCTAGTAATACTGCGATTGAGACCATTACCAAAGCCCTACAAAACCTGATAATCATGTCAGAAGACTTAGCAAAGAATTAAGGGATTAATTATATGTTAATTGAGTGGTTAGAGTCATGGTTTGGAAAATGGAAAGTAATCTTCATCTTGACCCCCTTAATAGCAGTTGCCAGGATGTTAATGGCAGTTGGATGCTATGTACTAATCTATGTAACAAGACCTGTGCAGAGGTTAATAGACTTGCCTAAGGAAGGAAAGAACAAGTAAAAAAAAACTAAAGAGGAAAGTAAAAAAGCATTGGCCAAATTTGATGAGTTAGAAAAGGATGTGGAACCCAAATTATGAATAAAAGAAGAGGGAGGAATAAAGAAGAGGGAATAAGTGGATGAGGATTTCGTTTCCACCAAGTTACAAAACTTAAATTAGAGAAATGAAAGTTAAATCAGGAAAAAAAAAATGAAACTGAAACCTAAGAAATGAAACCTAAAGGGGACTTGGTTTCACATGGGGGAATTAGGCTCTCCAGATAGACTTCAACTTCTGTGGGACCCAGTCATTGTGAAATCAGAGGAGGGACTGAACTATGACCAAATAAGGTGAACATCAAGAGGAGATATAATTAAAGGTGGAGAGTCACAAGGGAGAATTAGATTCTTAAAATAATATCCAACCAATGGGAAATTAGGGGAGAGACTGAACTATATTCAAATAAGGTGAATGCCAAGGAGTGATGTAATCAGGGGTGATAATTCACACTCATGTAAGGAAATTAGGTGCTCCAGATATGCTATAATCTATGTAGTTCCCACTCAATGAGGAATCAGGGGAGTGATTTGCATTTCAGGTGACAGGATATAGAAAGACATGTCTATTATTTCCAAGTGCACCTATAAGCTTAGGGGCTTGTTCTTGCAAGATTATAAAATATAAAATAAATGGATTCATCAATAAGTCAGTGGAGTTCTGGAGTGTAAAGAGAGAATGTATACCAAATGAATTCAAGGTAGTTTGGGCAGAATAGGCACTTGTAGCTGAGGCGTAAATTTTCTTATATCATTGTTTCTTATAATATCAGGTACAATAATTTGAGAAATGAGGCCCCAAACTAGGACCCATCATCCCTTTATTTGGACATGCTTATCTTTTAAGACTTTTGCTCTCATCATTTAATTTATAGTCCAGCCAATGAGACTTATTTATTATTCTTCTCACAGGACATTGCATCTCCCATTTGAATGCATTTGCATTAGCTGTCCCCCAAGCCTGGACATCCTTCTCCACCTTCACCTCTTAGAACCCTTAGCTTACTTCAAAATTAAGTTCAAGTGCCATGTTCTATATAAGTCCTTTTCTAATCACCTAATACTCTCAATCAATATCACACCCTATTATCTTTATTGGTTATTTTACTTTGAATTGATTTTGACTATGTATTCATTTCCTTTGTTGAAATTCCAGGACTTAGCAATAAAAGTCAAGAAAATATAAATTCAAATTCTTCTTTAAATAATTGTTATATGAGTGACCTTGGCCAAGACACTTCTCTTCACTCAATTTCAATTTCTTCACCTAAAAAATTGGGATAATAATAATACCTACATCACAGGGTTGTTAGAATAATGAAATAACATAAATTAGTTGGATGAAAGGATTTCCTCACTTTGAGAGTGTACTTAAAGAAAAACTTCAAGTATTTTGTTTGTAAACTAATATTTTTACTTACTTGTACTTTTAAACATATATAAATATTGAATACTTAAAGGCTTTTTGAATTTAATCATGTGATCATGTGGTTTTAGTTGTTTTTACCATTATTTAAATACTAAAATACTCATGTTTTTCATTCTTGTAGCCAAGATTTAAATCCAAATTGTTCGTGATGACTAATGTTTTAAAATTGCTTAATTTTAAAATTTTAGTTACAAATTTTCTTCCTTCTTGTATCACAATCACCTCTTTAAAAAAAAAAACTTTCTTTTTCTTTTTTTATTAAAGCTTTTTATTTTCAAAACCTATGCATGGATAATTTTTCAACACTGACTATTGCAAACCTTTTGTTCCAAATTCCCCCCTTCCCTGCACCACCTCCCTTAGATGGCAAATAATCCAATATATGTTAAACATGTGCAATTTGTTTATACATATTTTTGTAATAAACATGCTGCACAAGAAAAATCAGATCAAAAAGGGGGAAAATGATAAAGAAAACAAAATGCAAGCAAAAAATAACAAAAAGAATGAAAATATGATGTTGTGATCCACATTGAGTATCCACAGTCCTCTCTTTGAGTGTAGATGGCTCTCTTCATCACACTGGAACTGGCCTGAATCATCCCTTTACTGAAAAGAGCCACATCCATCAGAAATGATCATTGTATAATGTTGCCATGTACAATGATCTCCTGATTCTTCTCACTTCACAGCATCAATTCATCACAATCATCTCTTACAAAGACAAAAATTATGGTACCCATCATACATATGAAGTTACATTCCACATTAGACATGTTATAAGGAGAAAAGCAAGGAAAAAATAAAGTGGAAAGAAATGCTTCAGTCAGCCCTCGGAGTTTAATAGTTCTCTCTTGAGAGTAGATAACATTCTATTTTGAGTTATGGTAAGAAAATTTAATAATATATTATAGTAGACTCTTACACAAGATTTTATTGAAAATTTTAGTACTGATATTTAGGAATGAGATTGGTTTGCAGTTCTCTTGCTCTGCTTTTCCCATATAGTTTGGGTATCAATCTCTATATAGTCATTACTCTGATACCTCAATGGGGCATAGAGGTGGCTTTGGATTTTTTGCTTCTGATCCCCACCTCCCTCAATATGCCTTCCTTTTTATTAGCAAGTCCCCCTTTATATCTCTTTCCCCTTCTACTCTCCCTTCTATTAATTTCCCCTTTTCTTTTCCCCTTTCCCCTCCTACATTCCTATAGGTGAGACAAATTTCTGTACCAAAATAACTTTCTGTTATTCCCTCTGTGAACCTAATCCAATAAGATTAAGATTCAAACAATTCTCATCTCCCTTCCTTCTTTCCCTCTACTACAATAAATTATTTGTGCTTCTTCATGCAATGTAATTTACCCCATTTTAAGGCTCTGAGTTTTTTTTTTTAAGGCTTTGGTATTAGCCTGCAATGTATAGAATATTTTACAGTCAAGAGTCTTTAAGCATGGGCCCACTGATGAACTGTGTTTCTGCTCCTATGGATTGATTAGTCTAGTTTAGGGCTAAGAAGCTCACTGCTACAGGATAACTAGTAAATCATTTTGAATAAAAGAACTCTTAAAGGGGTAAGATAAGGAGAAGATCTCTTATCCAGAGACCCATCAGCAATATGTGTCAGAGGTGTGACTTGAAGCAATGTTCTTGACTTCATTATGGATTCATTATCCATTAAAACACTTCTCCCTTTCATACAAGACAATATCAATTCTTGATAATATTTTATAATATTGACATTTCACCTCTTCAAATGAACAGTGACACAAGAATCATTTTTGCCTTAGAAAGCATAGTTTTCAAAAGTGAGTTTGTTTATTAAAACAAGAATGAAAAAAATTTGATTTCAACTTCTCCCATCTTCTACACTTTTAACTCACTACTTTTATATTTCAATAACATTGGAATGTAAAGGCAACAGTGAGTTCTCTTTTTACCGCAGGTGCCCATTTTAATAAGAGGAAAGATACAAAGCTCATTCTCACAACTGCCCCCTCTCATTGCACATATGAAACTGTCAAATCCACCATAGCCTGTGAAAAGAAGTAAAAGAATATTTCAGAATATTTGTTAACAAGACAAATAGAAAAGATATATTGTAATTCTGAATCTTAGCTCAGAAAGTTTAGGTCTAAATATAACATAAATTAATTTAAGTTTTATGAAATTTTCTTTCAGTAAATATAGTACTGTGTTATATAAAAAGAACCATAATTAGAATTTCAATTCTAGGATGCCTACTTTCTGACTATGGGAACTAGTAAAATTATTTCACCTTTTTGACAATTTAATTATCTACAGAACAGGAATCTTCATACTTGCAACAAGCTGCCTCACAAGGTCCTTATGAGCATTAAAATGTTATGGTGAACTGATCAGTGATTTCATTGTTATAACACAAGTTTTATATTATGTCTCTCTCCTAATCGGTACATGCCAGTGTCTCACTCTTTCTTCTGGACTCAAATCAAATTTTTTTTTTAATACAAACCATCTCTCAACCTGACTCCAAAGTAACTTTGCAGTCTAACTACAGAGTTCAATCCCTTCATTTATTGTAGTGTTAAATTCTAGCTTCTCTTTGTTTCTCACAAGGGACCCCATTTATTATAGCCCTAGATCATCCCCTGGATTGAAACAAATATTTAAGTAGTGCTTTCTGTGTACAAGGCACTGTGCTAAGCATTTTACAATTATTATTTCATCTTGACAGCAGTCCTGGTTACTGTTAATATCCCCATAAATTGGGGGAGGAGGAAAGTAAGATAAACAGAGGTCAAGTGACTTATTCAGGGTCACACAGCAGAGACTCATTTTGTATTATTCACTTGACAAAGCACCTAAAGTTAGTTAGACTAGATGAACTCTGAGGTTCCTTAAAGTCCTAAGTAGAATTTCTAAAATTCCAGTCAAGGCAATACGGGGGCAAGAGGATGAAATAAGGTTTTAAGGAAGCATGCTCAGGCAAGTAGTTGAATAAGGGAAAAGGGATGAAATAGGGGAGGTATCAAAGATGATATTGATATAAAGTATTTTACAAAACCTTTACTGCTATACAAATACTAGCTATAACTGATGGTAGGTATCAAAATGGACTGAGCTAGATTCTTGATAAATGCTGCTTAAGGAAACTAGACCCTGCTCCTCTACAGGCTAATTTTACACAGAGGAAAATCAACTAGAGGATTTCCATCTAGAAAAGATCATTTAATCTAACTTTCCAACTGGGGATACAAGGAAAGGCAAAAGGCAATCTCTGCCTTTGAGTAACTCACTTTATAATGGCGTAAATATAGTGGCATAAATAACTATATAGAAACTAGTTTTATATAGGACAACTTGAAAAATAATCCATTTTGCTTTTGGACCAGTATTAGCATGATTCAGAAACCACAGAAGAACACAGTACAGAAAAGTAATAAGTGGATAATATGCCCAGATTAACAACAGCAACAGACTAGGACTCAGAAGAAATGTCTGATTTCATAAAATCTACATTCTACAGGTCCATAAAATAAGAAGAGTTTAAGTTCATCTTCAAAATACTTTGTTGCACCTGGGAGGAATGGATAGATGCTACAAAGAGTCTAAGAAAGGTTTAATGATAAAAATTTCCCAATCATTAGAGATATGCCAAAGTGGAATGACTCCCTTGAGAAGTGGTAGAATCCAACTTCAAATGGCAGTTATTCAAAACTGCTTTGCTCTTCTAATGAGCTCTTAAGTGAAAGAAGTTTTCCCTTAATCTTCCACAGAGTTAATGAGATTTCATATTTCATCTCCAGACAGCTAGACCAAAAAACCTATGATCCCACAGATTAAACTCAACCTCCATATTCATAGTCCCATATCCCAGATATTCATCCTGCCACTTACCTGTGCCAGCATAGGAGAAGATCACAAAGAGCATCATAAATACCATGATGAGAATCCTCATGATGATTGGCCAGCTAGACCTGTGAATTATAGATGTGAGGAAAGTCCAGCTCAGGAGAGGTCAGGGAAATTAAGATCAGAGCAGGCTAGGCCAGATTTAGCTTGCTTTGGCTCAGTTCTGTTCAGTTCCTATATATCTGAGGCTGACTGAATGAAACATCCCAGGAACCAGAAGGGCCTTCTTTATGGGATCAAAGAATTACCAAATAAGACTTTGATATTTAGTGTTTAAGTGATATAAGACATAGTGAAATCCTAAATAATTCCACATGATATTTAAGTAAAATAGATTCCAAGTAATATAGACTTTTTTCCTTCTCTCTGGTCCATGTGGATTGGGAGGAGGGAACCAAGTTAAATATTTTGGCTAAACAGCTTTTTCAGAAACAGTTCCTTCCTGCATATATGGCTCTGGGCTACAATTCCCCCTGCTAAATGTGTTAGGGAATTTCTAAACCCAGAAAGCTTAAGAAGGATCTCACCCATTCACAAGACTAAAGATGAAATATTTTGAAAATTTGGTTGAAGAGAAAATAATACTAACTTTTTTATATAAAGGGAGCCAGATACAGGGAAGTGATTCCCTCAGCACTGGATTAGTTTACTTTAAAAATAGAATTAGTGTCTTTATATTCAATCATCCCTCTGGAAAGGCTACATATCCAATAAACAACATTTCATGGTATTTTAGGATAGATAACTAATAACTTTCATTGTATACAGATGTGTAGAATAAGGAGTAAACAAAAGGGGGAGAAATGGTCATAGACAGCATGTATGACATCTTGGTAAATTTTTGGGATGCAAGTCACAGTATCTCTTATCAGAATGAGAAAACATTATCTTTTCAAGAGAAGCAAAGAAGAAGAAAGACCCAAAGCCTTTTAGAGGTGATGAAGAAGTTGCTTTTGTCTGAGATAAATGATTTGGATAATCATTAAGAAAAAGTTGCAGGTTATTATCTAAGGAAAAATGAGTTTACGACAGTGGATGAAATCATCAGTTTGGTCTTTTTTTTTTGTAGTTTGGCATATTTTACTTCTCCTGGAGAAGTAACTTTTATCTCCCTATATTTTCAGCACATATATAGAATTATTGACTTATGAGAATAGTTATATTTGATGCTTTCCTCAACTGGAGGGTTAGTCTCTGAATTTTCCTGCATCACTTTTGTTCTCTCCTGAATGAACCAGATCTGGATCTTCTTCATTAAGACATACTAGTTACCTGGGGAGCTAAGCAGTGCCTTGGATAGAGCACAAGGCCTAGAGTTAGGAAGATCTGACTTCAAATGCAGCCTCAAACACACACTGGCTGTTAAACTCACATGTCATGTGTGCCTTAGTCTCCTTATCTATTAGTTGGAGGAGAAAATGTCATATCACTTCAGTGTGTTTGCCAAGAAAACCCCAAAAAGAAATCACAAATAAGCAATTTTTGTTTATTCTGTTTTCTGGGAGACTATGCCGTTCTCACTCTCCAAAGTTCCTCCTCTAAATCCAAATCCTTTTTTAATATCATCAATTTAAGAGTTACTTTTTCTGTTCTTTCTTGATAGTCTTTCTCTGTTTCCATTCATACTGTTTTTATACTAGCTTTTTATTTTTCAAAGATAATTTTCAACATTCACCCTTGCAAAACCTTGCATTCCCTATTTTTTCCCTTCATTCTCCACCTTCCCCCTCTTCTAGACAGCAAATATAGATCAGGAATAAAAAAATGAGAAAGCCAGATACTTAAAGAAAAGAGATTATGTTTTATGGATTTGTATCATAAATACTTTCTTCATGAAAATATAAAGAACATAGTAAACACCAAATAATATCACAAAATTAAATCGATTATATTTTAAGGTGCAGGAAATAGTTCATGATAGATACCACTATTATTCTTCTATATGCAGTCACACCATTCTGGAGAGAATAAAAGATGAAAAGATATGCTTGTCAAATAAAAACAATTACCTACAATCTGATCATTTAAACAAGCTATTGATATAGGACAAAATGGATTTGGATGGAAGAAAGGTCAACAATACCAAGTGCAGTAATTTCCCATTGTCAATAAAACCAATATGAATCAATTGCCATAAGAAGGAGATCAACACCTAAAAAGCATCTGAGTCAATAAAATATTGACTTATTTACCAGGTAGGCAGATATGAAAGCAGAGGAAACACTTGTGCAGACTATATGGTTGTAACCCAATTTTTATGAAAGATGATGGCAGATTATAAGCAGTTTCATTTTATAAAATAAAATCAGTGAAGCATAAAGTCCATTTTTCAAAAACAAAAACAAAAAAAAAAAGCAAAAAGCTAAGCAAGAGAACTAAGTAAGCAAAATATCCTAAAAGCAATTAAGAATAAAAGTGAAAAGAGCACAGCAAACCTTCCTCTCTCAAACATTCTCTCAGGGCCATAGACAACTCTCTAAGACCCTCATGGGCAGAGCGGCCCTTCATTGGCGGAGAAATTTCCTATATTACTTTCAGTAATATCTCCACATTTCCACAAAGATATGGTTACAAATTACACTTAGGCTTGGCAGTTTGACAGGTCCTATCCTTTACCCACCTTCCTGATGAATGAGACTGATTGGATGAAGTATTTCTCAGTATTGAGTCACATGATCCCTGTTTTCAGAACTGGAAGTTAGTGAAGTTGCAGGAAGTGATGTGACCTGTGGCAGCCAACATTAGTGACAATTGGTCAAGGATGGTTGTGTCCTTTTAGTCAGAAGGGGGTGTGAAACTCTGTTACCTTTTAAATTATCACTCTGAAACTGTTCCCTTTAATCTTTAAAATTATCACTGAAATTGTGTCCCGCTTTGATCTCAGAGATCAGTGTCTCCCAGGCTCCAAGGAGTCTAGAGAGGGCCCATCCTCCAAAGATGAGACAAACAACATTATTCAAAGGCAAATCAATTCCCATTGATCTTCTGGAAAGTCATATCCTTATTCAGGACATTCTAAATTCTCATTTAATTGAAAAATCCTGGTCTGATCATCTCAAGTTGTGCCAGCCCCCTGGGCCACAGCCCAGCCAAGAGCTGCTCATAAAATAGGTTTCCTTTTATGCATTTCTTTGCAGAAAGTCCACAGTAGGACCCTGCCCGCTGAGAAGGCATTCTCTTCTCAGTGCTAGCCTCCATTTCCCTAATAGGACTTTGCCACTGAAGAAGTCAGACTCTTAGCAAAACTGGCTTCCTATGCAACAATGAACTTCCATTTTTTGCCATTAATAGTTCAGGTTCATGACATCTTTCACAAAGGACCTGCATCGACCAAAAAGAGATTTCCACAACTCTCTGACTGCCACTAACCTCATCAAGAAGGCTTGGGTCTTTTGATTTTAAGTCCTGGACAAGGCGGAAGCTGACCAGGTTCCAGGAGCACAGGGTAGGAGCTGGGATGGCTCCCAGGTGTGTCTGGGACTACATAAATGCTTTCTCTTTGTACCTGAAGATGTCTCTAAGTAGTTAATTTGGGAATTAACTGGGGCCTAGCACCAGCCCACACACTGGCCCCACTAGGGGATAGGGGAAGAATCTCCAGAGGTCCAAACTGTAGCTATTGTCCTATACCTAACTTCTGCAAAGTTTGGTTTCTTATTGATCAGTGGATGAAGTTCTTGAGGAGGATGTGTACAAAAGGTTAAATACCATAAAGACTACTTTTTAAAGCATCAGGCATTTTTAAAGCATCAGGCACATTAACACTAGACACACAGACATTGGGAGCTTAGGAACAACAGATTTTAAAAGTAAAAAAACTCTTTCTTAAGCAGGCAACACAGCTCTGCTTAAAATGTTATTGTACTTAACAAACAGGAATAGTCACCACTTTTTGGGGGGAGGGGCAGGAAGGAAAGGAAGAAAGAAGAAAGTATCCTGATTTTATTCAAAACTTTCCTTAGTTTGTGTGATGTTTAATTAAAAAAAAATTGAAATCACAATAAGGAATTGTAATGATATGGCCTTGTAGTTTTAAAAATTATTACTGCTTTTCATCAAAATGAAGTTATGTTTTCTTAAAGTGATCATAATATGACCCAAAAAATGACTATTACTGGGGTAGGACAACATTTTGTATTCTGATGTGAAACAAGTCTTTCCCATGGAGTGCCAAGTCCAATTCTAATACAATGCAAAAATGGATTCAGGAGGTGGTTACCTGGGGGGCATTCATCATCTATTACCCTCATAAATACATTTCCCCTTTCTTTCTTTAGTGTCCCTATGTTTTTGTCTTTTTATTCCATTTTTGATTCTGCCTCCTTGTCTTTTCTGTTATTTGCTTCTGTTTTTCTTAGTGTTTCTCTCTTAATCCTAGTCTCTTTTTTGTCTCTCTCCCTTGAGATTTCTGTATGAGCCTTTAATTCATTGTTCTATGTTTGTCATATTATTCTTTTTCTCACTGTTAATCAAATTTTCTCTTCTTTTTCTGTTGCTACTTTTGTCTATTTCTTTCTCTTGTTCATTTTCTTTCTTTGCAATTAAAATGTTTTATTTATGTCTTTCATTTTTACATCACTTTCACTACCAATTATATCCTCACATAGTCTCCTCCCCCAAAAATCAGCACTTATAATCAGAAATAAAAAACCAAAGTGAGAAGAAGGGGAGAAAAGACCTGTTCAGCAAAAGTCAACAAAATTATAGCTGAGTTGATGTGCACAAATATCCTCTCTCAATATCCAGCTCTTCTGAAAACAAACAGAAATTTCTTTCTCTTCTGTCAGGTCTCTTTTTTTCTTTTTTTTTTTTTTTTTTTTTTTTTTTTTTTGGTGCCTTTTATGGTCTGACTCACAATCAAGTTTGTGGTTCCTCTTTTACATGTACATATATTCCAATTGTCCTGCTCTTGTTTTCTACAAGGTCTACCATCTGAATACCTTCTCAGGCTTGACATACTGGCATTACCATTGAGAAATGGGACTGGGAACCCCAGGTATGTATATACTCAAGTACATTAGGCAGAGGGAATTTTATGCCATGAATGTATGTATTTGTATGCCATAAAACATTGGTATTTATAGTATATAAATATTTATCCTGTTATATTAGTCCAAGAGAACTAGATTTTGGTCAGAGAATCCAGGGTCCACTATTTATTATGTGGCATCTGGCAAGCCTCTTAATGGCTATGGCTTTCATTTCCTTTGTCAGTGAAATGAAGAAGTTGGATACAGTCCTTTTCTATCTTCAAATACTATGAATTCTTTAAATACCTTGGCCAAAGGACTTGTTTCATTTTTGTCTTTATATCTAGAACATCCAATAATAATAAATGTTTGTTGTTACATTAAGTACATGTATTATAATAGAAGTTCAAAACCTTCAATGGGTAGTCATCCAAACAGATTATGTGTGCTAAAAGTATATAAATGCTATTTTCTAACTCTAGCAGTGATAACAGCCCATATTATCTACCACTATCATTGATAACCAATAATAAGAATAAGGAAATAGCCATGGATAGGTAATGGTGGAATTAAAATGTTGAAGACTGGAGGGAAGTAGATAGGAAACATCTCAGTAAAGATCAATCTGTCCTAGGGAAGGGTTAAATGAATAGAAGAGGGAAATAACTTGAATTCTTAAAGATATGGAAGGCATACATTCAAGCCCAAACTTAAGAAATAGAAGTACACAGTAGTAACAAGTAGATCAAAGTTTGTGCTCTGGAGTTGTTGTTGTTGTTGTTGTTCTTCTTCTTCTTCTTCTTCTTCTTGCTCTTGTTGCATATTTATTTTTTTTCTTATTTGAGACCCAAATAGTAATGGTATAGAGTTGGTGTGAAGTCCAGGCTAGCTTCCTGGAGGCCTCAGGGTCAGCCAGAATCAGGATAAGCAAAAGTCCTTGGTCTTTAAGGGGAGGAGTGAAGAAGACAGATAAAAACTGCCAGGAGTTTTGCCAAAGATCTAGAGTCCAGAATCTCCACACTTTTCTCCTCTCCGTCCTACAGCCAAATAAAGTTCTTTCACCTTTCTCATTCCTCTCTCATTCCTCTCTCTCTCTCTCTCTCTCTCTCTCTCTCTCTCTCTCTCTCTCTCCCCTCTCTCACTCCACCCCCTAATCCCTCCTACAATTATCTGTATACACCAAAAGCTCGAGCTAGCACACAATAGTGAGAAGGGCCATTTTTCCAAACATATGCTAATAGAGTATTGTCCAATAGGTAATTAGCCTTAAGTGCTAGGTTGTCTGATTCAAGCACACCTTTTAAAAGTTTCAGCCCTTTATAAGTTGGGGTGTGCTAGTAGAAGTTGGAGCTCCTATCTTTCAGAGTCACACTAACTTTAACAGAGGTTTGTGAAGAGATCCAATTGTTTCCTACTATACTTCTTTCTCCACCTACTTCCAAATATAGCAACCCTTACCCAAAACATTTCTATAACTCCCATTTGTAGTCAGGCTTAGTTCCAAAAGGTAAATGACTACTTTTTCCTTCAGGGATGTAGGGGTTAACTTTGAAGTTGTTAGGAGTCCTAGTACTCAGATAAAATCCTACCATTGTGTTCTTCATTGACTGTCAGTTGAAATTTTTAGAAAGGATATTTAAGAAAGGATATCAGGAGAGATTTTAGAAAAGGTATTTACTTACTGGGTCTATCAAGTACAATGATTTCAAAAAAAGGCTCTCAAACTAAGGCCCCTTCCCCTTTCAGGCACACATTTCTAATAAATGGATACAAATGACAAACCAAATGTGTCCAAGGAGTGAATTCATAATTCACGGTTATTGGATGTGCTTTTGTCTATTGTTTTTGTCTTATACATCCTGCTACAAACCCTGATGGGTATTCTAGATCTAACCTTCCAAAGTTCATAGATTCTCTCCTCATAAATGGTAAGAGTAGGCAGACAAAATTGGGGAGGGGAGGAAGGATTCCCTTTCTATGTTTTCCTCATTCTAGAAGCAATTCCTTGTCAGGAATTTTTCCCTTCTAGACTCAATCATCATTATCATCCTTCCTATTTCTAGGAAATTTGATTTGCAAACTATCTCACTGACCTTTACATAGGTGAATCTGATTCTTTAAGTCAATCAAGATATCATGTGTATGTATGATATCATCTACTGTCATCCAATCATTCAAAATACCTATGATCATTTCACATTGACTAAGAATGTATTTATACTTCTCGTTCCTGAGCAAGTCACTTAACTTCTCAGTTTCAGCTTCCTCACCTGTAATAATAACACCTGTTACAGTTTTTAGAATGATCAAATGGGATGAAACACATACACTCTTTTGTAAAACTTAAAGTTTTTGAAAAATCCAAAGGAGAAGTCTGGGACTCCTGTGATTATGTTAATTGATAGAGATAGAAATACTACCCTTTTATGGAGATAATAACAGTCTCACATTCAGCTGTAATGAATCATATTATCTTCCCATTAAACAGGTTCTCTCCTAGATAATTCACAATTTATAAACTTTTTTGCTTTTTTATAGTCCTTTTTTCTTTCCTCCTTCCTTCATATTTCTTAGGTCTTCACTCCTATTGAACCATCATTATAGACATAAGATAAACATAGAAAAGAGACATCCCAAGGAGGCTTATGCAAAGGACAAGTCTTTCTTTAGTATGTCCTGAGCTTTTTGCATGGCTGGAACTCAGATTAAAAATGAGAGTGGAAGGATGAGGTAGTGTTTCTTGTGGACTCCCATGCTTTAGAAATCTTTAAGAAAGGATAGCTCTTCAAAGGATACGAACAATTTTCAGAAAATGAAATTAATGCCATTTATAGTTATAAGAAAAAATGCTTTAAATCACTAGTGATTAGAGAAATGCACATTAAAACAACTCTAAGGTACCACCTCACACCTCTCAAATTGGCTAAGATGACAGGAAAAGATAATGATAAATGTTGGGGGATGTGGGAAAACTAGGACACTAATGCCTTGTTGGTAGAGTTGTAAAATGATCCAATCATTCTGGAGAGCAATCTGAAACTATGCCCAAAGGGATATAAAACCGTGTATACCCTTTGACCCAGTTATGCTATTACTGGGTCTGTACCTCAAAGAAATCATAAAGTAGAAAAAACGACCCAACTGTGCAGATATATCTGTACCAATTCTTTTCATGGTAATAAAGAACTGGAAAGGAGGTGATGCTTATCAATTAGGGAATGGCTGAACAAGCATAGTACATGAAGGTAATGGAATATTATTGTTCTATAAAAAATGATGAACAAGATGATTATAAAAAGGCCTGGAAAGATTTACATGAACTAATGCTGAATGAAACAAATAGAAACAGGAATACATTGCACACAATAACATCAAAAATGTGCAATGTTCAACTATGAAAGGCTTGGTTTTCTAAGTGATTCAATGATCCAAAGCAATCCCAATTGTCTTTGGACGGAAAATATCATCTGCATCCAGAAAAAGATCTAAGGAGATAGAATGTGAATCAACACATCCTATGTTCACTTCTTTTTTTCTGTTTTTTAATCTCTCTCTTTTCTCCCTTTTTGCTCTGATATTTCTCTCCCAACATGATTCATAAAGCAATGTGTATTAAAAATAAATAAGCTTACAATCAATAACAGGATAGCTTCTAATTGTTTTCTATTTTATTGTTATAAAAAAATGTGGCATGAGATTTCTATAACTTTGTAGAATTCCACAGGAGCCACTGAACTGGAGCCCAGTACTCCAAATAACTATTTAATAGTAAGACACTTTCTAATTTCATCATTTTCCTACTTACAAATCCTATTGAATTCAGGATATAATATAAAGTCCTCTAGAATTTAAAGCCATAAACAATCAAACTGGTTTCATCCTATCTTTGCAGGTTTTTGTTTTCCTCGTGTAGTTTATAGTACAGCCAATCAGGCTTATTTACTGCCCCACATATGACATTTCATCTTTCATTTTTATGCCACTGCACAAGCTGTCTCCCTTGCTTTGGATACTCTCTTCCATCAGTACCTCTTAGAATCCTTACCTTACTTCAAAATTTAGTTCAAGTGCTTCCTCCTACATGAGGTCTTTCTTAATTACTTGGTCTTCTTGATAACTACATCTCATTCTGTTCATCAGTTCCTTTACTTTGCATTGATTCTAACGTTTTTATTTCCTTCTTGAAATCCCAAGACCTGGCAATAAGTAGGTTCAAATTCAGCTTTAAACACTTACTAAAAGCATGAACCTGGGAAAGTCACAACTTTTTTGTTTCAGTCTTTTCACCTGTATGCATTTTCACCAATATGGGGATAATAATAACATCTACCTCACAGAGTTTTAGGATAATCAAATGCATTTTACAAAATGCATTACAAAAATGGTACAGCATTTTATAAAACAAAATGCTCTATATAAATACTAGATGTTATTATGATCTAATAATCAATGTACTTTGCTTCAATAAATGGATTCTCAAATGCATTTCTTCACTTCTTGAAATAAAAGCATTAAACGTTTTGGAATATAAATTAAGTGGCTAGCCAGGCAGGAATTCTAGATGACATAATGCTGCATATGAAAGTTGATGTGAGTGAAGAAACAAAGGTTTGAACTTTTGAGCATATTGATTTATTAAGCAATGCTTGCTAATTAGAGAAAAAATCCAGACCAGCCTTCTCAGCTTTAGCACTGGACCAAAATACAGAAGAGACAGACTTTTATGCATTAAAAACAATCAAATAAGATCAGTTAACTAAAATTAAAGTACAAAATTAGGTAATCTGATTTCTAATTAGAGGAAAGATTAGGGACTTTCCAAGTTGAGGAGAATGAATAGCTGTAATTCCTTGAAATAAATAAAAAATGTCCCAACCCCCTCAAAGTAATTGTATTCAATCAAAGGAACAATAACTAATTGACCAGTACTGGGATAGTTTTCAGATCTGACATTTGAGTTGCTTAAAATGTAAAATTGTGAAGAAAATTCTTTATATCAATCTTCAGATCTGCATTCCTAGTCAGCATTAATGTAGGTCCTTAGCTAAAGGTCTCTAACCAGTAGACAGAAGTGGTCCATCTTCCCAGTCGGTCTAGGTTCACACAATGCAGTATTTTTTTTCTCACAATTCCCACAATTGATTAAAGTTTTCTTATAAGACACAAAATGGAGTAGACTCATAATTGAATAGAAAGGAAACTGAGCTAGCAGAATTGAATCAGTCACAAGACAGTCAGTGTGGTTCACCCAATTCCTATTCCTAATTGCTAATTTAATTCCCTCAACTTCTTTTGATTCATGGTAAATAAAGTCAGTCATTATTAGTTTTTCAGAATTCTTTTGTCACTGAATTGATGAGAATAGCTAAATCATTCACAGTTGATCATTGCACAATATTATTTTTAATATATACAATGTTCCCTTGGGTCTGATTATCTCACTTTGCATCAGTTCCCTCTCAAAGCCTAAAGTGGAAATCAGTCCTGCTTACAGGGACAGAAAAATTAATATCTGGGAGAACTACTTCAAGTATAAAACTTCATTACATTTCCCCAATATTCTAAATTTTGGGGTGCAGTCTTTTTAGCAGTCTTATTGGCTAGCTACATGTTCCCCTTAAAAATCTTTCAAATTAGCAGAATCTACAAACATTAAACACCTCACAAGATAAAGCATTTCCTATGTTTTACAAAGAAACAAAAACACAGACAAAACAATAAGACTAACAAATACTTGCTAGCCCTTGTTGCTGGGTTTTGTTTTGTTGTTGTTGTTGTTGTTGTTTTTTCCAATTTGCAATGATAAAAAGAGCTGAATAGGAGCCAAAAAATTACCAACTGAATAGCTTGCAGATTTATGCCAGATGTCACATGATTCAATTGTGTTTATTTAATCATTCCTGTATCTTTCAGGAAGCATCCCCTGGTTTCAAGCTACCAAAAGTCTATCTTTTGGTACTTCCCCATTCCAGGGGGGAAATAAGCCAAATTTAAACCTAATTTTAAACTTTCCCACTCCTAGAGGGGAAAATTAGTCCAAAATTTAAATCTGAATGTTTCTTTACCTAAGAGGAAATAGAAATTGAGAGCAGAAGTCCAGCTTTCAAAGACAGTTTTTCTAAATGAGGTTCCACTATGAAATTGCCTAAGTGCATCTGGGAAACCCCTTCAAAATGCTGTTCCAGGAAACCAGAATGTACTCCCAACGTGACTAGCTTCATCAAAGTAGATCTTCAATAAAACTTTCTGTAGACAGCTGGACCAAGAACTATTAACAATTCTTGCCCAATTAAAGAAAAAATAATGATGCAAAATGTCTGACCTAAGGAGTTTCTAAGGGGGGGAATAGAATGGGAAGCTAGCATTATAGGATCAATAGCTAAAAAACCCAGTAGATTTGGATTGTTTTGAATTCCTAATTTACTGCTTCTTAGTTGTTAATTTCTCTTGATCTGGGTATCTTCATCTGAGAATGAATTGATTAGACTAGAAGATAACTAAGGATCTTGCATTAGAGATAAAAGTTTAGAGGCTATCCACCTCCCTCATTTTATAGATAATGAAACAGAGATCCCAAAAGGGAAATTATTTACTTGAGTATAAATGTAGAGATAGGCACCATGATATCTGCTGGATACAAATTCAGGGTTCTTCTGACTATAGAATGTCAAAATGGTTACAATCAACATTTTTAATGGGGGCTATTCAATTTCATTCATTTGCTATTATTGACAGTTACAGTGATTCTTCTTAAATAGAATGTAAGGTTCCAAAGAATAGGATTACTGAGATAACAAAGAAAAAAATTTAAAATAAAATTATGTATGACTCCATAATTTATTATCAATAATTATTTAAAATTGTATATTATGTCCTTGTGGGGGGAGGGTACTAACAACTCCTATTGATGTCACCATACTTGATAAAACCCTAGATTTTCACTGGGCCTGGTTAACCTGTCTTACAATTTCTCATTTTACATGTGTACTTAGAGGAAAAGTTTCAAGTATTTTGTTCTTACAGATGGAACCAGTTTTTGTTTGTAGATGTATATTTTTTGTGATATTAAACAAGAGTCTTTCCATGCTTAGCTTTTAAAAGTATAAATGAATAGAGAATATTTGAAGTATTTTTTGTGTCTAATGATATAACCTTATAGTGCTAGTTGCTTTTATCATTATTCAAATATTACATACTGAAAGTATATTAATTTTTCATAATAGTTTTCCTTTATCCCAGATTTAAATCTAAGTTGGTTATGTTTTTGTTTTTTTTTTTTTTTTTGTATTTTCAGGTCCAAATTCTCTCCTTTCTTGTACCACAAGCAACCAAATTTTACAAATGAAATCATGCAAAACATATTTTCATATTAAACATGTTTGGAGGGGAAAGCAAGAAAAACGAAGTGAAAATAAGTTTCAAGCTGCACTTAGATTTTATCACTTTATCACTA
Organism: Sarcophilus harrisii; assembly: GCF_902635505.1. Lineage (NCBI taxonomy): Eukaryota > Metazoa > Chordata > Mammalia > Dasyuromorphia > Dasyuridae > Sarcophilus > Sarcophilus harrisii. The sequence continues at coordinate 169,893,328 of NC_045427.1, forward strand.
CCTCTTTCTGGAGGTAAATAGCATTTTTTCAATTTTACTGAAAACTTTAGCAATGATATTCAGGATTGAGATTGGTAGTTCTCCCCTTCCCTCCCTCCCCTCCCCTCCTCTCCTCTTTCTCTCTCTGTCTCTCCATAGTTTGGAAAGCAACCTTTATGTCATTTCTACTCTTGACACTTCATGTCAAGTATGGAGTATGGAGGTACCTCTGGGTTTTTTAAGACTTTACTAATAGATCGCATCCCACAAAATATCCATACAGAAACTTTGAATGTATGCTCAATGATGGATTGTGTGTCTGCCACTGTAAATCGGTTTACTTTAGGACCAAGAAGTAAGTTCACTTCTCTGGGACATGAAATGAATTATTTTGGCTAAAAGAATTCTTTTACTAAAAAAAAAAATAAAAACAAATTCAAAATAAGAAAAAAATGCTATAAGCCCAGAAGAACAAGAGATAATTTGAAATATCAATTAATTCCCATTTCAAAAAGCTTACACATAAATAATATACATTGTATCCAGGATGAGATTAGATTCAGGGAACCAAATGATGAGATTAGGGTTCTTGGTGGTCAGGGAGTTAGATGATGAGGTTAGTGGCAGGTTTGGGGTTCAGGGAACCAAATAAAGAGATTTGGCTCCCCTAAATCCCTTTGGAATTTGGCTCATGGGTAGGGAGTTTGGGGAACCCTCTTCTGGTAGCATAGAGATCTTTCATAAAGGAATTTACAAACCCAAAAAGTTAGACTGATAAAAAGAAGTTTATTGTTGGCATTAGGAAATCAGCCTTTGCTATGCATGAATAGAAAGACTGAATTTCTTAGTAGCAAGGTCCCAGCAGGGAATTAAAGTTTCTAATAAAGAAATCCCAATAGAGAGATATAAAGTCTCATTAGGAAAATAGGTGAGGATAAAGAGAGGATAACGCTGAAAGAGAGTATCATCCCAATGGGCAGAGGCTTGCTATGCCAGGAAAAGAGATTCCTGGGCATATTAGGTCCTCTGCAAGGAGAAGGTTTAAGACTGGCTCTTTTATAATAGAAGCTTTTAGCTACAAGCTGAGGGCGGTTCTTGATAGGGCTGAGTACAGCTTGAGCTAAATTTGAATCGAATTGAATGAGTCTCTTTAATTCAATAGGAAGCTTAATTAGTAGTGAGTGTTATCAATGGGGAGTGATGGCCATCTTTCAGGATCTTTTACAGAATCCAGGATTCAAGGACAATTTGTCCTTGGGGTTTTAGAGAGTTTCAGGGCTCCCTTCACTCAGAACTGTCCATCTTTGCTTCCTTGTAGATTTTCTCTGGCTCTCTGCTGTGCTTTTTTTTTTTTTAACTTTACTTTCCCCTCCCTTCCCCACCACCCTTTTCCCCAGGAAGACTACAGTTAAGCATGGATATATTTTATAAATACATAAATATAATTAAATACACACACACACATATACATATACACATACTGTACATAGCTATCTATAATCAGTTCTTCCTCTTGCACTTCATTTGTATGAGATAATCACTCTTTTTACCTTTTCCTATATGGTTTTGCTTTTTCAAATCATATTATACTCAGCTCTACTCCCAATCTTTCCTTTGCATTACCCAATTACCAATATAAATAAGGTTTACCTTCCCATGTATAAAAAATAAATCACTTGTCTTTATTGAATCCCTTGTATTTCGTCTTTGCCATTTACCTTACCTCTTGGATCTTGTATGTCAAATTTTCTATTAAGTACAGGTTTTTTGGTAATAAAATCCTAAAAACCTGGCAACTCCTTGAATATCCTTGAATATTTCTTTGGTTGTTCAGGTTCATGCATAACTTTGCTTTAATTTTTGGCCATAAGTTACATTCTTTTGCTTTTCAATATATAGTGTGAAGTCTTTTGTAGCTTTGCAGTATTTGAATTGTTTTTCTTTTTTCTTGCTGCTCATAATATTTTCAGGGGAAGAGGGGGGGAGGACTGCAATTTAGCAATGATATTCCTGTAGGCTTTCCTCTAAGTATTTCGTTCAGATGGTGATCAGTGTGTTTTCTTCTTTTTCTATTTTCCACTCTTCCACTAACACTTCTGGACAATTTTGTTTAAATATTTCTTGTATTTTTTAATCATGATTTTTAACAATAGCTTTCAAGTAATTTGATTATTCTTTGTTTTCTCTTCTTGATCGTTCTCCAGATCAGTTATGTTTCTTATGAGATAGTTCACATTCTCTTCTATTTTTTCATTCTTTATATTTTATTTTATTTTTTACTCTACTTCACTATAGTTTACCCATGCCCATTCCTAATTTTCAAGGAGATTTTGGATTTCCTTTTCCATTAGATTGATTTTCTTTTCATTATCTTGTTTTGGGGAGGTTCTTCTTATTTTTTTTAATTTTTCCTCAATAATTTGATTTTTAGTTTTTTTTTTTTAATTCTTCTATGAATTCTTTTTGGGTAGATGATCATTTGATGTTATTCTTTGGCATAGAAGAGACTTTTTTATGTTTTTGCTTTAGAATTCTCTGAAGACAAACCTCAGATCTTCTCTATGCCTATAATAACTGTCAATGGTTGGGTTCTTTCTCCTTAAGTCATTTTTGTTTTGTCTTTTTTATATCAACTTGTTATTATAATCACCTTTAGTTCTGGGGTGTAGAGGGTAGTGTCTCTGGTCACAGGTCTGACATTGTTATTTTTTGAGCTTTGTCTTGAGTCTAGGAAATTCTCCTTTCCCCTCTAAGCCCTGTAGCTTATAGATATATAATAGATATAGAGAGGATAGATATCCTTTGCACAATGTGCTGGACATACTCTTGCTCCCTGAGAACTCTCCAGTGGCTATAACCTTCAGTTTTTCCCCTGTGGCCTGAAAACAAAAACAAAAACATGAACTCTGCACTCCTATAAATGAACACAGTCAACAGTGTCCCTGTATCAAGGACTTTTGCACTCACCAGATATGTGCTAATTCTTTCTAGTTCAGAACCACATCCCCACAGCTTAGTTGGAACTGGAGCCTTTATCAGCAGAAGTCCCTTCAATCTCCCCCTTCTCAGACATTGTTTCCCCACTCTGTCTGAGAAGTGAAAATTCCTTTTACTGATGCTGATACAACTTCCCAACCCAGCTGCCCCAGGGTTCATCACTTGTTTCAAGGGAGCTAGTCTGAAGGTGTTTACACTTCACTCAGACCAAACCTCTGTCCAGGGATCTTCCTTTGGATCTTCTCTGGTTATACCAGGAGGATCACAGTTCTGCCTCAATTCTTGTCTATTTCTGTCATCCTGTATTTACCTTGAGGCACTATTTCGTCTTATTTGTGAAGGAAATCGGGAGAGCTTGGAATTTTCTGACCTCCATTGCCTATTCCTAGAATCCTTTCCCTAAAAGAGCTTTTAAAGGCCACGTAACTTGGTGTGAAAGAGCTATAATCTGCCAAGAGAGGAATTTCTCCCAATAATCAAATTCTGAATCTGGAAGAAGTATTGAGTGATATAAAGGGAAGATAACTAATACAAGATTCCATAGGCAATATGTGTCAGAGGTTGGAATTACAGTCAAATCTGCTTAACTTCAACCTGTACTCATTATCCATTAGGACAAAATTCCTCTCCTTCATACAAAAAAAAATCTATAGTTTGTAATATTGGCATTTCCTATTTTCAACTGAGGAATAACCTAGGAATCATTTCTGCCTTAGAAAGCATACTTTCCAAAAATGATTTCCTTTATTAAAATAAGAATGAGAAAAGTTTAATTTCAAACTCTCACAATTTCTACCCTCTTATTCTTTCATAATTCCAAAACTTTCTTACATCAGTCACTTGTATATTCTTTTATACAACACATCTTCTTTTCTTTTGTCTTACAGGTACCAAGTTTCAAAACAGGATATCTACAAAATCCTTCTATACAAACACCCCCAAGCAGATCACATCGGAAATTTGTAAATAATCCGCCATACCCTAGGGAAAGAAGTAAAAGAATGTTTCAGAATATTTGTTTATACATACACATGCACACACACAGAAAAGATTTTATGTCATAATTCTAGATCATTTTCCAGAGGGTTTATCCCTAAATATAATATAAATTAACTTATTATGAAATTTTATTTCAAAACTGTGATATTGTATTGTAATGAAAAGAAGCCAAGGTGGCAAAAGAATAGTTGGATTCCAATTCCAGGATGTCTACTTACTTATCATGGTCACTAGTAAAATTATTTCACCTATTTGATTCTTAGTTTGCTTTTCTAAAAAGGGGGAATAATCATACTTGAAATAACCTACCTCACAAGGTTGTTGTAAGAATCAAAATGGGATAGTAAGTTTTCCTGTGATTTCATTACTATATTACAGATCTTAGTTTGTTTCTCTCCTATTCAGTACATTCTAGGAGGTCCCCATTTCTCCTGGCACCAAATAAAAATTTCTTTGTTTAACATAAATCACCTAACCCCAAGGTAACTTTCCAGTCTAACTACTTCATTGTAGAGTTCAATCAGACAAGTTTCTCTTTGGTTCTCACCACACAGCATACTATTTCACTTCTTTCTCATACTTGCCTGAATAATCTTCTTATCTACAATGGACTCTGTCATCACACTGAGCTCTTTGTGTCTCAGAACTAAGTTTATATGCATCCTATTCCAACCCTTGAAGATCCCACTATTGCAATGGATTTCAGTTGTATTTTTTATATATACATATATACTGTATGTCCATGGTGCCATCACCAATATAATATAATGTAATGTGATATAATGTAATGTAATATAATATAATATCATCTCCTTGATGTAGAGGGCCAGAATTCTAGAGAAGTATACTTGAAACAAGGATACTTACAACAAGGTGTCAACGCAGTGGAATTGATGAGATAGTGGTTTTCTAGTTCACATATATCTAATATAATATGATCACTCTAGTTCACACATACTCAATATGCTGTAATGATGTAATTGTGATAGGGTATTTAAGGGCTGACAGAACTGAGGACAGAGTGAGTCAGAGTGAATAGACTGTGAAGAAGACAATAAGGACTTTAGATTCTGTTCCTAACCATCGTCATGGTGACTATCCTGCTGATTTCAAGACCCATCCAGAGGACCTCCAGAAAGTAGCCTGGACATTTCATTTTGGCACCCGAATGTGGGGCACTGAAAGAAGCACACTACATTTTGAGGCTCTGAACATAAGGACTTACACTCAGCAGTTAAACTGACAGGATCATAAATTCAGTGGAGAAGTCCCTGTGACGTGGAAATAGGGTGAGTACAAAAATAGACAAGCAGGAAACTTTGGTAAGGTTAAACTGGTCATTTTTGTTTTTCAGTTGAAATGGGACAAATACTAAGAAAAGAGTTTTCCCACCCCAAGGGAAGTGTGTAGTAAGCATAGTTAGGTTAATAAAGAAGTAAGGTTTGTAGGTAACTTGGAAGCAGATCATTGGACTCTTAGAAATATTAGAGTGCATGTGTCCTTGGTTTTCTAAAGAAGAAAAATTAGAGCCAGATAAGTGGAAACTAGTGGAAGAGCATCTATTTAAATATTATGAAGATAATGGTCCTGATTCAATTCCTGAGGAAACATTCTATATAAACTACATAATACAATTGGTTTTAAGGAATCCCACAAGTTTTAAAATAAGGAAAAAGGAGAAAGAGCAGGAAGGGGATGGTACTGACAAAGCAGTTGAAAAGCATGAAGAATTGGCCAAGAAAGGAATTAAGTAGAGTGCTGATGAAATTAAGGAATTTGGTGCTTCTCAGCAGGAGCCCTTAGGGCATTCCCCATCTCATGACACCCCTTCCCCTCAATTTCACCTTTATGGATAGAGGGAGGAAGAGAAGGGGCAGTGACACCATCAGCACCACCCATGCAATAGCTTTTTCCACCCCCTATGACACAATTACAAAGGCACTTGTTAAAGCTAAAGAAAAAGGACAGGATACATCTGATTTGAGAATAAAAGCATACCCTATGATTAAAGAGTTTGACTTCAGGTCAAGAAAGAAGATACACTCCTTTTAATCTGGAAATTATCAAAGATTTGAAAAAGGCTTGCATTCTTTATGAGTGTACATCATCTTATGTTAAGATGGTGTTAGAGAATTGGGCTTATGAAATTTTAACCCTTAGTGATTGGAAATCTATAGCAAAGATATGTTTAGAACCTGGATAAAACTTGTTGTAGCTTTCTGAGCATAGTGAACTATGTAGAATACAAGACTAACAAAATAGGCAACCTAGAGTTAATATACCAGTCACCTTTGATCAACTAGCAGGTTTAAGTCCTTATGCAAACACTTTTGCACAGATTAATTACCCTGAACAGCATATGAGCAAACTGCTTCTGCTGCTATCAAAATGTGGAACACCCACCCAAGAAGACAAGATAGAGGGGAAGCCTTCACGAAAATGCAAGGACCAAATGAACCCTTTGTTGATTTTGTGGTATGTCTGCAGATAGCTGTCATACGAACTCTTGGTGAAAATGCAGCAACAGAAATTATAAGACAACTTGCTAGAGAAAATGCTAATGAGGTTTGTAGAAGAATTATACTAGCACTACACAAGGATGCTTCTTTAGAGGAGACATAAGATACTGTGCCACAGTAGGCACAAACACCTTGTATACCCAGGCTATGATGAACATGGGAAGACAGGGTCCCTCTTGGCAAGGGACTTCCAGAGAGACTCATCAATGCTTTCAATGTGTAAAGTAGGGCATCTAAAAGCTCAATATTGGCATAAAGATAGCGTGAAAAAATAGGATGGGAAAACAAGACCCAAAATCCTATGTCCAAAATGCAACAAAGGCTTTCCATTGGGCATCAGAATGTAGACTCAGGGAAATGGGAAGCAGGACTCAACTCTAGGCCTCCAGATAAAAAAACACTTGGGGCATGATGGCAGCCAATGTTACACCCAGAGAATCTTTAGAAGTTCAGTACTCCAACATGATCAGTTGTAATCCCTTTGTCCTATCAAGTTGCTTCTTAGAGGAGATCATAAGAAGGTATGCCACAGTGTGCACAAATGCCTTTTATAGCCAGGCTATGATGGAGACTTCCCAAGATCCCAACATGGGAAGACAAGATCCCTTCTGGCAAGGGACTTCCCGGGACACTAGTCAATGCTTTCAGTGTGGTAAAGTAGAGCATCTGAAAGCTCAATGTTGGTATAGAGACAGAATGAGAAAACAGGATGGGAGAACAACACCCAATACCCCATGTCCAAAATGCAACAGAGGCTTCCATTGGGCCTCAATGTAGACTCTTTCAGGGAAACAGGATGAGGGGCCCAGCCCCAGGGCCCAAGGCAAAAAATACTTGGGGCATGATGGCAGTCGATGGTGTGCTCAAAGAGTGCCTAGAAGTCCAGTACCTAGACATGACCAATCAGCCAGGAAGCCATATGATGGGAGAAAGGGATTACACAAGCAACTAGCCAGAAAGCAATCTGATGGGAGAAAGGGATTACAACCTTCTCTGAGTACTTGGAATTCCCCAGTAATTATTGTAAGAAAGAAATCTGGAAAATGGGATAGTGACTGATTTAAGAAAAGTAAATGAACAGATGGGAACTCTTCAGCCTAGACTTCCATTTCCTAATCAATTGCGTAGAGAAAATGGCCTCTTTGGGTTATAAACATTAAGGATTGTTTCTATTCTATCCCTCTGGATAAGGAGGGTATGAAAAGATTTGCTTTTTCAGTGCCCAGAATTAATTTAGCTTAGCCTTATAAAAGATATGAATGGACAGTTTTGCCACAGGGTATGAAAAATAGCCCTACTATGTGTCAAATGTATGTTGCTGCTGCTCTTACTTTAGTAAGAAAAGCATTTCCAAGTTATGTTGTTACATTATATGTATGCTATCTTAGGGTGTGCAACTGAGGAGCAAATGTTAGAAGCATGTCTACAAAAAACCATAGAAACACCAAGAAACTACAAATTGCATATAGCTCCAAAAAAAATTCAAAGGCATGCTCCTTTTCAATATTTAGGATATGAAGTGTATCCTAAGGTGCTTACAGTATAAAAACTTTCTTTAAGAACAGAGAAGTTGAACACCTGAAATGACTTTCAGAAATTGATAGGACATCCAATGTATGCAGTGTTAGGCTTAACTACCTATCAATTACAACCATTATATGACATTTTATGGGGAGATATTGTTTTAAACTCACCACACCAGCTTATAAAAGAAGCTCAAGAGGCTTTGAAAGAGGTTGAACTGACTTTATCCAATGTAGTTGAAAGAGTCACTCAAAAACCCTTGGAAATATCAGTTTTTGCTACAAAAAAGGCACCCACAGCAGTCCCTCATCAAGGAGACAGTGTGATAAGAGTGGGTGAACCTTCCAGCACAATCAGACCAAAGCCTTACTCCTTACCCAGTGCTTGTGGCTAGAATCTTATTAAAGGCCATTAAGCGAGCAGTACAATTATCTGGGATAAGAACTGACAAGATATATACCTTTTATACCAATGAACAAATTAATGTATGCTGTGAAACAATCCCAGAGTGGCAAATTTTATTGAACACAGCTCCAAATTTTACACACAGGTCTCCATTAAAGATAACATAGCTATTACATCATTGGCAATGGATTTTTGAAGAAAAGGTTTCTAAGGTTCCTTTTAAAGGACCAACTATCTTTAAAGATGCATCCAAACAAAACATTTCTGCTGTATATGCTCATGACTTAAAGAGAGTAGTAAAGAGAATAGATTTTTTTTTCAGTCCACTCAGCAGAATGAATTGTATGTAATTATGCTAGCTCTTACTTATTATCTAGGACAGGGGTCCTCAAACTTTTTAAATAGGGGGCCAGTTCACTGTCCCTCAGACTGTTGGAGGGCCGGACTATAGTAAAAACAAAAACTTTATTTTGTGGGCCTTTAAATAAAGAAACTTCATAGCCCTGGGTGAGGGGGATAATCGTCTTCAGCTGCCGCATCTGGCCCTGGCGGTAATTTGAGGAACCCTGCAGAGGCACTGAGCCTGGGTTTCATTTCTACTTCAAATCCTTATACCTCATTGACCTTGGACAAGTTATTTAAAAATCTGTTTCCTTAGATTTACAGTCAAAGGGTTGAACTCAACAGCTTTTTGAGTTTTTTTTTTCATCTCCAAATCTAAGAGATCTATGTCTATAAATCTAGAATTAAGATAGACCAGATTCAGAACACAGAGGCAAAGCAAGGCTGAGGTATTAGAACACTATTTGACCTATTTGGAAATGTTTTTGTCAGGAGAGTGCATTTAACTTGTTATTGGTCTTGGAAAATTAGGTGATATGGTAGATAGAGTGCCAGATCTGGAGTCAGGAAGACTCGACTTTCTGCCTTCAAATCTGATCTCAGAAATTTATTAGTTATTTGACCTTGGCAAGTCAATTAACACTGTTTGTCCCTCAGTTTTCTTTAGAATGAGTTAGAGAAAAAAAAACATCATATCAATCCACTATAGTATCTTCACCAAGAAATACCTCAAATGGATACTAAAAGAGACAGACAGAAATGTAAGGACTAAACACCAAAGAGCCTTGGAAAGTTCAAAGCACCAAAAATGCTTAGAGTAATCTTTTTTAAGCAATGAATTGTCTTTTTCCCCATAAGGAAATAAGGGATATGTTTTCTTTAACCATTCTTCAAAATGTCAAAGCTTCAGCACATTAGCAACAATGCCTTATGGCAACAAATGGTATAAAGAGACACCAGATGACCAGAGGACATCAAGACATTCCTTCACTACCGAAAAAGGAAATGAGCAGGTCACAAATAAAGAATAACATAACATCTGGAAAGCCTGAGTTTTTCAATAAGATAAGGTCTTTAGGGAAGTCAGCTCAGGCAAAAAGTTGGATAAGAGGAAAGGGAAGGGATCAGAAACAACACTGACATAAAGAACCTAATAAGATCTTGAATACTATGCAAATACTAGCTATAACTGTTAGATATCAAAGTGGACTGAGCCAGATTTCTGGTAAATACTGGAAGTAGACCTTTTACTTCTATGAGCTGATTTTACACAGAGGAAAATCAACAAGGATATTTCAATCTGGAAGAGAACTTTGTTACAAGATTCAATCTAATCTTTCAGCTTGGGATATAAGGAAAGACAAAAGACAGTTTTTTGCCCTCTAGTAACTCACATTATGAGGAGGAATAACAAGCAAACAACTTTATAGAAACAAGTTTTATACAGGAAAATTTGAAAATAATCCATTTTTCAGGAAATCCCAAAATTTACAGACCAGGACTTGCATGATTCATAGGCCACAGAAGTACATAGTACAAAAAACAATAAATGGATAATATGTCCAGATTAACAACAACAATAGACTAGGAGTCAGGAGAAATATGTTAATTTTTTTTTTAATTTTTGGTCTAATTTCATAAAACAAATATGCTACATGTTCATAGGAGAGTTTGGGCTCATTTTCAAAGAACTTTGTTGCCCCTGGGAGCAATGAATGGAAGCTACAAAGAGTACAATGATAGCTGGTTCAATCAGGTTCAATAATAACAAAAAGTTCCCAACCATTACAGCTGTCCCAAAATGGAATGACTCCCTTGAGAAGTGGTAGAATCCATCTTCAAATGCAGCAATTGTTCACCTAATATTTTATATTTATGTATATGTATATATATAATTTATATCATACATTTTATATTGCATTATATTATTTTTTATTTTACATATATGTATGTACAGACATACATATATAAATGTATATATGAATGAGCTCTTTAGATTAAGTGTAATTTGCTTTCCCTAAATCTTCCATAGAGTTAGTAAAGAGATTTCAACCCTCATCTCAGGCCAGGTAGATCAGAAAATTGATGGTCTCAACAACAATACTATATGATGACCAGTTCTGATGGACCAGGCCATCCTCAGCAACGAGATCAACCAAATCATTTCTAATGGAGCAGTAATGAACTGAACGAGCTATGCAGAAAAAGAACTCTGGGAGATGACTAAAAACCATTACATTGAATTCCCAATCCCTATATTTATGCACACCTGCATTTTTGATTTCCTTCACAAGCTAATTGTACAATATTTCAGAGTCTGATTCTTTTTGTACAGCAAAATAACGTTTTGGTCAGGTATACTTATTGTGTATCTAATTTATATTTTAATATATTTAACATCTACTGGTCATCCTGCCATCTAGGGGAGGGGGTGGGGGGGTAAGAGGTGAAAAATTGGAACAAGAGGTTTGGCAATTGTTAATGCTGTAAAGTTACCCATGTATATATCCTGTAAATAAAAGGTTATTAAATAAAAAAATATATATAAAATATATCTATTGGAAAAAAAAATTGATGGTCCCCAAAACTGAATCCTATTCCTATCCATAGTCCCACCTCCCTGATTCTCATACTGCAGCTTACCTGTGCCAGCATAGGAGATCACAAAGAGCATCAAAAACACCAGATACAGGATCTTCATGGTGACTGGATGGCTGGAACCTGAGAATTATAGGAGAAGTAAGGGGAGGCCAGATCAGGAGAGGTAAGGGCAGGTAAGACCAGAGCGAAGTAGACCAGATTGAGATTGCTTTGGCTCAATTACATTAATTCCCTACACACCTGAGGCTGATTGAGTGAAACATCCCAGAAACCTGAAGGACTTCTGTACTTATGTGGTTAGAAAATTACCCAATAAGACTTTGACATTCAGTGTTTAAGTGATACAAATCCACAATTAAATACTAAATGATCTACGTGATATTTAACCAGAAGACATTTCAAGTCTTGTGGGCTCCTTTCCTTTCCTCTAGCTGCTACTTGCATTAAGATGAGTTGAATGCTTTATCTAAACAGCTGCTAAAATAGACAGATCCTTACTGTGTATGGCTTTAAGCCACAATTTCTGCAGCTAGATTGCTAGGAATTTATCAGCCTGATTTGTTAAAAAGCCCAGGGGAAATTCATCCAACAAACTAGAAATAAAATAATTTTAAAGTCTAATTGAAAAGAAAATAGTAAAGTGATTCTAAGCTATTATAGGGAATTTATGCAGAGAAATGAGTCCCTCAGCACTGGATAAGTCTTGCATTAAAGAGAATCTGTCCTCTGATATCCAATCAACTCTTAGGGCTCTATAATTTCCTTCTTCTACAATGATGTTTCGAGCTGGCATGAAATAAGTTTATCTATGTTAAGAATCAAAAACTTTTTTGATCTCTTCAAAAAGTTATACTTAGGTATAAGCATGCTAAATATGAATGGATGGAACCATATTACAAGAAGAAATGTATCATGTCAATGTTTATATTTGCCATATAAATTAAACCAGAAGATACTAACATGTTGCAGCCACATTGCAAAATGGTTGTCTTTGGAGAGGAAAACAAAGAAGTTAATGAATTTAATTTTTATCATAAGTCCAAAAACAATAATAAATATAATTTCATGGGTCATTTAATCATCTTATATTGCAATATTCATTATATGCATTTGCCAAATGATCAACACAAGAAGAATTTTAGCACAAGTCACCACATTTGCATCAGAGGATGAAAAGGAAGAGAAATTCTATGAAAATTATAAGACTTACCAGATTTGATTATATTTATATATTTGGTGGTCTTGAAAGAATATACCAAAAAATATGGATGAGAGAGAGAGAGAAAGAGAGAGAGAGAGAGAGAGAGAGAGAGAGAGAGAGAGAGAGAGAGAGAGAGAGAGTCATAAAAGCTGAAAGAAGGAGAGGTAAGAGGAGGCCAGAGCATTTCCCAAATGTTGATTTTTATCCCTACTTTTTTATCCATATGCATTTTTAATTTAAATAATCTATAAAATACATTATTGTCTTCTTTCCATATACATTGAGATCATCCTTGTGGAAAGTATAAACAGCAACTGATAGCTTTCACCTACACTATTATTCATTTTTTTAATATGACACATTTGATTGAAAGACAAAGTATAAAGTTAGGTACTTGTAGGGAAAAAGAACTATTCATGGGTTTCTATCATGAATAATTTTTTCATGGAAAAAATAACAAATTTAGCATAATAAACATCAAGTGGCATCACAAAAATGAAAGTAATTGCATTTTAAGATGCAGGAAATTGTTTATTATAAATGCAATTGTTGTTCTTTTTTTGTAATTGTTATTATAAATTTGTAAGTTTGTATTCATTCTGACCACTCTGGGAAAGAATAAAAGATGAAAATATACAGTCTTCAAATAAAAATAATTACCTACAATCTGATCATTTTAATAAGTTATTATAACAAGAAAAAGGAGTTTGGACTAGAAGAAAAGTTAATAACAAAGATGTTTCTCATTGCTTAATTGATATAAATTAATTATTGAAAATCCCCTAACTCAATAAGAACTTGACTTAACTTGCCAAGTAGAGAAATATGGTAACCAAGGCAAAAATAGTGTAGACTATATTCAAGTTTTATGAAGAATGGTAGAAGATTACGAGTTATTTTACTTTATTTTAAAAAAATCTGCAAAGTATAAAGTCAATTTTTATTTTTTCAAAAAAGTTTGGCAAGATAAATAATTAGGCAAAATATCCCAAGGGAATTAAGAATGAAAATGAAAAAAGGAAAACAAATAGATGAAAGATGGAAAGGGTCAGAAAAGTTTTATGTGTATGTATGTATGTGTGTGTATGTGTGCATACATGTATATATATGTATGTGTATATATATATATAAACAAGCTCTTTTTACAATCAAGGACAATGGATTTCCTACATTTGGGATCTAATATTGTAATCCTAAATATAGAGAGAGGAAGTAAAAATGTCATTGAAGAGAAAAAAAGGTGTGAGAAGTGGATCGAATGGATTAAGTTATGGCCATACAATTATGAGGTCATTGAGTCATCCACTATCAAGATATCTGAAGGATGAGAAGATACAAAAGGAGTGGAGAAAAGGCAAAACTTCAGATCTACTTAATAACAATAAAAAATAACAGAGAACATCCCCAAATGTTGACTTTTATCCCTATTTTCCTATTCATTTGCATTTTTAATATAAATAATGTATATATATGTATATATATATTGAGATCATACTTGTGAAAAATGTTAAAAGGTGACTGGCAGTTTTTCACTACAATTGTATTCATATCTTTACTATGACACATTTGACTGAGATATAAAGTATACCAGTTCAAACTCAGTTTATTATTTTATTATAAAAGTTATTTATTTATATAAAACAAATCTAGAATAAAAGCTCTCCAACAAGTTATCTATCATAAATTTATTTTAGCTTTGAATGAGATTTCTTGAAAAATATAATAATAGAGACAATCTTATCAAATGATGACCCTATTTGGCTCAAATGTCTGTTCCTTGGGTCAGTGGGTGCTTGATTATTTTCTTTGATTCCCTAGCACTAATTAAAGTCCCTGGACCTAAGTAATAGTTTAAATAGTAAGTAATAGCTTACATGCTTGCAGGTTGGTTGACTCTCTGGTCATTGCTATCAGGTAAGGTAAAAATCAGGAAGGCAATATGCTTGCCAAAGGTATTCGTTACTGACCCAGGACAGAATTCAAGTCCAAGAGTGAACTTCTAACTTCTCTAGCTTTTCTTGTTTCTGGATGGCTTTGTGTTAAGTGTATCAATCTCCAGAATATTTCAGAGTCTCCAGATGAGGTCTGTAGGCACAAGAAAGAGTTGGACTAACCATTCACAAAGGAATAAATATATGGATTTAGACAAATATTTATTACATGCATACAATATGGAAAGCACTGTACAAATCACATGAAATATAAATAGAAAAACAAGACAGTCTTTGCTTTCTTAACAAGATCACATTTTCATGAAGGAATCAACACAGAAAAAAACAAATTTAATGAGGAACATGGTACTCAGAATGTGATATGCAAGTGGATGGAGAACTTTTAACTCTCACATGCTTATATATATACATATATATGTATAACCAAAATTATATGTATGTATATATACATATATGTAAAAACATACACAAATATGTAGTATAGATTATAGGTGTATTTTTTGTTTTATGTAAATACATATTATATATTATATTTATATAGTTAAAATCTTATACTCCAAATATAGACTAAACATTTGGCCTTTCATTGAATAGGAGCAGAGAAGTAGGCTGTATTGCCATTGAGAAATTACAAAGTTCTTCTCATGTCCCCAGGATTTCCCTTAAAATAATGGCCATTCTTTTAATAACAATATTTTACCAGTGTTGTCATATAGCTCCAAGACATAGAGCTCTATGATTTCCAAGAGCTAAAAATGGAGAGCAAAATGCAATCTACAGGTACATGATAAGAGCAAGAAGTATACAGCAAATGAAGAAAAAACTTCAAAGAAAATTAGGATAGTACATAAAAATATTATGGATGAAAAATAAGATTGTCTGATTACATGTTGAAGATGAGGGATGGTCAGCCTATATGCTCTAGTGGTAGGTATCCTTGTGATATTGAGAGAAGGGAGTAGGATGGAGGAAGATAGAATATCTAGTATTTAAGTTATGACTGATGAACTTCTGGAAATACACAGCAAGAGTCTTATTAGATATACAGAAATTTGTGGGTGATGGTCTACCTTATTTCATGGATTATCTAGCTAATAAGATCAAAATGAATTTGTAAAGAGATGTTTAACATAGTATAGTATTTGCACTTCACAGATATAAGGTGTCCAGGAGAAAACAAATGTTCTTAGTAAGTATAGATCAATAATATCTCCCCTTTAGGAACTACTATTTCCCTTTCCCCTAATAGCCTTGCTCATTTCTGTGGAGAGCAGTCCCTTAAATTATAAATGACTCATTCATCATCACTCAATGAAAACAAAGACAAAAATATCTTCTTCTATGAAATTAGGTCAGGAGCTATTTTAAATGAGCAGAAGCTGGGGAGGAAAAGTTCAATCTCAGGAAACTCTTGCTAAAAATTAAAGTTTTCATAAGCAAAATGGGTTGCCTTATGAGATAGTAGGTTCCTTCTCACTGAAAGTCATTATTCAAGAGGTTGCATGACCATTTGTTAGGTACATTGTAGTGGAAATTATTTTTCAGTTGTCAGTAGAGCTAAATTCCCTTTCAAACTGGAAATTCTGTAATTTAGTTATTTTGGCCAGTTATTACATACCATTATACTACCTGGTAATAAGAATCAAGACAAATTTACAACAAAACTCACCCCAATACTGCCATCCCTCTTCTATATATGCTGTTGAAAAAAATAAATTTATAAAAAAGAAGTATTGGTCACAGTATAGTATTTGTCTTTCAAAGATCACAGAAAGTCCAACAGAAGATTCTGATACCCCAAGCATCGATCATTGATGTCCTTCCTTTGCAGACAATTGATTCTTTTTCTTCTAGTTGTCTCATGAATATATATGGAAAACTCATTCCCCATTTCCAAAACAAAACAAAGAAAAAAAAATACTATCATAGAGAACCTGGCTCCAGAGTAAAGATATTTTTTCAGTCTGTGATAGATAGTCAGTATGACCATAGTCCTTCAGGAGTAAAACCCTGCCTAGGGTCATTATTTCATAGCACCAGTGCTGCAAAGCTCTAAAAATGTTTTTCCAAGGCACTCAATACTGTAGTACCAACTGAACTTTGCTGAAGCAGGCCACCATGTAACACCATTGCTGCAAAGCCCTGAAATACCACCACAGAGTCAGAGAATTAAGGAACAGAGGAAGAGGGACAGGAAATCACAAGCATAGGAAATTATGAAGCACTCCACTAAATTTTAGGGAAAGAACATATCAAACTGGAAGCAGTTCTCACCAGCCAAAAGTCAATTGTGTCAGAGACCTAGACTAGTGAACCCAATATGGGAGGAAGCAGAGATATTATGAGATCCAGCACCCAAGGAAATAGCATAAAAGAAGGACTCAGAAAAAAAAGAATGAGTGACAGGACAAAATAAAGGAGAAAAGACTAAAATTACAAAAAGATTTCAGGAATAAAGAATTCAAAATTCCTTGAACACAGATAAATAAATATGAAAAAATAGTAACAACACAAGGAAATATAACCTATAGATTTAATAAAGAAGTTCAGGGAACTATGAATAATTTTTTTTTTAAATGGAGAAAGTAAGAAACCAGTCAATTATGGTCAGATGCAGGGATTTCCAAATTCTTGAACAAGGAGGCAGTATCTTTATGGAACAGCAAAATGAAGAGTGTGATCATTATTGCATATGGCTGAGATCATATGGATATAAGTAAATCATAGAAAGAGAGTAAATTGAGGATATTAATGGCCAGAGTTTTTGAGGGAGATTTTATATAGAGAGATAAATGTGTGTGTGTGTGTGTGTGTGTGTGTGTGTGTGTACTTGTAAGAGGTCAAGCAGTGGAGAGGGAGAAAAATTGTAAAGCAAGGATTGAACTCTTTGTGGAAGAAGGGTAGATCTCTAGATTATAGCTGAGCATTTTAATTGGAAACCTTAAGGAAAAAGAAGAGATTATTACTAAGTAAAGAAAATAGGTGGCAAGCCTAGAAGCAGCAATGGAGAGAAGAGTGTTACAATTCTCTCCACCACAACCAGTGAACCTAGGGGAATAAAAGAAAATGCAGCTAGAACAAGAAGGATGGCCAGGAAGGATATGTCATGGAGGAAAGAAAGGAATAGGAAGAGAACTGTGTTTCTGTATACCTAGAAGATGGAAGAAGTTGAAGAGAAGATTTAAGATTTAGATAAAATTTTGTTGCCTACAGAAGGGCACAGTGGAAGACCTGGATAATGTTTATTTGAGACTCAGAGCTGAAATGGTTGGGTGGAATGGGAATAGAGAATCAGGTAGTAGAAAAGTGTTTTGATTGGTTTTTGTACTTCTTTCTTGAAGAAGACCAAAATGTCATTACTATATTAAAGTCAAGTTACAATGTATCTGATTGTAGCTGATCAGATCAAAATGAGCTTAGAATGCTCTGCCACAGATGAAACACAAGTAGTCCTCATGAACATTTGAAATGGACATTCTAACTTTGTGCAATTCTTCTAAACTAACTCAATTCTGCTTTGCTCATAGAGCATAACGCCTTCTCTGATTAGGGCACACCACGCTGGGCAGTTAGTTCTGTGCCAGTGACTCCCTTGTCATAGAATCAATTCTAATTAAGAATTAAGAATTCTAATTAAGAATTGATTCTATGACATGGGAGGTGGGTAATGGGCTTTGAAGAATGATTTACAAGAACTCATATGTAGGGTATGACCAGATGTGATTATGTTCATCATTGGGTGGAAGATATCATTCCTTTAATCAGAGGAAGTTGGATATCTGCCAGAAGACAAGACCAGCTTTAGATGGAAGACACAGAATTCAGATGGAAGGTCATGTTTTACTTCTCCTCTTTCTTTGAAAGACTGCAGATTAAACTGGAAAGAGCACAGCAAAAGATGCAAGACCCCACTGATCTTACGCTTCCTCTTTCCTCAGGGCACAGCAAGAAATAATAGGCATAAGGTCAGAAAGAAGATTGATCCTTTTCATATCTGTGGTACTCTATCTCTCAGGAGGACAGAAATAAGGTTGACCAGTGCAGCAGGAGGTAGAAATTATCTTGAACTTGTACAGAAAGAAGTTTCAAGCACTGGAGATGAGACAGCCTCAGCAGGAAGTGAACGTCTCCTATATAGAAGGAAATCAAATCACACAGTTACTGTTTGTCAAGAAGTAGCATTTGCACTCAGGCCTTCCTTATTTCAAGGCCAGCTCTCTATCTCATAGGATCAGGGAGGTCAAGCTGGAAGGATCCTTTGACAATAACTATTCCAACTCCCTCATTTTGCACAGATAGATAGTAAGGTCCAGAAAGGCAAGGTGATTCCACCTGCTCAATTATAAAGAGAATAATTAGCAGGAGAGGCTTTTAAGACTATGTTCTTGGAAACTGAGTGGAAACTGCCCATCATTTGGGGAGTGAATGACTAAATTATGCTATGTATATATAATGGAATATTACTATTATATAAAAAATTATGAGCATACTAATTTCAGAAAGCCTGGAAAGACTTACACGAACTAATATTGAATAAAGTGAGAAGAACCAAGAGAACATTGTACACAGTAATAAAATTATGAGATGATCAACTGTGATGGACTTGACTCTTTTCAACAATGAGGTGATTCAAGGCAATTCTATTAGACTTTTGATGAAAAGTGCTATACATGTCCAGAGAGAGAACTATGGAGACTCAATGTAGATCAAAACATGGTATAGGCACCTTTATTGGTGTTAGTGTTGGTGTTTGTTTGCTTGGGTTTTTTTTTTTCTTTCTCATGTTTTTTCATTTTTGTATCCGATTTTTCTTTCTTAGCTTGACAAATTGGGAAATATGTTTACAACTGCACATGTGTAACCTATGTTGCTTGCTTGCTATATATTGGGGAGGGGAAGAAGGGAAAGAGGGAGAAAACTTTGGAACACAAGGATTTGCAAAGGTAAATGTTGAAAATTATCTTTACATTCATTTCAAAAAATAAAATAAAAAAGATTAAATTCACTGAGTCCATATTGAGTATTTTTTCCACAATACCATTTTTTCTACATACTGTCAAGATTTCTATATACTGTGATTTGCAGCTTCAAGCTTCCTTTAAAGAGTAAAAGAAGCATTTTTAAATATTTGATTTCCTTTTTGATTATAGTTTAATGTGTTTATGACTATAAACAATCCAATGATACCTTTATCATTGATGGAAGTAAATTTTTCCCACTTTTTTCCAACATGTTTTCTCCCTTTGTTTTAGAATTGAAATAAACAACTCCTTTGAAACCGATGCTTTCCAACATGCTGAGAAAAAGAAGAGTCCCTTCCAATTTGAAATTTTTTATGAGAGCTTCAAACCTGGAAAATTCATGGGTCCTGATTAGAGTGGCTAGTACTATTTGTCATCTAACTTTCAGTTGTGAGTCATGTTCTGCTAGTGAAAGCATCATGTCAAAAGAAAGGGATTACTTAGATTCACATCCTCAGTGTTGGAAGGGTCCTCAGATGACTTCTGTTTCAGCTCAGATCCAAACAATAAAACACCTCTACAATGTCATCAATAAATGGTTTTCTGGTATTTCCTTGAAGTTGAATAAATATATTGCCTCACATCAGACAATCTATTCCACAGTGGGAGCTTCTAATTAAAAGAAAGTTTTCTTATGAAAGATGAAATAATGATTTGTAATTTAAACATTTTACTTTTAGTTATGCCTTTTTGGGGAAGCAATCAGGGTTAGGTGATTTGCCCATGGTCATGTAGCTGGTAAAGTATCTGAGGCAGAATTTGAACTCAGGTCCTGCTGACTCCAAATCTAGTACTCTATCCACTACACCACCTAACTGTCTCTTAGTTATGTTCTTTTGTGTTTAGAAGAATAAATGTAATCTTTCTGTTACTATACTGGTTGCCTAACTCTGAATTCTCTCCAGATTATCGATGTTCTTCCTACAATGGAGTTTCCATAATGAAATATGATAATACAGCTGAATTAGGGTAGGAGAAAGCAAAATGATCATCTCCAAAACTCTGCAAAAATATTTCTGTTAATGCAGTCCAAAATACTTTTGACTCATTCTCTACATGTAGTTTATTAAAACCCTAAAATCTTTCTCTAAATAAGATATTGCTTAGCCAAAACAACAATTTTTTAAATTTAAATATAAAATATTCATACTTGTCCCAATTATTTTCCTCTTATTTGGTTTGATTCATGCACTCTTGTTAATACTAATATATGTATTCTCCTAATTCTCTATGTTTGTCTTTTTTTGCAAACCCCACCACCACCCACTCCCCCCCACCCTACCCCCCTACACACACACATTGGATTTGAAGACAAAAAATCTGGATACTGAAAAAAAATCGTAATTCAAGGACTTGTGATATATATATATATATATGGTGCATTTCTGCTCAAGTAGATAATGTGTGTCAAGATAGATCTGTTCTTGGGGAAACAAAAATAGTTATCTCTCATGTCCTACCCCACCTCCAAACCAAGGAATAATGATTGCTTCCAGGGTTGGAAGCAGCAGGAAGAAGCAAACAATGAATATTTTTTACCCATGTAATCCATTAATGGAAGAGGGGATAAAACAGAGAAAAAAAGAAGTTGGTCAAGGGAAATGAGGGACCTAGAAGAGATATGGACAAAGAGAGTCAGTTCCCATTCTTCAGATAGGTTCCCAGAGTGCCCAAGGAAGATTCTATATGGATGTTCTGGGAAAAGGTTGTTTCTCTGTCTCTATGCCCAGATCTTGACAGCCCAAGAGAAATATTCAATAAACAAACTATCAACTTCAGAGTTTGAAAAAAGTCTTTACCTGTTCCAGTTGATCAGGAAGGGTGAGGGACTAAGGTGTGCAATGATCAAATGCATACATATCAAATATAAAACACTCAAATACACTCTGAACAGAATGTGTGTATTCTATTTGCATTTCCCAACTCTTTTTTGATCAATCTCTAACGCAAATCTTGGAATTTCAACCTTACATCTAAGGCAAAGGCATTTATATTTGATTCAGTAGGAAGTGAGGAACCAAAATATTTAATGTCTTCCCCAGAAAGCTTTATCCAAAGAAAGATTACAATTTCCAGAGGAGAAATTTTCCCTCTTATTTCAATAACAACTCTTTTCCAGCAAGTATCCTATTTGAAGCCCCTTCTATAATGGCAGAATCATAATCTAATTATCAATTAAAAACAAAGTCAGTAGGAGGACATATCTAAAGGACAGGATTCCCAAGAAACTTTTATTTAAATATTTTCAAAATTCCATTGCATTTAAGAAAATAATGTTTAAAATAAGTAAATAAAAGGAGAAAAGAAAAGAAACATTTCACAAAGACAAGTTTTAATGCATAATCATTTGCTGATAAAGAAAATGACAAATATACAAGCAAATGCACTTGAGCCAGGCAAACAGAAAGTACCAGGAGTTGCTGACAGCATAAAATCTGGGCACAGCAAAGATTAGTCAAGCTATCAATAAACATTAAGATTTTCTGTCATACAGTTTCCTCCTTCCTTTATTCCTCCCTCTTCAGTGAATGGTGCTGATGAGGTTTGAATCCCCTTAAATCCCAAATCCCGGTGGTGATGAGGTTAGTGGCAGCAGTTAGTTAAAGAGAGTTGTTAAAATCACCTTTAATCGGCAGCAGTTTTAAAGTGAAAGAATTCACTTATTCCCGAATTATTAATTGCAAAATAAAAGTTTATTGTTGGATAGAAACCAGTTTGCTGAGAGACTGACCTCTATAGTGGCAGAGTCCTATTGAGAAATGCAATTTGTATGCTGAGACTCAGCTGGCAGGGTCCTAGACCAGGGTTTCTTCTGCAAGGAGCTGAACCAAAGGAAGCCTGCTATAAGAGCATGGGGGGGGGGGGGGGGGGGGAAGCAGCGAGGCACTAGCAGGGGGGGAGGAAGACAGCCAGAGCTGATCAGACCATGATTTCTCAATTGAATGAGAATTTAGAATTTCAAAAAGATCTATGGGAATTGATTTGCCCTTGAATAGTATTGCTTCTCTCATCCTGGGAAGATGGGCCTTCTCTAGACTCTTTGGAGCCTTGGAGATCCTGTTCTCTCAGATCAAAAAAGGGGACAAAAAAAAGGAAATCTTAAAGGGAACATAGCTTCAGTAAAGGGAATAGTTTCTCTCCCACTTCTGTGTTACTTATCTATTATTATTTGTCACACAATACTGCTAATTGTGAAATCTTTTTTGGAAAGGGAAAGGGGTGAATGGAAAATCAAGACACAAGTTCTATTTAAAGCAAGACTAAAACCTTCTTGGGGGAGTCACTTTTCAACATGTGCCTCTCTGATACTAGTTTAGAATCAACAGACAATTTCTTTTAAACAGATTTTCAAAATATTTGATCTAGTTTTGTGTATGGACAAGATTATCTCCGAGTTCTCTAGGAACCCAAGCTAAAAAATGTGGCCTAGAGCTTTCATTCAAGAAGGAGCACTGCCTGTGACAAACATTCGATTTGGTCATCCTCAACCCAATCTATTTACAGCAGGAAAGGAGGAAAAGGAGACTATATAACTTGGAATTTTTTCTAGTCATGTGGGATTATTTAGAATTTAACTGTGAATTTCAACACTCACATTTGGAATATGAATATCCTGTTGAGTAATCCTTTAGCCCTACAAATGTAGGGATACACTTCCCTTGTGAAGCATCCCTCTGTCAGATTAAAGTGTATAGAAGAACTGAAAATAGACAAAACAAACTGAATCTGATCTGGCCTAATCTGGCCTCACTTACCCTTCCTACTATTGGTCTCTCCTGAGCTGGTCTTCCCTCATGTCTTCTATAATTCTTAGATTCCAACTAATTAGTAACCATGAGGATTCCCTACCTGGTGTTTTTGGTGCTCTTTATGATCTTCTTTGCTTAGCCGAGGTAAGGTGGAAACTAATAAAGTAGGATGTGGACATCAGTCTGAGCCCTGATCAGTTGTTCAGAATACCTGATTCTCATACTAGGGCTTGGACCTCCCTAAGTAAAAGAAAGATTAAGAAAAAAGCTGCCTGCCCTTAGGCTAAGGATCTCATTTGGGGAGCAATTTTTAGGTGAACAAATGCCCCATTTATGGCCATGAAATAAAGAGATATTGTGGCTTTGAGAGATTGTTACATATTTAAAATAATCCTTAAATAACATGAGAAACCATACAGGGAAACAGAACAAACATCTCCAACGTGCTTTTAGAATCACATCAAGATTTAATAAGGAAATTGAGGTCCCAGAAGGTTCAGGGTAGTATTCTAGCCAAAATCCCACAAATAGTGTCAGGTATAAGAGATTTGAACCTGGCTGAAGAAGAAGGTATTCTGAAAAACTTTTCTTTTATACTTTGTTTTGGCTGGAGAGGTAGGCAGGGGATATTTGCCAATGTACCTGTCCAGAGAAAACTCTGATGTTAAATTTATTGGCTTTGGAATCGGAAGGCTAGGGTTTTAATGGCAGACTGCTACTTATTAGCTCTCTCTACAAATAGGTCACACTAACTAGCTGAGTGACAACAGGCAAGCCAATGAGCCTTCTAGGTTTCAGTTTCTTATTGCTCTGCCAATTACTAAGGCTATTGTGAAGATCAAAGAGAGAGAGCAGGAAATAGAGAAGATAGCTGTAATTGCCTGCTAAACATTCTCACAAAAATTCAGTTGGGGCTCCAAAAAGTGGTTGTGACTCATTCAGGGGCAGTTAGGGGCACACACAAAAAAGAGAATGGGATCCTCTTTGACCTAGCTTTTATCAATCTTCCTGATCCTTTCAGGATTCTGGAGAGGGAATGACATAAGGATTAGCTACTGTACTGCTACAACCAACATTATCTGAGATGACCCAAAGGTCAGATGGACTCCCTGGATTACAAAGTATGCTTAATAATGGCTGTAATTATCTACTTACAGTTTCAAGAAATTAGCTATTATAATCCTACATAAATTAATCAATCTCTTTAACAACAGGTTCGATAATATTGTCAGGAAACAGTGTCAATTTCTGTAGACTATAGTTTTCAAACTCTTTTTTTCTTCCTTTTTTTTTGGGGGGGGGGCTGCAGAATCGCATACATATTCCTTTCTCTACTCATCTAGTCCTTATTCCAAATCAATCCTAGTAATCCTTTCAGTACCATGGAATATTGTTCATATAGGTCAAATGGTTTCAGCTAAAAAGGGGGACCTAATTTCTTTCTTAGTCTAAATGGACTAATCTTAAATATCAATTCCCTATTAGCTATTTTGAAAAAATTGTCCTATTTACAAGAATTTCATTTAAATAATTATCAACTCAATTTTTAAAGTCTTGGAGGCCTCAAGAATATTTCCACCGACTGGAAGACCATTTAGCCTGACAAATATAATGTTCATTATTGTAATGTTCTTGGTTGGTTTTCTGGAGGTCTTGGAGCAGCCTTCTTTTCAGTTTAGTAATCACCAGGAGAATAGCCAGGTGTTAAAGTCCAAAAGTTTTTATTGTCTCCTTGCCTGGGGCTGCATAGCTTTCTGGAGAGCCTTTCAGACTGGCCTTGGTCTCAGTGGGGGAAGTGCAGGAGGCGAGACCAGCCACCACGAATCTGATGAAGATGGAATGAATCTGTCTTTTAAGCTCCGAGAGCTTGAGCTCCCACCTCTAGTCTGCTGTCTTCTCTGGCTCTGACTCTGGCTGAGTTTGTCCAAGCATATATGCTCTTTCATAATTACGTTATGATCGGTATGAATCTTGTAGAATTATATTAAATACTAAATACATGTACTGAACTAGAGAACTATTAATCACCATGCTAAACTAGATAACCATTGTCTCATCAATTCCACTGAGTTAACACCTTGTAAGAATCCTTCTTTCAGAGTTCTGACTCTCACTGATCCAATTTTACTCATAGCCTGCTTTTCTTACCCTTGTTTGAAAAAATTGCTAAATTCCATTTAGTCTATAGATCACATTACCAAAAACCTTTTAAAATAGAATTAGAGGGCAGAGAGAATCTAGGAGGGGTCCATAGGACAGGTATACTAGTATAAAGTGTAGAACTGAACATGGAGTCAGGATATCTGAGCTTCCTTCCTCTAGTATTTTCAGGAAGTTGAACTTGGGAAATTACTTAAGAACTCTGAGCTTCAGCTTTATTATCCGTAAAATGGAGATAATAATGCTAGCAAATTATAATGTTCAAAATGTATAAAAATTTCAAAGTAGAAGAGTTTTGTTTGTATAAGTTAATGGATTTGGCAATGGCCTTAAATCTAATATAGATGAAATACTGAGTCCCAGAAAGGAAATGTGACATATAGCATGGAATTTTGACATCATCTAAATTGTTGATCTGCAACATTTCCAATATATCGCCCAGACACATGCAACAGAGATATTCCTGAAGTTCAAGTCTGACAATGGTCTTCATTTTCCTACTCAATACCTACATTGGTTCCCCATTATCTCCAGAATAAAAAATAAATTCTTCTTTTTTGGCACAGAAAGTCTTGCATAAACAAACTCCAACTTACTTTTTTCACCTTAATTACTGATTATTCACCTTCGTGCATCATGTAGTCTAGCCAACTTGACTCTCTTGCTGTTCTTCACACATACATTTGTATTGCCCATCTCTGGACCTTTGCACAGTCTGTACAACTTGCCTAAAATATTTTTTCATTGCTTCTGCCTCTTGAAACTTCACTTTAAAAAAAAAAAACTTAAGATCAAATGTTACTTCCTTAACAAGCCTTTTGCTCACCTCCCCTAAATATTAGTTCCTTCTCCTAAAAACCAATTTGTATTTATTTTTTAAATACTTATTCATATGCTTATAACATATGTTGTTTTCCCCAATAAAATATAATTTTTATGATGACAGGCAATATTGCACTTTTTTTTCCTTTGCATTTCCATAGGTTAGCACAATGTCTGGGACACATGGAAGTGTTTAATAAATATTTGTCGAAATGTTTGTGGCAGCCCTGTTTGTAGTGGCTAGAAGCTGGAAACTGAGTGGATGCCCATCAATTGGAGAATGGTTGGGTAAATTGTGGTATATGAATGTTATGGAATATTATTGTTCTGTAAGAAATTACCAGCAAGATGAATACAGACAAGCTTGGAGAGAATTACATGAACTGATGCTAAGTGAAATGAGCAGAACCAAGAGATCATTATATACGTCAACAACGATACTGTATGAAGATGTAATCTGATGGAAGTGGATTTCTTTGACAAAGAGACCTAATTCAGTTTCAATTGATCAATGATGGACAGAAGCAGCTACATCCAAAGAAAAAACACTGGCAAATGAATGTAAACTGTTTGCATTTTTGTTTTTCTTCCTGGGTTATTTCTACCTTCTGAATCCAATTCTCCCTGTGCAACAAGAAAACTGTTTGGATCTGCACACATACATTGTAGCTAGGATATACTAGGATATATTCAACATATATAGGACTGCTTGCCATCTAGGGGAGGGGGTGGAGGGTGGGAGGGAAAAATCGGAACAGAAGTGAGTGAAAGGGATAATGTTGTAAAAAAAATTACCCTGGCATGGATTCTGTCAATAAAAAGTTACTATAATAAAAAAATAAATAAAAATTTGTCAAATTATTGAACTAATCCAGACAGTTGTAGATCTTGACATCCTTGGCAACCTATTGAAACTTATGTATTCCTACATCAAAATGATGTTTTTAAATGCATAAAATAAAGTACATGGGTTATAATATAAACTAATTAGTGAAATGTAGTTATCAACATATTTGCTGAAATAAATTTATGGACTCAGGTTAAGAACTTCTGAGTTAGCACAAGCTCCTGATTTAACAGATAAGGAAATGAAGGCCCCCAAAAGTTAGGGATTTCCCTGAGGAACAGAAGACTCTGAGGATGAGGTAGTAAGCAATGGAAACAAGATTTGAATCTAGGTACTATGATGACAGATCTCAAAATTCTTAACAGGAAACTATCTCTAGTTAGTAGTCCAAGAAGCAAGAGATCAGGTTCAAATCCATGTCTTCTAGATAAAAATTTCAGGGATATTGATTCAAATCGCTCTCACCTTTTTAACTACTAATGGGGCAAAATCAGTTCCACTAAGGGATTAGATCTCTGCTGTGATCTTTGCTTAAATTAGGAGCAGTAGAAGAAACACCGCCTCTGAAGTGATAGACTCCTTCACTGAGAACCTCTCCAGCATTCTAGTTTAAAAGAATACTTATGGATGAGTGCAATACATAACAGAATTAAAAGAAGCAATAATTATATACCTTTAGACATTAAAGAAAGGAGATTTTTAAAGGGAATGGTTATGAGGAAGGCATGGAAACACTTTCCAATGCTCTTTAAATTATATCATGTATAAGACAGTTGTCAGTATCACCCTCAACTACTTTTTCCCTGAAAAGGATAACCCATAGCTTTCCTTGTTTCACCTGTTTCCATAGTTTATCAAAGTTTTCCTGCTTAAACTTGGGATTTCACAACCAGGAAAAGTTTAACATGATATCAAAGACAAAAATTCTATTGTATACTCTATTTAGATAATTGGTTAAAATGCTAAATAAAAGCTTTCCCAAAAGACAATTGGGAGACTCCAAGGTTGATCTTTCTTCATCCAGATGTGTTCTTCATTATTTCATGTTTCTAAGCCACAAGCCATTCCCAAGAGATTTATGAGCTTTGAGGCAAACCACAGTGTGCAGGTTTTGCCTGTTACCCAATACTGGTTATATTCAGGTGAAACAAGGTAATAATTTGAAGGAGATAAAGAGTCACAAAAGGGTAGGCTGAGGAACTCTATAAAAGTGAGAAACATTGTGATTTGTTTTTTCCCTTTACCAATAGTCAGTTTATATCCTTCAATGATCCTCAAACCCCTATGCGACGCCTTTATCTTATTGTCTGGATGATTTAAAATAAGTTTGGATGAGTGCCTCTATTCCCTTTTTGTGGACTAAAAACTCGGTGAGGGATAATTACCCCAATGTAATACACCTTGATATGTCATTGAAAACTAGTTCTCTATCCAAGTCAGAACAAATCTGAGAATGATTCAAAAAAAATTTTTATTTTATTCTTTGCTTATTCTAGAGCTTTTCCTTGTCTCTCCCCACACCCAACCACCAACTGAGCATACATCCCCAAAGATTCATCTAGCACTTTTGCCCAAGGGTTATCTCTACATGATTCTTAGGATTATATATTTAGAACTGGATGGGACATTAAAGGTCATCTGATCTAAGTAGCACAGTGGATAGAGCACTATCTAGGGAGTCAAGAAAACCTAAGTTCAAATCTGTCCTCAAACATTTTCTAGCTATGTGAACCTAAGCATACCATCAATTTTGATTTCCATCTCTATAAAATGAAAATCATGATAGTACTTAACACTCAAGGTTATTGTGCAGATCAAATAAGATAATATTTGTAAAAAAAAAAAACTTTATAAAACTTAAATAGCAATATAAATACTAGCTGTTATTATTTTGAATCCAAACTACTTAACTTATAGATGAGGAAACAAACACAAGGCAGTGACTTTTTATGCAGGGAATCTACTGCTTCCTGATACTGTGCTCATAGCCAGTCTCCTCCAGTTAGAAGACCTCAGTGCCTTATACCTTTCAGATTTTGTTAGGCTCAGTGTCTCCCTTATGGGGAGGCTGCAAGGGACCAAACAAAGCATCTTCCATCTGCCCCAAAGCAACCACCTCCATCAGCACGAAGCTGATACGAGCCCAGTCTCTCAAGTGGGATGTGAAGAACCCCCAGTACAAAGAAGAGTCACCCTCTCTTCACCACCATGCCTCTTGTCTTATGCTACACCTTTGAGGCAGAGGAATGCCACCTTCCACTCAATAATGAATATCCTCTCACCTAATCATACCCTTGACTCTGAACTCCTATGGAACATCACCCAAATCCCACTCTACATCTTCTATCAATTGATTCCTTATTCATAATCACCTTTATACTTCCACTCCAAAGTTTGAGCCTAACTTCACTCAGCCTTTCCACTATGCCCTCTACAATACACATTCCCTAGATAAATGATGAAGTCGGAAGTTTTGCATATTGCAAAACACTAGAAAAAAATGAGGAGAGGGTAGAGGCATCTAATTCATTGTCTGACATATGTAGACACTGAATAAATGCTTATTGGTTGACCAGCTGATCTTTGATATGCCCAAAACATATGAATATATAAATGCATAAAATCATGTGTGAATATTTACATACATATGCATGATTATATACATATGTATTATATGGTATACCATTGTGTTTGTGTGTACATGTGTATATATACATATATGCCTTGAGAATATACATACACATGTATACATATATGGATGTGTATACATATATATATTGGGGATTATGTGTGTGTGTGTATATACACAATCCCCAATAATATGAAAGGTCCTCAAGGTAAAAAGCATCTATTTGCTTTTGTATTCCCAGCACCTAAAACAATGTCAAGCACTTTAGTAATGTATTTTGGGGGCAGCTTGGTAGTTCAATGGATAAAATATCCAGCCTAGGATTAGAAGGAACAGAGTTCAAATGTAGCCTCAGACACTTACTAGCTATGTGATCCTGGGCAAATCACTTAACCTTGTTTGCCTTGGTTTCCTCATCTCTAAAATGAGCCAGAGAAGGAAATGGTAAATTACTCCAGTATATTTGCCAAAGCAAAACAAAACAAGTGTAGTCATAGAGAATCAGATGTTACTCCACAACTTTGCTTTTTACAATAATAATTTTTATATAAGGCTTTAAGTTTGGGACAGTTTTATTCACATATTTTCGCATTTGATCCTCTTCATAATCCTGTGAAGTAGTTATTATTATTATCACCACTTTACAAATTAGTTCAGTGACTCCTATGGAAGGTTTCAGATGCTAGATCAAGACACATACCAGAAAAAGAGAAATGGAATAGATAAATAAGAAATCATTGGAGCGTTTGGAAATCAGATCATAAAAGTTACCAAAATTAACAAATAGACATTTGAAAATAGGAGATTTGGGGGGAGGAGGGGAAGAGAAGGAAAAAATACATTTCTTCCTTTTTTTTCAGGAGAAGAGGAAATTGGAAAGGGATAGTCATGCACAGTCAGTCTTAGCTGAAGTGCTGACAACTTTTTCTAGACAGGGTTTTTTTTCTCCCTCTTTTTTCTTTTTTAATAATTGTCATAAAGACTGGCTTTCTAAAAAAGAGGACTAGGGGAAAATATTTTGTTAGTAAAGGAGATATATAAATAAGAGATATAAATAAAGCATTAAAAGTATAAAATGGAGAGATTTACCAATACAAAGAGATTGAGACAAAAATAGAAACTGAACCAGAAGAGAAAAATAGGAGAAACAAGGGGAAAAAATAAGATGGTGAGATAGTACAATAACCTATAAATACATACAAGAAGAAACTGGAATAAAGAGAGAGAGAGAAACACAGAAATATCTGTGTATATAAACGAGAGAGAGACACAGAGAGAAGAATCAAAACGGAGTAATAAAGGACAAAGATATAAACAGCTAAAGAAAGAATGAGGAATTGTGATTGAAAGTGACTATGAACATGAATGTGAAAAAAAATTTCTATTAGGACTTATGTCTGTAAGACAAATGAAGTATGTGAGAAGGAAAGTTAAATAGATGATAGAGAAAGAAATAAAGGGAGAGAGAGACAGAGAGACAGAGACAGAGACAGAGAGAGACAGAGAGAGAGAGAGAGAGAAATCTTTTTAGAAGACACTTATGCTTTCAATGATCTAGGGAAATCCTAGTGAGTAAACTTCCTCTACACGGATAGGTTAATCCCCACCTCTGGATATGAGGAGCTTAGAGTTGCCTGTGTCTCTGAAAGATCAAGTGACTTGATTGGGGTTACCCAACCAGTTTGTGTGAGAGGTAGAACTTGAATCCAGAGCTTTCCAACTCTGAGACCAACTTCCTATCCACTACACCACAACTGGAACTAAATTTCAGAATTTAATATGAAGGCCAGAATAAAGAAAATATTATGAGATACATAATTTTTTAAACCAATCAGTGACCTACCGTTCTGTGCCAATTCCAGAAAGATATGTCAGCCTGATCAGAGGAGCTGTCACAAGCAGAATTCTCAGGCCTCTATTTCTGGGCACCATTAACTGACATACGACAGCTGGGTGTTAATACTTCCAGAAGGTGGAGTCTTGGCAAAGAAAACTGTAGGTATAAAACATCTAGATATCTAACAGATATAATATCTCTAAAGATTGTCCTTCTGAGCCAGGAAGGTTCAGTAAGCTAAGATTGGAGTTCCAATATTCATGTTACAGAGGCTGATCAAACAAGGAAAAAGAAGATGGGAGAATAATGCATGCATTCTGTTCATAATGTATTTTGTTCTCTCTTTGATGTGTCTAGATCTGGTTACCATGTACTTTATCCCCATCTGTGTGGCTAGGACAAGTAAAGCCTCACTTATTCCTCCCAGATGTTTTGGCTGTTTATATATTTTACTGAGGCCATCAAGAGTTGGGCAAAGAGACATAGAAATACAACCCTTTCCAGGAATTCTATTGGGGATCTCCTTAAGGTACCCTGCAACCCTGTCTCAAGGACAGCAGATGGTTCCCTTTGGCCATATCTCCCCGTCTCTCCTGTCTATTCATTTTCGTCCCTTTTACTTCAGTAATCAACTCTTTAGTAAAAAAAAAAATCCTCATTATTTTAATTTGTCTATTTGGGATTAAAGTTCAGGTTATATAGGAGTTATATACTCCTTCTGTTTTATATACCTTTTCTTTTACAGATTTGGAAAATTGGATTTCCTGACCCCACTTATCACATTGTGTGATAAACAGGTGAACAAATTACCTGAGTTCCAGCATAGCTGAATACCAGGCAAGGCATATAAAAGGTGATCCTCAAATATTGGCAGAATTGAATGTTCAGACTTGATAAAGAATATCTTTTGTATTGTGATTTAGAAAGAATTCAGAGAAAGAAAGACATACTCTTTCCCTCAGTGTTAGAATGCTACAGCTCAAAGGAATACATTGTTTCATTTCCAATAGAAAAAAAGAAAGCACTTTGGAACAAAGTGAAAGAGAATTTACTTCCATCAATAATAAAGCCAGAATTGGGCTGTCAGTGTTTATAAGTTACTGAACAAGACAGAACAAAAGAAGCCGAATCTTTAGAAATGAATATTTTACTTGCAGTTCAACAGAGCAAAGAGACAAAGTGGTGCCAGAGGCAGGAGGGGAAGTAGTAAATATGGAGTGAGGGAAATTAGACTCAAAGACCTCCTTTGAGAACTATTTCTGTGTAGCCTTAGACAGGTGAGCTCATCTTGCCTCTCTGGCCCTCAACTTTTTTTTCTTTGAAGATTTTTATTTAAATTAGAAATGATTTATCATATTTCCCCTCATATCTCACCTTCCTCTCATGCTTTCACTTTTCTTTTTGTTATTATTATAACTTTTTATTGACAAAACATATGCATGGGTAATTTTTCAACACTGACCCTTGCAAACACTTCTGTTCCAACTTTTCCCCTTCTTCCCTCCAGTCCCTTCCCTAGATGGCAGGTAGTTCCATACATGGTAAACATGTTAAAGTATATGTTAAATATAATATATGTATACATATTTATACAGTCATCTTGTTGCACAAGAAAAATTGGATTTAGAAAGAAGATAAAAATAACCTGGGAAGAAAAGCAAAAATGCAAGCAAAGAACAACAAAAAGAGTGCAAATGATATGTTGTGGTCCACAGTCATTTCCCAGTGTTCTTACACTGGGTGTAGCTGATTCTGTTCATCACTGATCAATTGGAACTGATTTGGATCCCCTCATTGCTGAAGATAACGACTTCCATCAGAATTGATCCTCATATTGTTGTTGAAGTGTATAATGATCTCCTAATTCTGCTCATTTCACTTAGCATCAGTTCATGTAAGTCTCTCCAAGCCTCTCTGCATTCAACCTGCTGGTCATTTCTTAAAGAACAATAATATTCCATAACATTCATAAACCATAATTTACTCAGCCATTCTCCAATTGATGGGCATCTATTCAATTTCCAGTTTCTAGTCACTACAAAAAGAACTGCCACAAATATTTTTGCACATACAGGTCTCTTTCCCTTCTTTAATATCTCTTTGGAATATAAGTCCAATAGAAACACTGCCAGATCAAAGGGTATGCAGTTTGATAACTTTTTGAGCATAGTTCCACATTACTCTCCAGAATGGTTGGATCCATTCACAATTCCACCAACAATGTATCAGTGCCCCAGTTTTCCCACATCCCCTCCAACATTCATCATTATCTTTTCCTGTCATCTTAGCCAATCTGACAGGTATGTAGTGGTATCTCAGAGTTCCCTTAATTTGCATTTCTCTGATCAATAATGATTTGGAACACCTTTTCATATAAGTAAAAATAATTTCAATTTCTTCATCTGAAAATTGTCTGTTCATATCCTTTGACCATTTATCAATGGGAGAATGAGCCCTCAACTTTTATCTTTCTAAAATGTATGAGACTCTGTTTACTCATCAAAAGGCAATAGGACTCAAAACCAAATTTTTATTTACAATAATTTATTATTGGGTCAATATAGTTGTCTAGAGAAATGCATGATCAGGATTTAACTAACAAAATATCGTGAGCCATAGCTGATCCCATATCTGTACACTTAACAACTTTGTACATACAAACTCATAAAACCTTTGAAGAAATAATGACTTTTGAAGACTCAAAATTCATTCAGATATAAGATCATAGTCATTCTCTTCTTATTCTTATTTTTTTACTTATTTTTCTTCCTTTCTGTCCAGTTTTCTTCCTTTATTGTCACTGCCATTCTTCTCTTTTTGTTTGTATTTTAGTTTAGAATTTTAAGTTTCTATTATTATATGTATATATATATTATTGTTTTTGTTGTTAGTGTTATTATACCATTGCTGGAATATAAAGATAAATAGAAAATAAATGCCTATCTTCTAGGAACTCATATTCTACAGAGACAACTATCTACATCTATATAGTAGAAGATATATATATATATAGTAATGTCATATCATCTCAGAGAAAGGCCTGAACAAAGATTTTGGAGGTGAGGGGGAAAAGGGCAAACTGGGAAAGGTATCTTACAGAAAATAGGATTTGAAATCTGTCTTCATAATGCAACACTTGACTTTCTTATCATTGCAAGTCCTTTTACTGGTTCTGCAAGTTCTATAGGATACGTAGAAACAGACACTATCCTCATTGTAACTTTTAGAAGTGTCAGATCCCTGGCCAAACCTTGTGGAAATAAGAAAAAGAATAGTTTAGAAATTTACTTCATAGTTATATAGAAGAAATAATGTTAGGTTATATTCAAAATCGTATTTAAGAGGTTTTAGCTCTATACATAATTTTCATTAATTTAATTTTCTTATAAGTAATCTTTCAATAAATGAGATCACATGTTATCCCAGATAGAACCTAGAAATTGGAAACTAGGTTCCAATTCTAGCATCCCTGTTTTTTAGCCATGTGACCTTGTTTAAATCATCATGTTTCTTTGAACCTTAATTTAATTATCTACGGAATGGAAATCATTGTACTTTAACATACCATATCATCTTATCTTGCTTTGGGAATCACGTTAGGATATGAACTGGATTTGTGATTTCATTAGTATGTCCAAGAATTATTATGTCTCTCTGCTACTCAGTAACTTCTTTAGTTCCCTATTACTTCTCAGATGAAATACATTCTTCTCTTTGACATTTAAATCCACTCAGAACCTCCCCCAAAGTGTATTTTCCATCTAATTACACAGTTCTTACCTTCATTCACTCTGCAAGTCAGTAAAACTAGATTCTCTTTATTTCATAGGACTCTATTTATAATCTCTGTGTCTTTGAACTGATTATCCCCATGGCTGAAATGGACTCCTCCTTCTTAGAATTCTTTTCTCTTAGAGTTGGAATTCTTAGAATCCCTAACTTCCATCACGAATTAGCTCATATGATGTCTTCTCCATGAAGCCTATCCTAATCCTTTAAACTTCGAATTTCATTCACAACTCCCATTATTGTGGATCATTTTTTTTAAATTTTCTATATATTTGTATATAGACATGATGCCATTCCCAAAAGAATGTAAGATCTTCAAAGTCGATACTATTTCACAATTGACTGTATTCCCAGTTCCTGGAAAGAAGTATTTTTAAAATATTTTGTGACTGATGTCTAAAACACTGTACCTGGTGCTAGGAACATATGGATGAAAAGACTCAGGCCTCCTTTTCCTTAAAATAATCAGTAGCATCTATTTAAAACCAGCAGTAAGCATCATATGTAATGGGGACAAACTGCAACCATTCCCAATAAGGTCAGGAGTGAAACAAGGTTGACCACTATCATCATTAGTATTTAATATTGTATTAGAAATGCTAGCTTTGGCAATAAAAGTTGAGAAAGAGATTAAAGGAATAAGAATAGACAATAAGGAAACCAAATTATCACTCTTTGCTGATGATATGATGGTATACTTAGAGAACCCCAGAGATTCTACTAAAAAGTTATTAGAAATAATCCACAACTTTAGCAAAGTTGCTGGTTATAAAATAAACACACATAAGTCATCAGCATTCTTTTTTTTCAGAGTTTCTCCAATGTTTTTTTTTTTTATTTAATAGCCTTTTATTTTCAGGTTATATGTATGGGTAACTTTACAGCATTAACAATTGCCAAACTTCTTGTTCCAATTTTTCACCTCTTACCCCCCAACCCCTCCCCCAGATGGCAGGATGACCAGTAGATGTTAAATATATTAAAATATAAATTAGATACACAATAAGTATACATGACCAAACCGTTATTTTGCTGTACAAAAAGAATCAGACTCTGAAATATTGTACAATTAGCTTGTGAAGGGAATCAAAAATGCAGATGGGCATAAATATAGGGATTGGGAATTCAATGTAATGATTTTTAGTCATCTCCCAGAGTTCTTTCTCTGGGCGTAGCAGTCATCAGCATTCTTATATATTACTAATAAAATCCAACAGTCAGAGTTACAAAGAGAAATTCCATTTAAAGTAACTACTGATTATATAAAATATTTAGGAATCTGTCAAGGGAAAATCAGAAATTTTATGAGCAAAACTACAAAACACTTTCCACACAAATTAAGTCTGATCTAACCAACTGGAAAAATATTAAATGCTCTTGGATTGGGCAAGCAAATATAATAAAGATGACAATACTACCTAAACTAATCTATTTATTTAGTGCTATACCAATCAGACTCCCCAAAAACTATTTTGATGGCCTGGAAAAAATAACAACAAAGTTCATATGGAAAAACAAAAGGTCAAGAATTTCAAGGGAATTAATGAAAAAAAAAATCAAATGAAGGTGGCCTAGCTGTACCAGATCTAAAATTATAAAGCACAGTTACTAAAACCATCTGGTATTGGCTAAGAAATAGACTAGTTGATCAATGGAATAGGTTAGGTTCAAAGGACAAAACAGCCAATAACTTTAATTATCTAGTGTTCAACAAATCCAAAGACCCCAGTTTTGGGATAAGAATGCATTATTTGACAAAAATTGCTAGGAAAATTTGAAATTAGTATGGCAGAAACTAGGCATTGACCCAATTAACACCTAAACAAGATAAGGTCAAAAATGGGTTCATGATCTAGGCAAAAAAATAGATTATAAATAAATTGGAAGTCATAAGATATTTACCTCTCAGACCTGTGGAAAGGAAGAATTTATGACAAAAAGAAAAATAGAATCACTTTACTACAAAATAGAAAATTTTGTTATATCAAATTGAAAAGTTTTTTGTACAAACAAAATTAATACGGCAACATTAGAAGGAAACCATAAATTGGAAAACATTTTACAGTCAAAGGTTCTGATAAAGGCCTCATTTCCAAAATATATAGAAATTGACTCTAATTTATAAGAAATCAAGCCATTCTCAATTGATAAATGGTCAAAGAATATGAACAGACAATTCTCAGACAAAAAATTAAACTATTTCTACCATTAAAATATGTTCAAAATCATTATTAATCAGAAATCAAATTAAGACAACTCTGAGATACCACACACCTTCAGATTTAGAAACAGGGAAAAGAAATCGGAATTTTGGAGGGATCTGGGAAAACAAGGAATTGATACATTGTTGGTGGAATTTGAACACATCCAGCCATTCTGGAAAATTTGGAACTTGCCCAAAATGTTTCAAACTGTTGCATACCCTTTGATCCACAGTTTTCTACTAGACTTATACCCCAAAGAATACTAAAAGAAGGGAAAGGGACTTTATTGCCAAAATTTTGTACAGCCCCCTTTTATATGGCAAAAGCTGGAAAATGAATGGATGCCCATCAACTGGAAATAGTTGAGTAAATTGTGGTTTATGAATGTTATGAAATTATTGTTCTGCAAAAAGCCAACAGGATGAATACAGAGAGGAGTGGTGAGACTTACAAAACTGATGCTGAGTGAAGTAGGCAGAACCAGGGATCATTTTACCTCCAACATCTGTATGAGGATGTATTCTGATGGACGTGGATTTTTTTGACAAAGAGAAGATCTAATTCAGTTTCAGTTGATCAAGGATGAACAGAAGCAGCCACACCCAAAGAAAGAACACTAGGAAATGAATGTAAACTGCTTGCATTTTTGTTTTTCCTCCTGGGTTATTTATACCTTCTAAATACAATTCTCCCTGAGCAACAAGAGAACTGTTCGGTTCTGCACACATGTATTGTATCTAAGATATACTGTAACCTCTTTAATATGTATAGGACTGCTTGCCATCTGGGAGAGGGGGTAGAGGGAGGGAGGGGAAAAATCGGAACAGAAGCGAGTGCAAGGGATAATGTTGTAAAAAATTAACCTGGCATGGGTTCTGGCAATAAAAAGTTATTTTAAAAAAAAAGACAATTAAGGTCATATAAAAAAAGTGATTCCTAATCAAGGAAGCTTTGTGTGAAGTGCCCTCTGAGCTCCTTTCCAAATCAAAAAGTATATGTTTTTATTGTGTTATATGGGGTTGTTCTAGGTGAAATTTGGTAAAGAAATTTAAGATGGCTGGTGGAGCCAAGATGGCAGAAATTAGACAGATCTTTATCTGAGCATCCCTCAGATCAACACCAGATTAAGCCTCTGAACTGGTTTTGGAGTCACAGAAACCACAAAATTTGGAGTGTAATAAATTTTCAGCAGAATATGGTTTGGCAGGGACACTAATTCATTGTTGGTGGAATTGTGAATACATCTAACCATTCTGGAGAGCAATTTGGAACTATGCTCAAAAAGTTATCAAACTGTGCATACCCTTTGATCCAGCAGTGTTACTACTGGGCTTATATCCCAAAGAAATCACAAAGAAGGGAAAGGGACATGCATGTGCATGAATGTTTGTGGCAGCCCTCTTTGTAGTGTCCAGAAACTGGAAACTGAGTAGATGCCCATCAATTGGAGAATGGCTGAATAAATTGTGGTATATGAACGTTATGGAATATTATTGTTCAGTAAGAAATGACCAACAGGATGATTTCAGAAAGGCCTGGAGAGACTTACACTAACTGATGCTGAGTAAAACAAGCAGGTCCAGGAGATCATTATATACTTCAATAACAATACTACATGATGATCAATTCTGATGAACCTGGCCATCTTCAGCAATGGGATAAGCCAAATCAGTTCCAATGAAGCAGTAATGAACTGAACCAGCTATGCCCAGCGAAAGAACTCTGGGAGATGACTAAGAACCATTACATTGAATTCCCAGTCCCTATATTTTTGCCTGCCTGCATTTTGGATTTCCTTCACAGGCTAATTGTACAATATTTCAGAGTCTGATTCTTTTTGTACAGCAAAATAACGGCTTGGTCATGTATACTTATGGTGTATCTAATTTATACTTTAATATATTTAACATCCACTGGTCATCTTGCCATCTAGGGGAGGGGGTGGGGGGAAGGAGGGGAAAAACTGGAACAAAAGGTTTGGCAATTGTCAATGCTGTAAAATTACCCATACATATAACTTGTAAATAAAAAGCTATTATAAAAAAAAAAAAAAGAAAAAAGAAAAGAAAAGACTCAGTCCTCATAGTCAAGGAAGTTACAACCTGTTCAGGTAGATAAGATGAACTCAAAAGATGAAATACAAAATATTATATGGTATTGTGCTTAAAATAAGTAAAGCACCATAACTCAGAGTAAAGGAAGAAATCACTTATATCAGCTGAGGATGGTCAGGGAAAGATGCTTTCTTGGAAAAGATGATTTTTAATCTGAATCTTGAAAGATAAGTAGGATTTTTATGTGTGGACATGGGAAAGAACAGTTCAGGCTTAGGGGGTCAAAGTGAGCAAAAGACACAGAGGCACCAAGGGACACAGATGTGAAGAGTTATAGGAGACAGCAATTTATAGTCTGGCATAGTAGAAATAATGTTAATTCAGAGTCAGTGAACTTAGGGTTCCAATCCTATTTCTGATATTTAAAATTGTGTAATATATTGGGCAGATCATGAATTTACAATGAGGAATAATAACAGTTTGACAGCCTGAATGTTTCATTGGTGTTCACAGATGGTAAAAAAAAAAATCTAAAAGCAAGGAAGGTTTCCCAGCAGGTTGGATTAGACTAATAATAATAGAAGCTTTCATTTATATAGTGATCTAAGATTTGTAAAATGTCTTATAAATGTTACCTCATTTGATTCTCACAACAACCCCAGGGTTGCTGGTACTATTATTAGGTACTATTGTTATTAGGTTGTATTATCATTCCCTTATTACACATAAGGAATCAGAGACAGACCATTTTCCCAGAGTCATACAACTAATAAATATCTGATGTCATAGGTCTTCAAACAGAAGCAGGATAATCACTTGAACTTTATGTTTTCAATGAGTTTCTTTTGGGATTGGAGAATGCTCAGAGAGCTTCCAGGACTCC
This sequence comes from Sarcophilus harrisii, assembly GCF_902635505.1. Lineage (NCBI taxonomy): Eukaryota > Metazoa > Chordata > Mammalia > Dasyuromorphia > Dasyuridae > Sarcophilus > Sarcophilus harrisii. Next base: position 169,933,842 of record NC_045427.1, read on the forward strand.
TGCAGCCTTGACATTTTGTTTTTAGGATTTCAGATACATCTTCAGTTCATCCCCTTCAAAGATGATGGAGAGAATAATGATCTGTGGATAGTTATCAAGAATTTCTGGGGCTAAAAGCTTCTTCATCTGTTAGTCAACTTGATACATGAAACCCTCTAAGTTTAGCTACATTGTTCTAAAGGGAGACACAAAGAGTCTGACTGGACCCACAACAGGTAAAATGGAGTGTTTGTACTCTACTAGAATAAACTTCAAAAAATAAAAGCCAATAATTCCATGTAGTGACAATTTTTGGAACTTTTCAGAAATATGAACAAAAAAGTGTGGATGATTTGACAGTGCAAATAAATTAATATTATCTGTTGAGACAATGCAATAGAATTATATTTGAGGGAGTGTGGGATTCATATAGTCAAATATGAATATAAGTTCCTTGAATCCAGAGACTGTTTCCCCATTGTAAAGGGCTGAAGCTCTTGAGGTCGATGCACTGAGGTTGGTTCGAGCACTTAAGACTAATTACCGATTGGATAATACTCTATGGGCCTGTGCTTGGGGAATGACCCTTATCCTGTGCTGGCTCGATAATTGGTATATACAGAGAATTGTAGGAGAGACTAAGGGATGGAGTAAGACTAGCCAGAGTCACTTTGGCCATAGACAAGGAAGAAGGAGGTTGTGGAGATACTGCATCCATCAATTCAATCCTACCTCTAAAGACCAAGAATAAAGACCAAGGACTTTTGCTTATCCTGACTCCGGCTGATTCTAAGATATCCAGGGTGCTAATACGGTCATCACACCCCATGGCTCCTAACATGGGATCTGGTACATAAAAAGCAGTTAAAAAGCCCATAATGAGACCATCACTTAAAAAATGCTTGTTGAATGAATGAAAATTTTATCTTTGATATTGTCATTGATTCATATATGGTAGGGTTTAAGAACCACCAGGAAGTGTTTTCATGCCTTTCTCATACTCATTCCCTCAGGAAAAGGGGTTGGGGAGAAGGAATTTATGGCACATTTTTTTTCTAAGCATTACCCTCATTCATTATTCTTCTTTTAAAACAGAATGTGTGTTAACTAGTAACTTTCTCAATGAAAGCTTCTACCAGCTCAATGACTGCTGGATATCCTATTCTCCCACTACCCTTCACACTCTCTTCTCCCAACAAGAGCTATCCTTTTTGTAGAAAAGAGTATGCAAGAGAGCTCTGATGTCTTCGTGAAAATGAACTTATCTGTCCATTGGTCAAGCCAGTTTAGATAAAGCAACCAGAATGATGATATTGGAAGAACCACTGTAATTTGGAGAAGACCCAAAGTTGAACCTGAGTTCTGCTATTTGCTATCTCAGGAAAGGAAATAGCAGTGATGTGGTGATAAGAAATGTGAGATATATCATCACAGTAGCTCCCTAGTGGAGTCTAAATCCTATAAACTTGTAAATTCAAACTTGTCTTATAATTTTGCCTGGAGTCAAATCTACTGATCCTAACTATAACATGCATTTATATGCCACATGATAGCTTATGATGTACTAGCACTTTTCTCATATTATCATTAAAAAACTAAGACTCATGGTGTTTAAATGAGTTGCCAAGTGGAACAGCCAATAAATGCCACAGAAAAAAGATGTCCAAACTGCAAGTACAATACTTTGGTTTATACCAGTAACCCCCTCTGATCCTACTTAGGACAGGTTTCTAGCTCCTCCTAAACACAGCTTACATTTCTCTAGCTCTTTGATTTATACAAATCTTGTTTTGAGCTTTACAATAGTCTTGGTAATTAATCAGTACAATATTGGAACCCAGAGAAGTTCATTTGCTCACCTAAAATCACCCAGCCAGTTGGTGCCACTCAGTCATTTATAAAGCTTCTAAGTGATAGGGCTCTGATTCAAACCCTGGTCCTCTGACTCCAAGGCCAATGCTTTAGTCACTCCATCAGAGGTAAATCAAATTACCCAGAGAAAGTATATGCGACTGGCCATATTATTATGAATGCATTGAACCAATGAGTATTAAGATGTCTAAGGGAGAGACAGACACCAAAGGTGAAGGGATAAAAAACAAATCCTCAGATCTAATCAATAGTGACTGAAAGAATATCTTGGTTTTTATCCCTAATTTCGTATGCACATGCATCTTTACATATGTGAAGAAATCCTAAACAAAGTATTAGAAGGGAACAACTAAACTTTCACAAGCAATATTCCTTAGTATACCACATCTTTACCATAACACATTTGACTGAAAGACATATCCTATGCATTTAAATATCTGATTATTATTTTTAAAAGAATTTGGTTCTGTAGATCAAAATTCTGCTTTAATGACTTTCCAATGAGGTTTTTATCAAATATACTTTGGGAATGGACAAGATTCCTTGAAATATACAACAATAAATGTTTTCAATGTAAACTTTTTTGGACAAAATATAAGCTTCTTAATATAGGGTAGTTTTGGCTGTATTTTTGTACATCCAAAACTAAGTACAATGCCTAGATGGGAAGAACTTGTAAATGCTTTTTGATGATTCATTAAATGACCTTCTGATCATTACTATTAAGTATAACAAAAAGCAAGGAGACATATGTTTGCTAAAAGTCTTTAAGGCTGTCATGAAGAAGACCCAGTATTGAGTCTAAGAGCAATAGAGTTCTCCTTCTAGATGGTGGTGCTCTTGTTTATGGATTATTCTATGCTAATTGAATCAAAAATCAAAGAAAGGAACCATCTCTGATACTAACTTCACTGAGGCTCCTTCACAAAATAGTATTATCAATTGTTCCTCTAATCTAGAAAGGCCGATGTTCTTGAAGAAGCCTAGGAACAAAGTATTCTGGTTGTAATCTTAAACGCCATTCATGTGTCATCAATTCAATAATCATTTATGATAAAAGTGACTTGGCCCATGTCCTCACAGTGCTTATCTTTTTGGAATAGAGCCTGTAAGCAAGCACTTGTCCTCTAAAAGAGGGCAAGAGTGGAGAAGGAAATTGAATGAAGGTTAGACTAGATTGTTGTTAAAGTTTTACCATTATAGATATAGGTTTTAGTTCTAAGAGTAGGACAACAGTCAGAAAAGTAGAGATTTGAAGGAAAAATCAATTGCTTTACAATATTGCCCAAGGCCCTATCCTGAGTGATCTCAGATTTGATTCAAAGTCCAGCTGAGGAAGGAGATAGCAAAGTACTCCAATACTTTGTCAAGAAAATTTCAAATGGGGTCATGAAGAGTCAGACACAATTGAAAGGACTGAATGCTACCAAGATGGTGAGAAAAGAAGCCAAGGATCAAAGTAGTTCATAGGGTCCTCAAGTGAGAAAGGCTTAAGAACAAATTTGCTCTGTCTCCAGTATTCACAAAAATAAATACCTTTTATAGAATGCTTTAAAGTTTGAAAAATGCTTTATAAGTATTATTTAATTTGAACCTCACAATAACCTTGGGAAATGGGTATACTTATTTTCTCCATTTTATATTTGAAAAAACTGAAGAGGAAAGAGTTTAAGTGACCCATACAAGGTCACACACGTAAGAAGTATATGATTTTATTTTAACTCAGATTTTAACTCAGTTCTTCTTGACTCCTAGTACAGCTCTCTATCAACTGTGCCACCTAAATGTCTTTTCTAAAACTGTGTTTCAACAGACAAATCACTCATTCTTTCTCAGATTGTTGTCACACTTTTAAAAATAAACATTAATAATACATGTATAAAACAATATCTTTGTGACTACTCAAATGAGATAACTGTAAAATGTTTTGGAACTCTTAAAGAGCTCATAAATGTTCTTCATGCTAAAGTCTTTCTGCTGAAAAAAAAAAAATATGGCAGCCAAGGCCACCATTAGTTTAGAATAGAAACTCATTCCTGAAAACCTGTAGAAAAGAATGATGATAATAGCAATTTTTCTAGAACCAAAGTTCCTGGACTTAAACTTTGTGCTATCACTTAAATTCTGGTGTAATTCATCAATTTCAACTTTATACTTAAAGAACTACCTATAAGAATGAGATTATAAAAAATTACCTTAGGGTCAGTCAGTCAATTAAATATTAATTAATCACCTACTAGGTGCCAGGTGCTGTTTAACTGCCTTCAAGAAGCTCACAATCTAATGGGAGAGAAACACATACAAATAAGTTACATAGGGGACAAAAAGGAAACACTGGAGTAAATGCATTAGAATTAAGAAGAACTGGGGAAAGACTTCTTATGGAAGATGAGATTTTAATTGGGATTTCAAGGAATCCAGGAGGCAGAGATGAGAAGGGGAAATTCAAGGTTTGAGAGATAAGAGAGAAATTTAACAGAGCAGAGAGAGGGAGTAGTTTGCTTGTAGAAAAACTGTGGCCAGTATACCTAACTGAAAAGCATATGGTAAGGAGTGAGATATAATAAAATTGAAAATATGTGGAGAGAGGACTACATTTTGATGAGTTGTAATAAGCTTTGAGACTTTTATATTTTATCCAAAAAATTAAAGAGGCCACTGGATTATGTTAACAGGGCATTATTGGAAATTTGGTAAATTACAAAATTTTAATGGCTGAATGAAGGATGGAATGGAATGGAGAGACATTTGATGAAAACTAATGAACAAGTAGTCTATTACAAAATTGCAGGCAGGAGGTAAAAAGGCCTGTACCAGGACACTGATATTATAAGAGGAAAGAAAGTAAAGTATTTGAAAGTTAATTTAAAAGTGAAATTAACATGTCATGAAAACTGATTACATATGGGGAATAAAAGATAATGAGAACTAAAGGATGTCATCTAAGTTTGAAGCCTAAGGGACTAGGAGGATGGTGATACCTTTGACAAGTAAACAGAGAAGTTTAGATGAGGAAGGTGTTAGGGGAAGATAGAGTTCAGTCTGGGATTTAAATTTAAGATGTCTCCCTGGACATCAAGCTCAAGATGTCTGAAAAGTATTTATAAATTCAAGACTAGAGGTCAAGTGAGAGGATAGGGAAGAATTGATAGATATGAGACTCATCAATACAGAAATGATCATTAAATTCTTCAGAGCTGATGAAGTAGTATGGAGGGAGAAGAAAAACGGTCCCAGGACAAAGTCCTGTGGAACATCTATGGATAAATAGTAAGAGTTGGATGAGAATCCAGCAGAGGAGAGTAAGATAGAAGGAGATAGAAGGAGAACTATAGATAGAAGAGAAAATGGTATTTGAAAGTTTAGAAAGGAAAGCCAAAATGGTGAAGTAGAGGAAGTACCCACCAAACTCTATTAAAATTCCATTCAAAATAACTTTAAAATAATGCCTCAGACAAAATTATAGAATGGCAGAGCTAACAAGAGGCAAGATGAGACATTCTTCCAGTCGAAGACAACTTAGAAGGTTGGAACAAAAGTGGTACAGGAAAAATTAGAAAAAGAAATAAGAACAAAGGAAGAAAAATATGAAGACAATTAATAGCTTGATGAAGAGACACCAAAAAAACTGAAGAAAATAAAACACATTAAAAAAAGAAGAAGAAGAAAGAAAGAAATTGGCCTAATTGGCCTAATAGTAAAAAAAAAAAAAAAAAAAAAGTAAAAATTCACTGAATAAAGAAATTCCTTAAAAAGCAGAATAGGCCAAATGGAAAAAGAAGTACAAAACCTCAGTGAGGAAAATAATTCTTTAAAAATTAGAATTTAGCAAGTTGAAATTAATGACTCCATGATACATCAAAAAACAATAAAACAAAGTTAAAAGAATGAAAAATAAAAGAAAATATGAAATATTTTACTGGAAAAACTGACCTGGAAAACAGATTGAAAAGAGATAATTTAAGAATTATTGGACTACCAGAAAGTTATGATTAAAAAAAAAAAAGACCTAATTCTTATACTTCAAGAAAATATCAAGAAGACTGCCTTGATGTCTTGGATCCAAGGGGCAAAAAAGAAATTGAAAGAATTCACCAAAACACCTCTTTCAAGAGGTTTCAAAATGAAAACTCCCAGGAAAAATATAACCAAATTCCAGAGATCCTAGACCAAGGAAAAAATATTGCAAGTAACCAAAAAGAAATAATTCAAATATCATGGAGCCACAGACAGAATTATACAATATTTAATGGCTTTCACTAAGGAGAGGGCTTGAGTGTGATATGCTGGAAGTCAAAGGAACTAGGATTAAAATAACCTAGCCAGGAAAACTGAGTCTAATTCTTCAAAGTGGGAAACTGGATATTTAATGAAATAGAGGGCTTTCAAACAATTCTTATAAAAAGATAGGAAGTGAATAGAAAATTTGGCATTCAAAACAACATTTGAAGCATTGTTACATTTGAAAATTAAGATAAATTTGAGACGATGGTCCGAGCATGATCAATTTATTAATTAGGCTACTAGTAATCAAGAAATTGAGTCACTGGCCTCTCTCAATGCCCAAAGATCAGGAATTTGGACTGATAAAGTCTTTTAGACCTTCCTGTGTTTCCCATTTAATTGTCCTGACAGTGCTTCCTTTGAACCTGTCCTGGAGAAGTAAGATAATCCCAAATGATAGACATTTTAATGAGAAAGTAGGCTGAGTCACCCCAACTTTCCCCAATATTTCAATAGCTGAGAGATGGGAGATGGGGGGGGGGGGGAAATCCTATCATTCAACTGATAGGATTAGTTAGTTCATATGGGTGTAGTCTTCAATAGTTTTGATTGAATCAACTTAAATTTAAGTTAAGTGACTGGTGGGTAAATTTGCAAAGGTAGAAAATACAAGAGTAGAGATTCAATTCACAAAATAATTGAGTCACAATGGAAGTAATTACAAGACAAAAAGCTTGATTTTTAGGCAAGCTTCTCAGAAACGTAGAAGGTTGAAGTTACAAAGGTAAAGGCTTTGAACTTTTTTTTTTTTTTAATTTAATAGCCTTTTATTTACAGGTTATATGCATGGGTAACTTTATAGCATTAACAATTGCCAAACCTCTTGTTCCAATTTTTCACCTCTTACCCCTCACCCCCTCCCCCAGATGGCAGGATGACCAGTAGATGTTAAATATATTAAAATATAAATTAGATACACAATAAGTATACATGACCAAAACATTATTTTGCTGTACAAAAAGAATCAGACTCTGAAATATTGTACAATTAGCTTGTGAAGGAAATCAAAAATGCAGGCAGGCAAAAATATAGGGATTGGGAATTCAATGTAATGGTTTTTAGTCATCTCCCAGAGTTCTTTTTCTGGGCATAGCTGGTTCAGTTCATTACTGCTCCATTGGAAATGATTTGGTTGATCTCGTTGCTGAGGATGGCCAGGTCCATCAGAACTGGTCATCATATAGTATTGTTGTTGAAGGTATATAATGATCTCCTGGTCCTGCTCATTTCACTCAGCATCAGTTCGTGTAAGTCTCTCCAGGCCTTTCTGAAATCATCCTGTTGGTCATTTCTTACAGAACAATAATATTCCATAATATTCATATACCACAATTTATTCAGCCATTCTCCAACTGATGGGCATCCATTCAGTTTCCAGTTTCTAGCCACTACAAAAAGGGCTGAAAGGCTTTGAACTTATGTAGAGTGGAAGAGCATTAAAATCTATGCCAGTTTGTTGTACTGTTGAGTCATTTTACTCCTGAATCTTTGAACTCATTTTGATCTTTTCTTGGCAGAGATAATGGAGTGACTTGACATTTCCTTCTCTGGCTCATTTTACAGATGAGGAACTGAGCAAACATGTTTAAATAACTTGACCAGGGTCAAATTCCTGATCCCATATAGAGGGTCACAGTCAGTGGGGAAACTCTGGGCAAGGTATAAGACTCTTCAGCCCAGAGGGAAACTGCTAACAATGTCTGGTTCGATTCCCATCTCCCCTAAGGGCTCTCTGCTTTCCTAAGAAGTCAGGGGGAGTGACAACCTGTGTTGTGATTGAAGCAGTGATACCAGGTGGCAAACTATATACAATAGTAAGTTATTTATGTGGTCCCACATGCTCAGTGTTGTTTTTGTTATATTATAAAAAAGGGAAAAGTCCTTGAAATAAATGGATTCCATTTTTCCACCATCCTTAGGAGTCCCACCTCATCACTTCTCCACTAGGAGGGTATATTTTAATTCACCCTGGTGTGGGGACTCTAGAAAGCAATGGTACAATTTGTCACCCCAACTTGGAGTCTCTAGAAAGCAGGACACAACAATCCCAAGCCCAGTGTTCTGCCACCTAGTTACCCAAAGTCAATTTGGCTAATTCTTAAAAATAGAATTAAAATCAATTTTCAGATTTGTGATGAAACGAGTAAACATAAAAGCAAAACCATAAGAAACTCAATAAAGTTAAACTGATTACATTCCTATATGGGATGGTGATATATATAGCTCTAAGAAGATGATCATTATTAGGGCTATGAAAATCATTTACTGAAGACTGAAGGCATGGTTATGAATCTTTTTTGTCTAGAATCTCGCCAAAAAAAAATGAAGAAATAAGAAACAAGGATGCATTGGAAGGAGGGGAAAGAAAAAAAAAGGATTCATGTAGGAAACAGCTGAAATGAGTTTTGAAGTAGGCTGGAAATTTTAACAGATGGAGGAAAGAGTTCCAGGCATGGAAGACAAATTATGCAATGAACACATGCAGGATATAGAATGTCCTGTGTGAGAAACATTAAATAAGTCAGGGTTTCTGGCCTGTAGATTACCTGAAGAGAATAAAATAGAATAGGTCTGGAAAGAAAGGCTGAAAACAGCGGATACCAGAGGATTTTATATTTTATTTACTTGTAGTAAAGAGTTAAAAGCAGAAAGTTGATGAGGACAAAAAGTGTCACTGTTTTCATGATCATTAAATGGCTATTTGGAATGCTGAGGTCTTGTTAAATGATGTACTCTGAGTGTAAACTGAAATATGTTTTTTTCAGTTTTCTTTTGCAATAGGGCTAGTTTTGCATGTTTTCACATGTGATATTATAGTATTTACATTCTCAGCAGGAGTGGGAGGGGAATTGAAGAAATGGAGAGAATTCAAAATTCAAAATTTAAAAAGAAAAGAATGTGTTTAGAAAACAACAAATGTTAGGAATTTTTAAAATGAAAAAGCTCTATGTGGAGAGAAAAAAATGTGGAGAGTACCCCAAATTATATACCCATGCCTTCGCTCCCTTTCCAACAAATGTCATTTCCCCAATAACATATATAACAATAACATAATAACACATATAACAAATTGGAAGGGGGTGTCTAAAAAGACTGCAGATATCAGAGAGAGTGTAGCTAGAAGATTGGATACCATGTAAAAGTCAGAGTGAAAGAGTCATCTTGTCATGAGGGAAATCACTCAGTTCATCTAAAAGAGAAATTTACAAATCTCATCCAAGGGAAAATTCCCCCAAGTCTCAAATATTTTAATTATCTTTCAGTTGATTCACATTGTGTTCAACTCTTCATGGCCCTATTTGGGGTTTTCTTGTCAAAGATATTGAAGTAGCTTGCTATTTTCTTCTCCAGATCATTCTCTAGATGAGGTACTGAAGCAAATAAGGTTAAGTGATTTTCTGAGAGTCACATAGCCAGTAAGTGTTGGAGGGCCAGATTTGAACTGAAAGATGATTCTTTGTGACTTTGGGCCCAGCATACTATCCATTAGATCACCTAATATAGTAAGCTAGAAAAAAAGATATAGCACTCAAAAGTTCTATATGTTGGTTCTTCCCAGATTTTCTTTCAATTAACAAAATGAAGAGAAGTTGGAATCCTAAGTCTTCTCTCTCAAAGATGTAAGCCAGAAGTACCTGAATCTCTCTTTATTTCAACTCTCAGCAAATCTACTCAATCCCTCACAGAATGGAGGGGCATCAAACAATAAATCACTCCAATTTGAGAGAATGTCATAAAACTGGCCATATGAAGCAAGATTTACTAGAGTTCCACTAATGGATGGAATATCAGGGAGCATGTTATAACTAAAGCAAGGAACTCTTCCTTAAAAAATCTTTCATACTGGCTTTCTAGTCTCAGTCTAATACTTCTAATGGCTATGCACTTGTGGAAAAATTATTTTATCCTTCTAGGTCCCTCTTAATTGAACGTATTTCATAGCTCTAAATTCTGATATTAAAGAAACAAAAAGAGGAATACTTTCCAAATTAACTGATAAATGAAATGGAAGAAGTGAAAAAGAATTGACAAGAGAATGACTGAGGGAATAAAAGACTCTAGTGTAAATATGATCAAAAGGAGTCAGTCTTAAAGGATAAAGACTTTGGGAGAACTCTAGATGAAAGTTTTAAAAGTGATTGTGTTTCTCTGTCGTTTTAGCCAGCTCTTGGCAGCCCAAGTAAAACATTAAACAAACAACAGTTTCTGGGGAGCTTGAGGTGGGGTTTTCTCTGTCCCAGTCAAGCAGAAAAGACCAAGTACTAAAGTACATAGTGACCCAGATCTAGGCACATCAAAGAGAGAACAAAATGCATTGTGAATAGAATTCAAGCATTATCTTGCCATCTCCCATCGCCTTTTTTGATCAGTTTCTATAATGCAAGTCCTGAAAGTACTGACTGAGTCTTCACATCTCAAAAGGACAATCTTCAGAGCTTTCTTGTTTGTTGGATATCCAAAAGTTTTATACTCACAGATTACTTTGCAAAGACTCTACCTTCTAAAAATTTTAATATAATGTTGTCTTTGTGGAGGTTAATGGTGTCCAGACACCAGTTTCCTCTGTTCAGGCTGACATAACTTTCTGGAACTGGCACAGAATGGGACGTCATTTATTAGTTTTTAAAATTATGTATCATAATATTTCCCTTCTCCTTTAGCATTTTGTCTCTTAAATATACTTTCAGTTGTGATACAGTGCATCTTTTTTAGCTCTCTCCCTGGCTCTTTCTATGAATAGATCTCATTATTCTATCTTGATATTGTATTCCCTTGTTTCTCTTAAACTGGTGGTATAATTGATAAAGCATTGGGCTTGTGAGCAAGAAGATTTGAGTTCAAATGTATCCCCAGAAATTAGCTCCATGACCTTGGATAAATCACTTAACCCTGTTTGCCTGAGTTTTCTAATCTAGAAAATAGGTTGCAGAAAGAAATGACAAGCCAGTCCAGTATCTTTGTTAAGAAAGCCACAAAAAGGAGTCATGAAGAGTCAGACATGACTGAAAAATAATTAAACAACAATTCTCTTAATATATTTCTTTGTTTTTGTGATTCCAAATCTTTTTCTCAATCTCTCAATTTTTCTCTTTTTATACTTAAAATGTTTTTCTGTTGTTTGTATATCATTTTTTACTACTAAATATATCTTTCCCCAATCTCCTCTCCAGAAAGCCAGTCTTTATAAAATTGATAAAGAAAATTATTTGATAAAAATCACCAACATTTCAGCCATCTCTGAAAGTATATGCAATATTCCCACCTATTGTCATGGTCTTCCACAAAAAAGAGACTATGAATTTCTCCTCTCTTGCTTCCAGTCTCTTTGAAAAACTATTTTTTTAAAATTTTGGTGCCTTTTATGGTCTGACTTCTAATCATTTCAATGATTTCTCTTTCATATATACATACACTCCAATCATCTATCTTTGTTATGCTTCTTAGCAAAGATTAACAGCTGTTAGAGGGGTCATTGAATAAGACCTCAACACTCCAAATAGCCATTTAATGATCATGAAGCTTTCTGACTCCATAACTCCTCCACTCCCCATCCCCCATACTCCATTTCCTTCCACCCACCTCCCTTATAACGCTCTACTGCAAGTGAAATAAAATATAAAATCCTCTGGTATTTAAAATCCTCAGGTACCTTCTGTCTTCAACCTACATTTCCAGACCTATTCTATTTCATTCTCCTCAGTAATTTACAGGCCAGAAACCCATGAGTTGTTTATTTACTGTTCCTCATACAGGATATTCCATATCTCACATGTACATCATTGCACAAGATGTCTTCCATGCCTGGGACGTGTGGGCCTTAGTATACATTTTATTCAAAGTCAAGGAATCAATGAGCATTTACTATGAGCTGCTAGGCACTCTATTTATTGATGGGAATACAAATATAAACAATATGAAAGAAAAACTCTTACCTCTAAAGTAAGAATGCAATACATAAAATGTAGCTCAAAAGAGTTTGGGAAGTGGTTGGGAGAATAAGCAGGGAAGAGATAAATTAGCCTTGCAATGGCCTGATTTAAAAAAAAAAAAATCTGGAGAGGCAGCTTGAGGATACAGTAGGTAAGAGTGCTACAATTAGAATCAGAAAGGTCTGAATTCAAATCCTACCTCAGACATATGCTAAATATGTGACCATCAACAAGTCATTATTCTCTCTCAGGCTGTTTCTCATCTGTAAACTGGAGATAATAATAGCACCTATCCCACAGAATTGTTGTGAAGATTAAATAAGATAGCATATGTACACTTTAGAAATCTTGAGGCTCTCTGTTGTTTCATGAATTTTTGATAAGCCCTTTACTAATAAGCCAGTATGAGCTTGAGAAAGATTTTACTGCAGCTTGTTCACTCAGTTCACATTTCATTGCCCATTGATGAGCATGTGTATCACTCACAATTCAATTAGAAGTATTTATCATTTAATCTTCATTGTAGTGCTCTGGTTGTACAAAGAAAATATAAAAGATATGTTCATTAAGGAAAATGTTTTATCATTAGCTGCAACTGCAAGAGAATGAATAAAAATCTGTTCTTTTTGGTACTGCCAGTTACACTGACGCTGAAAAACTATGTTAGAAAGCAGGATAAGGGAGGGTAGTCTTTGGGCTTTTGAAGGTCTTCTTTCAATAGCAATTAAGAATATTTTCACCAGTTAGGGAGAAAATAAGACTCTCAAAGATATGAAAGAGGGAAGAGGTAGTGGTGAAAGAGGGAGGAGGGAAGAGAGAAGAGGAAGATAAGGAAAAGGAGGAGGAGGAGGTGGAAAAAAGGAAGAGGAGGAAATGATTGCAGTGGGAATAATAATAGCACCTACCCCATAGGATTGTTGTGAAGATTAAATAAGATAACATATGTACAGAACTTTAGAAATCTTAAGGCTCTCTGTTGTTTCATGAATTTTTGATAGACCTTTACTAATAAACCAGTAAGAGCTTGAGAAAGATTTTACTGTAGCCTATTCACTCAGTTCATATTTCACTGCCATTTGATGAATATGTATGTCACTCACAATTCAGTTAAAAGTATTTGTACTTTACATGACAACAAGAAAGTTAATATCTTCATTGTAGTGCTCTGGTTATACAAAGAAAATATAAAAGATATGTTCATTAAGGAAAATGTTTTATCATTAGCTGTAACTGCAAGAGAATGAGTAAAGATATGTTCTTTTTGATACTGCCAGTTACACTAAAGCCAAAAAATTGTATGTTAGAAAGCAGAATAAGGGAGGGCAGTCTTTGGGCTTTTGAAGTCCTTCTTTAATAACAATTAAGAATTTTTTCACCAATTAGGGAGAAAATAAAACTCTCAAAGGAATCAATGATTGCAGTTGTACATGCCTTTCATTCAGTGGTCATATACAACATATCAGTAAATCAAGAAAAAAAATGGAGTCAGTTATATTCTCCCCCAAATCTACTAATTCTTCCTTTTCCTAGATGTCTTTTAGACATGGCCTCAAGACTTCCATGAATGCTTCAATTAAATGTTTTGAAAAGAGCAAAGTTGCATCACTTAGTTTTTTAAAAAATAAAATGATCAATAAATAAGCAAATATTGGGGAAAGAGAGATAAGTCTTTGAGATAGGCAAATGAAGGCTGAGGAGTTACAGAAAAAGGTCAGGTGATCTAGGCACCAAAAATCAATCATACAACTAGCAAACAAAATAAGACCATTCCCTCTTTTCTCCCTGTTTGTCTCCCTCTTCATCTACCTCTCTCTCTTCAGTGGAGGGGATATTTATTTGTTTTGAATGACCACAGTATTGATTGTGAAAATTTTAAGATGGGAGAAGGGGAGGGTTGGATATTTGGGCACAAATTCTAGTTCAAATAAAATTAAAACTTTCTTGGGGGAAACACTTTCCAGGGTGTGCCTACCTAAATTAACTTACAATCAATAAACTATTTCTTTTGTATGAAATTCAAAATATTTGACTTTCAGTCTTGTAACTGGGTCAGATTCTCACTTGGCTCTCTAATTCTTAGCCTCCAAGAAATCTGGCCCAAAACCCTTCATCTCGGGAGGAACAAATTGCCTTTGACAAAAACTGACTTAAAGGAAATAAATGCTCAACTTGGTTCTTACTATCCCAATCCATTCATTGCCAAAGAGAAGAAGAGGAGCCCATATGACTTGCATTCACCTCTGATACAACAATTAAATTTTGAATATTAATGACTTATTGGTTAAGTAGCCCTATAAATACAGGATCACTTCAGGCTCTTGAGAAGCTTCCCTCTGTTGGCCACAGATGTGTAAGAGCTGAACTGAACTGAACCAAGGTAAGTCAAACCTGGCCTGTCCCAGCCTCACTTGTCCTGTCTTCCTCCATCTTCTCCTGAGCTGGTCTTCTCTCAACTCTCTTATAATTCCCAGGTTGCAGCCAATCCCAATCGCCATGAGGATTTACTACCTGGTGTTTATAATGTTATCTGTGATTTTCTCCTCTGCTGTCACAGGTAAGGAACAGGCTGGGTATCAAAGAAGCGGGAATGAGAATATGGAGGTTGGGTGCAGCTGGGACCTGATAAATTGTCTGGAATAGCTGGCCCTTAGATGGAGGTATCTGGGATCTCCCCAATTATCTTCATAATTGTGGGGAAAATTGCATTTGCTTAGCCTAAAATAACAGGTTCTTTATAAATTATATGTTGTTATTGTTGTTGTTTTTCACTGTTTCAGTCATGTCCAACTCTTTGTGCCCACATTTAGAGTTTTCTTAGCAAAGATACTAGAGTGGTTTTGCCATTTCCTTCTCTGGCTCACTTTACATATGAGAGAACTGAGCCAATCAGGGCTAAGTGAGTTGCCCAGAGTAACACAAGTGTCTGAGACCACATTTGAACTCAGATCTTTTTGATTCAATGACTGGCACTCTATCCATTATGCCAAATAACTCCCCATACATATGTGAACATATGTCTTGTGGCCAGGAAAAGAAGAGATTGTGTAGCATAAAGAAGTGATTATATATATTTTTTAAATTGTTAAATAGCTTGGAAAGGCAGGGCAGGAAGATTTGGGACATCATTATCATGATTTCAGCCCTATCCCCAAGATTATAGGATGGTAACTGGGAAAGAACTCAGAGAGTCTCTAGTCTTACCCCCTCATTTTATAGAAGAGGAAAAATTAGGTTCATAGATGTTGTTACTTACCCAAGATTCCTCAAGTAATATCAGGTATGGGATTAGACCAGTTGATGAAGACATCATTCTGCAAACCTTTTCCTTCATACTCAGTCTTAACTAAAGGAGTGAGCAGGAAGATTTTTGCCAATGTACCTATCCAGAGAAAACTCATGGACTTTGGAGTCAGCCAGTTTGAATCCCAGACTGCTACTTATTAGCTCTTTAAATAAGCAGGTAACACCAACTAGCTGAGTGACATTAGGTAAACCAATGAGCTTCTCCAGGCCTTAGTTTCTATTTCTCTGACTAATTACTATGGCTATTGTAAAGATCAAATGAGGATTTGTTTAAGCAGAGAACTAGAGAAATATGAGCTGTTAATTTACCCTGACAGACATTCTCACAAAGATTCAGCTGAGGCACCAGAATGTGATTGTGTCTCATTCAGAGGGAGTTAGGGTCACAAAAATCCCCACTCTGAGCACAATCCCAGACACTGTCCTTATGTGGGGTCTAGAAGTTCTGGAAAGATGTTTGGTTTCTGTAATTTGATCTGAAAGTACTAAGTGCTGGAGCTGAGAGCCTCCTATACTTTACTGCTCCATCATTTGGAGCAAGAGGAAAGGTATTGGGATGGGAGTCCTCTGACCTAACCTTAATAGTGATGCTGTTTCCTTCAAGGGTGTTGAGAAGAGATGAGATGAGGATTAGCTATTCTGCCATCACCAATAGTGTTTGAAATGGAGAGCTAGGAATAGAGGTGCTTTTCACCTAAAAATAAAATGGATAAAGCTCCCTGGCTCATAGAAGATGTTTGAATCCTAAGGGTCCTATTATACCTGCTTCTTGTAATGTCTTTCTTCTCATTCTGAAGGCTGTCAGAAGTACATAGCTATTCACAGCTGAGGAAAGATGTTAGTTAGAAGAAACATGGTATTGTAGACATAGCCCTAGAGTTATGAGACCAAGGTTCTAGTCTAGACTTTGAACCTATCACTTTATGCCTAGATAAGCCCCTTCCTCTCACTTTCTGAACTTGAAAATGAAAGGTTGGACTAGATGATCATTAAACCCACAACTTTCTAATTTCCAGCCCTCTTTTATCTATTATTTCCTCTAACTAAAATGAAAGATTTATTTATATCTATAGTCCAGTATCTGGCCCATAAGGTATACTTAATAAATGTTCTACATTTCTATTTAAAGTGCCTTCCAATCCTATGAATTTGAGTCTAAATTAGCTAATATGTTCCTACATAGGTCAATCAACCATTTCTTTAACAGTTGGTTGTATAATGTTTTCAAAAATCATTGACCTACAGCTTTATAACTCTTTTCTTCCATTTTTTTAACCATCAGGAGTATAAACATTCACCTTTTCCCATTCAGTCCCTCTTCAACTCTCTACCTCAAGATCCCTGACAATGATTTATCAACAGTAGCCCTTCTTTTAGTAACCAAGGCTGCTGTTCATATGGACCAGATGACTAAAACTAATAATGGGAACTGCTCCTTTGCACAAATAGACTAACTTTGAATATCACTTCCCTATTAGGTATTTTTTATTCTGTCTTCTTTATGAGGATTTCACTTGCATATTCATCTGTTCACTTTTAAATGACCCAGTGGCCTTAGGAATACTTAAAGTGACTAGATGACCTTCCAATCTCTGCATATACATCATTGTGAAAACCCATTTAATCTTGCTCATAACCTGCTTCCCTCCCCTTTATTTGAGAAAAATGCTTAAGCTAACTAAATCTAAATAATCTTCAGGCATCTGTGGTTAGTAGGAGCTAGAAACTTGTCTATGTAAGGGTGCTTAGAACAAGCCTATTTGTGTAAATACTGTAAATACTAGGACTAGGAGTCAAAATCTTAAATCATTGTATAAATGCTAGCTATTATATTAGTTCAACTTCACTTTACAAATGAGGAAACTGTAGGGATTTACCCAGTCTCACACAAGTAGTGAGTAGTAGGTAAGAGTCATAATTCAAACACAGGTCACCTGATTCCAAATTTAGCATTCTTGCCACTGTAAAATGCTGACTCCTCTAATATGTTCATGATCTCATTGATGTGAACACCTTCCCCTAGTCTAGACTATATCACCACCATGCCTCTGTTATGTTGTCTCAAAAATCCTTCACAGAGGATTAACTGAGGAGATCTTCCTTCTTCAAGATGTTTTAATACCTTAGGGGAACCAGTAAAACATTCAGGATATTCAGCTGTTCTGTCTTACTCTTGACCTGCTAATTTCTTTTCTGATTATATACTTTATATATTCTGTGATTATAAATCACCCTTTACACCTCTTTCCCCGTGAAATCACTGTTGGTATATGGTATATCTAGATACTTTTGATGAGGTTTAGAGTGATCTAGATTCCTCGTGGTCTAGAGGTTAGTGATTATGAGAGTTATTAAGAATCCCCTTAAAAGCAGCCGCAAGTCTTAGGAGTGAAAGAATTCATTCATTCCAGAATATTAGTTGCAAAATGAAAGTTTATTGTTAGATAAAAATCAGTTTACCAAGAGACTGACTTCTATAGTGGCAGATCTATGGAAAATGGGGTTTTGCACTGAGAATGCAGTTCTCAGTAGACAGAAAGTCCTGGCAGCAAAGAGCTGCCAAGGTCCATCTGCAAAGACTTTAGTTGATGGAAGCTTATTATATTGGGTATCTTAGTGGGGGTTGGGAAGCCAAAGCAGATCAGAACCAGTGGGGGCTTGGCAGCCCAAGCAAGTAAGAATGGGGACAAGCCCAGATTTCCTATGGGAATTCAAAGGTATGCTTTTTAACCAGGATTTGTAATTGAATCAAAGGCTCTGGAATCCTGGAAAGACAACTTGTCTGGGGAGGATATGCCTCAGCCAGGAGGGGCTGGGAATCTGAAAAGAACCACAGATCAATAGGAAATACAGTTTGTTAAAGGGACCCCAACCCGCTTCTCTTTAAGGATAGGAAAAAGAAAAACACTTTCCTGGAACACATTCCTTCCCTTTTCCCTAGGGAGAAACACTTTGTTACTAATGGATTTCTTTAAGCATATGTGTTAATTTGCCTTTGCTCAGGTAAGGAACAAATTAAATGCATTCACTTGTAAAAAACCTCCAAAAGCTTAAATGGCCTCTCAAGTAAAATCCCAGTTCCTTAGGAGGGCATTGAAAGCTCTCCATGATCTGAATGCAGCCTACCCTTGTTCCATGGGATTATAGGCTTAAACACATTGGTTTAGAGATGAAAAGGTCACTAAAAGCTATGTAGTCTAATTCCTTCATTCTACAGATGAGAAAACACATGTAGAAAAGTGAAATTATTTTCCCAAGGTCACACAAGTAGTAAAGACTATGAAAAGATGAAAAGAAATCCGGATCCACTGAATTTAGAACAATGTTTTTTCTGCTGTACTACTAGGTAGCTATCTCCTATACCTTATCACATAAGTCAACTAAAGTATCTCAGCATACCCTGCCCTTTGTTTTCTCTGAATCTTTTGTTCACTTGGGCTTCAAAGCAAGAAATGTTCTCTCTCAATAGAAATCCTACCCGATCCTCAAGGTTTACCCAACTTAAATTCCACATTCTCCAAAAAGTTTTGCTTCCCTGATGTTCACCAACAAAAGTAGAAATTACTTTTTCCCTTAATTCCTGTATCATTTTACTTAATTTTGGTACAAAATGATATATTTTATATTATATCACCTTATTACTATTTCTTATCTCCCTTATCAGACTGTATCTTTCTTGACTACGAGAAGAAATGTCTCATGTGTCCCTAGGACAAAGCACTTAATTCTTACCTGGGACTAGGAAAACAGTCCTTACTCTCAAGGAATTTATATTCCATTGGGGATGGTCACATGGACAGATAAAAGTATATATGAATATTTGACAGTGAGGTTTGTGGAGGGAAATAGGAGCTTGTGGAATTACAATTAGCTTCATGTAGAAAGTTTTATACCATGAGTCTTGAAGGAAATCAAGGGTTTTAAGAAGTCAAAATGAGAAAAAAAAAAGGTTTGTCTCAGACCAACATTGCAAAGGCACAGAGATGATAAACACAATAGTCTTTTAAGAGAAACAAAGAGAAAGTTAGTTTGAATGGACCACAGAGTGAATCAATATACATAATGTAATTAACTGAAAAAATGCAGTGGGACTAGATTGTGAGTGGATATAAATGGAAAAAGAGAGAGAATCTATATATGATATGGGCAATAGGAAGCCACAACAGTTTTCTGAATAGCAGATGTAGTAAGATTCATGCTACACCATTAAAATCACAAGTCCAATTTCTATGTAGCTATTAACAAAGTTCCTGAAAACTTTTTTTCCTTTGCATAGGATATGGCAAGCTAATTGATACTCAACAATGTCAACTGAGAAGAGGCATCTGTTCATTTGTATATTGTAAATTTCCCAAATTTCAAAAGGGTACCTGTTATGCTAAGAAAGCCAAGTGTTGTATCAAGTGAAACACAAGCTAAAGAAAATCTAAACAGGAAATCCTGCTGAGGAGAATATTCGGGATAGGAAAGAACAAGAGAATAGAAAACTACAGAATTGGAAATGTATGGAATATTACTTATTTTTATTTTAATTAAAAAAATTTAAGTATGATTTCTAAAACAGAAATGATTCCTGTTTTTTGTCCATATACAGAGACAAAAGTCTTTATCATAAAAGTATTATCATAAATTTATGTTCTGGGTCACATGACCAACAAGATATTGGGCTGATCATTTCTCTGATCCTCACAACCTGTCAAATAGCTCTAAACAGAAATTATTCACAAACATAAAACAATTCAATTTCTTCAGGTTTTAAGAACAACCAGAATCAAATTCAAGAACAACATATTAAATCACATCTATCTTGAGCTCCCTTGTATTGTCAATTTAGTAAAAATGATAACACTACCAAAGTTCATTTATACCTTTAATGGTAGACCAGTGAAATTACTAAGGGGGTACTTTGTAAAGCATGATAAAATCATTTTAAAAATTCATTTGGAAAAAAAGATCTAGAATATTAAAGGTAAATAATAAAAGGAAATGGAGATCATGGCACTTTTAGGAAATAAACTCTATTTACAAAGTAGTAGTCAACAAGATTATCTGGAAGTAGTTAAAATATGGGAAGAAAAAGTCAGTGGAACAGGATAAAGGAGAATGGCAGAAATGTAACTCAATAATACCTGATAAAATGAAAAACATAAAGTCCTTAGAAAAAAAACTTTTTCTTTCATAAAACATAAGGAGAATAGAAAGCAGTAAAAGCTCCTATATACAAAGCCTCCAAGAAAAATATGAATTATTCTTAGGCCATAGAAGAGCCCAAAAAAGATTTTGAAAATCAAGTAAGAGAAGTAGAAGGCAAATGAGGAAGAGAAATGAGAGTGATGCAAGAAAATCATAAAAAAGAATTCAACAGCTTCATAAAGGAGTCACAAAAAATACTACAGAAAAAAGAAGGCAGCCATTATTTTATCATCTTCCATCTCCTTGTTTGATTAGTCTTTATTATATAGGAAACTTGAAACTCCAACGTTATACCAGAAGAGAACCTTCATGACTCATTAGAACAATTATCATAATATTCTTATGTCATATGTCCATGTTTCATATTCACAGATTTCTTTGCCAAGACTCCTTCTTCTGAAAATACTGACATTATGTTGTCTGTCTAGAAGTTAACAGTGTCCAGAAATAAAAAATTGAACATGTTGTTTATTGCATGTTCCTATGATCAGGTTGGCAAATCTTTCTGGAATGAATACTCAATAATTAGGCATTTATTGATGTTAAAACATGTGTCTCATAATATTTCCTTTCCCATGGAATTTTTTTTTCTCTGAAATATAATTCCATTGGTGGTTAAATGGATCTCTTTGTCTCTATCCCAGTGTCTTTCCATGTCTATAACATAGTTCTATCTTGACTTTTCTATTCCCTTTGTTTCTCTTAATCTGTTTCTTTGTGTTTGTTACCATTTTTGTCTCTCATTCTCTTTGTTCAAGTCATTCTCTTTTTTTCTCATATTCTTAATATGCTTCATTGATAGGTTTTATTTACAAAAAGATAACCTTCCCTATCAAAATATGTTCCTTCCCAGTTCCTTTATCAACAAGCCAGCCATAATAAGAGTCGAGAAAGAGATTAAAGGAATCAGAATAGGCAGTGAGGAAACCAAACTATCACTCTTTGCAGATGATATGATGGTATACTTAGAGAATCCTAGAGATTCTACGAAAAAGCTATTAGAAATAATCCATAACTTTAGCAAAGTTGCAGGTTATAAAATAAATCCCCATAAATCCTCAGCATTTTTATACATCACCAACAAAATCCAACAGCAAGAGATACAAAGAGAAATTCCATTCAGAATAACTGCCGACAGCATAAAATATTTGGGAATCTATCTACCAAAGGAAAGTCAGGAATTATATGAGCTAAATTACAAAAAAACTTTCCACACAAATAAAGTCAGACTTAAACAATTGGAAAAATATCAAGTGCTCCTGGATAGGTCGAGCAAATATAATAAAGAGCAATACTCCTAAACAATCTATTTATTTAGTGCTATACCAATCAGACTTGAAAATATTTTAATGATCTAGAAAAATAAAAAACAAAATTTCATATGGAATAAAATAAAGGTCAAAATCCAAAGAATTAATGAAAAAAAATCAAATGAAGGTGGCCCAGCTGACCTGATCTAAAACTATTATAAAGCAGAGTCCCAAACCATTTGGTATTGGCTAAGAAAAGATTTTGATCAGTGGAACAGGTTAGGTTACAAGACAAATATCAACATAGGTCTAGTTTTGAAAAGCCAAAGATCCTCACTTTTGGGATAAGAATTCATTATTTGACAAAAACTGCTGGGATAACTGGAAATTAGATGGCAGAAATTAGGCATGGACCCCTTGTATCCAAGATAAGATCAAATGGGTATGATTTGACATAAAGAACGGATTATAAACAAATTGGAAAACATAGGATGTGTTCTCCAGACTTGAAAGAGGAAGAAATTTGTGACTAAGACGAACTAGAGACCATTATTGATCACAAAATAGAAAATTTTGATTACATCAAAAAAAGCCGCAAACAAAACTAATTAAACAAGATTGAAGGGAAGCAAAAATGGGAAAACATCTTCACAGTTAAAGGTTCTGATAAAGGCCTCATTTCCAAAATATATAGAGCTGATCAATTTATAAGAAACGGCCATTCTCCAATTGATAAATGGTCGGATATGAACAGACAAATTGAAACATTACCACCTTGAAAGAATGTTCCAAATCATTATTAATCAGAGAAATGCAAATTAAGACAACTCTTGAGATACCATACACATTCAGATTGGCAAAATGACAGGAAAAAAAATGATAGTGTTGGGGGATGTGGGAAAAAGGAACTGATACATTTTGGTGGAGTTGTGAACGAATCCAACCATTCTGGAACAATCTGGGTTTTGCCCGTTTCAAAGGGTAATACCCGATCCAAAAGTGTTTTCTACTGGGCTTATACAGGAGATACTAAAGAAGGAAAGGGAAGTATGTGCCAAAATATTTTGCACCCTGTTTGTAGGGGAAGCTGGAAACTGGGGATGCCCTCAATTGGAATGGTTGGGTAAATTGTGGTATATGAATGTTATGGAATATTATTGTTCTGTGAAATGACCACAAGATGAATCAGAGAAGCTTGGGAGAATTACATGAACTGATGCTAAGTGAAATGAGCAAAACCAAAAGATCATTATATACGCAACAATCTGTAAAGATGTAATCTGATGGAATATTCTTTGACAAAGAGCCTAATTCAGTTTCAAGATCAATGATGGACAGAAGCAGCTAACCCAAAAAAAATACTGGGAAATGAATGTAAACTGTTTGCATTTTTTGTTTTCTTCCCGGGTTTTTCTACCTTCTGAATCAATTCTCCCTGTGCCAACAAGAAAACTGTTTGGATCTGCCACACATTGTATCTAGGATATACTAGGACTATTCAATATATATAGGACTGCTTGCCATCTAGGGGAGGGGGAGGAGGGTGAGAGGGAAAAATCGGAACAGAAGTGAGTGCAAAGGATAATGTTGTAAAAAAAAATTACCCTGGCATGGATTCTGTCAATAAAAAGTTACTATAAAATAAAAAAAAAAAAACAAGCCAGCCATGATAACAAAGAATAAAAAAAAAAACTGTTCAGCAAAAGTCAGTAAAATTTTATCTGAGTCTGACAATGCTTGCAATGTCCCCCCACCTCAACATTCTTATGCAGTTAAAAAAGGCAATGAATCTTTTTTTTTGCATTCTCTCTTTCAATATCTTTCTTAATTTGTGATATGTTTTATAGTCTGCCTTACATGCACTACCATGATTTCTCTTTCATATATTCATACATTCCAATGATAATTCTTTTCTATGTTCCTTAGCAAATCTACAATGCTTTCTAGAAGGGTCTTTAAACAAGAGCTAAGCATTCCAAATTGTTATTGTTGTTTAGTCATTTGTAGTGACATCCAACTCTATGTGATGACTTTTGGGATTTTCTTAGCAAAGATCCTGGAGTGGTTTGTCATTTCCTTCTCCAACTCATTTTATAGATGAAGAAACTGAAAAAAAAAAGTTTGAATAACTTGCTCAAGGTCACACGGCAAATAAATATCTGAAGCTGGATTTGAACTTAGTTCTTCCTAATTACAGGCCTAATAATCTATCCATAGCTGCCCTCAGCATTCCAGACAGCCATTTAATGGTCTTGAGGGTGATAATATTTTCAGACTTCATCATCCCCTGATTATAAGCTCTTTTGTATCTTGGATAATATATAAATTCCTATGACATTTAAAGTCCTTAGTACTTTGGCTTTGGATTACATTTCTGGGTTTTGTTTTCCTCAGACTGGCCAACCTGGTTTATTTACTATTCCTCATACATGATCCTATTTCCCATCTGCCTTTGTGCAAGGCACATATCTTTTTCTTCATCTCCATCATTTAAAAACCCTACCTTACTCTAAAACTTGGCATGCCATGGCTTACTATATTTTCATTTGTATTCTTCTGTTACCTGATGCCAAGGGTCAGTGTCATGTGTATTCATGGACCAAGTATAAAAACCTATAAATTTCCTGTCCCAATGTACCTTAGTACAGATTTTATCCAAAGTCAAAGAGTCAACAAGCATTTGTTGATGGGATCTACAGTCTGCAAATATATAATAATATAAATATAAGCGAATTGGGAAAAAAGTACTTGCTCTAGAGAAGTATATATTTTGTAAATGGGAAGACAACATTTGTAACACATAAAAAAAGTGAAAAGAATGGATGAAAGGTGAAGAGAAAATATACCCTGTCAGTGGCTTAGTAGAGAAAGCTCAGAGAGCTAAGAATTAAATCTGCTGAGGAAATTATGTTACAGTGGGTAAGAATGTTAACAATTGGAATTAGGAAGGCTCAAATTTAGCAACTTATCCACTCACACATTTCATCAGCATTTCATGGACATATATGTCATACATTATTCAACTAGAAAATATATTTATAATTTACATGAAAATGAGAAAAATGATCATGATTCATTATAGTGCAAATGGTTGTAAAAAAAAAAAAAAGAAAGTATATTCATTAAGAAACACGTTTTCTTAGCTATAAAGAGTATGCAAACATCATTAATGTAGTCCTTTAAACTAAATCCAAAGGAACTATGCATATAACACATCCTATAACACAGGATGAGAGAGAGAGACATTCTATGGATTGTGATAACTTCCTTTTGAAGCTATTAGGTCTTTCTATACTAATTAGAGAAAGAAAGGAAATACTGAAAGGAATCAAAACCTCTTGGCACTGGTACTGCAACTCACAGAAACATTATATAAAGCAAAATGGCAAATCAAAAAGAAAAAGAGAGAGTCAGTTATGTCTTTCCAAAATCCAAAATCCAAAATCCAACAGTCCTTTTTCCTTTTTCCTAAATTCCTATCTTGGGCATTTAATTTAATAGTAAGATTCATAATGCAATAAGGCAATGTTTGGTTGGCAAAATTAGCAACATAGTTCAAAAACGATTATAGCCATTATGGAACAAAAATGTGCAGCTAACAAATCAGGAAAAATTCATTACAATGTTTTACAAAGTAAATTTCAGATAGGAACTTGATCAATTGTATTACAATACATCTGAAAAGGAAAAAGAAAATTTTAATTTAAAAAATCAGTTTGAAGAAAACTCCATAGTAATAAAGAAAAGTCATAAGAGTTTTAGAAAAAGTTAGGTCACCCCAAGAGCAATAGCCAATAAATGTAACTATATTTTTAATGTTAAAGTAGGGGATCCATTTTAATGTGCAATTACACAACATGAAATTTATTTTGATGTGTTAAGAGTTAGCTATTACATGAAGTCATTTGCTTCTGGGAAATGTTTTCTTTTAGAAACTGTGTATTAAATAAGAAAGCTTTGTAAAGTAAATGACAGACACCTGAGCTAAACCTTTAATTAAAAAAAAAAACTTATGAGAAATAAAGTTTAAGGGTGTGGAGGAGTTTGTACCAAGCAAATAAGCAGTTTGTGTTAAAATTCATGGATATGGCAAATAGAAATAGATTACAATTTTGAGAAACAGCCATGTAGTCCAGTTAAGGTAGAACATGAATGGAATGATGTTAAATAATGCTAGAAGTATAGGTTAGAGTCCAATAATAGAAAGCCTTCCATACCAGGCAAGCAACATTTTGAGGAGAGAAGGGGTACAGTCTTATTTGTATTTCAGGAACATCTTTTTGGCACCTGTTTGAAGGATGGATGGGAGAGGTGAAACACTGAATCATGAAAACTGATTCTAAGGCTATCAGTAGACCAGCTAGAAGTACTTTCTGTATTATTTCTTTTGATGCAATAACATTGCAGCCCTCAAAATTTCAATTGTTTTCAAAAAGTTTTGTTATGGAGGAAGTTTACAATCCATAAATGTTCCTCTACCACTCACACTCCAGTAGATGTTATTTATCCTAAATTGCTCATTGGTTGTGTAACCTTTAAGAGTAAGTGTGGGTGGGATCTGGATATCAAAGTACAAGTTCCATTTAAAGCAATTCTTAAATTCTTTCTTGGAGGAATCACTTTCCAGTTATGTGTCTCTCTAAACTACCTTCAATTCAATTGACTCTCTTACATAAGACTCAAAATATTTGACCATCAATCTTACAATTGGGTGAGATTTTCCCTCAACTATTTATGCACCCAAGCAGAAATTCTGGCAGGAGAGAAGGGAAAATTCTTTCATTCCATCCCTTCTCTATGACAAAAGCTGACTTTGAAAAAACATTCTATTTGGTCCTCCCTCTAAACCAGTTCACTTGTATCTAAAAGAAAAGTAGTTTACAGGACTTGGATTTTCTTATGGTCAAACGAGTGAGATTATTTAAATTTCACTGTACATTGCAATAGTTGCAATTTTATCATCAGTATCATTTGGGGTAATGTCCTTGCCCTATAAATTCACAGATACATTAAGTCCTTGCAAAACTTCTCTCTGTCAATCTCAGGTGTATAGAGCTGATCTGACCCAAGACAAGGTAAGCTGAGACTGAATTCACCTAGTATCATTTGCCCTATCCTCCTCCATCTTCTCCTGAGCTGGCTTTCCCTAACCTCTCCCATTAATTCTCAGGTTCCAACCAACCAGTCATGAGAATTCTCTATCTGATATTTATGGTTCTGGTGCTCCTCTGCTGGTACAGGTGAAGTGCAAGCTATGAGCTGACTCATAAAAAAGCTGGGAGGGGAAAAGAGAAGGGATATGGATAAGAAGGCTAAGGATAGGTTCAAAGCGGTGGCTTTCTTCAGTGATCCAGAGTAGCTGGCGCTGGGACTGAGGTAACTCCTTAGGCTAAGGAGTTCATTTGGACAGACATTTTTATTTAAGTAAACAAATACTACATTTGTGATCAGAAGGAGGAACTTCTTGGAAAACAGGGGACTGAGTGTCATTGAGAGATGGTTATACACATTAAAAATCCTTAAATGACATAAGAGCAGAGGAGGGAAGAAGAGGACATCTCCAACATCGTTTTAGCAACACATGAAGATTTTAAAATCATAGCTGGAAGGGAACTGAGAGATCCTCTAGTTAAAATCCTCTCATTTTATAGATTAAAATAAACTCATGCCAGGGTACAAATAACTTGTCCGAGGCCCAAGAACTTGTGGCGAATGTGTGATTTGAACCCAGGAAAGGAATAAGTCATTCAGAAAATTTTTCATTTGTATTCTGTGTTAGATATGGAGCCAGGCAGTAGGGCATTTGTCAATGTACATACCCATAGAAAATCCTAAAGCATTGTAAAACAATCCCTACTTTTAAAGAAATTACATTCTATTGGAGATGGCCACATGGACATACATAGATGTGTAGGCATATATGCATAAGTAGAAATATGTATAGCTGTATGTATGCATGCATGGCTATGTGTATATGTATGTGTAGTATGTATGTATATGAATATCGATATATGAAACGTGGTAATATGGTTTGTGGAGACAACTAG
The DNA here is from genome assembly GCF_902635505.1 of Sarcophilus harrisii. Classification (NCBI taxonomy): domain Eukaryota; kingdom Metazoa; phylum Chordata; class Mammalia; order Dasyuromorphia; family Dasyuridae; genus Sarcophilus; species Sarcophilus harrisii. Next base: position 169,961,700 of record NC_045427.1, read on the forward strand.
GAGGTTATGGAATTTTAATAAGCTTCATATAGAAAGCAGCATAGATGATAAGTCTTGAAGGAAATTAGTTATTCTAGGTCAAGTAAGAAAAAGTCCATTCCAGATACAGAAAATAGATTCCACAATGTCACAGAAATGATAAATACAATACTATTAAGAAAAACAAAGACAAAGTTAACATCAGACTATAGAGTGTATAAAAGAACACCCTAAGTAAGCCAAAAAAAAAAAAAAAAATACAAGGGAACCTAATTTTGAGCAAATTTAGAGGAAAATGAAGATATCTATATTTGATTATAAAGGTAATATAGAACCATATCAATTTACCAAATAGATTAGTCACATATGTCCTACACCATTGAATTCACAAATTCAGTTACTCACCTTATTGGATTCTCATAATCCTGTTAAGTAAGTTTTTGAAAGTATTATTTCCTTTTGATGAATAAGTAAACTCGAGTTCAAAGATGCTTTTTAATAAGATACAGATAAAAGAAATTTGAATGTAGTTCTCATATTTTCAGTTCTTGTTTTCTGTCCATTATACCACATATCTCTTTTATCCAAAAATCAATTTTTTAAAAATCCAAATGAACGAATGCCATGTGTGGGGCTAACCCCTCTAAATTGTCACTCAGAATACAACATAACATCTCTTTTCCGATGTGTCTCTTAAGAAAGATTCTAAAACATTTTTTTTTTCTCATAGGGTATTGCAAGCCATTTGACTTTTTTTATGTCACCTGAGAGGAGACTACTGTTCCAATAAAAAGGATTCTAGACTATATAAATCATGTGCCACTACTAAAATGGACAACTATTGCAAAATGGACAGCTGTCTTATAGCTAATTAAGATATTAATAGGAAAATCTAGTAAGATATAAATAAGAAAATTAAGATATAAAAAGGAAAATCTAGTAAGGGAAGGTCTGAGGTATGAATGGAAAAGATGTTAGAAAATGTCAGGATCTGAAATGCATACAATATTGCTTATTCTTATTTTAATAAAGGAAGTCCTTTTGCTGAAAGAATTATTTCTAAGGCAGAAATGATTTTTGTTTTTTTTCTCCTTTGTAGAGATAAAAGATTTGTTTTTCATAAAGCACAATCATAAATTCACATTCTGAGTCACATGAATGACAAAATGGAGGACTTGTCATTTCTCAGATTACCACAACCTCTCACCACCTCTAAACAGAAATTATTCATCAAATATATTAAAAATTCATCCATCTTCGTGGTCTAAAGACACCCAGGAGTCACAGCAAGTTAAAAGAATCAACAAAAATACAATAACTGTCTTCTACCTTCCTCATTTTGCCAATATAGTAAAACTGATAACACTACCAAAGTTAATTTAGCCCTTTAATACTATGCCAATCAAATTACCAAGGAAATACTTTGTAGAATTTGATAAAAAATAATATCAAAATTCATCTGGAAAACCAAAAGATTTAGAATATCAAGGAAGGTAATGAAAAGAAATAGGTATGGTGAGGAAGAAGCATTTTCAGACCTTGAACAACCAACCAGACCCTCTTTATAAGTAGACAGGATTTTTTGTCTGTTTTTGTTTGTAGATAGGGACAGAGTTGTCCAATTTAAAGGGGTTGCTCTCCTTTTTTTACAGATACATAAGGCAACTAGGAGGAAGAAAAGCAGCAGTCCCCAAAGGGAAGACATAACTAATCTATACTTACTTACTTGTGGATTTATAGTCTTCACCTGAACTTCTGAGATTTGTGAAAAGTAATCAACATTTCCTTTTTACAAATTCATTTATTTGAATAAATTAATTTGAATAAATATATATACATATATGGATCTGATTTCATCAAATGGCATTTTCCATTTAATGAATCAGATCATTATCATATCTGCACATGTGTTATGACTATTGTCTGTGTTTTTCCAAATGTTTACTAGGCATACTTCTTTGGGTTTTTTCCTTCCTTTCTTTTCCCTTCTTTCCTTTTTTCCTTGCTTTTAATATCACAAGGATACCACTGGAGAGCACAGATCAACCATTCCTGTGACCAGCCTATTTTCTTTTCAACCATACACTTATTTCATTTATGAACTACTCTATTTCTTCTTTGACGTTTTTTCTTTACAGCTTATACTCATTGTGCACCTTTACACTGTCCTCTACATCCATTTGTAATCCTTAGAAACTAGTGTGTGTGTGTGTGTGTGTGTATGTGTATATATATATATATATATATATATATATATATATATAGTATTCTATAACTTGAAACCAAATGACAAACAACACTGGCAAAATATTGGTATTGGAAGGATGGCCTTTGTTTAAATGAGTAAGCTTGCAGTCATGAAAAGAACTATGTAATTTCCCAAAAGTAATTTAGCCCATTCTTCTGCTTCTATTCAGTGACAGACAAAATGTTTGATCCCTTTGCACTGTCTGTCCAAAACATTTGTGCATACATACACAGACATACATATATGGACACATATGTCTGTAAAGACCTATATACATGTGTGAAAACATGTGTGCCTATATATATACGTATATAGTGATGGCCATATAAGTGTGTGTATAAATACTTATACACATATAAACACACATAAATAATGGATAAGCTCTATAGGTTCTCCATCCAAATACATATGATACCTTGAATAAACAGCCTTTCTTTATTCATTTGTTTTTCCTGTATTGTCTTCCCCATAAAAATGTGCAAGGACTGAGTTGCTTTTCTATTTGCATTGCCATTGATTGAAATGAAAGTGCTTAATAAATACTTTTAAAAAATTCATTCCTATAAAGCTATTTTATGTTACAAAGGATTTTATCCAACGGAATCTGCTATATTCAGTAGCTTGATTTAACAAGCACAAGATTATCCACAAGCAAGTGCAGCTGGAAGACTTCAGTATCTAAAATGTGACCCCTATTTGATTTGAATTCTTCACTGGGTTTTCTTCATGACAGCAGTGAACACCTTGAGTAAACGTATGTCTCCCTACTTTGTGAATCACTTGTTAGTAATCATCAGAAGATCATTTAATCAATAAGTCAACAAATATTTGTCAAGTTTGTTAAACAAAAATAATATCACAATCCATGAGATATGCATTAAATCTAAACTTATTACAAGAGAAAGGCACATACTTGTAAAAATTCCCTATATCAAGGAACCCGGAAGTGCAGGAAAAGTCTTAGTATTTAAGTTAGAGGGGAAAGGGAAAGTCATTTTTTTTTAAATAACTTTTTATTGCCAGAACCCATGCCAGGGTAATTTTTTACAACATTATCCCTTGCACTCACTTCTGTTCCGATTTTTCCCCTCCCTTCCTCCACTCCCTCCCCTAGATGGCAAGTAGTCCTATACATGTTAAAGAGGTTACAGCATATCCTAGATACAATGTATGTGTGCAGAACCGAACAGTTCTCTTGTTGCACAGGGAGAATTGGATTCAGAAGGTATAAATAACCCGGGAGGAAAAACAAAAATGCAGTTTACATTCATTTCCCAGTGTTCTTTCTTCAGGTGTGGCTGCTTCTGTCCATCATTGATCAATTGAAACTGAGTTATATCTTCTCTTTGTCAAAGAAATCCACTTCCATCAGAATACATCCTCATACAGTATCGTTGTTGAGGTATATAATGATCTCCTGGTTCTGCTCATTTCACTCAGCATCAGTTCATGTAAGTCTCACCATTCCTCTCTGCATTCATCCTGTTGGTCATTTCTTACAGAACAATAATATTCCATAACATTCATATACCACAATTTACTCAACCATTCTCCAATTGATGGGCATCCATTCATTTTCCAGCTTCTGGCCACTACAAACAGGGCTGCCACAAACATTTTGGCACATACAGGTCCCTTTCCCTTCTTTAGTATCTCTTTGGGGTATAAGCCCAGTAGTAGCACTGCTGGATCAAAGGGTATGCACAGTTTGATAACTTTTTGGGCATAATTCCAGATTGTTCTCCAGAATGGCTGGATGTGTTCACAATTCCACCAACAATGTATCAGTGTCCCTATTTTCCAACATTCCGCGTTATCTTTTCGTGTCATTCTTGCCAATCTGACAGGTGTATAGTGGTATCTCAGAGTTGTCTTAATTTGCATTTCTCTGATTAATAATGATTTGGAGCATATTTTCATATGGCTAGAAATAGTTTTAATTTCTTCATCTGAGAATTGTCTGTTCATATCCTTTGACCATTTATCAATTGGAGAATGGCTTGATTTCTTATAAATTAGAGTCAATTCTCTATATATTTTGGAAATGAGGGAAAGGGAAAGTCATAAGGGAGGGGGATGAAGGAATAAAACTCTTACAAAGGGGAGGAGAAATCATGAGTAAGTAAAATGGCAAAAGTTCCCTTTGCAACTGCCAGATTATGAAGATATCTTGGTCTGCTTATCTACAGGAGTTCCAGGTGCAGAAACAATTTCTCAGTAGTGCCTGTCTTTACTCCCAAGTATATACAGGGAATGTAGACTGAGTTATACAGAATTGAGTCAGTTCAAATGTTTCTGGAAAATATGGCAGTCAAAAATACAAGTTTAGGGAATCCCTTAACATCCCTTTTAGTTTTGGGGTGATTTAACTTTTCTTGGATTATGTAATTAGTTTAATCTTAGCTTACTGTTGATCTAATCACAAGGAAGTCCTGAGAGGAAGCATTGGAAATTAAAGGCCCAAGAATGAGAAAACATCATGGAGGTTTGGTGATACCAAAGGGAAGAGGGAAGGTGATACCAAAGACAGAAACCCATCAAAGACTATTCTGTGCTGCTGAAAGAAGTCCAGCAGAGTGCTTTAGTAAAGAAGAGCAGCCACTCTGTACTAAAACAAGCTAAGTTCTGGGGTGGCTCTAGGAGATGCTTTCTTAGGGGAGTTCTGAAAGGAGTACTGTGAGCTTCTTGGGGAAAGCAGAATCCTGCTATGTGAAAAGGGAAGATTTGATTCATCTTATTGGTCCTTAGTGTCACCTAGTGTCAAAATGGACTGTGGACAGACAAACTGTCATTCACCAATGTAGGTATTTGAAGGAAAATTCTGAAACTTCTGGTTAGTTATTGGAGAGAGTAGAAACCTACTTTCTTCTGTGATAAGCAATTAGGTTTGAAGTACATTCCCCAAAAAGCAGATCTGAAGACCTTTGTGGATTCTTAAGCTTAAGGGAACCATCTTAACATTAGTTTAGTGCTCAATAAAAGAAGCAGATCTGGAAAGCTGCCCATCCTAGCCTTGGGATTCAGATTTCACCAAAAAGCGTAATGCTCCAGCTTTATTTAAAAGACCTTAATATGATATCAGCAGCCTGTTCCTGCAGGAGAAGGGAAAGCCTCAGAGGAAGGTGGTTCATGTTCCTTAAAAGAGACCTTGGACATGTGGTCTTGCAGTCCAATCAAGAGTTGCTCTAGAGACAGATATTTCTACTCCTCTGCCTCATCACTAGGTTGTGTATGCCCAGTCCCACTTTCCTATCCTGTGAGTATTAGTGGGGGAATATAGCTCTGTGTTATAGGTTGCATGAAGCTTTTATTGACTCTGTTTACTATGAGTAAACCTTAGGTTGAGTTTGCCTTTGTCTTCTCATTAATTAAATATTCAAAAATCTAGAATTAATGTCAGTGAGGTCTTCTTGTAAATAAGAAGCACCAAAGTGGAGGATTAGAAGATAGAATAAAGAGTCATAGGAGGGTCCTCCTCTTCACACCAGATCCTATCTGCATATACCAGGTTATCCCTAAAAATCTGAGATTATGTTATCGGACTTTGATTATGGCCTCCAGCCACCTTAGCATGAGTGGAGATTGAAATGAATGAGCCAGGAGAGAAAGAAAGAGACAGAGACAGATAAATAAGGTATAGATGCCTCTTTCTCAGAGATCATATCCATGGAATACCCTTTGATGTTAAATGGGTCAATGAGACTCTTGTACTATTTTTGTAAAGATAATATGCATCTTTTTTGCAGGGGAGGGGGCAAACAAGGGGTTTTTTTTGCAGGAAAGATGATAGTAGATAATCATTACTGACCTGAATTTACTACCATAACTGAGTATAAGATAGACAAAAACAATAAATTAGAACATGGTTATCTAAAATTCTAGGGTTTATGAAAGATGATTCAGATTTTTCTTGAACAAACTCCATGAAGAGAAATCTACTTCTCCTGAGATAAACCTATGATCCTACTTATATCCAATTTAAATCCTACTCCTTACATCTTCCATCCATTCTGCCCTTTGGAGCCTAAGAAAACAAATCCAGTTCTTCTTTTGTAATGCCAGAGAAACTGAGGCAAGATAGAGATTAGAGAGTTTTAATATTTTATTTGAGAGGAAGAGATTTACTGGAACCAAATGGTTCCATGATTTGGTCCCAGGGCTGAATGAGACTATCGGCTCCAAGAATCCAGCAAACAATGTGAGTTCTCCAAGATACCAGGGGGTAGACCAAGGCAGGGGCGGAGTCAGAGCACTGAGAGTGGGAATGGGACTATCAATCCGGTTCTGACAGGGTGGAGGGAGACATGGACATTCTGATAAGTTAGGATCAAGAAGAACAATGACAGAATGGGGGGAGGCACTGGACATTCTGATAAGTAGGCAAAGTCTGGGGTCATGATGTCTAAGATAGGAGGTCTTTCTCCTTATCTGGATTAAACATTTACAATTTATAATCTTAGCGTAGCCAGCCGTAAATTATATCAGTTCTAATAATCAGGAAGGAAAGATGGTGTTGCAACTAGAGGATTGAGGCAGAACAATTAAGGGAAACTAAAACAGGACAGTTAAGGAAACTGAGGCAGGACAATTAAAAGGAACTGTGGCACAACCCTTTCACATGACTACCCTTTAAATACTTATAAGACATTTGTCATATCCGATTCTCCCCCCAAAAAATATTATCCTTTCCTAGCTCAACACCACCAGTTCCTTTATCAGACAGCTAAAACAGCAAGGAAAGACAGGAGGCAATGTGCCAACCAAGTCAAAACCTTATCAACACCTTACTCACAACCTCTTCTCATACCGGGACTGAAATAGCCCAGGAGCTCAGGATCAAGAGCCCTGACAATAGCTACCCCTTCCCCCAGAACAGAGACCTTAATTCTAATTCAACCCCAATAGCCTTTATCCATGAAGCAGCCTCTGGGAGAATGCAAATTAGCACCTGCTTGACCAGATTTTTTAGTTCCTTCCTCCCCTGCTATAGAAGTTGAAGAACCAGAAAAAAGTTCACACCAGCAATATCCTTGCATTATAAAATGATTCAACATTTTATCAGTGTCGTTTTATCAGTGGAAAAGTCATTAAAGAAGATGCTTTTTTCCATTAGTTTTGAGGCTGTTAAAAGCTCTAAGAGCCATGGATCTCAGAATTGAAACATCCCATATGACTTATAGTCTCTATATTAGAATGTGAATGCCATAAGAAGAGAGATTGTCTTTGTTTTTCTATTTGTATCCCTAATGCTTTATACTTAGCAAGGGATTCGGATCTCAAGATCTTTCCTATTCTCATTTCCCTACTCTTAATGGTTTTCAGTTTGTCCATCCTAAAATATGATGCCTCACAACTGGGCACATTACTCTAGAAATATTCTGACTAGGAGGGACTATTACCTCCTGAGTCTGGGACGCTAGTTCTCTCTTAATGGAAATTAAGGAATTTAAGTTGATTCAGTTCAATCATTTTTTTTTCAGTCATATGCTACTCTTTGTGACCTCATTTGGAGTTTTCTTGTTAAACTACTGAACAGTTTAAGGCAAAAATACAAAAAAAAAAAAAAAATTGTGGGGATGTGTGTGCAGAGAAATATAATTTATTTATATATGAGATTGTTAGCAAATGGTGCCACCTGCTGGATATTTGCAATAAGGAAACAGCCCTTCTCTAATGCTTGGACCAAAAATCTTAGTTTAAGAAATCATGAACTTTCCAAGTAACCGAGCAATGAAAACCTCTAGCAATACGCAGGGCACTGGATTTTGAGGCAGAAGAACTGGGTTTAAATCCTAGCTCTGCTACTAAAGACATGTGTATTCTTGAGGAAGCAATTTCATTCTCTGAGTTTCAGTATCTATAAAATGAAATAATTTTCTCTCTACTATCCCTTCTACTCTCAGTGATGTTCTACCTCCTTGGACACAATGTGGTGACAAAGATAATAATATCTTCGCTTTCCATTTCATGAAAGTGAGCCCCAGAGAAGTTAAGCGGTTGGCAGGGTGGGAGCTGGGGGGGTGGAGGGGATGGAAAGGGTATATTATACAACTACCAACTAAAGTCCTTGTAGCCTTAGCCCCTGAGGTGTGATTCTAAATCAGCCTTTCTGAGATAAACCCATTCTGGAACAGCCAAGGGCTGTCTGCATTGAAAACCTTTTCATATTTTCACCAAATTTCCAAACCTTCCTACTTTATCGGGGGCAACAAACTTAACTCCAAGAAAGTGCTGTTCCTTTTAAGACACTACCACTACCCTACCCCACCACCATGATGTTTGACAGTTTCTAGTATAAAAGCATCCTTCTGAGACATTACCAACATTTAACTAGGCCCTTAGAGAATCCTAATATCGCCATGTGCATCTCTGGAACTGATCTGACTCTTTACCTTCAGTTCTTAATCTACAGTTGGCTACTAGATACCCACCCCCAACTCAGTACATCTGTTGTGCCACAGTTCTCTTCTAATTGGACCTGTCTCAGTTTTCCTAAACTGGTTCTGCCTCAGTTTCCCTAATTGCTCCTGCCTTGGTTTCCTTAATTGTTCTGCCTCAATCACCTTACTTGCACACCTTCCCTCTGTTCATGAAGACTGATATAACTCAGGGCTATTTGCTCTAAAGTTATAAATTGTCAATGTGTAAACTCAGAAAGGGGAACTCCAGACTTTGTGTCTGTAGTCAGACACTTTCTTAATTCCCAGTTTGTTAGAATTTATGGTCCCACCCCCCAATCTGTCAGAACTGGATTTATGGTTCCTGCCTAGAGATTCCCACTCACCAGAGTTTGGACTCCACCCCCTGTCTTTGTTTAGCTACTGTGTATAAATATGTCATTGAGAACTCGCATTGGCTGCTGGATGCTGGCTGGAGGTTGGATTCTTGGCGACTATAGCCTCATTCAGTCCTGGAACCAAACCATTTAGTCCCAGTAAATCTCTCCCTTTCAAATAAAATATTAAAAAACTCGGTAATCTCTATCTTGCCTCAGTTTCTCTGGCATTACACATCCAATAAGTAATTATCTTCTCCCCAAACTGACTCTTTGTCTTCTTTGTCTCTACCCACTGATATAACCCCTTCTCTTGGTCACCTAGGCTAGAAACACTGGAATCAAGTTTCCTTCATTGAGACTTCAGGAAGATGAAAGTTGTTTTCAAATACTTGGAAGCATTGTTCATGGAAGATTAATTAAGCTTGCTCTTTTTTAGACCCAGAGGGAACAACTAGGGCACTGAGTGAAAGTTTTAGACAGTCAGATTTTAGGTTCAATGCAATTAGTTTTGCAAAAGTGGAGTGGGATGCCTTGGGAATTGGTGTCTCCTTCATGCTTGGAGGCTAGATGACTACTTATCAGGAATGTTATTAAAAGGATTGCCTGACAAGTAGGTGGCACAGTGGATAGAACACCAAGCCCTGAAGTCAGGAGGACTTTAGTTCAAATCTGACCTCAAGACAATTAACACTTCCTAGCTGAGTGACCCTGGCCTCAGGAAAAAAAAAAAAAAAAAAAAGATTCCTGCTCAATTGGATTTAATAGATCCTGAAATTTCTCCCAATTTTGAGATTTGGTCATTCTGGTGTGTTCCCTCCTTCCAACCAGCGACCAAGTGGTAACAGTACTTTCTCTTAAAAGTCTCTCCATTATAACTACAGTATTGGTTAAAGCAGATAATCTGTAGTGTCATCTTTGAAAAAATTCAGAATTTAGACCATCTCCAAATCAAGAAAAGGCATTGATTAAGTTTAAGTGAGAGTCATACACTCAGAATGGATTGTGCTCTTTTTAGAAATTTACCAAGAGTGAGCAGAAAAGAGAGAAAGAGTTAGCAGAAGCCAGCAGGCCAACAAAGTAAAACAAAGATATTTATGGAATCTAATTACATCACAAAATATGCAGATTCTAAGGTTACAGGAGGAGTTTACTAACATGGGAAGGTCCTAAAGTTTTGATGAAACTGGGAATGTGGTTACATACAGAAAAGGGTGGGGAGAGGTGGGGGGGGAGAGGAGGGAGGGTATTAATGTATGTTAATGACATTATAATTTGCCTGACTTCATCATAAATTCTCCCAAAGGACAGAAAAGGATAATGCAAAGTCGCCATATTAGGGGAAAGATTAATTAAAATTTGTGGTTTAATGTCCTGGCTTACATCCTCTTGGCGCTATTTCTTTATTGGCAGATTTCTATGGTATATCTAGACTTAACAGATGATGGAATTATAGATTGTGTAGATCCCCTATCCATTAGTGATTAAGGATTTCTGTGGGGTTTGGCCTGGGAGCAACAATCAAGAGTCCCATCACAAGAATAAGTCCTCACCATTCCTGCAATAGACTTCTAAGTATTCCTCTTCCAGCTTGTCTTTCTTATCTCCAATATGTTTGTGATGGTCCACACTTCTGGAATTTCTACCAAAGGAAGATGCAAAGGACTAGCTTCAGACTAAGCTGATTTGTCTCATATTTTTAAGTACTTTTTGTCTCTATATTACCGGTACAATCAAATGGGGAAAATAGGTAAACAAAGAAATGTAAAACAAGCTATATACATGATAAAAAAAATGTCAAAGGCACTAGAATTAAGAGCAGCTGAAGAAGGCTTCCTTCAGAAGGTAAGATTTTAATTGAGACTTAAAGGAAGCCAAGAGGATCAAAAGAGAAAGCATGTAGGAGGGACAGCCAGAGAAAATGCCCTGAGCTGAAAAATGGAGTGTGCTAGGAGACTCATGTCATTGAATCAAAGAGTGTGCAGTAGGGAGTAAGGTATAAGACTAAAAGGATAAGGGGGTGGGAAGTGTCATAAAGGGCTTTGAATATCAAGCAAAGCTTTTTTTTTTTTTTTTTTTTTTGAAGCAATAAGCAGTCACTGAGGTTCACTGAGTAGGGGAGTGACATTATGGAACTTTCAAGGAAAAACCTCTAGGAAAAAGAGACAAGGAGAATAGAAGAAAAATGTCAAGACCTGCTATATGCTACATATAGGAAACTTTGAGATTACTTCTTTTATATTAAAAGTGGTATTGGATACTGATATAGCAGTTACTGATTCAATTCTTGGAGGATTTAAACTTGGGTCCTCAGATGTCAAACTCAGAATTATTCCCAATGTACCATACTTCTATCCTTAGATTTTTCTGGCCACTTTATTTTGTAAGAGAATTATTTTTCTATTTCAGATATCAATGATTTAATCCATGGGTTCTTCTCTCCAATTATATAAATCACAAGATCTCTCAGTGACTTAAGAGATGATTCTGGATGGCCTCTGTGGCCAAAAAATTCATTTTATATTTAATGTGGTAATGAGCTTTTACAACATAACAGACTGGTCCTCAAACAGAGAGACAGATATCATCAGACCTAGATCCAAAGCCTTCCCAGCTTGTAGGACTTGAAAGAAATTATGCTCTGCTGGAATAGCCTTCAAGAACCCAGGGCTACCTCTATAGTCTATACTAATGGTATCAAACTCAAACAGAAATAGATCTCTAAAAGACATAAATTGACTTACTTTCAAAATATAATGTTATCTCTGTTTTATTGCATTTATTTATTTCATTCAATATTTTCCAACTATATTTTAATCTAGTTCTGATAAGGTTTAGATTTGGGGAACCCAAATGAAATTAGGGTTTCTGGTGGTCAGGAAGTTAAATGAGGTCTAGTTGCTGGTTTGAGGTTCAGGGAATCAAATGGAGGGGTTTAGCTCCCCTGCAACCCCTCAGGATTCAGTGCAAGGGTAGGCAGTTTTGGGGAACTCCCTTCTGGTAGCACAGAGGCTCTCTGTAAAGAAATTTGCAGACCCGAAAACCTAGATTGATAAAAGAGGTCTATTATGGGGATTGGATGCAAGGTTAAAATCTGGTAAAGGAAATAGGTGAGGGTAAAGAGAATATGGCACTGGAAAAGAGTATTCCAGTGGGCAGAGACTCCTTGGGGTGCCAAGCATGGTATTGCTAGCATGTTTGGAACCTCTGCAAAGAGAGGGTTTTGTTTGGCTCTTTTATAATAGTGGGCTTTGGCTACAAGCTGAAGGGGACTCATGGTTGGAATCCCAAGTTGTCTCTTCACTGGGTTTCAGCTTCCAACTGGAATTTGAATTGAATTCAATGAGTTTCAGGACTGAGTTCCACCTAGATAACAAAAGATGAAACTGTCTGTCCTTTGGGCAGGGTCCCTCATTGAGCAGAGTTGAAAGACATTTTTTCCTTCAAGGATTTTCAGAGTTTAGGGGTTCTCTCTTCAGTTCCAGCTGTACTCGGATGTAAGGCTCATTGTCACCAGCATTACATTTGAAATTCTACTCTATGTAAGACAAGATCAGAGAAGATTTTAGTAGAGAAACAGAAAATTAGTTGTACTTTAAAATTGACCATTTAATAACTGCTGGGAAAACCAGAAAACAGTTTGTTAGAAATTAGGGCCAGACTAACACCTTATACCATATTTCACAATAAATTCAAAATAGGTACTTTATCTGATAAAACATTATACCATAAAAAATATGAACAAAATCATATACTTCTTACAGCTTTAAGTAGGTGAATTCTTAACAAAGTATGACATGTGAGCAATTACAAAAGATAAATAATTTTTATTCCATAAAATTGAAAAGTGACTACACAAATAAAATTAGAGCATTGAGTGGAAGGGAAGTGATCTAAGGGGGAAAAAAATCTTGGTACTGAATATCTCTGAAAAATATTTGCATTCCAGATATATATATATTATATATATATATATATAATATATATATATACACATAAACAGAAATATGTGAGAACAAAAACCATTTCCCAATAAATAGTAAAAAAAAAAAAAAAAAAATCTGAGTAAATAGCTAGTTGATGCAGTGGCTAGACCACTAACTCTATTGTCAGGTAAGCCTGACAAACCTACAAACCTATCTCCAAATCCTTACTAGATGTGACCCTAGATAATTCCTTTTTTTTTTCCCCAAAGACTTGCAAAGTATTTTATGTGTATTATCCCATTTGATCTTTACAATTAACCCAGTGGGGTACTTGCTATTATTATCCATGTTATGGGCCAGGACTTTTGTACTAGAAACAAGGATTCTTACAACAATGGTTATCTAGTTGAGCATGGTGATTAATAGTTCTCTAGTTCAGTATGACTGATTTTATCTTACAACAAATAATGGTTTCCTAGTGATATAATGATTGGTTTATACTCAGTGTAGAGCATATAAGCTGGAAAAAAGTCAGCCAGGGTCAGAGCCAGATTCATTCACTCCATCTCATACGACCGGTAGCAGGCCTCTCCTCCTTCTGCTTCCCCCACTGAGACCAAGGCCACTCTGAAGGGCCTCCAAGAAAGGTAGCCCAAGCCCCAGTCAAGGAGGTAAGACTTTGAAGGAGATAATAAAGGATTTGGAATTTAATACCTGGCTATTCTCGTGGTGATTAATCTGCTGAAACAAAGGCTGCTCCTAAGACTTCCAGAAAACCAACCAGAATACTACAATCCCCATTGAGGCTAAAAGCAGGTAAGTGACTTGTCCAGTTGTGAATGTCTGAGGCAGAATTCAAACCCAGACTTTTCTAAATCCCAGTCCAACATGCCATCTTCTGTAACATCTAACTACCTTCATGCTATTCACCATAAAATGATGAGATACTAGGGGGCACAGTAGATCAAGTACAGAATCAACAGTCAGGAAGACCTGGGTCTAAATCTGCCTCAGATACTTACCAGGTGTACAACCCTAGGAAAGTAGTTAACCAATAACACCCACCTTCCCAAACAGTCCTGGGCAAGTATTTTAACTTGTTTTTGCCTTAGGTTTCTCAACTACAAAATGGGGGTGATAATAATAGCACCTAAAAAAGTTGCTGAGATCAGATAATATTTAAAAAGTATTTTGAAAATCTCAAATAAATACTATAATTATTATTATAAACGAAGAATTACAAAATAGTAATAAGCACATGAAAGAATGTTCCAAATAATTATAAGAGTTAAGTAGCTATATGGATAGAGCATAGGATCTAGAATCAGACTTCTGACTTCTGACACTGACTATATAATCCTGAGCAAGTCATTTCACCTGTCTGTCTTAATTTCTTCATTTGAAAAATGAAGGTAATAATAGTATTCACCTTCAGGTGTTGTGAGAATAGAAAGATAAGATATTTGTAAAATTCTTTGCAAATCCTAACATTTAAACACTATTATTATCAATAAATACAGAACAAAAATTGATAAGAGAAGATAAAATGTGAGGATAATAAACATTGGAGGGGTTATATAAAAAAAAAAAAAAAGACAAGCATACTACCACATTATGGTGGAATTGTGAAGTAAACCATAAAGGGAAAAAAATTGAAATTTTGCAAATAAAATGACTAAAATGTGTATACTCTAACACAAAGATTACACTATTAGCTATGTCATGTTATGCCAGTTCTCTTTTAATTGTTCTGCCTCAATCCCCTTAGTTGCAACACCTCCCCCCCCACCTCCTAGTTCATTAAGACTGTTATATCTCAGAGGTTATAAATTGTCAATGTGTAAACTCAAAAAGGGAGGTCTAGACTTTGTATTTCTAGCTAGACACTTTCTTACCTCCCAGTTTGTTAGAATTTATGGTCCTATCCCCTAACCTGTCAGAACTGGATTGATGGTTCCTGTCTGGAGATTCCTGCTCATCAGAGTTTGGACTCCACCCCCTGCCTTTGTTTAGCTGTGTATAAATATGTCATTGAGAACTCACATTGGCTGCTGCATGCTGGATTCTTGGAGTTCTTGTATTCTTGGAGATGATAGTCTCATTCAACCCTGGGACCAAACCATGGATCTATTTGGCCCCTGTAAATCTCTCCCTTTTGAATAAAATATTAAAAACTCTCTAATATCTATCTTGACTCAGTTTCTCTGGAATTACAGTCATAACAAGTTAACTGATAAAAAGCAAAATAAAACATTTATGACAGCTTTGTTTTGTATGTGTGATAGAAAGAAATGAAAACAAGATAGATATAGATTAGAAAACTGCACTAAATTGTGATGAAATATTTTTCTGCCGTAAGAAAGTTCACTAAATAAATATACAGCCATGTGGAAAAATTTTTTTATGAATTGAAGCTGGGTGAAATAAGCAAAGCCTGGAAAATAATATATATAATGATAAGAACATGAAGGGAAAAAACAAAGACCTCAAAAAAAAAAAAAAGCTGAATTTGTCACAGTTCTAAAAAACAGATGATTTAACTTGCTCTTTACTTTCATATAAAGAGATAATGGTCTCACAGTGAAGATAGAAGCATTTGGGGGAAGGATGATGACCCATGAGGGAACTTGTTTTGCTTGACTATACATATTTATAAAGAGTTTTGTTTTTCTTTCAATGGCAAGAGAAGGAAAAGTGGAAAAGAAATAATTTGGAACTGAAAATCAGACAATGTTTTTTTTAAAAAATGAATAAAAAAGAAGAAACAATGTTTTGAAATTATAAAGAATAAAGTTGACCCCAAAGAATAGATGACAAGTTGCCTAACTCTGTTCTTCTGTATGAGGTAAAGAGAATGATCCAGGCTTCATTGAACATTGAGTTCCATAGAACAGGGATTTTTGTCATTTTTGTTTTGTTTTGTTTTGTTAGTATTGTTTTTGGTGGGGGGGGGGAGATGATGTATTGATTGATTTTTCCTGAATTTTGTCTTCTCTATCTTTTTTCCCTTTTCTTTTTTTTTTTTTTTTAATTCTTTGTTATGAGGCATGGTGCTTTATTTGGCCTTACCACATCACTTACCTGATTTTAAGGAGTTACAAGAAATTACCAATGTTGATATAAACAAGAGTTACACAGCAAGCAGGCAAAAAAATAAAAAGGCATACATACACACACGCACACACACACACACACAATACACACCATATGATGCTATAAATTGAGGTTCATCCTTACAGATGCAAGGAATTCACCCAGTTGCAGAGGAAGGGAAATGTGTCAGAAAGGAAATATGCTCAAAGTTCCGATTCATACAATGAAACTACATAGTCTTTACATTAGTTTAGTTGAGGAAAAGTAATCAGTGTCAAATATGGGAGGCGACATTTCTAATCAGACCCAGATGTGGTAAAGTTCTCAAGGTCATTTAGTGATAAAAGACTTAGTTGAGTCTCTTTTGGGGTAGTTTGTTTGTTTGTTTTTTAATCGGGACCAGAAACCAAGAGAGGATCTAAGTTAACTACGAAAGACAGAACAATGCACAAACAGGAATAATTGGTCAAGAGTTTTATCCAATCACTGATACAAGATTACCACAAATCACAACAGTGAAAAAGTAAAATGTCTTATAGGCATTAAGACCACTTTGCCTCAAACAACTCCATATTGCAGTCCTGTCATTATAACTATAATATCAAATAATATAAAGTTTACAGTGATCACAAATGGTGTTCTGTGAGGGTAGAAAGAGAATGGATACAGGAAATAATAAAGGCAATGTAAAAATATAAGATTATTAATAAAAATCTATTTTAAAGAACTGGACTTAACCTTTAATCAAACAATGACATAAATCTATATAAGAAATAAAGACTACATAAGCATCAGTCTTGAACTTTGAAGCTAGCCAAAGTGCCATGAACCCTGCCAGGATCACCCAAACTAGTCTCATCAAAATATAAGACAAGCCTCAATGGCTTCTTCGCATATATGCAATGGCTGACAAAAAATATATCAAAAATTAAATAGGACGATGGATCTAATGTTAAAAAGTTTCAGAGCCCATATAGTCCAACATCATTATTTTAGGGATAAAGAAACTGAATCCTTTAGAAATCCAAGTTAAAGACTTTTTCCAAGATATCATCAAGTAATATTTTAATATTGAAATTAAAACTGACATGAGGCTCTCTATTTGCCTGATAATACCTTCTGTGTAATTTTTCTGAAACGTTACAAATGGTGCATCCCAAAAAATCTTAGGGTAGTTTTAATTTTTAAGTTTGGAACTTGCTGTATTTGCATGATCAGAAATTCACCTTAAATACTGTAGTTTACCCTAAAGTCACTGATATTTATTCTTTAATTCTTAGAATGACCTTTAGCAAAAAGCAATAAAACGTGACAAGATAGATCAACCCATAAAAGAGTATACCTCTCCCCCTACAGAGTATGAAAATGTCCACTACTACCTTGTTAAGAGGGCAAGTGACCCCTCCAAACTGGTTTCCAGAAACTGGGATGGCTTCCAGGATGATTGGGTGGCAAGGACCAAGGAGAGATAAAGCTCATTTTACACTCTTCTATACTAGTGCCATTAAAGAGACTATCTCTCAGGCTTTTTAGCTTTTTCACCTTTTACAGACCCAAACCAAGTTGAACAGAGGAGTTTTCAGAGTGAAAGAAGCCTGAACACCGTTCCTCCTCCCCACAAGAAATTCTGGTGATGCCTCAGGGCAAAAACAAGTAGTAACTGTCCAATCTTACCCATACAATCAGAGAGAAGATAGCCTTTGAGTTGACTTTCCCAAATAGTAACAATTAGGGTCCTCTGAGATTCCTTACCTGAGCAAATGTCAAAAGCTGACATAAGCTTAACAACTCAGCACCAAATGGGAGCTCATAGGTTCTTGGGTCCCAACTCCTATCTACATAGGAGAGTAAGGATTTCTGTATTTTAGGCAGTAAAATCTAGACTTTAACCAGAGAAGGGCAATTTCTTGGACAGCATTCTTCTTAGAGCAGGAAGATTGCCCTCATAGCCTCCTTGGTTATATGAGTAGCAAAAGGAAGTCATGGTTTGGAAATAAACAAGGAATTTTCCACTTGCACCTCAAAGTTGGAATCACAAATAGAATTGAGTTTGTTCTTTTCAAATAACACAAATTTACTAAATCCCAGGCTGTTATGCACTGGCAATACAAAGAAGGCTGACAATCCCTTTTCTTTTGAAAAAAGCTTACATTCTAATGGTGGAAAAATTAAGCAGCATATAAAATGTATACAGTAGTTAAAAGGTCATCTAGGTAGGGAAGGAGTTTAAAAACGGAGTTTTAAGGCAAGCCTCTTTCATTTGGTGAGATTTAACTATCTTAAAGAAAACTGAGACAGTGGACAGAAAGGGGAGTAGGGTTTAACCAGTACAAAGGCAAGCAGAGAGGAAAGATTATTATATTTGAGGAATTGTAATTAGGCTAGATGTCGACAAAACTAGAATACAGGAAGGTTAGTAAAGTATTAAATTGGAAAGGTGGGAAAGTACCAGATTATAAAGAATTTTATATGTCTAGTATTTTACAGCGATAAAATGTGAATTGTAGTTATCCTGACTACAATACCACTTTGCACAAACCACGATCAGCTGCACTGAATTCAGAAATAGCCAGAGTATTAATTACTGCAGGAGGCCTCATAAGCAAAAACCGTAAGTTCCAGCCCTGAGCCCTCCCCTTCCCCCATTTTTACTTCCCGTGGAGCTAAGGACCACTAGGCAGCCAATCGGGTGCTCATAAATGGGAGGGGTCCTGAAACTGGAGTGTGAGTCCTTCTGCCCATCAGGGAGCAAGGCTGAGGATTTCACACACTTCTCCTCCCCTTCTCCAACGCTAGCGGGATAAGCCAAAGGAAATTTGAGTAAAGGCGGGTAAGAGTCTGGGCGGGCTCTGAGGTTGTGGGGCGGGGCGCGCGCCTAGAACGCTAGGATTCCGCCTGCTCTGTGTCGGTGTCCTGCCCAGGATGGCTGCAGCTCGGGGAAGGCGTTGAGGATGCCCGCGGGATACCTAGTACTCTGCGCTCTGCTGCTGGCGGCGGAGCAGGGCGCGCGTGAGTCGGCGGAGCCGGGCCGGGGAGCAGGGACACTTTACTAACTGCAGGGCTCGGCATTCAGCTCTTTTTCTCTCCTCCCCAGCGGCGACTGCTTCCCTCCTGTTCCTGTAATGCCTAACATTGCTCGTAGGCAGCCTCCACCCTCCACGCATGAATCTTCGCATGCAAAATGCCTACTCCCCTTCCCACGTAACCATCATCCTTTTCTTTTTTGTTATTGCAAACCCTCTCTCAGACTGTCTGTGAGCGCAGACTTCCCTTCTCCGTTCTCTCCAAGATGCACACACGACCCGCCTTTTCGAGCAAACTAATTATCCTCGTTTCCACGCAACCTCATTACTCCCTCCCTTCCAACAAAGTGGACGCAGTCTGTTCCTTCCTGAACCCGCCATCCTTCTCTCACTGAAGTCTCTCAGTGCAGTCTCCGGAAACAAGCAAGTTTCTTGAACCTGGAGGCAAACTCCCTTTCCCCCAAAGCAACTTCCCCTATTACTTCTTCCAGTTACACACCCATAATAGGCACTGTATAATCTCTAGCAGTGCACCTTTGTAAATTCCCGCTCATTATCTTAATGAAGCTACAGGCTTCAGACAGCTACTCTTTCCATGCTTATTAAACTGGTTCACAGCTGTCCAATACGATCTTCCCTTCTACCTTCCCCGTATTTATGCAGAATTGGTAGGCCAGGATTAACTGTTCCAGGTTAGCTACTGGAGACGAATCGGATTGGAATGTAGTTCTCCTTCTCAAACTCCTTAGCAAGAAGGAGGAATCGGACAAGGTGCTGTTGGGAGGTTGTTATGGGGGGAATGAGAGGGAAGATAAATTTAAACAGAAATTGTAATAAGATAGATATAGAAAGGGTTTCTTAACCTTTTTTGTCTTACAATTCACTAGCAGTCCTGTTAAACCTAGGGACGCCATTATTCTCAAGGGGAAAAAAATTTTTTAATGCATATGATAAAATACACAGGATTCCAAAAAGAGCTAATTATATTGAAGTGTAGTTCTCGGAATATTTTTAAAAACTAGTTCCCAGACCCCAGATTAAGCCTCTTTCCAGAGGAAACTGAGGTTTACACCTAAAAGTAGAGAAGACTCAAGATGGGAAGTTTGAAGAAAAGAAACTAACCATGAGATTTGGACTTTTAGTCCATAGGATCATAGATCTAAAGTCATATCTTACAGAAAGGGAAATTGAGGGTGAAATAATTTGCCCAAGGATTTGAACAAAGTTACTTAATAGTACAGACTGATTTCACAATGGGGCCTCAATTGGAGCCTTCTCTAGAAGTATACACACACAGTTGAAAAGCAGCCAGAAGGTTGCAATTTCCATGTTCTTTTCATTTTGCACTGGTTGGGTAGACAGTTTACTTGACTGGATCTTTTTCCAGAAGACCAGTTCTGGACCTCGAAATCACCTCAGAAATCCTCAAACCCAACCCCTTCTTTTAATTAGGAGTCTATCTGCCTGAGGCTACAAGGATGAATTAGAATTAAGAGAGAATCTGAGGTGTGTAGGGAGATGGAGCTCACAATGAGTAAATTTAGTTTTCTTTCTGAAGCAAAAAGTCTGACCACCTACAGAAATGCAGACTGGGGCAATAATTGGGGAGAAAAGCTTTCAAAGTAACAGTCCTTGTGGGAAGTGTGATAGGTAGTTAATAAAGAATAATCGATGAGCATTTATTAAATACTTATTGTATACTAGATTTGAACATGGTAGAATACTAGCACCTCTTGTACGATCTCCAACTTTTTCCATTTGTGACCCATTTTTGCCAGAGAAATTTTTATGCAACCTCGTCTCTAATCTGGCAAGCCCCACCAGAAACTTCTTGGATTCATGACACATTTGATTTTGAATTAATTTTGATGGTTGTTCAGAAACATTTTAGTGTTGCCAAGTTTTTTTTTTTTACAACCCCTACAATTCATTTATGCAACCCTATATGGGGTCACAACCCACAATTTAAGAAGCTTTGAGTTATAGGATCCCTCCTACTTCTAGGTTCCTATGGCAACTTGTTCTTAGAAAGTCACATACCAGAAATGCCCAGAAATGAAACTTTTGACTAATACCGTATGATACTTACTGAACCAGAGATGGCCCATACAAACAAAATTAGAGAGGAGACCTTACATAATTCTGCTTCAGAGGCTTACGATCTGTATAATCATGATCAAGTTGCAACCTCTATTTGCCCCAGTTTCTTCAACTAAAAAATGGAGGTAATAATGGTACTTATCTCCTAGGCTGTGAGGCTCAAATGAGATCATATTTGTAAAGTGCTTATTACAATGCCTGTTTCATAATTCCACTCTCTAATCTACCTATCATTATTGTTGTTGTTGTTGTTAGCATTATTAAACCACTTTTCATTATGATCTAGTGAACTTGGAATCAAGAAACTTGGAATCCAATCCTGGCTGTGCTATCTATTAGCTGTGTGGCTTTGGGAAAAAAATCTTATGATGTAGAGCCTTAGCTTCCTTATATCTGAAATGAGGATTACAATGAGAATCTAGAATGGTTGTTGTAGCTGAAGTGCTTTGTAAACTGCAATGTTTTTATCATAAATAACATCATAATATTGTATCTCATGGCTATTTTCCCACAACATAATGAAGAAACATTGTCTCCTTTCTTGTCAAAGAGGAAGCATTTGGAGAGGAGCACTGAGTCAAAAGTGCAAGTTAATGTTTGTTCTGTGATGTTTAAAGATAAAACTGTTGGTTTGGTTTTTGTTTTTTTTGTCCTTGGGAGGTAGGAGGCAAAATGTCACCTAATCTTTTTCAACACTTCCAAGACATTTGTGTCTGGGACATCTCAGATAAGCTGTATGTGGTATATCTAATTCCTTAATCTTGGAAAAGGAAGTTACTTTGAGTTCCACAGAAAGGAAAAATTCAAGTAGCAATTCGTTGAATAATTCATTGAGATATTTAAATCTTTGAAAGGCTAGGATAAAAGTCCCTAACAGGCCCTAGTTAGAACCAAAAGGAATCTGTTACTTGATTGGTTGGTGTGTTTTTGTTTTTTCCTTTTTAATTTACCGACTGAGTGATCTAATTCCCATTGGAGTAAACTAATATTTAAGACACTGAAGTGGGGAGTTTGAAGCCGCTTTACTCCATAACGCATTCTTTTTTCCCCCCTTCTCGTAGGCCTCTGCACAGTGGTTTATTACTTTTACACTGAGCAGTATCTGTGGGCATGGCTAACTGTCTCAGCTCTCCTTCCTGGATGCCTGACTCAGGGCCTAAGTTATCTATGGTTCCTAGCAGATGGTCATCCAGTCAGCTGTTCTCTGGTTATTATACATCTCTTGCATCTCGGCATATGGAAACGGTAAGAACAAGCAGAATTCCTATATCTTGGGATTCAAAATGAATCATTCATTCCTCCATTCATTCATTCAGCAGGCATCTCTTAAATACCTCTTTATGCAAGGAACTGTGTTAGGAACTGGACATACAAAGTTATTTAATTAATTAACCAATCAATAACCATTTATTAAATGTCTCTATATACTAGGCATTGTAGTAGATATTTGGAATACAAGAATAAAAGTAAAATAGCCTCCATCCTCAAGGAATTTACAGTCTACTAGGAGGAATTATACATATTCATTAATATATATAGCACCTATTTCCCAGGATTTTTACTGATTAATATATATAGCATTCATTTCCCAGAATTCTTGTGAACATAAAATGAGATGCTATTTGTGAAACTCTTTGAAAACTAAAGTGCTATATAAATATAGCTATTATTATATCTGTAACATTGGTGGTTGTGGGTATCACAGTGTCACAGTGAAGGAAATAGTTGCAAGTATGTTTTCATACTTTCTTTGTCCCTGAAGATTTAATCAACTAAACCCCTGTTATATCAATTAACCAGTTTTTTGGCCTGTGAGCAACATAATGGCCCCTCAGGCTCTAAGTATCTGATATCCCTCTCTTGTTAATGGATTTTATTTTGGCTGAAAAGTTTACTGTCTCAAAGCCTTCAGTTAGAAAAATTCCTAACAGAGGATTGGCTTTCTTCCCTACTATGAATTTCTGTTTATCTCTATTACTAAAGAGACAAAGGGAGGGGAACTTGGGGAAAGAACAAACTCTTTTGTTGGAGGTTCCTTTTATCTTTGAGGGAGTGAGTATCTCTAGAACTTTGACTTCAGTCTTCTGAACTGAAACACTTACTGGGCCTGAACTGAGGAAGACCTGAGTTCAGATACCATCTCTCACACTTAATAGTTATGTGATTCTGGTCAAGTCACTTATTCTCTGCTTTCTTCAATTCCCTCAAGGTAAAATGAGGACAATACTGGTAACTACCAAAAGGTTTATTGTAAGCATCAAATGAGATAATTTTTGTAGTGCTTGCTTCACACAGTGCCTTGCACATAATTGGAGCTATATTTATTTATTCCCTTTCCCCTTTCTTCTCTGTCTCTCAGAGATTGTGGGTCCATTAAAAAATTTGGGGACCTAGCGCAATTCTGTCTTCTAGTTGAAAAATAGTCAGGGAAACTTGTTCTCCCGAGTCATTTTCTTTTCTTTGTTGAGGCAATTGGGGTGAAGTGACTTGCCCAGGATCACACAGCTAGGAAGTGTTAAGTGTCGAAGTCAAATTTGAATTCAGGTCCTCCTGACTTCAGGGTTGGTGCTCTATCCACTATGCCACCTAGCTGCCCCTTGAGTCAGTTCTTAAACATCTGTTAAATACTTCCATTTTTTTTTTTTTTTAACAGAGCTTTGATTTCATCAGTTTAGGGAGCTCTTGATAAGGAACTTCCTTTGCAGCCCTTCATCTGCAACTTATAGCAATAGAGAATTGCAAGGGAGCATAGGAGGATTATGTGACTGCCCAAGATCATACAGTCTGTATATATTAGAGGGAGAGCTTAAAATGCAGGTCTTCCTGACTCTGAGGCTAGATCTCCATCCATTATGCCCCACTGCAAAATGTATACTAACAAATATAGGGTAATTTCTAAGGAATGTGTCTAGTGGAAAGAGCACCAGTTGTGAAGGCAGATGATCTGAATTAAAATTCTATCTCTATATTTTACACTCTTTTACTTACTAAAAGGTAGTAGGTGACCTTAGGCAACTCACTTAAGTTCACTAGATTTCCATTTCCTCAGCTAAAAGATAAAGATGGATTAAAAGGTCTTCCTCTTTTGGGGAAGGGACATCATGAAAGACTCTGAGGAGGAGGTTGGACTTGAGCTGGGAGTTGAAGGCAAAGTTGGGAGGAGTCCTATATGCAAGCAGCCCATAAGATCATATATGCATGTAAATGGGCTCCAAGAATAGAATTCTGTGAACTGCTTAAAGGAGTTATGTTGTGGTAGAAGGAGAAAGTGACTTGGAAACTGAAGACTTAAGTTGGAAACCTGCCCCTCTCATTTATTTCCTGTGTCAGCAATTCTCCTTAATCTTTTAGAACCTTATGAAAGGAATTAGGATCTCAGAGATTCCCTTCAGTTTTGAAATTCATGATCTGGGTTTCTGGGCCATAACCAGTTAGAGGCTGATTGATGTCTACAGGTTGTCTAAGAATAATAAGTTCTAAGATTATTTTCTGTTTATGCTTTGCAGAGTTTGTGATAAATATACATATATATGTGCGTGAGTGTATATACATGGGTATCCATATCTATATAGAGAGAGAGATAGATATATATATGAAATATTGTATTTGTATGTGTAAAAAGACAAAACCTAGGAGAGATCCTTGGAATATTCCCACAGTTAGGGGATGTGATATTGGTGATGATACAGCATAGGAATCTGGAAAGCCATCAAGTAGGTAGGAAAACCAATATCTCAATGCAATGAAATCCCACAGAGGAAACCTTATCGAGGAAAAGAGAATTGTCAACAGT
Organism: Sarcophilus harrisii; assembly: GCF_902635505.1. Lineage (NCBI taxonomy): Eukaryota > Metazoa > Chordata > Mammalia > Dasyuromorphia > Dasyuridae > Sarcophilus > Sarcophilus harrisii. Next base: position 169,986,637 of record NC_045427.1, read on the forward strand.
GTCAGCTGCTTCAGAGAGGTCAAGAAGTACTGAGTAGTTACCCCGAGTCTTACCAGCTAGAGTTCTTTTGAATTGGAAAGGGCAGTTTCTTTTAGGTGGTAAAGGTAGAATCCTACTTGGCAAGGGACTGACAAGTGATAGAATTGTAGCAATAAGAGTAGAAGGCTTTTTTCTAAAAGTTTGGCTATAAAAGGAAAAAGTTATAGCTCAAGGAAATAGGAGGGATTTTTAAGAATAGGAAAAACCAGGGGATGTTTGTAGCCAGCAAGGAAGAAGCTAGTAGATAAGGAGAGACTTGAAGATTAGAGGGTTGGAATGATTAGAAGGGCAACTTTTATTACCTGTTCTGTCTCTAACCATGAAACCCAGTTTGACTTCGGCCCATTTGTTCATTCATTCAGCCAATCAATCATTCATTCAACAACTATATTGAGCACTGTATGCAAAGTTCTTGGTTCTTGGGAAAGTGCAAAGTTTAGACAAAACACAATTTCTTCCCAGATGGACCTTAGAATAGAAAAGGATAGATAAGATGTAGGCAGGAGTAATAGTAAAAAACATAATACATTATCAAAACCATTTTTAAAATTCAAGATGATACGTAGACACCAACTGATTATGACTGATGAAAAGTTTCCAGGAAGCTTACCTCTGAGGATATATAGACTAATGACATTCATTTTAGTCCTAAGAAACTTTGACCTAAACCCACATCATCCTTAACCCAAGGGAACACTAGGGAAATCATCCTATTTGTAGACTCAAACCAATTTTCTGATCCTGTGTAAAGTAGGCCTAGATATCCCCAAGATTTCACATCCCTAGTTCAAACCTAGAACTGAGATAGCCTCAGCTGGAAACAAACCTGCTGAGCATATCTGAGGTTTAGATATCCATATTCATATCCACATTAAAGCAGGTCTATTTTTTCAGTGTACTTATAAGATTCCTATATGGAGTTAGGATTGGCCATAATGTTGGTCACCCTAGGGGTGAGAACTGCAGTTTAATTCAACAAATATTTTTTAAAAATGTGTTTTATGTGCCTGTGTCTGTTCTGGGAACATAGAGTTAAAGATGGAAAAAACAATGTATTTCTGCTTAAAGAATTTACAGTCTAATATGTCATAAACTCCTTTGGCAGTCTGGGGAAAACCTAAGGAACCTTTCTCAGAATAATGTTATAAATAATTGATGGAAATGCTCTATTTCATTTTAAAATTACAAAAAATAAGAATGTAATTTTTTTCATCCAAGATCATGGGTCTCCTAAAATTTAGCCATATATCCCAGATTAAGAACCTCTGTCCTATTCTGGGATAGTAAGAGGATTATAATATATACAGATGATGATGTTTATTATATAAACTTAAATCTTATATCAACTTATAAATTATATTACAATTTCAGGGAAGATCTGGTTGATAGGAAATTTTAATCAAGTACCTTTTACCCACTGTATCTAGCTGTATCTTTTATGGATAAGTAGAAGAAGCCTTCTTCCTTTTCCATATGATAGACCTTCAGATATTTGAAGATGCTTTCTTATTTCTTCCGGCTTCTCTTTCCCAAGCTAGACTTCCTTCGCTCCTTCCTTTGATAACCTTAAGGTTTCCCCAGGTTTCTCATCATTCTTGTTATCCTCCTTCTCTATATAGTTACCTCCAGTTTATCATTATCCTCCCTAAAATCTAATGCTCTGAATGAAACAATATTTCAGATGGGATCAGACTCTGACATTCTAGATATTATGCATCTCTCAACATATCCCTAGTATTAGCTTTTGGAACAGCTAGTCATATTGTTTCCCCATATTAATCTTAGGACCAACCAGCAACTCCTGGTATTTTCAATTTCTTCAGGAATGACAGCATGATTTTGTTCTGCTCAGGCACTGGGATGCCCTCCTGGCAGTCATAGCAAAGAAAGAGGAACCTCCTGGATTGGGAAAAGTGCTGCTACAACAAGGGGATCTCTTTGTGCTTCGGCTGCTTGAAGCCCTCATCCAGATGGGGCCCCACCTTCTGTTGCAGACATATGCTTTCATGGCAAATGATTTAAAAGAGCCTGTCTCAGGTAAGAAGAGATTGTGAGTCACAAAATAAACCATTTATCCATGGAGACCCAGAACATATTTGTCTTAAATTCTTAAACTTTAAGAAAATTAAATCACTTCATTCTGCACCAGTTAATCGAAGTCTTCCCAGTTTCCTCTGAAATCATCCATTTCATCATTTTTATGGCACAATAATATTCTGTTACATTCACAGACCATAATTTGTTTAGCCTAATAGGACAACACTCCAGTTTCCAGTTCCACCATAAAAGAACTGCTATAAATTATTTTGTGCAGATAGATACTTTTCCTCATTTTCTGATTTCTTTAAGGTTATAAGCTTAGTAATGGCATAGCTGAGTCAGGGTATGCACAGTTTGGTAACTTTCTCTGCATAGTTGCAGATTGCTTTTTAGAATGACTGGACCAATTCACAGTTCTGCCAATAGTGAACTAATGTACCTACTTTTCCACAGTTCCTCCAACATTGTTCATTTTCTTCTTTTGTTATCTTAACAGTCCAATAGGTATGAAGTAGAACCTCGAAGTTGCTTTAATTTTCATTTCTCTAATTATTAATGGTTTTTAGCATTTTTAGATTGTTGATAACTTGAATTTCTTTCTTCAAATACTTCCTGTTCATATCCTTTTAGCATTTATCTACTAGGGAATGGCTCTTTGTTTTATAAATTTGGGATTGGTTCTTTATGTATTTTGGAAACAAAAACTTTATCAGAGAAGCTTGTTTACTTTGTACATATTACAGCTCAACTTTTATGTGGACAGATTATTTCCCTCAATAGTATTTAAGTTTCATGAGAATGAGGATTGTCTCATTTTCATCATTGTATCCCTACAGCCTTGCATCTCAAGAGTGACTCAAACTTCATAAATGTCAATCATTTGATTCCATAACTGAATCTCTGTTGCTAATTTGTAAAATGAGAATAATATATTCCGTAGCTATTGTACAAAATAGTGATAAGAAGTATTTTGTGCAATATGAGCTATCCATGTTATTAGAATTTAAGATGGGAACAGTACTTAAGAAACCTTTTTATATAAAAGTTCTCTACTTAAAGAAAAAAAAGGGTTTTGAGGACTATTTTCATTTTGGTTTATTTGGTCTTGTTTCTTTCAAAGCACACAGAAAGAGAGAGGTTAATATAAGCCAACAAGCTATAGGAAATTAGTAATTTCATATGTTTATGGAAAGAGGAAAAAACTGTTTTAAGCAAAATAAGCTATGGATACTTAGTGCTGTTCTTTTAAAAGAACCAATTTGATGGAAAAGCAAATTTAATTATATTCTTGAATACTAATGAGCTAAAATTTCCCATAAAGTAGAAGAAACTTGTCAAATGAATTAGAAATATAATATAAAATATACCAAAGGATTCTGTTTCATTTTTTTTTCTAACATTTCCTTTGTAGGTGTGAGTGCAGTCCTGTCCTGGTCATCTCTGTCCTTGTCTCTGGTCTCCTATGCTCGTATCATGGGCATGATAAAGCCAGGACATCTGTCCATGCCATGGGCTGCCCTCCTGTGCCAGCTCCTGTGGAGATTGGCTATGTTGGGAACTAGGATCATAACACTAGTTCTGTTTTCCCAAGTCTATTCCTGCTGGGTCTTTGTTGTTGGAGGTGAGCTGAGATTTCCTTTCCATAGCTTTCAATATGTATGATAGCTTATTCAACTATAGAGTCTTAATTAAATTTGTATATTTATATGTATATACTCATGGAAAAATGTTTTCCTCAATGGAGGAAATTTTTTTTCTATAATTATCAAATGTAACTCAAGCACGTTTCATCTTGTCCCTAAACAAACTGTGTGCACGCTCATGCTCTACTCTTAAGACCAGCAAAGTATAGGCAACAGGTCATTATCTAGGTATTGAGAGTATACTTTACTATAGAAGTGAACACTGATTTCCTCACAATCACTTGAAAAGATTAGCAACAACTGAAACTACCATTCTGTAGGTAACTCCACAGTACCACAGATAGACAGTTTCACACTTAGCTACTCCTCATCAGACTTTGATTCTATTTCCTAGAAACAAATATATCAGTGAATAATAGAAAGAAGGAAATTATTGGGGTCAAGAGGAGGTTCCAAGAGTTTTTGCCATTCTTACAGAATTTCAGAGTTGGAGTGAACTCACAATCACCTAATTTAACCTGTATTTGTATAGAAATCCCCTCCTTAATGTCTGTAACATTTAGTCATCTGGTCTTTACCTAAAAGCCCCTTCTAATGAAAAACTCACTATTTCCCAAGGCAGCCCCATTACACTTTTGGATACATCTGATTGTTAAAAAGCTTTTCCTTACAACAAACAAAAATTTGTCCCTCAATACTACTTGCTAACTAGAGGCAAGTAAGCCAAGTCTTATCCTTTTTCCAAATAAAAATTTTTCATATTCTTGGAGATAAATATCACACACCAACTCTCCATTTAGCTCCACTTCTGTAAGTCATATCTTCTTGTTTATATCCCCAGGCCCTTCAACAGATCCTATAGCAGTCGAGTTTTGTTCCCAGTCATCTTACAAATACATTCTATGGGGAAAAAAATTACAGATACGTGTCTCAAATGAAATACGTATCTCAGTTTTCTCTTTGAGCCTTTTCAAAGGATCCTTCAAGACCATTCTGTGACTCTTCCCTTCCTAATCTGATTTTCAAAATGAGGTTGGAGCCATTATCTTATACAAACATGCTGCTTTTTAAATGATTTTGTGTTTTTATTTGTGTTTAAATGTTTATCATATATTTTATTTTATATATATGTATATATATAAAATGTTATATATATTTAATTAATATATATATGTATTAAATACATTATAAATATGTTTAAAAATCTGAAAAATTCATCTGGATCTGATATTTAGGGGCTGTTTCTCAATCCAAGCATATTTCTTGAGCTCTGTCTACATGATCACATTTTGCCCAGTGATCAAGAAATTCCCTTGACTTTGAACTCACTATAAGTCTCCCTGAATTCAAGTTAACATTGGCACTCTTTAAAAAATTTGACTCTCTTATCTATGAAGCATCTAGGATGTTGCAACAAAGTACTGGTTTATTGTTGAGATGATTGAATTCAAACACAACCTCTGATCCAGTACAATCAGAGAAAGAATTCCCAAACTGAGAGTTCTTCATGATGACACGAGGAATGACTGAGAAAGTTATGAGTCCTTGACATAGGGAAGCAAAACTGCTGGTATTACTGGGTTTGGAATAAATCCCTGACTACTTACCATCTATATAACCTTGGGAAAGTTACTACCCTTCTTTGAACACTTCATTTTCCCTCATTCTCATATAATGGATTAGACTATTCTTTCTAATGTCCCTTCCAACTCTGATTGTCTGGAAAAGAAAGCCAAGAAATTGTAATAATCAGGGTTTTTCTTTTTTTTTTCCCCCTTTTTTTCTGCTGAGGCAATTGGGGTTAAGTGACTTGCCCAAAGTCACATAGGTAGGAATTATTAAGTGTCTGAGGCCAGAGGTCATCCTGATTTCAGAGCTGATGCTCTATTCACTGCACCACCTAGCTGCATTTTCTAAAATTTATCTTCCATCGTTCATCCTATTCTGAAACCCAGCAGATATTAAGATCTCTTAAACAAATAGTAATCAAGGAGACCAAATTAAGATAGCCCCACTCTCTTGAGCAAAATAAACAACTTTCTAAAGAGAATTATTGCTTCAATGAGAACAATTAAGTTTGCAGCAGCAATGGAACAAAAAATGTTTGTATGTGCACATGTGTTTGTGTATGCACATACATGTATCTGCTGCTAAGGAACAGTCTTTGCAGTTCATTGGTTACTGAGGTTCATGAATAAACAATGTCTCTTGTTTTCCTTGAAAATGAGGGGGAAAGAATTAAAACTCCAAGACAAAAGTAACAATATGTTTTACTAAAGAAAAGTTTCACAAAGAAATTTTGCCTCCTAAGGAGAAATTATATATGTATACACACACACACAATCCATTTTGTCTCATTTCCCTGCATAAAATCCAGGAAATAAAGCCACAACTGACCCAAGTACAACTCGTACCCCAGACAGTTGCTGGTTATGAGATCCTTGGCAAGTCACTTATTTTGTGTATTCCTAATTTTCTCATGTAAAATGAGGGTAATAATATGCCGTACCTTCCAAAGTTTTTGTGAGCATCACAAGATAATATTTGTAAAGTATTTTGTAAATCTTAAGGCACTCTATAAATGCTATGGTTTTTAATATTGTATTTGGCTCACTTGTTTTCTGTGTTTCATAATTTATTCTGAGTACCACATCTCTTCTCTGACTTAGTTGATGCAATAATATTTTACTGTTTGCCAGAGCTCTTGACTTCTGCTCTTTTCTTTCCTTGGTTCTGTCTCCTTCCCTACACTCTCATGGGCTGAATTCTCTATTATGGAATTTTTTACAGGTGCTCATTGGTTAGTGATGACCTTTTGGCTTGTTGCTCAACAGAGTGACATCATAGACAGTACTTGTTGTTGGAGGTTGTTCAATCTGCTTGTAGGAGCTGTGTATGTCTTCTGCTACATTAATTTCTGGGACAGCCCTTCCAGAAATAGAATGACCACATTTTATATAGTAAGTGATATTTTATCTGCAAATAAACTTATTTCAGCAAGCTTTTGTTATGTCCCAACTATGTGCTAAGCAGCTAATGTGTTAGATATTGAGACTATGAAAACAAAAATGAACAGTCCTTGCCTGCAAGGAACTTACATTCTACTGAATTATGTTGGGGGTAAGGGGCAAAAGAAATATATTTAATATGTCAATATAAACCACATACAACTTAAAACAAAGTCAATTATCCTTTTTAAAAAAAAAAAGATGAGAAAGCTTAAGGAAAAAAAATTTAAAACAAAAATTTCTGATTGAAGATAAATGAATAATTACTTGGGTCCATGTGCCTTATTCACCTCCTCTTTTTTGGTGGTGTAGATGTGGATAGAGAGATAATGGAGCAAAACAAACATTTCACTGAGACAGGAGTCAAAATGATCACACATGTTTTTGAACATTACCAATATGACAGTCCGTTTTGCCTGATTACGCATATTCTTTGGATTTTTCTTTTCAACTGGGATTGAGACATCGAAGAGTAGGAGGAAAGCTGAGAAGGGAGAGAAGAACTAGGTCTAGGACTAAACGGTTTCAGGAAGAAAACAGAAAGAAGGCTAGAAAAAACTACATACAAGCAAGACACTTTTGAAATTACATGTTGAATTTATTACATACTTAAAAAGAAAAATAGACTGTAAGAGCCAGGCAGTTTCTCCATCTGTTCTATCACTGTGGAAATCCTCTTCCATTCTATAGTGTATACAGAAATATTCATTTTATTTGGTATTTATGTTCAGAATTTTTAAAAGAAAAATGATGGGAGTAGACTAGCTGTTCTCTAAAGGTCTTATCCCAGTTTATGTCTATCATTCTACACTTATGACCTTGGGCAATTCAAGTTATCATTTTAGACCTTAATTTTCCCCTATCTCTATCTTGGGCAGAAGGAGCCAGAGGAGGGAAACTGAAATGAGTGATCACCATGTGAGCCCTTCCAAATGTTTACATACTGTGAAATAATGTAATTTGTGTCTAAGATAAAAGGCTAGGTTTGAGACTGCTAGGGCATGAATCAAAAGAACTATGCTAACTCCTTTTGTTCTTTTAGATAATGTTGATAGAAAATATAGTCCTTTTGCTGTTGGCCACAGATTTTCTGCAAGGAGCGTCGTGGGGTACCATATGGATGACAGCAGGCATTATGTCTGGATTTATTATTGGTAAGAACACCAGAAACTTTCCCAACATGCTGGCTTCTGTTTTCCTTTAGTGAACTTCAAGAGAAAGGATTATTATCATGAGGATATTAATAAGTGTAGGATTATTACACTTAATGGGAAGGGAGCAATTTTTGTTATACCATATCCTGAAAGAAGCTTGAAATGTGAGCAGTTACCTGACACCACAAGATAGGTCAATTTTCTTGTGGGGGATTAGACTTGATGACTTCTAAAATCCCTCCCAGCTCTAAATGTACAATCTTATGGTCCTGTAGTTGCAAAGGTATTTTGTGGGAAAGGGAGCCTACTGTGGTATGTTTAAGTTTGGTTGCTCGTTTACAGATGTTTTACCAATATTGTTTTTTTCATAGTAGGTAGAGGGCAGGTTTTGGTTGCCCAAAAAAGTAATCTGGCAGGTATCCCTCCAGGTTAGGGAATTAAACCTTTTTTCTGAAACCAGAAAGGGGAACCAAGAGGAGGGAGCAGAGGGATCTAGAATTCACTAGCCCTAAAAACAAGAGAAGGGCCAGGGCAAGAGGCAAGCTAAAGTTTGGCATGGCAGGTATTAACAATGGAGACAAACATCTACTTCGCCTCCTATAGCTATTGTTTGGCAGTTCAGAGTGACTCATATGATTTGCTCTTCCTACTCCTCTCAAGGAATGCTTCCCTGATACCTGGATCAGGTGAGATACACCAGTGGGAGAGCAAAGCAACCTTGAACTTAGGTCCAAGGAATGAGCATGTTCCATTGCTTCTTTGCTTGCTTGATGCCATATGGTAGAGTTGTGTTGTATTGGGATTGCCCAGCTATAAAAAAACTTCCTGTACAACTACAGATGTTCTGAGTTAGAAGGGATCTCAGGTAGCAAAGAGTGTTTTTTCTAACGTGGAGTTTACTAGATAGTTCAAGAGGTTCCTTGCAACTCTGAAATAATATAATATTTATTCTGTAATTCTGTAAATTTATGCCTGAATAAGAATCCCAGTCTATAACATGCCCAACAAGTGGTTATCCAGTTTTGGTCTGACGACCTCTGATAAGGGAGAGGGAGGAGGTGCAGTGTAGAGGGATTCTTTGGGGGGTCTGTCCCAAAATGATCTCAAGCCATTAAAGGGAAAGCTGAAAGATACGGGGAAGGAGAGCAAGACTTGACTTTCTGCCATTCCTTCTCAATACACTACCCCCCAGACCCTTTATTCTAAGAATTTTTATAGACTCACAGAATATTAGAAGCTCAGAAACTTTCTTTTCTAATCAATACCTGAATAAAACTCAAGTCTCTCTTTCTCTCTCCCCTTCCTTCTCTTTGTCTCTCCATGTATGTGTATGTAAAATTTTAAGAACTCTAGTAACATGTTTTTTTTGTTTCCCCTTACATCAAGCCAAAATCTGCATCTCAGCAACTTCCTCCCATTGGTCCTCGTTTAGCTTTTTGGGACCATGCAAAACAAGGCTAAACCCTTTTTTATACAGATACTTGAAGATACAGATACATGTTCTCCCTTCCCCTAAGTATTTTCTTCTTCAGATTAAACATACCCATTTTCTTTGGCCAATTCACCTATAACATCTCAAGGCTTTTTACTGTGGTGGTGAGGTAAGCTGTCTTACCAAGTGGAGTGGGGGGAGAGGATGTCTAGTTCTCTTTACTTCCGTTTTCTAAAAAGCATGTGTCTCATGTAATAAAGAAATAAATTTGTATATGTAAAGTACACACATTTGTGTGCAAATAGATGATTATGGGTAAATTTCTCAAACTTTTAGTACCTAGGCAATTTTTTAAAGACTAAGTTGCATACCAATTACCCATCTGATTTCTGGAGGAAATTTGCAGAACATTAATCATAATAGCTAACATTTACATATAGCATTTTAAAGTTTGCACAGTATTTTACTTAAATTTTTATTTGATTCTTACTCTGAAAGTTAAATATTCTTTTTATCCCCATTTATAGTTGAGGAAATTGAGGTTTACAGAAAAAGGAAGGCAAGTTCATAATCAGCTTCAGATACCTGTCTTCCTTTCTCTAGGGCTGACATTTTATTCACTGCACCACCATAAGTCTATACGTATAAATGTGTGTATTACTACACATACATATATATGAATTTGACTACATACATATACACATATAGAGCTAGAAGAGATTTTAGAGTTCATCTGGTTCCTGCTCTCCATTTTAAAAATAAGGAAACTTAAGTGAATTATCCAATGGGACCTCTTTGTACTCCAACAGCTGTGGAAATTCATTGATTTTCCTGGGTCTCAGCTTTTTCATAGGTAAAAAGAAAGGGATGGCCCAACTAAGTTCCAAACTCTTTTAGAATTTATCTAAACCTCACATTCAATAGCTCCCTCATTTTCTTTCCCCATATCTCATATGATGATACTCAAAATGAGATTCCAACCAGTACAACAGGAAGCTTAAATCAGTGTGGGAGGGTGACTGGAAAATGTTCTGTTAAGAAATTATTGCCAAGTCAACACGTCTAACAAAAATAAATTGAGCTGACAAAAAGTGATTAAGATGTTTTTGTCCAAGGGAAGTATTATTTTGGTTGTGGAAATTCCAATGTCCTGGAGAACTCTTGAGTTGCTGCCTGAACAGCTTTAGACTTACATTTTAGGGATTCTGTTGTTCCTGGAATATACCAACCAGTATATTTGTGAATGGCTTCTAAACTTCTAAATCATCACCCTGTGTATGAAATTATAATCTTTATGAAAATGTATACGCATATTCTCTCTCCTCCCTCTTTCTCTCCCTCCCCCCTTCTTCCTCTTTCTTTTCCTCCCTCTACCCCTCTTCTCCCTCTTTCTCCTTCCCCCCTCCCTCTCTCCCCCTCCTTCTCCCTTTTCTTCTCCCTCCTCTCTCTCTCTCCCTCCCTTCCCTCTCTCTCCCCTCTCCCTCTCTCTCTCCCTAAAGAATTTATCCCAAAATCAACATCCCTGAGACACTATTGTTTAAAAAAAAAAGAGAGAAACTATTCTAATTTAATACTAAGCTTTTCTTTAGTAGGAAGTGATTAAAAATTGTTTAGACAACTAGAAATCCAATTTGGTACAATTCATTTCAGCTTAACAAAATGTTAGTAGGTACCTAACACATGGAAGGATAGCATAGTAGATAGAATACTAGATTTGGATTCTGAAAAACATGAGTTCAAATTTAAACTTCCTGAACTCACTAGCTATGTAACTGATCTAGAGCCGATCATTTGACCTTTCTGATTCTCAATTCCCTCATCTGTAAAATGGAGGTTAAAAAGCTCCCGAGTTGTTATAAGTAACAAAGGGAAATATATAGATAAAGTATTTGTCAACTTTAAATTAACAGAAATATTAATCTAGGCAAATATGTTCCACAGAAAGGGTGGCTCGATTTGACATCAGATTCTCTATCTGCCTCTCCCTATTCACATGACCTTGGATAATTCAGAATCTAGCTAGATCTCAGTTTCTTCCTTTGTAAAACTGAGTGGACTTTTATTAGAACATAGAATCAAAGATTGAGAACTGGAAGTGAACTTGGAGATTGTATAGTCTAACCCCCTTGGTTTTTACAAATGAGGAAACTGAGGGCCAGAGAGATTAAATGACTTGCCAAAGGTCACACAGGTGGCAGAGCCAGGATGCAAACCCTAAATGCTCCTACTCCAGTTCCTCTGCTTTTTTCTACTGCACTATGTAATCTTTAAAAGATGACCTTTTCTATTCTAAGTCTGATATCCACCACATAAAGATAAGTCAATTCAACAACAGTTGAAGAGGGCACAAACATTAATACTTGGAAGGATCTGTCAGTCTGAGGACTCCCATAAGAATCTCTTTTGGTGGTTATGTTAAAAAAAAAAAAAAAACCCTATAAAAAATACCTTACCAGTGAGATGCATTCCATTAGGAAAATGTAAGATAATGTGAATAACCTCCTGTTCTTTTGATCTTTTTCAGGCTGTGTCTCACTTATACTTTATTACAGCCAGCTACACCCCAAATCCACAGAAATCTGGCAAGAATTTATAAGGAAGTCCTGCAGCACTATAGGCAGTGATAAAACAGAAAAAGAGCCTTCTTCCTTTCATTGTGTAAACCCAGGTGAGGAAAGATCGGAGAGCCTAGGCTTGTACCCAGTGGAAGACCCCAAAGTACCATGCCAGGGAAATTCCCTTAGCATAGACTGGGGAGCTTCTGTTGAGAGTCAGACTGTAAGGGATGAGGTCATGACCAAATGGCACCACCACTGGCTGTTAGTGAAGCTGGCCTTAAAAACTGGTAACATGTCCAAGATCAATGCAGCCTTTGGCAATGACGGCCTAGGCTGTGTTTGCCCACCCAGCTATGGAAAGACTAAGTGCTTTGGCCCACAAATGCAGCTTTCATTTTCAGAGAAAGAATCCCCTTTTCCTCATAAACAGCATGTGACGACATCATATCCGAGTTCCTGGCAAAAAGATGTCCCAGAAATGAAAGAGAACACTTTGGAAACTTCAAGTTATGTCACTCTCTTAAGTAGTCAGCACAGCCACGCACGCTGCCACAACGTTACGCCTGTTGTTGCACCAGAAGGATCTGGTCTTTCTCTGAAGGAAAGAGGGCCTGTCATTTTGCAAGGTGACCTTCCATGGAGTAAAAGCGATGGCCAGGAAGGTGGTTTCAGAAATCAAAGCACAGTACCTTGGAGGCAGGAGAATGATGCAGAAAGTCCCACCGGACAGCTAGGAGGAGCGGGGAGAGGAAAAGAAAACTCTACATTCTACTTCAGTGCTACCATGGAAAGGGCTGCCCCCTATCACAAGGCTTCCAGGACATCTCCACAGGTCTCCCTTGAGAAAGTGGAAGTAGAAAAGGATCAACAATCCAAGTCTGATTCTAATCCTTTGGCATCAAAACTGTTTCCAGTCACTGTGGCAAACATCAGCCCAATATTGGGCACAGGGACTGACAGGAGTCAGTGTAGTCTACCAGGGGCATCTTCTGCAGGTTCAAGATGGGAGGGGCCTCAGGAGCTCTGGGGGGTTCCAGAAAATCGCTATTTGTCTGCTGGGACTTGGGTGTCTATGATGAGGCGCAAACTAAGACCTTCAGAGGAACCTTGCTTTACATCCACCCCAAAATCCGATCCCAGAAAAGATGCTGACAGACTGAGTGAAAGGTTAAAGCAAGAAACAAGCTTTTTTTCTGAATGAAGGTATGGAAATCCTTGTATCAGAATATTCCTAGAACAGTCAAGGAAATGGAAAGACCTCCAATATTTTGGATGGGTCTTCTAGAAAACTCCTGAGCAAGAAGGTGGTGTGATGTATACTAGCAGAAAAAGAATCCACATCACTGAGACTCCAGATATTTCAAATATATTGAAGAGATGACCGTGATTAAAAGCAATTATAGACTGATAATAAATTTGTAGCACATGTATCAGTAACAATATTAGAAGTTGTATTTTTATCTTTGGACTTTTTAATTGAAAAACATTTAACACCAGAACCCTTGCTCTGGCTTCTGTATTCTGGCAAATTGTTTTTGTTTATTCATCCCTTTCTTTTTTGTTGTTGCTTAAAGTATTAGACATCCCTCCATTAAGGACAAACTAATAACCAGTTCACATAACATATCCTGATTCTTTTAAACCAACTTTTCTACACTTCCCTCTCTTTCTCATTCCCTGAAAAGAGTATTTCCTAAATCTGAGATACTATAATCAAACTAAACTTTTAAGAAGCATAAGGTTCCCTTGACTAGGTAGTTGTGACTAGTTTTTTGGTTTTTTTTTAATTAGTACTTACATTTATTTCAGGTATGCTGTTTACATGAAAATTACTAAGCAAAATTGGATTGCAAACAAATATAGAAATACCATTACAAGCATTATCAAATAACATAACTATCATTAGTGTTGTAAGCACATTAATGGAACTGGTAAGGCAGAATTATGGAAAAGGCCTGAAGCCCGTGACATTTTTCTTTTTAACCAAGCCAAAACTCTTCATAGCACTATTATGGCCCTGCTTATAAGAAACATAGAAGATAAGATATTTTTATACTATTTTTTTCAAAATCACTTGCTTTGCATTTTAGTGAATTTCACTAGTTCTTTTTAAAAAGAACATATTTATTGCTCAAAGGAGGAAGTGTAACAGTACATCTAAGCAGAAAGCAAGACAGTCTCATAGAGCCTTTGATGCTGCCTGACCATGATACTATTATCCCTATGGACTTCTTGAGTTTTCCATCAGTATTCGCTATGAGAAAAGGACAAAACAACTGTAATAACATTTAGATAGCAATTTAAATAACAAAGTAATTCTCATGTATTATTTCATCATATCCTTATAAGGACAATGAAATGGGTGCTTTAATTATCCCCATTTTACGGATGAGAAAACCAAAAAATTCTATGTGGAGCAGTGGAAGGAAAGCTGAACTTGGAATCAGAGTACCTGAATTCAAACTTGAATTTGGTGGCCCTGTTTATAGCTTTTAATCTCTCGGCCTTAATTTCTGTATTTGTGTAATGGGAGAGCAGATGACCCTTAAAGGACCCTTCCAGTTCTAGATCTAGGAGTCTTAGCCCATTGCACATAACCTCAAGTATTCCTAAAGTCTGTCTACTTACCCTTTTAATCTCCCCACCATTTACAATCATTAGAGACCATCAATGAGAAGGAGAAAAGAGCTTAAGTAGTTTGGGCCATATTGTATAACTACAATTTGGAATTTGTCCTTGAGAATGAAAAGCTTTTTATAGCAGTACATTTTAGTTCTTATTGAATAATTATCTGGAAATCATGGTTTCTCCTGCCTTTGGAGAGATGTAAATCTGTCAATAATTTATTAAGCACCTCTATGTATCAAGGATTGGGCTCAAGGGATATTTAAAAAAAAAAAAGGCCCCCAAGTAGCTTCAAGTGGCAAGTGATTAATAACAGATTAGGTGCTTACTAGATGCTAAGCACTAGGAATAAAAACAAAACAAAACAAACCCAATCTCTGCTTTCAAGAAGTGTATATTCAAGGGAGAGAAAATAGACAGCTCTGCTTTAGAAGAGCCAAGATCACTACAAATCAGTTTGACTTATTTCTAGTTGACTGGCTAAACTTAAACGAGTGTATATTAAATTTTAAAGTGTGTGAGAATACATTTTTTCTTTCTAGGAGCTCCATTAAACATTTACCAGCATCCCAACACACTTCTGTGTTGCTCTATAAATGTTGTTTGAGGTCAGCAAGAGTAGAGTAGAAAGCTTAGTGATTATTGTCATCAACAAACTGGAAACCAGGTGGCTAATTTTATTGTTCAGATATGTCCCAGTCTCTATAACCCCATTTGGGAGTTTCTTGGCAAAAAATTTGAATCATTAGCCATTTCCTCCTCCAGCTCATTTTACAGGTGAGGAAATGAGGTAAATAAGTTTTGAATAACTTGCCCAGGGTGTCACAGTCTCTTGAGGCCAGATTTGGACTCAAGAAAACTCATCTTCCTGACTTCAGGCCCAGCATTCCATCTAATGAACACCGAGCTGTCAATAAACTCATGATAACACTAATAATGACTGGTATTTATATAATTCTTTAATATTTGCAAAATGTTTTTTATCTATCTTTTATTTTTCTATTTTTTATTTATCTTTTTATTTATCTATTATCTTTATATCTATTATCTCATTTGAGTCTCAATACCCAGATATGTAAATATTTGGGTACATGCAAATTATTTGTTCAGTTGATTCAGTCACGACCAACTCTCTTTGACCCCATTTGGAGGCTGTTTCTTGGCAAAATACTAGAGTGGCTTGACTTGCCATTTCTTTCTCCAGCTCATTTTATAAATGAATTGGGGCAGATAAGGATTAAGTGACTTGCCTACAGTCACAAATCTAGGTAGTATCTGAAGCCAGATTTGAACTCGGGAAGACTTTCCATTGTGCCACCAACTTGCCCATGTTAGATGTATAAAGTCATATGAAAGGGGGATGACTAAAGGATCTTAGTCCATTCATTGTTAGATGAGGATGGAGCCCAAGCACAAAATGAAAGGATTCTGTCTTGATTTGCAGAGGAGAGAGTCCTAGCTCTAAAACTAGAGAGTTATTTAAAAAGTCTTTTGCTTCAACCTCTAGTTCTAAAGCCAGAAAAATTATTTAAAAAGTCTTTTACTTCAACCTCCCCATTTTACAAATGAAGCAGCTGAAGAACAGCAAAGTGACTTATTCTAGTCACAGTCAATAATATGCTATATGTCATAATCTTTGTTAGAGGAATGGCCAATGTAAAATTCATCTGTAAAATGAGCAGGTTAGAATAGGTGACCTCTGGAAATTTCTTCCCTCTTGAAAACTAAGATCCTATGAATGTCTTTCCCTGTCACCTATGATTTACATGGACAAAGGATGAGGGTTGAGAAACAATTAGAATGAAGCCTCATTGGACTTCCTAAGTCACTCCACAGCAGTAATTTATCTAAACTGAAGCTACTTTGAAAAGCACAGTGAATGTCTGGAACATAGTAAATGTTTGTTTCCTGTCTGCTTAATATGACTGACTTATTACATATTTTTTGTGGAATGCCTTAGAATTTTTTCTCTTTTCTTTATTCCTATGGGTTGTAGTTGAAACCTGGTGTTGGAAGGAGGAAGAGGAGGAGGAGAAGGAGAAGGGAATGGCTTCCATATTGTACTTGCACTGGAATGTGGCATGGCCCTTCAAGGAGAGAAGAATAAGATGTAGGGGAGAAAGATGACATGATAGAAGCCTTAGTAGGCATATCTAGAGTAATTGTGGTATATTAGGATGTGAATTTAATAATAAAAGGGATCTTGAGTGCCACTGATCAGTCACATCCATGTTCAAGAAGAGCATCCCAGCAGAACCTTGAGAAGTAAATCTGCATTAAGAGGGCGTGAGGTAAGATATAGCCAATTGAGCAAGACATTATCAGGCATCTATCTATGTAGTTCACTTAAAAAAGTTGTCCAGCCCTGAGCTCTGCTAATGTTCTAACAAGAATTGTTAGTGCAGAGTATAGATGGCAGAGGACTAAGAAAGGACTAAGAGGACAAAACTCAGGAGATTATAGAGAAAGCAAGGAAGGTATAGAGGATGGTCAAAGGATTTAGAAACATGAAGACAGTGATGGTTTTAAGATAACTTCCAGTCCTAAATCTAAGATCCATTCAAAATAAGCCCTATACCCACCCCTGCCAAATTTTGCTCTGGAACAAAGTCCTGTTTGCCCCATGATAACTCTTGTTCTGGGACAGCTAGGTGGCTTGGTGGATAGAGCTCTGGGTCTGAAATGAGTAAAATATTTTTTCTGAGTTCAAATCTGGCCTCAAGACGCTTACTAGTTGTGTTACCATAGGCAAGTTGTTTAACTCTGTCTCAATTTCCTCATCTGTAATATGAACTAAAGAAGGAAACAGAAAGCCATTCCAGTATCTTTGCCAAGAAAACTCCAATTGAGGGTCATAAAAGGTCAGACACAACTAAAATGACTGAACAACAACAGTCCTGATTCTGGGAAAATTTCTTCAATCTTATTTTCTTAAGTGTGGTAGAAGCAGAGGATACATAATATATTCTCTGCTTTTTAACAAATTATAAGGTGAAAAGCAATGAAAGAAATTGTTAATGGACTATAAAATATACAAATGAGGGACCATTACCTATCATATGATGGGGAATACTGCCACAATCCAGAATACTGCCACAAAATCATCTCACTTGACCTAACCATTGGTTTCCCTTAAATTTTAGACTCCCCAAAATCATGCAATCTCCTGATTCATCTCTACCAACCTTTCTCTTCATCCTTTTTGTCTTATAATTTTCCATCTAGCTCCTAAATGGATAATCTCTTAGATCAGGCATTTGTTACTTGGAGTCGAGTTTTCACCAGGCTGAATAGTCCATGACACAAAAGAGACTAAGAACTCCTGATTTATATATATATATATATATATATATATATATATATATATATATATATATATATATATTCTAAGAATATATATCCTAAGGATGTCACTGATTTAAAAAAAAAAAAGATTTATATATATACCAAAAATTTTATAGGAGCACTTTTATGATAGCAAGGAACTGGAAGGAAAGGAAATACACATCTATTTGCAAATGGCTAAACAAATTAAATGTATATGAATGAAATAGAATATTCTGTGCTATAAGAAACGATTGATTTGTTCAATACAGAAAGATTTACATTAAGTGATGCAAAGTGAAGAAGTTAAGAAAACTATATATATGTACATATATATACATATACATGAGTACAATGTGAACTAGCAAAAAAAAAAAAAAAAAAAAGTGAATGTTACAAAATTACAAAGAACAAGCAAAGTGCCAAAGAAGAGATATAAGACATTCCCACCTCACAGCTTTGCAGAGATGGGAAGTCCACAGGTGTGGAACATTGTATATTCTTAGTTATTATCAACATAATGATTGGTTTTGCTGGGCGCTTTTCCTCTTCTCTTTTTCTTTAAAAAAAAAATTGTTTTATTATATGGCTTCCTAGGAGAAGAGAGGGAAAGAGACTCTGGGAGAAATTTTTGTAATTTAAAAATAAAAGATGTCCAAAAAAAAACAAAACAAAACAAAACAAAACCCTTTGCTTTAGAGGATTATATAAAGGGATCTTTTTTTTTTAAATCCAAGTTACTTCATGGTACTGAATTTTGTCCTGCTGCCTTTTCCTCCCAATTGTGCACCATATAGGGCTTAAAAATATCTTGTCAAAAAATAAAAATAAAAATGTCCTGTCATAGAGAGATGTTGTTGTAATGTGAGTAACCATAAGAGCCCTTTGGGCATAGTTCCAAAAAGCTTTAGAGAATGGTTGAATCAATATACCTCTACTTCTCCAACAATATATTAGTGTTTCAATTTTCCCATATCCCTTCCAACATTTATCATTTTCCTTTTTCGTGATTTTAGTCAGTTTGATAGGCATGGGGTAGTAAAGCTCTGAGTTATTTTGATTTGCATTTCTTTAATCAATAGTGATTTAGAGCATTTTTTAATATTATGGATAACTTTGAGTACTTTGTTTCAAACTGCCTGTTCATATCCTTTGACCACTTATTGGTTGAGGAATGGCTTTTTTATAAATTTGACTCAGTTCTCAATATATTTGAGAAACGAAGTCTTTATTAGAGAAACTTCCTATTTTTTTTCACAGTCTAATGACTGTGTATCTATTTCCCTCCATCCTATTTTCCCCTTTTTGTTCTATTTTCTTTCACCCTGTTTTTTTATTTACCCTAATTCACCTTCCTTTCTATCACATATTATCACTTTCCTAATGCCCTTCCCCTCCTACTTTCCTGTAAGATAAGATAGATTTTTTATATCCAACTGAGTGTGTGTAATTCCCTCTGACTTAATTCTAATGAGGGGGTGAAAATAAGGTTCACTCACTTCCACCCACTTTTCCCACATTCCCCTCCACTGTAAAAGCTCTTTCATACCTCATTTATGTCAAATAATTTAATCCATTCTATTACTCCTTTCTCCCAGTGCATTCCTTTCTCATCCCTTAACTTTATTTTTTTAGATAATCATCCCATGTGCCTTCTATGTATTCTCCTAACTGCCCTAATAATGAAAACATTTTTAGGAGTTGCAAGTATATTTGTCTAAGTAGGAATGTAGACAATTTAACCTTATTGAAACCCGTGATTTCTCTTTCCTATTTATCTTTTTTTGTGTATCTCTTGAGTTTTATATTTGAAAGTCTACATTTTCTATTCAGGTCTCATCTTTTCATAAGGAATACTTGAAAGTCTCCTATTTCATTGAAGATTCATTTTTCTCTCTGAAGGATTATATTTACTTTTGCCAGATAGGTGGTTCTTAATTCTAATCCTATCTCCTTTTCCCTCAGAATATCATATTTCAAGACCTCTGATCCTCTAATGCAGAAGGTACTAAATGTTATATTATTCTGACTGCCTGCTCCACAATGATTATTTCTTTCTGGCTACTTACAATATTTTCTCCTTGACCTGAGTGCTCTAGAATTTGGCCATGATATTCTTGGAAGTTTTTGAGGATTTTTTTCCCCAAGCTTCAGAATTTTTATCAGCTACTTTTCAGAGCTAATTCTAAGAGAATGCAAGTTTTCAGTCCTTCAAAGTAGTATGATGTAATGAGAAGAGGGTTTGCTACTCTCCTGGCCTGTGTTATGCTTTGTTAGTGACCACAAGTACTATTTTTCTGCTCTGGAACTGTGACCAGGGTCTCCCACTTTCCTGTGGCTGCAAGCCCTAATGTCCTGTTATTTCTTGCCAGCCAGGACTACAGCTCAGAACTGAGTATGAACAATAGAAGAGAGTTCTACACTCAGAAGCAGTAAAGGAACCCTTGTAATCTATGATCAGCTGTCCAATCTCCTGTCTGTGAGCTGACAGATCTGAAAGCAGCCATTCATTGTCAGTGCTGATCAATTGTTCCTAATTCCTTCTGCTGGTTTTCTGGGTCCACATCTAGGTGGTGTATCCTACATTGGACTGCATTCCACTCTCACCCGTGTGTGACAGATCTTTCCAACCACCATATAAATTATCTTGGACTGGAACACTATTTCACTCTGTGCTTTTATGGGTTCTGCTGCTCCAGAATTTTGGGGGGAAATTAGTTAAAAGTTAGAGGAGAGAGGGAGCCAAGATGGTGGAGAGGACACATGCTTCTTTCTTAGCTCTCCTACTACCCTCACACTAAATATGAAATTCAGCCTCTGAAATAGTGCTAGACCAACAGAATTCACAAATATTGGGAATACAGCAAATTACCAGCAGAAGAAAATTTCAAAAATCACCAGAAAAGGTCTGTTTTGGTCAGGCAGGGGAACAAGAGTAGGCTAGGTACAGATATGGAGGCCAGCATACACTGAGCAGACCCATGGCAGGTGGGGTCTCTGCAGGGTGGGGAATCTACAGGAAAGAATCTACCACAGTGCTGGCTACTCTGCCCTGGTTTCAAGCCAGTAGATCAGTAGAGAAGTTATAAAACATCCAACAGAAACACAAAAATTAAAGAGTGAACCCCAAAGCACCAGAGTCTCACAGGACCTGGCCAAACCCACCCAGCACTGGGAGTGACTCTGCACACTCCCGTTGCAGCCATTGATCCCAGCCGCTGTTGATTCCTTGTCTGTCGAGGAAGCTTGGAATCCCTTTGCCCTAAAAGTAGATCCCAATTTTTAAAAAAATTAGTTAAAAGTCAAAGTGAGCCCTATAGACAGCTTCTATAGTGAAAGAGAATAGATTTCAAACCCTGAGGAGACTAAAAGCAGATCGTCTCCAGATGAAGCCCCAAAGGGTAATATAACCTGGTCCCCACCAGATAAGACTCCCCTAGAAGAAATTTTAAAAGATCTTAAAAGAGAGCTACAAGAAAAATGGGGGAAAGAAAGGAAAACTCTTTAAGAGAGTATGGAAAAGGCATATAACTCATTAAAAGAAAGATTTGATAAAGAGAAAAAGAAAATGTCTCCCTGAAATGTGAAATGGAACAGGTAAAAAACTCCCAAGAAAACGGAATTTGTGATTTGGGAAAAGAAAATAACTTAAAAAAGAAAATTTGTGA
This sequence comes from Sarcophilus harrisii, assembly GCF_902635505.1. Lineage (NCBI taxonomy): Eukaryota > Metazoa > Chordata > Mammalia > Dasyuromorphia > Dasyuridae > Sarcophilus > Sarcophilus harrisii. Next base: position 170,008,128 of record NC_045427.1, read on the forward strand.
AATAGAAAAAAATTCCATAGAACAAAACAACTCATTTAAAAACTCAGTTGGACAATTACAAAAAGAAGTAAAAAAGTAATTGAAGAAAATAATTCATTAAGAATCAGAACTGAACAAATAGAAATCAATGACTCAAGGAGACATCAAGAATCAGTCAAGCAAAACCAAAAAAAAAAAAAAAAAATTAAAAAATAGAAAAAAAATGTTAAATACCTGCTTGAGAAAACAACAGATCTGGAAAATAGATCAAGGAGAGACAATCTAAGGATAATTGGACTCCCTGAAAATCATGATGAAAAAAGGAGCCTAGACACTATTTTTCAGAAAATCATCAAAGAGAACTGCCCAGATGTCAAAGAATCAAAAGATAAAATAGCCATTGAAAGATTTCATCAAACACCTACTGAGACACTAAAATTAAAACTCCAAGGAATATTGTGGCTAAATTTCTGAACTATTGACTATTGGACCAAGAAAAAAATATTACAAGCAGCCAGAAAAAAAAAAAAAAACAATTCAAATACCGAGAAACCATAATAAAGATCACTCAGGATCTAGCAGCTTCCATTTTAAAGGATTGAAGGGCCTGGAATCTGATATTGCAAAAGGCAAAGGAACTTTTCACTCTCAGAACTAGATAAATCAAACCACAAAATAAATAAAAAATAAGTTAAAGAGGTAAATAGAAAATTAGAAAAGTTAGGTATGATAGATCTTTGGAGAAAACTGAATGGAAACAGAAAGAAGTACACTTTCTTCTCAGCAGTTCATGGAACCTATACAAAAATTGACCATATATTAGGACATAAGGACCTGAAAATCAAATGCAAAAAGGCAGAAATAATAAATGCATTCTTTTCGGATCACAATGCAATAAAAACTATATTCAATAAAAAGCCAGCAGAAAATAGACCAAAAAGTAATTGGAAACTAAATAATCTCATACTAAAGAATGAATGGGTGAAACTAATCATATTCACAATTAATTTCATCCAAGATAATGACAATAATGAACAACATACCAAAATTTGTGGGATGGAACCAAAGCTGTAATAAGGGGAAATTTTATATCTCTAGAGGTTTACTTGCATAAAATAGAGAAAGAAAAGGTCAATTAATTGGGCTTGCAACTAAAAAAGCTAGGAAAAGAGAAAATTAAAAAGCCTCAATCAAATACTAAACTTGAAACTCTAAAAATAAAAGGAGAGATTAATAAAATTGAAAGTAAAAAAAAAACAACAACTATTGAATTAATAAATAAACCTAAGAGTTGGTTTTATGAAAAAAACAAAAAAAAAATAGATAAATCTTTGGCAAATTTGATTTAAAAAAGGAAAGAGAAAAATCAAATTGTTAGAGCAATAATTAGGAGTTACTTTACCCAATTTTATGCCAATAAATGATCAAAATTAGTGAAATGGATGAATACCTACAAAAATATAGGTTGACCAGATTAACAGGGAAGGAAGTAAATTGTTTAAATAGTACCATCTTAGAAAAAGAAATAGAACAAGCTATTAATCAACTCCCTAAGAAAAAATCACCAGATGGATTTACATGTGAATTCTACCAAACATTTAAAGAACAATTAACCCCAATACTATATATATTATTTGGAAAAATAGGGAATGAAGGAATCCTACCAAATTCCTTTTATGACACAGATACTGATACATAAACTAGGCAGGACAAAAACAGAGAAGGAAAATTATAAACCAATCTCCCTCATGCAGAAATCTTAAATAAAATATTAGCAAAGAGACTACAGAAAATCATCCCCAGGATAATACACCATGACCAAGTAGGAGTAATACCAGGAATTCAGGGCTGGTTCAATATTAGAAAAACTATAAGCATAATTGACTATATCAATAACCAAATTAACAAAAAACATATGATTATCTCAATAGATGCAGAAAAAGCATTTGATAAAATCCAACACCTATTCCTATTAAAAACATTAGAAAGTATAGGAATAAGTGGACTTTAAATAGACAGTAGTATCTATTCAAAACCATCAGTAAGCATCATATGTAATAGGGATAAACTGGAACCATTCCCAGTAAAATCAGGAGTGAAACAAGGTTGCCCACTATCATCATTACTATTCAATATTGTATTAGAAATGCTAGCTTTGGAAATAAGAGATGAAAAAGAGATTAAAAGAATTAGAGTAAATAATGGGGAAACAAAATTATCACTCTTGGCAAATGATATGATGGCATAATTAGAGAACCCCAGAGAAAATAAAAAGCTATTAGAAATAATCCACAACTTTAGCAAAGTTACAGGATATAAAATAAATCCACATAAATCATTAGCATTTTTATACATCACCAACAAAATCCAACAGCAAGAGATACAAAGAGAAATTCCATTTAAAATAACTGTCGATCAGATAAAATATTTGGGAATCTATCTGCCAAGGGAAAGTCAGGAACTATATGAGCAAAACTACAAAACACTTTCCACACAAATAAAGTCAGATCTAACCAATTGGAAAAAGATCAAGTGCTCTTGGATAGGCCAAGCAAATATAATAAAGATGACAATACACCCTAAACTAATCTATTTATTTAGTGCTATACCAATCAAACTCCCAAGAAACTATTTTACTGACCTAGAAAAAATAACAACAAAATTCACCTGGAAGAACAAAATGTCAAGAATTTCAAGGGAACTAATGGAAAAAAAATCAAATGAAGGTGGCCTGGCCGTACCATATCTAAAACTATATAATAAAGCAGTGGTAATCAAAACCATTTGGTACTGGCTAAGAAACAGACTAATTGATCAGTGGAATAGGTTAGGTTCATAGGACAAAATAGTCAATAACTATAGCAATCTAGTGTTTGACAAACCCAAAGACCCTAGCTTTTGGGATAAGAATTCACTATTTGACAAAAACTGCTGGGGAAATTGGAAACTAGTATGGCAGAAACTAGGCATTGACCCACACTTAACACCATTCACCAAGATAAGGTCAAAATGGGTTCATGATCTAGGCATAAAGAATGAGATTATAAATAAATTAGAAGAACATAGGACAGTTTACCTCTCAGACCTGTGGAGGAAGAAGGAATTTGTGACCAAAGAAGAACTAGAGATCATTATTTATCACAAAATAGAAAATTTTGATTATATTAAGTTAAAAAGTTTTTGTGCAAACAAAACTAATGCAGACGAGATTAAAAGGGAAGCAACAAACTATGAAAATATTTTTACATTCAAAGGTTCTGATAAAGTCCCCATTTCTAAAATATATAGAGAATTGACTCAAATTTATACGAAATCAAGCCATTCTTCAATTGATAAATGGTCAAAGGATATGAACAGATAATTTTCAGATAAAGAAATTGAAACTATTTCTAGTCATATGAAAAGGTATTCCAAATCATTATTGATCAGAGAAATGCAAATTAAGACAACTCTGAGATACCACCACACACCTGTCAGACTGGTTAAGATAACCAGGAAAAGATAATGCTGAATGTTGGAGGGATGTGAGAAAACTGGGACACTGATACATTGTTGGTGGAATTATGAAGGAATCCAACCATTCTGGAGAACAATTTGGAGTTATGCTCAAAAAGTTATCAAACTGTGTATACTCTCTGATCCAGCAGTGTTTCCACTGGGCTTATATCTTATATATATCCCAAAGAGATCCCAAAGGAGGGAAAGGGACCCAGATGTGCAAAAATGTTTGTGGCAGCCCTTTTTGTAGTGACAAGAAACTGGAAACTGTGTGGATGCCCACCAAATGGAGGATGGCTGACTAAATTATGGTATTTGAATGTTATGAAATATCATTCTTCTGTAAGAAATGACCAGCAGGATGATTTCAGGGAGGCTTGGAGAGACTTATATGAATTGATGCTAAGTGAAATAAGCAGAACCAGACAATCATTACACATGGCAACAACAAGATTCTACAATGATCAGCTCTGATGAATGTGGCTCTCTTCAACAATGAGATGATTCAAAATAGTTCCTATTGTTCAGTAAAGAAGATAATCAGCAACACCCAGAGAGAGAACTATGGGAAATGAGTGTGGAGCACAACATAGCATTTCTACTCTTTCTTTGTTGTTTGCTTGCATTTTTGTTTTCTTTCTCAGGTTTTTTTCTTTCTTTCTACATCTGATTTTCCTTATGCAGCAAGATATTGAACTACCTGACATCTGAGGAGGGTGGAGGGGGAGGAAAGGAGGGGAAAAGTTGTAACAAGGTTTTGCAAGAGTCAATGCTGAACAATTACCCATGTATGAGTTTTGTAAATAAAAAGCTGTAATAATAAAACAAAATAAAAGTTAGGAGGGAATTTAGAAGAGCTTAGGTGAGCCCCTGTCTTTTTTCTGCCATCATGGCTCTGTAAAGCACAGTGTCCTGCACATAGTAATCACTAAATAAGTGCTTGCTATTGTTATTAGACATCTATTCCATCCAAATTTGACCTCCTAAAACATGGATTCCCCTTTTAATTATCCCCCAAATTCTGTGAAGGTACATAAGAGCAGTGTTCACTTTACTAAAAAAAAAAATTAGGGAACAAAATCAAACAAAAAAAGAATGCAAAAATGCTGACATTAAACAGTTGAGGCAGAGGGGGGGAAAACCTCATAAAATCCATGAAACCAAAAAAAAAAAAAAAAAATCCTCAAACACCAATCTATAGTGATCAGGCCAAACAATCCCATGGATTTTCATTTCAATCTGCACTGCTGAAGGGAGTTTCCTCACCAACACTATATGCCAATTTATCTGGTTAAATAAAAACAAAAATATCCAAAGGCCAAGTGACTGTTCCTCCCTAAGTATTATTTTTTATTCATTACATCAACCCAGTTATGGTTTCTGTTTAAACTATCCTGTGAAGGCATAAGACTGAAATAGTAACAGCAATGATAATTTTTGTTTCTATATAGTACACTTGTTATACAATATCATATTTGGACTTCACAGCTACCCTGTGAAAGGGTAGTGAAAAGATTATTCCCATTTTAAAGGAAACTGATGCAGAAAGAGATTAAATGACTTACTTATAGCCAACATCAAAGCCACTATCAAAGACAAGACTTCCTAACTCTCAAATTGAGCACTGCATCCACCATGCTACATTTAAGAGATGGCTCTTAAATCATCCAGATTTATCCACTATTTTCCTGATATATACTAGCATAGCCCTCTCTGAATCCAGTATTTGAAAACTGGTCAATTACCAACACTTCCTGAAATTTTGATTTCCAGAGTCAATATAATATTAACTATTAGCTTTGAATTATTAATCATTAGCTTTGGATTATCCAAATAGTCATGATGATGAGAAATGCCAAGTAAAATCTGAGTTCACAATCTAGATTGAGTGTTAAGGACATATCGCATGGAAAAATAACATGGAAAAAAACCTATAATTTTGACCACACAGATACATTCATTATGGTGCAGTCATAATTACAGCATTGCCCCTCAGGTTTTCCATCATAAATGGGGATACAATTCTTTCCAGCTAGAATATACCATAATAGGTTTTCTGCCCCATGGGGATTTTAATGACTGGTTTTGCAAAATGAGGGTGGAAATAGGGACAAAAGGGTTATGAACAGAATGAAAGACATGTAATTTTATACTTAACTAATTCTTTAAATTGGAAGCACACACACAAAATAATAATACATATCCAGCCAAGAAAGTTGGTTAAGAACATAATGTCAACCCTAAAGTGGAGAAATTAATGTATTGTGCTAGCCTCAAAGTCAGATGTCCAGGCCTGGTTTGGCCATCCAACAGCTATTATGAACTTGGGCAAATCACGTCCTCTCTGGTTCTCCATTTCTTCATTAGCAAAAAAATGAAAAATAATACCCACTATATTTCCACTGCACATGGTGATAGTGAATACCAAGTGCTTTATGTATTGTGAAGCTCTAGAGAAATATGAGCTATTGTTAAAAACCAATTCAGTAAACAATGATTAAACAACTATTATGTGCCAGACACTATGCTTACTGCTGGAGATACACAGATAAAATTAAAACAAAATTTTAAAAATAGTCCCTGCTCTTAAGATCACAGCTAATGGAGAAAATATACAAATATGTACTTAAATATCTCATTTTGTGTATGTTAGTTGGTGTGTCATTTTCAGTCCTGTCCAAATCTGTATGACCCCAATTAGGGTTTGCATTAGAAATACTGGAGTGGCTTTATAGTTTTGCACTTATTTTACAGATGAGGAAACTGAGCCAAACAGGGTGAAGTGAATTGCCTAGGGTCAAACAGCTAGTAAGTGTCTGAGGTCAGATTTTAACACATCTTTTTGACTAGACATGGCACTCTATCCACTGCATTACCTAGTTGGTCTACATAGTTTGTATTTACATATTATATATCTATATTTGTATTTTTGATACATGAGTAGCTTCAGTCCCAAGGTCCACTGTTATGAGACTGTCTCATCATTGGTGGAAATGAATGCCTTATGTCTGTCTATATGAAAGTCAGGGTAGTGTTGGAGAGAATGGGAGAGATTTTCATTGTCTTCAGTTTTTAAGCTTTCAGTTTTCTAATTTCAAGTCACTTTAAGTCTCTTATGGCTTCTTGCTTCAAGAGAGCAATGGAAGAAGCCAAACTCATTTCCATTTGCTGAAAGAAAAAAAGACTCCAGGAAGATATGAGAAGAGCAGGAGGTCTCCATTATGTTCCTATCCCCAATTTGCTACACCAGACACTTCCAGGAACTTTCTCTTCTCTTTTGATTGAGCTAATATATCTTACTTTCTATGAGAAAACTCCTTCATCTATTTTGTCTGGTATGTGTTCTGCATATACCTTTTCTGATTTCTGTTTTGATATGTGCATTCATTGTAAAGCTGGTACTTGGTGGGCAAGGGGTTTTTTCATCTGTAAAATGAAGCAAAGTAAATGCTCTCTACAACTCCTTCCATTTCTAGCAATTTATAATTCTTTAATATGGAGATCATAAAATAGAATGTAATCATAAAGAAATTGGCTCAATTCAATTATGTCTGTTTACACATCTGAATAATAGGAACAATGATTGTAAACTACTTCCCTATTAAACTACATCTTTTTCCAGCACACAAGCGTCTCACATTCTAGGTAGTGCTATATGTGAATTTATCCAGGGCTCAGGTTCTCAGGTCTTCAGGTCCTCAGTCAAGTCTTCACTGATCTGATGGCAAAGGAAAAAGTCATCGTGGTTTCAGCTTTTCTCCTTGACAAAGGGGTTGCTTCTACAACGTTATTTACCTCCAAAATTCTTTCCCTTTTCTCCTTTATCTTTAGTCTAGCTATGTTCCTTAATGCATTTTATGGATTGAAAAGCCAACTTGATCAAGTGCAACTGGCTTTGTGACTTTTAATCTGATGATTAAAGGTTTGCCTCCCTTACTCTTTACTTCTTTTTTTTATGCCTTCTCTAGATTCATTATAATAATCTGTCTTGCTGTCTGTCTATTCTTTAAGATAGGTAACTCCCTTTTTCTACCATCTTTTCCTCTGGTGCCTATCTTCTGTGGTGCACAATGAAACCTCTCTATCCCTCTACCCTAAATTCAAAAGTGAATCATAGTAAGGGAGGTACAGAGAAGACAAGGGAGGCAGAAGCACCTTCAAAATCAAATCTAGCAACTGGGTGGGCACAATGGATAGAACACCAGGCAGGAATCAGGAAGATTTTAATTCAAATATGGCCTTAGGCACTAGTATGACTGAATTAATCATTTAACCTTGTTAGCCTTGGTTTCCTCATCTGTAAAATGAGCTGGAAAAGAAAATGGCAAACTACTCCAGTATCTTTCCAACAGAAAGAGATCATAGTTAGACATGATTGAAAACAACTAAACAATAACAAATTAGCCTCACAAATGAATAAATTGATTTCACAATTAAAAAAGAGATGTTTTTTATTTACTTCAGAATATTTAACATACCCTTGTTAGATTGTGTTCATTTCTAGAAACCACATTTTAGGAAGGAAAAAAAAAAAACATTGACAAGCTGGAAAATGACCAGAGGAGTCTGAGCAGGATAGTGAAGGTTGGGGGAACATGAACCTGAGAACTGGGTATTAAACCTGGAAAAGACAAGACTTAGGAAAGATATAATTACTATTTTTAAACTACTTTCAGGATAGTTATATTGAAGAGGAAATAGACATTTTGCATCAAGTATATGTGGAAAAGGTGAAGCACTCACAGCTCAAGCACATATTGTTCAGTGACTGTTAGCTAAATTAATTGAAGCCTTAAGGCCTCAGTTTTGGCTTCTTTAAAGTCACGTGATTTTAGATAAAGCCTAGACTACATTCCATTGTCCAAAGAAGGGATTAAAAAAGTACACGTGGCCGGAAACTATAGCATCATCTTATCTACTGCATTACACTGACCAAATAGGGGAATAGAGATTTATGTAGCCAATCACAACATATAGAGGGTGGGATTTGGGGGTTCTTTATCTAAAATGTATAAAAACTGTGAACATTCTCAAGGGAGTGGGCCTCCTACTATGAGTCTCTATCTCTCAGTGGGACTGCCTTGCCTCTCATGAGATGCTATAATAAACAATGCTTTCTACTTTGAGTGGTCTCTGAGTAGTCATTTTGGGGTAAGGGTCTTTTTATGTCCCACACAGTTGGGGGCTTGTCCGGGATGGCATCTTTGGGGGAGAAGGCTGTGCACCCCAGACAGGGACAGGCACCCATGAAGCAGTTTTCTCCATGGTTTCTGGCTCTGGGTGTGCAGCCTTCCTTCCTGCTTAGACAACGACCCAAGGCAGAGGTACTCAGTGGAAAGCAGCATTGAACACTGAAGGAAGTAGAGTACTGATGACCGGCAATACTGTCTGGAAGACTTACATGTGTAAACTTGAAGTAAAGCTCTTACGAGTCTGGGGGTCTATTGGCTGGGTCGAGGGAGACCCCAAGGGATTAGCCTTCCTAAATTTGTTTTTGGTGTGGACTGCTTTCGACCCCAATGATAGAGGACTTTCTGAGGAAGCTCTCAGTTGACTGTGAGCATGAGGGTGACCCCCACGGATACCTCATTTGGGACAAGGTTGTAAAATGGGATAGAAGCAGTCCAAGAATTTCTATCAGGATGTTAACTAGGGAAGAAAACTGGGAGGATATTCCCAGGACTATTTGGGTATAAATCTATATGTAAAAGGTGAAAATAGAGTTCTGTGTGTGTTTGTTTGCTTGCTTTGTATTTTGTGTTCCATGTTAAAAGTTAGCAAGCTTGTAAGAGATAAGAATTCAGCCTCTATGTTGCAGGCTTAGAAAAATATCAGGCTGAATTGTTGGAATTGGAATTCATTCAGAGTAGTAATTCTTTCAGAATGTCTCAGAATGTATTGGTCTTCAATCATGGTAAAGTAATTTGGGAGTTAATTTTTGGGCTTCTCAAGATTTGGATAGTGCAAGAAAAGAAAATCTTTTTCTCTTTCTCTCTCTCTACCTCTGGCTGACTGTAGCAGCTTTGTGGGAAAGGGGGAGAGAAGGGGAAAATAAAAACATAGATTGAAAGAGAACTCAGGCTTGTGGAATTTTGTCAGGAAAAAAAAAAAAACTGGTGCTTAACTCTTTCCTGGCTTACTAAAAAAAAAGAAGTTTGAATGGAATATCTAGGCATTCTCTATGAAGGCAGAGAAATGCACTAAACAGGCTTGGAAGTTTAGAGAAGCTCCGTTTGGATTCTAGGAGGAAAGAATCTCAAGCTGAAACAAATTTCTCTCCGGATTATTCCTAGGGAAAAGCCCCTAGTCTCTGTGTTAAATATTTTGTTTAATGTTGTTAACTGTGCAGTCTGTGTGATTTGTATATCTGTTTTGTTCATTTAAAAGCTCTGTTAAGTTTTAAGAACAATGATTAAGAAATTTGGGAATTGCTTGTAATTTTAAACGTTTTAACTTGATATATTAATTTCTAAGTAAAGAAAAAAGAGGGAGCAGTCGGCTCTAGTTAAGAGAGAAGGGAAAAAAGCAATAAAATTCAAACTCAGCCTGGGCTGGCCATAAAAGCTCTGGCTGGACAGATAAGAGAATGCAGAAGATTTATGAAGGATTGATTTGTAGGAGCAATTAAAGGTTTGAATGATTTTAGAAAGGGAAAGTAAGGTATTCGGGAGTAGAAAAAAGTGGGAGAAGAGCAGCCACATGGAAACCCCCCCCCCATCTTCCAGCCATTTTTTTTTTAATCAAGCTGCTGCTGGTGAAGCAAACTGTGATTTTTTTTTTTTTTATTAAATAACTTTTTATTGACAGAACCTATGCCAGGGTAATTTTTTACAACATTATCCCTTGCACTCACTTCTGTTCCAATTTTTCCCCTCCCTCCCTGCACCCTCTCCCCAAAGATGGCAAGCAGTCCTATACATGTTAAATAGATTACAGTAGATCTTGGATATAATATATGTGTGCAGAACTGAACAGTTTTCTTGTTGCTCAGGGAGAATTGGATTTAGAAGGTATAAATAACCTGGGAAGAAGAACAAAAATGCAAGCAGTTTACATTCATTTCCTAGTGTTCTTTCTTTGGGTGTAGCTGCTTCTGTCCGTCATTGATCAATTGAAACTAAGTTAGATCTTGTCTTTGTTGAAGAAATCCACTTCCATCAGAATACATCCTCATACAGTATCACTGTTGAGGTATATAATGATTTCCTGGTTCTGTTCATTTCGCTCAGCATCAGTTCATGTAGGTCTCGCCAATCCTCTCTGTATTCGTCCTGCTGGTCATTTCTTACAGAACAATAATATTCCATAACATTCATATACCACAATTTACTCAACCATTCTCCAATTGATGGGTATCCACTCAGTTTCCAGCTTCTGGCCACTACAAACAGGGCTGCCACAAACATTTTGGCACATACAGGTCCCTTTCCCTTTTTTAGTATCTCTTTGGGGTATAAGCCTAGTAGAGACACTGCTGGATCAAAGGGTATGCACAGTTTGATAACTTTTTGGGCATAGTTCCAAATTGCTCTCCAGAATGGCTGGATGTATTCACAATTCCACCAACAATGTATCAGTGTCCCTGTTTTCCCACATCCCCTCCAACATTCTGCATTATCTTTCCCTGTCATTCTGGCCAATCTGACAGGTGTATAGTGGTATCTCAGAGTTGTCTTAATTTGCATTTCTCCGATCAATAGTGATTTGGAACACTCTTTCATATGAGTAGTAATAGTTTTAATTTCATCATCTGAAAATTGTCTGTTCATATCCTTTGACCATTATCAATTGGAGAATGGCTTGATTTCTTATAAATTAGAGTCAATTCTCTATATATTTTGGAAATGAGTCCTGTATCAGAACCTTTGACTGTAAAAATGTTTTCCCAGTTTATTGTTTCCCTTCTAATCTTGCCTGCATTAGTTTTGTTTGTACAAAAACTTTTCAATTTGATATAATAAAAATTTTCAATTTTGTAGTCAATAGTGATCTCTAGTTCTTCTTTGGTCATAAATTCCTTCCTCTTCCACAGGTCTGAGAGGTAAACTATCCTATGCTCTTCCAATTTATTTATGATCTCATTCTTTATGCCTAGATCATGAACCCATTTTGACCTTATCTTGTTGTATGGTGTTAAGTGTGGGTCAATGCCTAGTTTCTGCCATACTAATTTCCAATTTTTCCAGCAATTTTTGTCAAATAATGCATTCTTATCCCAAAAACTGTGGTCTTTGGGTTTGTCAAACACTAAATTAAGGTTATTGGCTGTTTTGTCCTTTGAACCTAACCTATTCCATTGATCAACTAGTCTATTTCTTAGCCAATACCAGATAGTTTTAGTAACCGCTGCCTTATAATATAATTTTAGATCTGTTACAGCTAGGCCACCTTCATTTGATTTTTTTTTTTTCATTAATTCCCTTGAAATTCTTGACCTTTTGTTTTTCCATATGAACTTTGTTGTTATTTTTTCTAGGTCATCAAAATAGTTTTTGGGAAGTCTGATTGGTATAGCGCTAAATAAATAGATTAGGTTAGGAAGTATTGTCATCTTTATTATATTTGCTCGCCCAATCCAAGAGCATTTAATATTTTTCCAGTTAGTTAGATCAGACTTAATTTGTGTGGAAAGTGTTTTGTAGTTTTTCTCATAAAGTTTCTGATTTTCCCTTGGCAGATAGATTCCTAAATATTTTATACTATCAGTAGTTACTTTAAATGGGATTTCTCTTTGTAACTCTGACTGTTGGATTTTGTTAGTGATATATAAGAATGCTGATGACTTATGTGGGCAAACTGTGATTTAAAGAGACAGGCTGCTCTTACAAGATGTTAATTGATTGAATATTTGTTTCTTTAGATACATAATGGTTTTCTTGTTTAAGGAATATGACCATAAATGTGATATATAGTTTGAAAGGGTTATTTTTAAAAAGTTTAATTGATGTTTTTAAGAACTTTTCAGATTCTTTTATGTGAATGGTGCCAATTATTTAAAGGGACTCCAAGAATAATAGTTTTTGCCTTCATCCTTTTGAAAATGTTTTTGTTATAGACAATATGTAGTGATCTGAAAAGAAAGCATTTACTATTTCTGCTTTCTTGCATTTAATTTTGAGGTCTTTATGTCCTAATATATGGTCAATTTTTGAATAGGTTCCATGAACTGCTGAGAAGAAAGTATATTCCCTTCTATCTCCATTCAATTTTCTCCAAAGATCCAACATACCTAATTTTTCTAATATTCTATTTACTTCTTTAATTTCTTTCTTATTTGTTTTGTGGTTTGATTTGTCTAATTCTGAGAGTGCAAGGTTGAGATCTCCTACTATTACAGTTTTGTTGTCTATTTCTTCTTGCAACTCTCTTAACTTCTCCTTTAGGAAGTTGAGTGCCATACCACTTGGTGCATATATGTTTAATATTGATATTGCTTCGTTGTTTATGCTACCCTTTAGCAGGATGTAGTTTCCTTCCTTATCTCTTTTAATTAGATCAATTTTTACTTTTGCTTGATCTGAGATAAGGATGGCTACCCCTGCTTTTTTGACTTCACCTGAAGCATAATAGATTTTGCTCCAGCCTTTTACCTTTACTCTATATGTATCCCCCTGCTTTAAATGTGTTTCTTGTAAACAACATATTGTAGGGTTCTGACTTTTGATCCAGTCTGCTATCTGCCTCCTCTTTATGGGGGAGTTCATCCCATTCACATTTACGGTTAGAATTACTAAATCTGTATTTCCTGCCATCCTAATAACCCCAGATTATGCTTTACTTATTCTTGCCTCCCCCAACCCTCTTTCTCCTTTTTGAACTTATGTACTCCACTTGTATCACGATGCTTACCCTCTTTAGAATCCCCCCCCCACTTTGAATCTTTTCCCCTTCCTTCCCTTATTACTCTTTTTCTTTTCCCTTTTCCTCTCCCCCTTTTTTAATGAGGCAAGAGGGAATTTTCTCTAAAACAAATGTCAATTATTTTTTCTTTGAGCCAACTCTGATGAGAGTAAGATTCACACAATGTTCCTCCCCCTCTCTAAATTCCCTCAGATATGATAAGTTTCCTTAGCCTCTTTGTGGGATGTGGTTTCCCTCTTTTTATCCCTCCTTCCCACCTTATTCTGCCATCATCCCTTTTCCATATCTACTTCCCTTTTTTATGTTATATCAGTACAATCAAATTATACATGTATTCTTTTTGTATATCCACAACAGAAATACAATTCTCAAGAGTTATTTTTACCTTTTCTGCATCTCTTGAGTTCTACGGTTGGAGATCAAATTTTTTTAGTTCTGGTTTTTTCCTTAGAAACAAATGGAATTCATTTGTTTCATTAAATGTCCATCTTCTTCCCTGGAAGAAAATGCTCAGCTTAGCTGGGTAGTTTATTCTTGGCTGCATCCCAAGTTCTTGTGCCTTTTGGTTTTCGGAATATCAGGTTCCAGGCCCTTCGATCCTTTATTGTGGAGGCAGCCAGATGATCCTTATTGTGGCACCTCGGTATTTAAATTGTTTTGTTTTGTTTTGTTTTGTTTTGCTGCTTGTAAAATTTTTTCCTTAATCTGATAGTTCTGAAATTTGGCCACAATATTCTTTGGGTTTTTTATTTTAGGGTTTCTTTCAGAAGGTGTTCGATGAATTCTTTCAATGCCTATTTTACCTTCTGATTCTATTACATCTGGGCAGTTCTCTTTGATGATTTCTTGTAAAATAGTATCTAGGCTCTTTTTTTCATCATAGTTTTCAGAAAGTCCAATAATCCTCAGATTATCTCTCCTAGATCTATTTTCCAAGTCTGTCGTTTTTGCAAGTAGATAATTCATGGTTTTTTCCAGTTTGTCATTTTTTTGTTTTTGCTTGATTGATTCTCGTTGTCTCAATGAATCATTAGTTTCTATTTGTTCAGTTCTAATTTTTAAAGAATTGTTTTCTTCATTAGTTTTTTTTACTTCTTTCTGTATATGTCCAATTGAGTTTTTAAATGTATTGTTTTGGTCTGTGGAATTTTTTTCCATTTCACTAATTTTTTTTTTAGTGAATTATTTTCTTTTTCCAATTCACAGATCCTACTTTCTTGTGAGTTCTTTGTCTTTTCCAATTCACAATTCTTACTTTCCTGAGATTTTTTTACTTTTTCCAATTCGTATTTCAGGAAGTTATTGCTCTCTTGTAAGGCTTCCCTTTCCTTTCCCCATTTATCTTCTCTCTTTTGAGACTTTTAATGGTCTCTTCTATGAGAGCATCATGTAAAAGAGGAGAGTCTGGTGCATGTTTGCTATTTGCTGTCTCTTCAGGTTTGCTGACCTGCTCTTTTTCTGCATAGAAGCTGTCGATCATTCTTTTCATCTTTTTATTCATGTTTAAAAGCCTTTAGGGTATGCCTTCTAGGCAAGGGGGCTACCAGCTTCCTCTGCAGAACAGGAGAGATGTAAACTGGTTTCCGGCTCCAAGGTATGGGAGAGCTCTGAGTGAGAGTTTTCCCTTCCCCCAACAGGAGGTGGATTCAGCACTGGCCGAGCTATCGAACTGCCCAGTAGGGCTGTGTGGGTTAGCGACTGCCCTAGGCTAGAGACTAAGGGGTGAAAGTGTCACTGCCCCAGGCCAGAGCCTCTTGTGGGGCTGGGTATTAGAAGCTGACCGCAAACCTCAGATTCTACGGGGATTCTGCCCGGCAGTCTCTACTCCAACATCTCTGCCCCAATGTCTCTGCCCAACAAATCAGCCCTGTGCAAGCTCTATGGCCCCAAGCCGAGCCCCCCACTGCGCAGATTAGAGGCTAACCCAGGCTGTGTCCTCCTGCCGTGCAGGTTCACAACTGCCCCAAGGAAAAGCCCCGTACTGCGGGTTGGGGCTGCAAACTTGTGCTGAGATCTGTGCTTTCACTTTCGGTTTGAGGCTCTCCTCCGAACCTAATTTCTCTCCCAGTCTACACTGATCTCCCCCCTGGCCCTGGAACAAATCTTTTTTGGCGAGACTGCAGATTTTCTTCGGCTGGTGAGTTGTTATACTTCTTATCTTTACGAATTGTAGCAGTCAAGACTATTTTTGAGGCTCGATATAATATTGATAGGGTAAGAGAAGAGCTTAGAAAGTCACGTGTGCCTTCTCCGCCATCTTGGCGATCTATGTCCATCAGCATTTATTAGAGGGTAATGAGGAATGTTTGAAGGAATTTATAAAGAAGCCTACTTGTCAAACACCCTGTAATCTACTCAAACTGGTGATGCTAATGGGTGGGGAGATGCCTGGCCCCAGCAGAGATTATCAAGGAATATGGACCAGTGACATGAGCCCAAGATGGGGATATCAGACATATATATATATATATATATATATATATATATATATATATATATATAAACAGATAATTCAACTGCAGGTAGTCTTAGAAGTAACAACTAACCAAACTGCTCAGGCCCTTGATCTATTAGTCAATCAAGCTACCCAGACAAGGGAAGCTGTTTTATAACATAGATTAGTTTTGAATAATGTTAGCAGGAGGAGGAAGGGTCTGTGGGAAACAAAACCTGTCCACCTGTTGCATGCAAATGGATGACAACAGACAAGTAATAAAAGAAATTACTAAGGGCATTTGCAGGATAATTCATGTGCCTGGACAAGTTCAGAAATCTTCCTTCACAAATAGCTGGTAGTCTTGGTTTGATGGTGGCTGGTGGAAACAGCTCTTATGGTATGGACTTATTGCAATCAGTGGTATTATTCTGTTGCCACTATGTTTGCCCTGTATAATTACATTGCTAACAAGAATAGTCAAAGATCACTGTCAAGAATCTTACATATGGAAGATGCTATTAAAATAATTTTTCAGAAAGAGGGATAGGAGGCAGTAGCAGGGGATGATCCAGATGAGGAGATTAACAAGCAATGTGTAGAGATGTTAATTGAATTTAACCACGATCTTCTTCATGAGGAAATATATATATATATATATATATATATATATATATATATATATATATATATATTTGTAAATAACAGGGGGGATTGTGTGGAAAAAGTGAAGATCTTACAGCTCAAGCACATAATGATCAGTGACTTAACTAAATTAATTGAAGCCTTAAGGCCTTAGTTTCAGTTTCTCCAGAGTCACATGATTTTAGATAAATCCTGGACTACATTCCACTGTCCAAAGAAGGGATTAAAAAAGTATATGTGGCTGAAGAAGCTATAGCATCACCTTATCTACTGCATTCCACTGACCAAATGGGAGAATGGAGACTTCTGTAACCAATCACAACATATAGAGAGTGGGATTTCGGGGGGTTCTTTGTCTGAAATGTATAAAAACTGTGAACACTCTCAAGGGAGCGGACCTCCTACTGTGAGTCTCTCTCTCAGTGGGACTGCCCCCACCTATCATGAAACGCTATAAATAATGCTTTCTACTACTTTGAATGATCTCTGAGTAGTCATTTTTGGGTAGGGGTCTTTTTACATCCCACACAATGGAAGTTAAAGAGAAAAACCAATTTTGAGTCAATGTAAATTAGAATTTTCTAATTAGATGTATCTAAGAATTGAGTTAAATGCTTCTTGGGATTAACGAGTTCCTTAATACTAGATGACAGAAGCTATTTGGTGGAATAATTAGGCCTTTAGTCATGGTTAAATTTGGGTTCCAATCCCAACTCAGACTTATTAGGTATCTATTCCTAGACCAATAATTTCACATTTGAATCTCAAGAGGGATAATAAGACCTTTAGCACCTACTTAATAATGGTCTTGAGAACTAAATGAGCTTATCAAGCACTTAGCAGAGTGTATGGCACATAAAAAATGTTTAATATATATTTATTGACTAGAAAACTTAAGAGCATTGTATAAATGTTAGCAATGGTCAGGCAGCTAGGTGGTGCAATGGATAGAGTGCTGGGCCTTTCCTGAAATCAAATCTGGCATCAATAAAAAAATTGGAGCTGGAGAAGGAAATGGCAAATTCAAATGGCACTTCAGTATCTCTACCAAGAAAACCGCAAATAAGGTCAGTCAGACATGACTGAAAAATGACCTAATAATCTTTGTCATAAACAAAGGATTTGGGGAGAAGGTCATAGCTAGATTCATCACCCAGACACAAAGTTGACCTAAATAACTAGTAAATTCCTTTAGAACTCTAGTATTGTATAATCTTAATAATACTCATAGAGAAGTAGTGATAGGGAGCTAATCTATTAATAAGGAAGACCTTTGATATTTGACCAACTCTTGTGATCCTTTGTCAAGTAAACTCTCAAAATCACAGGTCCAGTTTTTTAAAATCCTTTACTCATATTTCAAGAACCATTGATTTCATTAGTAGGGGTATTCCCTCAATCATGAGGCAGTGTGATTTGTAAAATGAGAAAGATAATCCTGCCTAGTTATAAAATTTTGATTCTGAGAACCAACTTTCATTCTCTCTACATCATAGTAGATAATATCTGTAGTTAAAAAATTCATCACACTGTAGACTCTAATAACAAAAAGGCATGGAACAAATCTAATATTTAGGGGAAAAAAATTCCAGAATCTATATGGGGTTTCTCTTTGTTGATAAATTATAGACAAAAATGAATTCAACAAAAGTATTGAGATTCAAAATGTCATTCTCAGAGTTGTTGAATACATCAGGGTCCACTGATTTTTCCCCTGGCAGTTCGAATTTAGGGTGATTAAATTTAGAAATAAAGTTAATGGGGAAAAGATCCAAGATGAACTTGGTAGGCTTACAAACTTTTCTCAAGATTTGGGTAATTGGTTCAATATTTAATCTGGTTAGGTTTGAATTGGATTCAAAATAAATAGTCAGCTGTCTTTTTGTTTTACTTAAGCAAATAACCAGACAGAGAGAAATGCTATAGTTCAGGATACCGGGTGGATCTGGAGTGGGGAAACCTGGGTTCAATAGGGAAAGTCACTTAATCTCTCTAGATTCCAGGCAATTTTATAAGATTTACACATGAGTTGTTATTTATAGAGGTGGAGAATGTTCCCTATACTGATAAAATCATAGGCCTGGCCCATGCATATAGATATATTATGTAGTCATAATTGTAGATTATAAAAAGCCAATTCTTTATAAAGACCAACATTCTATTGATATTGAAATATATTTAGCAGATATTGCTCTTGTTTACTGTCATAATGAATACAATTGGCTAGTATCTATTTTAACATAAACAATTTTTTCTCAAATGTTTTAGAAATTGCTATGCTTTTCCTCTTGCAAAAAGTGTGATGGAGCAGATATTCTTAGAAAACAAAATGACTATTATTTTCAGGCTGCAAATGTCTTCTCTAAAAAACTCTGCAAAAGTTCTCAAGAACTATGGTATCACTAGGTGGCACTCTTTCCCCTTAGTCAGTCGTGCTTTTCAAGCCTGGGAGAGCCTGAAGATGGAAAGGGGAGCATTTTCTCAACCACTTTTCATTTATTTAATCTCCAAATGCTCCCCAGTTGTATTCAGCCTTGTGAATATCAATTTGCTTTGGTTAAACTTGGGCATATCTAATAGTTTTTATTGAGTAGTGGTTGTGTTAAGACATCCTGGAGTTTGCTCCAAAGCATCATCACCACAAGAGCCAAGATACTCTTGTGTAGTCTATTTTCCCAAGATTTGTTGGACCACATAGGGTACTGAAGGAGTTTAAATGCATCCATACATTGTCCCCATCTCACCCCCTCCCCAAACACATCCCCTCCTCTTTTCCCCACAAAGATCAGAGATGTGGAAAGGATCTTAAAATCCATCCAGTCTAACCTCCATTTTTTGAATAAGGAAACTGATCCACAGTTGATTGTGTTGCCTAAAGTTACACAGACATTACCAGGTCTTGTGATTCTAGAGTGTGTTCTTTCCACTGTGCCATGATATCTCCTTTGATATAGATAGATTCAATATTTTGTTTAATTTTGAAATCTAAAACAAGTAAAATAAAATTTAGGTTGTGATACTTTAACTTCTGCACGAATGGAGTAGGCATTTCCTTCCATCTAGATGTTATAGAAAGGCTCATTTTAAGAAAAATATAATAGCAGCTGTCATTTTACATAAATTGCCCAGATTTTCTAAGCCCTTTACCATAATTAGTTCCTGTGATTCTCACAAGTGGTGGTGGGTGCTATTATACCCTCATTTTATGAAGGTGAAAATCTAGGCTCAGAAAGATTAGACAAATTTCATTGGGTCACACAGCTAGAAAGCATAGGAAGTAGTATTCAATTATTCAAACCTGACTGCCCATCCAATGTTCTATGTATTGTGCCAGTCTTCTCTGAATGGATCCAAGGTACACTTTTTGTGAAGATATATACAGCAAACTCTTACTATTTATTTACACAGATCTTTTAAGTTTAAAGACCTTCAGTCTATTTAAAAACTCTACATGAAGCATAATTATTGGGGAGTTGCTTCATTTTCTCTCAGTTTAGTCCTATTCTATAAGCTGGTTTACATTTCTGAGCCATGAGTTAAATTGTGCTGAACCTCATCTTGCTATTAAGTTCTAAATATGGGTCTCAGTGATGACAAAGAGGGGGAGGATAATCCTCCATAACTTCCTGCCCAAAAATTTTGAGCACCTTAACAATGATGGAGGAATATTTCTGGATGGAAAACAACAGGACAGGCATCCCTAAGCTCAGTCCTGGGTCTCAAGGACACCAGGACACAGACTGATTAAGTGACTGACCCTACATTGTCCCACGGTTTTCATAGCAAAAGCAGAACAAAAACTAACTCTCCTCCTCTTGCCTCTCCCAGGACTGACTTCCAACTATTTTAGCCAAATAATTTATGGAGGGAAGTGAGAATTTTTCAGTTCAGAAAGAACACACTTGAAGTTCTCATAAGATTGCCTTGGATAAAAGAAAACAAAGGAACTGACCATTTGAATCTTTCTGGTGGGGAGAGATGGAAAGAAAAGGTTATTGGTTCATAAAAATCTTCATTCTTGGGGGGCCACAGCAATGAGAAGTTTCCTTACTATTCCAGGGTGCTAGCTAGGGGACTATGATATATTTACTGAGAAAATTTTAATAAATAAACCACAAACTTGAACCCAAGAGTTTTTATAAACCAGTAAATTCCCAGGGGGAGTTCAGGAGTTTTTAATGGAGAAATATTATGTTCTCATGAGAATTTTATTAGAAATCCGAGACTTGCAATACACCAGGACAGGGAATTTATGAGCCTACGTGGGAACCATCACTTCTTTCCTTCCAACACTCTTGCCTGGGAAGAAGCTGTCTCTGCATTGTGTTACTGAGTAAGACCTATACTCTGAACAACTTTAATAACAGTCCTTATCTCTGATCCCTCAACAAATTCCAGACAACTCCTCAGTTTCAGAAACTCTTCCCTTTGCATTTTACCCTTGAAAGGAGATAAATGGTATTTGATCCTTTTTTAAAAGAATCATAATCTTCCCTCCGCCTATTTTTTTTAATTATAAGGAAAACAAATGTTGCCAGTCAAAAAACATTTCATTCCAGGCCATTCCAAATGTCAAAAAATAAAGGAATATAAAATAAAGCATCAGCTGTTAAGGATGTTTGGAGTTGTTAGTATTTTTGACAATTGTATATTTGCTTTTAATCAAAATTTTAATTTTCAACATTCCTGTTTGAGATGTCTAAATGTTTTTAAAGTTATCTTATGTGATAAGTCCAGCTGAAATTTCACCCCATGAAAAACCTGTTGTTTATCATTGTGTAAGGGGATTTGGAAGAGGGCCAAAACCCCAGAATAGATGTTTGTGCCGGTGAAATGAAGAGGAAGCACTCTAAACAAGTTTCTCCTTTTGGGTAGAGGCCAACATTGCATTAAATTGTCTGGTGCTAATGGGAGGGGAAAGAAGTTTGAGCCAGGACTGGCCCAAGCTATAATCTAATGACTCACTATTTAACCTTTTACAAACCAACTGACCCTCATTCCCTGTCCCAGTCCCTTCCTTGGCGTCTAAATCCCAGGCAAAATTGAAAGGCCATTAATTCCAGGAAGATGGACAAATTCAGTCCAAGGTCATGTTTTTTTTTTTCTAAATAAATATTTTCATTAATGCTTCAAGTTTATTCAATTGCCAAGATAGCATAGTTTGCTTTGTTAATTCATTTGAGAAGGGGTAAGTTGCTGGAGTAGATTCAGGAAATTGTTGAGCAATCATACAATATATATCTCTATCTTTCATACACACACACACACACACACACACACACACACACATCGATAATCTATGATTGAAAGCTGGTCTTGAAAGGCAAGAAGATTTGGTTCAAGTCCCATTTCTAACACATGATGGTTTTGTGACTTTGAGCAAGTCACTTAATCTCTGTGTTTTAGAAACTCCATCTATGTGCTGAAGAGAAGTACTCATTTTTATAGGTAGAAAGAATTTTTTCATCTAGGCATTCTATATGTGAATAAAACCACAGATCTATTTCCTATACCTAAAAGAAAAAAACATTCCACATTTGTCACTATCATTTTTACCAGGCACTTTATGGAATCCTACTCTCTTCTTAATTCTCTACAGTCTGGTTTTTTACCTCATCTCTCAACAATTAATTACTAACAATCCTTTCCAAAGTTACTAACAATCTCTTAATTGCTGAAACCAGTGACTTTTTCTTAATCCTCATTCTTCTTGACCACTCTGCAGCCTCTGACACTGTTGATATCCTCATTTATCATGGGCGGTCCACAGGATTATCTGGGGTTTCTCTTCTCTTCTTTCCTGTTCCATTTGATAATCATATGAATTCCCATGGATTCAATCATCATATCTGTAATGATGATTCTCAGATCTACTTATTCAGTTCTATCCTCCCTGCTGACCTCTAGTTTTATAATTCTTTAATTTCCTTTGGACATCTCAAACTTAATGTCCCATAAACATCTTAAACTAACCATATCCAAAATTGAACCCATCTTTCACTTTCACTTTAATCTTCTTCCAATAGCAAGGGTACTATCATCCTTTAAATCATCCAGAAACACAATCTATGTCATTTTCAACTTCTCCCCTATTATTGTTTGGTGTTCAAAGTCCTTTAAACCTGTCTCCTTCCCTTCCTTTGTACACATTATACCCTCTAAGTACTGAAATACCAGCCTTCTTGCTAAATAAAACATTCCATCTCCTGACTCCATGCATGTTCACTGGCTGGAATGCTCTCTCTCATTTCTGACTCCTGACATTTTGGCTTCGTTCAAGTTCCAATTAAAATCTCATCTTCTATGGATTGCCTTTTCTCATCATCTCAAGGAAAGATGATGGAGTTATTATCAACTGAAGGAAATATGACATCTCTTACTAGAGCTGTGAGTACTACATGAGTGAGCAGTTACCTTGGGCCAGAAGAGAAAAAGAGGTTTTTCTCATGGTTCCTATGGAACATTGTGGATTCCCTGGAGGATTAAAAGAGAATTGAAAGCTAAGAGAAGCTATTAAAAAGTCAAGATTGCTTAGCAATTTGGCCAAATAGCTATATTGGCCATGTGCTTTTTAAAGAATTACTGCAAGTTATCATTACCCTGAAAATGTGTCTACTGAGAATCAGTTTTAAGCATTCTCAGATCTGATTATAAGCAAATTAGAAGAACATAGGATAGTTTACCTCTTAGATCTGTGGAGAAGGAATGAATCTGTGTCCGTCCAAAGAAGAACTGGAACTGATAACTGAACACTAAATAGATAATTTTGATTATAGTAAGTTAAAAAGGTTTTGTACAAACAAAATTAATGCAGACAAGATCAGAAGGGAAGCGAATTTAACCCTAACCCTAAATTGGGAAAACATTTTTATATTTAAGGTTCTGATAAAGGCACCTCATTTCTAAAATATATATAGAACTGACTCAAATTTATAAGAATTCAAGTCATTCTCCAATTGATAACCAAAGGATATGAACAGACAATTTTCAGATGAAGAAATTAAAACCATTTCTAATCATAAGAAAAGGGGCTCTAAATCACTATTGATCAGAAAAATGCAAATTAAGACAACTCTGAGATACCACTACACCTGTCAGATTGGCTAAGATGACAGGAAAAGATGACAAATGTTGGAGGGGATGTGGGAAAACTGACACACTGATACATTGTTGGTTGAACTGTGTATGTATCCAATCATTCTGGAGAGCAATTTGGAACTATGCTCAAAAAGTTATCAAACTTTTCATACCTTTTGACCCAGCAGTGTTTCTACTGGGCCTATATCCCAAAGAGATCTTAAAGGAAGAAAAGGGACCCTACTTGTGCAAAAATGTTTGTGGCAGCACTTTTTATAGTGGCAAGAAAATGGAAACTGAGTGGATACCCATCAGTTGGAGAATGGCTGAACAGGTTATGGTATATGAATGTTATGGAATATTATTGTTCTATAAGAAACAATCAGGAGAATGATTTCAATGAGCCTGGAGAGACTTACATGAATTGATGCTAAGCGAAATGAGCAGAAACAGTAACATCAATATTATAGGATTATCAATTCTGATGAACATGGCTCTTTCCAACAGGGAGATGACTGATGCCAGTTCCAATGATCTTGTCACGATGAGAACCATATACACCCAGAGAGAGGACTATAGGAACTGAATGTGGATCACAACATAACATTCTTACTCTTCTTGTTGTTCGCTTGCATTTTATTTTTTTACTCATTTACTTTCCTTTTTGATCTGATTTTTCTTGTGTGGCAAGATAACTGTATAAATATGTTTATACATATTACATTTCACATATATTTTAACATGCATAACATGTTGGATTGCTTACCATCTAGGGGAAGGGGTGGATGGAAGGAGGGGAAAATCTGAAACACAAAGCAATGCAAGGGTCAAAGTTGAAAAATTATCCATGCATATGTCTTGAAAATAAAAATAAAAAAAAAAAAGAATTCTCAGGATATAAGGGGGAAAATCATGGTTTCTATTAGTGAAAAAGATAATGTGGACTTTTCCCATAATCCTAGTTTGGCTAACAAAAGGCTGTAGGACAGTTTCAGGTCCTCCTGGAAAGAAAGATAAAAGACTTCCCACCAAGATGGCAGCCTAAAGGGAAGGTAGACTACTTAAATTCCCCATACCTATTTTGGAAAACTCCCTAATTTGCTCCAGGCCTAATAATTATCAAGTATTTTAAAGATAAACTAAAAGTAATTAATTATCTCTTTACCCCTTACAAAAGGCCAGCCAAAGACTATAGGCATAATAGGAAATTTTGCCACAAGCAAAATAGGCAAGCCAGAAATTGTATACATAAAGCCTTCAAGGTTGTGGATATGTAGGCCACAAGCACAGAGAACTACTCCTGGGAAAACCTAAAAGTGGACAAAAAGCCCCAAAATCTTGGAAGACAAAAGAACAGTGGAGGATAGCAAACAATTGGGTAAATTGGGTTACAACCACTCTTTCTCATCTCTCTAATTCATGAATTGGGGCTTTCTGCCAGCCCTAGGCTCCATCTTTGATCAAAGAAGATATTTCTAAAAAGTGCTTAGAATACTGCCTGGTATATAATAGATCCTTTATAGATGCTAATTCCATTCCTTTCCCTTTTCTTACTTTAGAGTAGGGATATTGGCCTTATTTGGTCTTATTTTGGGTCCCCTAGATCTTCTGGGATTTGAACTTTCTGCAACTTTTAGGTTCAGAGAACTGAATCTTAAGGGCTCTCTATGATGCTTTGGGACAGAATATAATAGACCTGGTGTTTGTTTTTTCAATTTCTCATGACAAATGAAGGTATTAATAGAAACAGTAATAAATAATGGAGGGAGCATTAGAAATGCCTCCCCCCCAAAAGAGGGACATTGTAGCACTTCAAAATAAAAAACCAAAAGGCTCAGAAAGATTATAAACTCAACAAGACCAAGGACTGTGTTTTGCCTCAGTTTTGTATCCTTAACACTCAAATAGTGTCTGGCACATAGTCAGTGCTTAATGTTTACTGACTGATTGATGTTCAGGAGGAAATCCGAACAAGCAGGACAATTTTAAAAGTAACAAGCAGAATCAATTACGTGCTAAAAAAAAAATAAATAAAATACAAGCTATATCAAATAGAGTTTTACAGTTCTACTGTGTACATGGAAATGCTCTTTCTCTTTTTGGTGTTTTTAAGTTCACAGTTTTAGAAAATATAATTTAAAAAGAAATCCAAGGTATGGTTACTTGACTTCACTGCAAGCACTAAGTAAAATTCAGCCACACAGAATCAGTTCATGGATTAGGGTAGATTATCAGAGCTGGAAAAGGACCTAAAGACAATCAAGTCCAACTCCTCATTTTATAGAAAAGAAAAAAAAATAAAGCTTTCTCCCAAGAGAAGTGGCAAAGGCCAAAAATATTCCAATGGACAAGAGTCTAAGTGTAGCAAGTCTTAGCCCCAGCCTTTTTCCATTAAACTACTCTGTTTCCCTGGGTTCATCAATCAGGATCATTTATTTTATGGTCATAAATGTGTAACTGGGTGAGTGACAGCTCCAGTAGATCAGAGGGCAAGTAGCAGAGGACAAGCAAGAAAAGAGAAATTTGTAACTTGTTGGAATCTTTACAAACTTTTAAGTCATTAGAGTTGATAGAGACAATAATTATCTAATTTAGCATGGCTCAGTATGATTAATCTGATCCTATGAGGAGATATTATGGGCCAGAACTTGAAACAAGGTACTAAGTACAACTGATAGACAATAATGCTTGTGTTCACACCTTTAGAGAGCTCTTATAAGCAAGAATTATTTAAGTACTCACTGGAGTTCACATGTTTGGGAAATTTCAGGGTTTAGTATGAGATATCCGATTTCTCACCTCCCTTGAAGCTCTTAGGACCAGAGAGCACGCTGGAAGATATCCCACAATCCCATTCTCTCAGAGGGAGTTAACCTTTGGGAGATCATATATATAGAGGAAGCTCTTAGAGGTTGAAGGAAGTTACTTGGGAACATTGACTG
The DNA here is from genome assembly GCF_902635505.1 of Sarcophilus harrisii. Lineage (NCBI taxonomy): Eukaryota > Metazoa > Chordata > Mammalia > Dasyuromorphia > Dasyuridae > Sarcophilus > Sarcophilus harrisii. The sequence goes on from NC_045427.1 coordinate 170,034,564, forward strand.
GGGTCGGAGAGGAGCACTCTGGGAAGAAACCCACAAGCCCTCTCTCCGAGGCAAGAGAGATTCATTACAACTTTCACCTTGGTGCTGGCTGGAGGCTGAAATAACAGAGACAGAAGCAAAGGACAAAGCTGCAAGAGCTCTTGGAACCAACCAGAGAGATAGGCCTCTAAGCTAACCGGGCTTTTTGAAGGACACAATAAATGATCTAAACTTTTATCAGTTGGCTGCGATTTTGGGTGATTATATACTTGTAACTGAAACTAAGGCTGCCTCCAGAAAACCTCCCTGAGAAACTTCTCCCCCAGAGAGAACTATTATTATATTTTAAAGAAAAAGAACACCACAGTAACTGTGAAATAAACTATTAAAAATAGGAATATAGGAGCATTTAACTATGAAATGATTTTGATAGTTAAAATAAGTTCCCATATAAATTTTTTTTTTATTTCTAAGTGAAATGTCAAGTATATTCAAAATATTGGTCAGACAGAGAACCTGAAGGAGACATAGCCAGCTATTTATTCAAAACCACTTAACAAATGCCTATTGTGAGCTTGATGCTGAGGGGGAGACGATCATAGATCTAGAACTGGAAAAAAACATAAGAGATCATCTAGTCTAAGCACCCTCATTTTACATGACATCCACAGAAGTTAAGTGACCTGGCCAAAATCACAAAAACAGTAATTAGAAGACCCAAGATTTAAATCGGTCTATTTTTTTTCCCTCCCTCCCTCCTCTCCCACCCTAGAAATGGCTACCATTATACATGAATTCATATATGAATATAAATATATATTTACACACACACATATATTACACACACACATATACATATTTCTAGTTCTTTGCTGCCACAAAGAGAGATACTATAAATATTTTAGACCATACAAGTTATTTTCCTTTTTTTCTTAATTATCTCTGGCAACCAGTAGTGCTACTGGAGCTAATGGTGATATTTATTGCTGGGTCAAAGGGTATAGGCAGTTTACTAACTCATTGGGCATAATTCCATATTGTGTCTCAATTTTTCCACATCCTGTCCAATATTTGTTGCTTTTCCTTTCAATCATTTTAGCCAATATGATAGGTGTAAAATATCTCAAGGTCTCCAGTTCTTGTGTCCTTAATACAACTTAGTCCCTGATGTCGAGTGATTATATATTTGTGGGAATGAAGAGTTAATGACATATAAAATAGCTATAATGTAAAACAGAGAATAATAGCATAAGGAAAATACAAAGTGCTAGAATATTGGGAGGAGGGAAGAATTGATTCCTAAGATTGATTAATAAAGACTTTATGGCAAAAATGGTATACTCAAGAGATGAGTATAATTTCCAGAGGTCAAGAAGAAGTAATAGCTGTATATGGAACAACATGAGCCAAAGTTTTCAGGCAATGTGGAATATATGAAGCAGACTAATTTTAGCTAAGGCTATAAAGGTAGGAGGCATGCCTAATTAAGAAAGATCTTGGATTTTAGACAAAAGACTTTAAAATACATTTAGTTGGTGAATTAAGGTTTTTGAGCCAGGAAATAACATGTTCATGAGTTATGCCCATGTGTTCAGGAAAAATTATTTTGGCAATTCTATAGAGAAGAGCTGGAGAAGAGAATGGATTGACTTAGGAGGTTGTGATCATAGTCCAGATGTGATGATAAAAACCTGAGATAGATGATCCCTGGCTCACTTCAGTGTGGAACTTCAAAAAAGGATCAAATAGGGGCAGCAGTAAAGTGATGGATTTGGATTGATCTATCAAGGACTTTTGGTTGATTCCTCATCTAATTGGCTAATGGCTCCCTTTCACTAATATCTGAGGTCCATGCCTAGCACACAATAGACATTTAGTAAATGTTGATTAACTGATTGGAGGTCACCCTTACTTGAGGTCTGTCATCTTCCCTTTGTGAGTTCAGTATAATATCATCCAAGGGACAGTATTGTATTATTATTAGTCACTGATATGGATATTTGACAGACACTTTTTTTATGACTCCAGATAGCTGTGTAAACTTGGGCAAATAAACTTTTCTTAGTCTCAATATCCTCATATAAAATGAGGATAATATCTTCTAGAAAATATGGATCATATTTGCCTTATGGAGTTGTGATATTCAAATGAAATAATGTATATGTTTCATAAACTTGAAAGTGCTGTACAGCTATCAATTACAATTGGCATTAGCATGTATTTACAACTGTCTCTCACAGTTTCACTTCATCCAGAAGGAAAGTTATGATCATGCTGAGTTAAAAATAAATCATTTTTTTGTTGTTGTTGATATTACCCAAGGTAAAATCAGGGAATGCTACAGATACAGTATATTTGGATTTCAGAAAAGTATATGGGAGCTTCACAATATCCTTATGAACAAAATGAAGACACATAGCAGGCAAGATGATGGATACAATTAAACAGATCTCATTGAATACCGAGTCCTAAGGAAAATTAGTTTTAATGCTATATTATTTGATTATCAATATTAAAATGTAACATTTTTCTTTTTTTTGATCCCCTACCTTTCAGTTTAGCTTTTAGAGAGCCACTCCCAAGCTAACTAAGTAATATAACCACTTTCCTATGGCCTGGTCTCTACCTCTCTCTTTACCCTATAAACAAAAGCCAACCTGAGTTCATCCATGCTATCAAGAAGTGAGCCTTGTATCCCTGTACTCTCCCCAACTGTAATCAAAATTGGAAGTGACAAGTCTATAAAGGAGAAACAAAGTCAGGGAGATACTTATTGGAGTTGTTTTCTTTGTTCAGATTGCTAGAGACAACTGAATTTTAAGACCAGGCCACTTTCCACAGGTGATGTCCCAATAACCCCATCACTAGGAAGTCATGAGGAATAGCTGAAAATATTTAGCCTACCTCCCTTATTAAATGTTTATCACTCAGAGTTACCTTTCATTTGTTAGGGGAAGTACACCTGGATTTAAGGGGTCCTCAACTGAGCTCTTTGGTCAATGAGAGAGACCACTGATATCAATTTATTGGTGATTTGCTAGCCTTACTAATAAAATGATTTATCATGCCCGGAAAGCTGTCTCTTAGAATTTCATGTATGATAGTCTGACAAAAGAGTGACAAATAAAAGTGATAAACTGGTAGCAGAATAATGAAGTGCCATTTAATCAACAAGCATTTATTAAATGCTTACAACAACATCCAAAGCACTTTTCTAAGTACTAGAAAAACAAAGAAAAAACAAAATTAGTCCTTGCCCTCAAGGATCTTAAATTCTAATTGTTTTTCTCTGTTCTTAGTCCAATTCCACTTAAGATTTTTTGTCAATGACTTTTTTGAAGGTATGTTTATCAAATTCTTAGATTGCTTAAAGCTAAAGATATAGTAGCCTTGGAATCATAAAATCAAAAACCCTAAGTCAGCTGAAATGACTAATCAAAACAGTATCCAAAAAAAAAATATATCACATGAACTAAAATAGGATTTGGAAAACATGGGGAAACAACATTTTCCCTCAAAAAAAATCTGGAGATTTTAGGACACTACAGCCAAATAAGCTAATGTACTATTTTGTGATGGTAAAAAAAAAAAAAAAAAAAAAAAAAAATACTATTTCCAAGACAATAGTGATGATAATCCTGTTATTCTGGCATGGACAGCATACATCTGAAAAATTGTGTTCAGCTCTTCATTGAAGGTGGGAATGGAGATGCTGAGGTGGAGGAGACAAAGGAGAGAAGAATGTTATAGGAAGTACATTGGTAACTTGAAATTCATCCAGAATAGGTCTACCATTTAATATAATATTCTACAATAAAAGGGAAATCTTCCTGACCACATGGACAAAGTGAAATACCATTTTTAGATCATGGGTTTCCCATCATGCTGAAGTGTTCATACTGAAAACTGCATAACCACTTGTTGGGGATATTATAAAAGGGATTCATTTAAGAACGATTGGACTAGATATCTCTTAAGATCTCTTTTAATTCTGATATTCTACATCACCATGATTTATCTCATGGGTTATTTTCCAAATGGAAAATCATAACAAATATTATTTCACTTAGCTGATAGTCAGAAAAAAATAATGTTCATGACATCACAGGAATTACAGATGGAAAATACCTTCTAGGTCAATCTATTTAATCCCTGACAGGACAGGACTTTTCCCTAATGACTTCACTGACTAGAGCAGTAGGGCTTCCTTCTATCTAGTCTCTGGAGATATTAGGTACAATGTACTTTCACAGCTGGACATTTCCTTCCTCTCATTTACTACATCACAGCGAAGTGGTATCAATTTAAAAAGTGGATTTTTATCTATTTTTTTTAAGAGTAACTACTTAACAGAGTGGGGAAAGCACTGCATTTAGAATCAAGAGAATCAAATCCTAAATTTTGGCTATGTACAGTACTAATTACATGACCATAGGCAAGTCATTTAAGGTCTGGGAGGTTCTGTTTCCACATCTATGAGACAGACAATAATACCTCTAGTATCTATATCATAGCATTACTGTGACGATAGGAAATTTCATAGTCAAATAAGTATACATCTTCTCTCTTTTGACTCCCTAACCTTATTTTTAAAGTTTAATTTAATTTTAATATTTCCTTCAGTTTATCAACATTTATCCTCTCCCTTTTGCCTTCCTGATCCAGTCCCTTATTGAAAAAGAAAAAACCATTGTTACAAATATGTATAGGCAAGCAAAACAAATTTCCACATTGGTCAAAGGTATAAGACAACAAATATTAGATTCTTATTTTGCATTAGGGATATATTAAGTACTAAGGATGAAATAAGAAAAAGACAATCCCTGCCTTCAAGAAGCTTAATATAATGGGAGAAGGCAAAAGGTGAAAGGAAGGAGGAGTGACAATAGAGGGTATCCCACAGTGTGATGATATTGGAATCAAAATTAAGTAGGGAAGCTAGCACAAATTAAGAAATGGGTAGGATTTTGAGTCTTCTATAAAGGAAGGTCACAGGAGGAGTTTTTTGCTATTTCTTCTCGTACTCCAATCAAAGAGAGGGACTAGAAGGATAGAGAGTACTAATAAGGTGTGAGTACCAAAGCTGAAGCAATCTGTATTAGGACGTTTCCTGATGAGGAGCTGACCTAAGGGGAAAGGGAGGAAGCGGTGTAATGATGACGAGGAATCAAAATCAAGCAGAGCACCTGGACATAGGACAGTGTTTTTTTTAAACCTTAAAGTATCATATAAATGGGAGCCACTTATTTAAGATGGCAGGTTCTATACTTGGTTTCCTTTGATTTCCAAGTAGTTATTATTTGAGTTTCAAAATGGCTTGGGTGAGTCTGGCAATGAAGTCAACTTTGGCCAGATCTTTTTTGGTATGAATTATGTTCAGTAGGCAAAGGAATTAAGTAAATTTCTTTTTCAACAAAATCTCATAAAGTCTCTTTTAGAAGATTCTGGGATGTGATCCTTTGCTTTAAGTGTCAGTCTTTCTCTATCCTTTCTCTGGAACCAAAGAGGGATGATTAAAAGAGGAACTGACACTTCAAATTTCCTACACATCGTGTCCAGGGCCTTCTGAAAGTCCCCTTTTCCTATTAGGACACAAAAGCATATTTTTGTGTTGTTATCCCCCTTCTCTGAGGCATGCGGAAACAGACCTTATTTTCTATTTGTTTTGGGTCAGACAGTGAATTTCTATCCTTTAGCCTCCTGAAAGGAAAACAGACATAGCTACCTTCATACTTTGTCCAGAGTGGAAACATCCTTTTTGTTATTAGTCAACTTCTGCAGAGAGAATTTTTATCATAAGTATTTAGGGATGTGGAAGCAACTAGGCATCCAAGAAAGTGTTGCATTTTTTAATTAATTTTTTTAAGTCAACAAAAATCCATCTGTCCAAACCCTAACCTGTTGCTAAAGAAAAATAAAAACCCTGTTACACACATGTATAATAAAGCAAAACAAATTCCTATTTTGGCCATGTGAAAAAAAAAAAAAAGCTCTATCTGCACTTTGAGTCCATCACCTATCAGAAAGCGGTTAGGCTGTTTTATCATGAGCCTTCTGGACTCATTTTTGATAATTGTGTTGATCATAAGTCATTCAAAATTGTGTATTACAATATTTTTATTACATAAATTATCCTAGTTCTACACACTTTATTTTATATCATACATAAGTCTTCCCAGATTTCTCTGAAATTGTTCTCTTTATCATTGCCTACAAAATAGTGGTATTCCATCACACTTATATACTAATGCTTGTTTAGCCATTTCCAATTTTTTTTATCACTAAAAAGAGCTGCTATTATTTTTATACATATAGATCCTTTCCTTTTTATGACTGCCATAACTAGGTAAAAGGATATACATTGTTTATAGCTTTGGGGGCATAGTTCCAAATTGCTTCTCAGAACGACTAGACTACTTCACTACTCAATCAATAGTGTATTAATGTATATATTTTTCCACAACATCTATAGCATATCCCTTTTCTTTTTCATCAACATTGCCAATCTGATAGATGTGAAGTAGAACATGATTTATTTTTATTTTCATTTTTCTAATTAATAGTGATTTAAGACATTTTGGGGTTAATGCTTATTGATCACTTAGATTTCTTTCTCTAAGAACTGCATATTCACAGTTTACAGTGATCATTTGTCAAGCAAACAGGGAGGGATGGGGAATGGTAGAGTTACATCTTCATTGGAAAGTATTAACCAGAAATTTTTAGCCATTAGCCCTGTGTTATTTGTTTATGGTTCTCTAGCTATGAGATCTTCAGCCATCCCTCTAGAATTCCAAGGAGTGATATGGCTCAATCCTGACCAAAATAGAAAAGTTGTCAAAACTTGCCTTCAATGGATCCAGTCTTCCCACATTCAATGTTATTCTTAATCCATTGATATTCTCCCCCCCCCCCCCACCTCATTCTTGTGTCTTCTTCCCAATTCACTTCATTGACTTAGTACCCTTCATTTGCTCTCTCCCTCCATTCTTCTTAGAGGACATAATCACTGGAATTATAGCAATTCTTTATCTTCAGTCAAAGGATTTGAATTTTACTGCCTTCAAAGCTTTAAGCTTAAAAAAAAAAAGTAACTGGAATAGTGGTGTTTTAACCACAGAAAGATTTTCCCTCAAATGATACCTTGAATATGATTGTTGTTGACTCTATGCACAAGGCTATCCCTCAAGCATAATAAGAAACCATGTCTAGCATAGTACTCTAAAGATAACTGACAAATAGCATACTTGTTCATTCATTCAGAATTCAACAAACACATATTGAGTCCCTGAGGTGGAGACTGAAGAAATTACAAGATTTAGTTAAGACTTTTTCCTTGCCCTCATGAATTAAATTTTGTGGAACAGCACAAATTAATCCCCAAAACAAACCAAATGGTACTCTCCTCCTTCCTTCTTTCCTTTGTAAAAACTAGCACTCTGAAGACCCTCAGTATACATCTTTTATAGTCAAGGTGAATCTTTTAACCCTCATGTATGGTCATGTTGATCAGTTAACACCAGGTTGAACTAAATTGATGCCAAATAAAAATATTTGAATTCTGGTCTTTTATTTAAATTAATTTTTGATTGGTTTGTATTCACTACAGCATTTTCTCTATCATATGGAATTAGTATAGAATGGTCAGAGAGATTTCATTGAGTCTATTATTTCTACTTTCCCCTCACTGGTTCTAAACTGCTGAACCAAGAACTCAAAGGAAAGTCCATTTAGATAATGAAAAATTAGGTCCCAAGTTTGACTTAATTAGAGACATTTAGTGCTAAAGTAAAAGAATCTCAAATCCAAAAGGGGTCTCAAAACTGAGGACAAGGATGGGAGTGAGAACAGGGAAATACCATAGAATACCACATTCATTGTGAGAAAATCTGATATATAACTACAGAGTCTAAACAGCTGCATATGCTGTCTGAATTCTCCTGCAGAGAAGATTAATAAGTCAACAAGTCAGCAAGCATTTATTAAGGACCTACTAAGTTCCAGACTACTATATTAAATACTAGGTATATAAGAAATGGGAAAAAACAAACTGTCCCTTTCCTCAAGGAGCTCATGTATAAGAGGAAAATAGCATATACAAACAAGCCATATACAAAATGAATTGGAGAAACCAGAAAAGGTTGCAGATCATCCAAGGAATGATATGGATCATTTTGGAATGATATGGATCATTTTTGTAGATCATCAAATTTTAGCTAAGACATAAAGTTAGGAAGTAAAGAAGAGGAAGAATGTTCTGTGTATGGGAGTTCCATTCAGTGAAAATGCAGGCAGGAGTTGAAGTGTCTTGTGCAAAGTGTAGCAAGCATTGGATTATAAGAATATAGGGCAAATCAGGTGTAAAGAGATTGGAAAGATAGGGATAATTGTAAGTGATGTTTGGGTAACTTTTTAAGGTTAGTGAAAGACTTTGTATATATGTCATCTTTTGTTTTTATAACAACCCTATGAAGTATATATGACAGTTCTAAAACTAAGACTCTGACAATTAACTTGTCCAAAATCATATAGTCATTGGAGGGACTTGAACTCAAAGTCTCTCAACTCTAAATCAGTAGTGTCCAGCACTTGCCCCAATATTGACTTATCTTTTGTGATAAGCCTCATACTACTTGGGTGGCTAATAATGCCCAGCCCCCAAGCCTGTCTACCATTCCCAACATCATCTCATCTATACAGACATTTCCCAAAGAAGGAGTCCCTTGCAATAAAACCAGAAGTAGTGTATTTGTGCACGCATTTTATTACGCGCGTGCGTGCGTGTGTGTGTGTGTGTGTGTGTGTGTGTGTGTGTGTGCATGCTATTAACAGGACTTTCAAACAGCCTCTTTCCAGGCAGGAAACGCACTGCTGTTTATTGATGCTTTGATAACATAGACACGAGGCTCTTCCCAACCAGAGATGCTACTAGTGAGCTTTCAACAGGGGCTTGCTGGCAGTGGACCTCTAAGCTGGAACATCTGGGCTTCTGGATCACCATGTTTACAAGGCAAGGCATAAATTTTTTGTACCCACAGGCCAATTTAGTAGGTAAAACAGTCGTCAACACATATGTCTAGTGGAAACTCTGCTTGCACTAACTATGACTTTTGATTAGGGACATGCCATGTGATTACAAAGCTCTGACCCAAAGCAAACTTGTGACTTGTAACATCCTCTACCGTCACTGTCAGGCAAATACCAGATCATCCCATGACAAACAGGAAAGGATGGCAGGCTCAGTGGACAACAACATTCCTAGCTTTGCTGCAGTTTATTCTTATTATACTTGTGAAAAAAAAGTTTTTTGTAGATAATCGAGGGGAAGTTTCCTTCCCCTCCCTGAAGTGGGCAGGAAGAGATTCAAATTGGAAAGAACTTGAAATATCAGCTAGACCCTATTCCCATGTTAAAGCCAAGGAAATAAAACTTAGTGTGACCATTCCAATGCATACAAATAAAAAGTAGAAGACCCAGGATTCAAATCCTCAATTTTTTACTCATCTTCTATATCATAATCTACCCTAACCTACATACCCATTCTCCTTTTGTCCTCGTTTTTCCATTTAGTTTACAAGATAAACTAAAATAATAATGCCTTGTGTTTTTAATAGCATCATTTTCTAAGATACTTATTAAGTTCAGCAGACACATTCTCATGCAGCCTTAATAAAAGATAAAAACCTTTTTCTTACATGCTCTCAGAAGCAGAAACTGGGTATTACTGGCTTGATCTGTGTCAGCGATGCTTTTAAACATCTCCAGCAATTCCGACGCATTTCTGGCCTCATAACAAATTTGCCACAGTAGACCATTTATGTGTCAACCATAACAGCTAAGTAAAGGGAGGGACAATTGATTTAGAGCTAGATAGGACCTTAGCAATTATCTAATTCAATCTTCTCATTTTATGGGGCAAAAAATAACTGAGATCCAGAATAAGGAAGTGATTTGTTCAAAATAATTTAAGTACCAAGTAGCATAGCTAAGATTTGAAGTCAGATCCTATTATTTTAATATGGAATATGGTTTTCAGTTCGATCATGTCCAACTCTCTATAACCCTATCTGGGATTTTTTTTGGCTTGAAACAGAAGGAATAGGGCAACAAAAACATTTCCACAATCACCCCACATCACACACTCTGTGTAATTAACAAATTATCCTTTCCTAAAGAAGAAGACAGGACCTAAAATTTGAATCAGAGATTATCATATTTGAAAGGAACTTCAAAGGTCCAGACTAAATATCCAAAGTTCCTTAAACTAGTCCTCATATAGCATGAACTTGGAGACCTTTACTATTATGATTGCCTTTTTCCAAATGTTCTCTAGGAAAATCAATGTAACTGCTAATATATGATATCTGGAACTGGGTATATTACTCTAGACGTGACTGACCAGAACGGAATTCAATGGGACTATAACTTCTCACATATTAAAAATTATACTTTTCAAAAGAGCACATATTTGTAAAATACTTAACACAGTTCTTAGCACATAGTAGGCACTTAATAAATGCATATTCCCTACCATTCTCTCATATATCGCCTAAGATCAAATTAGTTTTCTAGGCTTCCAAACATACTTTACACGTTGCAGTTCACTTTTAAAAAAATCATTTTTAAATGTACTATATCTATTCATAGTTCCTCTAAATAATATTTATGAAATTGATTTTTGAACCCAAATGTAAGATTTTTCATTTATTTCAATATATATGTATGTGTGTCTGTATGTGTGTATAATTTTTTGCTGAGGCAATTGGGGTTAAGTGACTTGCCCAGGGTCATACAACCAGGACATGTTAAGTGTCTGAGGCCATATTTGAACTCAAGTCCTCCAGACTTCAGGGCTGGTGTTTTATTTATTATACCAATTAGCTGCCCCTTCATTTATTTCTTTTAAATGTTGTCTTGATTTGTCTCATTGGTCTAGACTTTCAAGGCTTTTCTGAACTTTGTCTCAGTCATATGGTATATTACCTAGCCCATCTAATTCTGTGGCATCTAAAAATTTGATAGATACGTCATTGTTACATTTATCCAAACTACTGAAAATAATGTTAAATACATCAAGGCCAAGGTGAGATCCTTGGGGTGTTCCATTGGATAATTCTAAGTTGAAAGTGAACCACTGAATTCAGCCCTTCAACCAATTCCAGATACAACTAATCATACTCTCTTTTAGCTCATATTCCTCCACCAAATTAACATAATTTTGTAAAATGTTTTGATAAAACAATAATAAACTGTCACTTTTTTAAAGCACTAACTTAGTAAAAAAAAAAAGGGGGGGGGTAGGGAATAATGAAAATACTAGCAAGAAGATTACATCAATGTATCAAGAATTTTACACTACGAGCAAGTGGGAATTATAGCAGAAATTCAGGGTTGGTTTAAAATTAGGTAAACTATCATTAACTGACCCTATCAATAACAAACAAATCATATGAATATCTCTATAGATGCAGAAAAATCTTTCAATAAAATGCAACATTCATTTCCATTAGAAATACAAGAGGATCATAGGAATAAGTAGAGCTTTCTTTAAAATACAACTAATATGGGGGCAGCTAAGTGGTGCAGTGGATAGAGTATCAGTCCTGAAGTCAGGAGGACCCGAGTTCAAATCTGATTTCAGACACTTAACTCTACCTAGCTATGTGACCCTGGGCAAGTCACTTAACCCCATTTGCCTCAACAACAAAAATAAAATAACTAACATCTATCTAAAACCAGTATTATCTGTAATGAAGATAAACTGGAAGCATGCCCAATAAATTTAGGGTTAAAGCAAAGATGCCCCATTATTACCACTATTATTCAACATTGTACTAAAAATGTTCCCTACCACAATAAGACCAAAAAAAAAGAAAAAAAATTGTAATAGACAGGAAAACAAAATCATTCTTTGCAGCCAATATGATAGTATTCTTGGAAGATACTAGAGAATCGACTTAAAAACTAGCTGAAATAACATCAATAAAGATGCAGGATTTAAAATAAATCCACATAAAATAGCAACAAAGATGGAAAGAGAAATTCCATTTAAAATAATGAGGGACATATGAGATAACTGGGAGTCTACTTGCCAATACAAACTCAGTAGCTACATGAATACAATAACAACAAAACTCTTTTCACACTTTTTGCATTCAGGAAGCCTTCTTTTCTCTTATCCTTCCCCTTCTTCCCTGCATAAGGAGATCAAATAACTATCATTTCCTCTTCCAGAGAAGGCTTTCCCACATCCTTTTACAGCCATGTCTCTTTTAGTCCCCAAGGAGTTCCAGAAATCTTGAAAGTGCTTAACACCAAAACTGATGGATGGCAATAAATAACTTTTGCCATTGTAGCATTCAAAAGTATGGGGCAAAGATATGTTCATGTAGTACTGAGGAAAGTAGAAATTGACCTCATTCAAGAGGGCTGTTGAGTGCACTGAAGATGAGGTGGAGCATGTGATCACAATCATACAGAATCTTCAGCAATATAAGATCCCGGATTGATTCCTTAAAAGGCAGAAAGATGTAAAAGATGGAAAAATTTAGGTTTTGGCTAATAGCCTGGATATTAAGTTGCATGAGGATCTGGAACAACTGAAGAAGATTCTGGCACATCATGATCTTCAGAACTTCTGGGGTCTCTGACCTGAGGCCAGCACACCAAGACTACAAGCCTCAAGGGTCATAATGTGGGTGTGTACAAAAGGAAGTAAACCTCTTCATTGCCCTTGTCTATTAATTTAAAGTTTATATTTTAAAAAAGAATGCTTTTCACAGAAAATCAGAAGCAAACAATTACAAAAATATTAAATGCTTATAGTTAGGCTGAACTAATATTAGTAATAAAAATTATAATTACATCTAAATTAATTTACTTATTCAATACCATACCAATTGAATTATCAAAAGATTATTTTATACTTATATTTATTTATTAATAAATATTAACACAATTCATCTAGAAAAAGAAAATGTCAAAAATATCAAGATCATTAATTTTAAAAATGTGAAGAAAGGTGGCCTATCAGTATCTTATCTCAAACTCTATTTCAAAGTAGTAATCCATCAAAGCAATCTAGTTCTGGTTAATAAATACAATGGTGGATCAATGGAATGGATTTAGTACACAATACACAGTAGTAAGTGACCATAAAAATCTAGTCTTTGATAAAGCCAACGATTAAAGCTTTTGGGACAAGAATTCACTATTTGACAAAAACTGGAAAAACTGGAAAATAGTTTGGCAGAAACAAAGATCAACATCTCACACCAAATATACTAAGTTGAATCAAAATGGATACATAATTTAAACAAAGGATGATACCATGGGCAAATTAAGGGAACAAGAAATAGTTTGCTTGTCAGGTTTATGGGTAAGAAAAGAATTTCTGACCAAACAAGAGAGAACATTATGAGAAGTAAAATGGATAATTTTGATTTTATTAAATTTAAAAGGTTTTGCCCAAATAAAACCAATGTTGCAAAGATTAGAAGGAAAGCATAAATCTGGGGAAATTTATTACAGCAAGTATGTCTTATAAAAATATAATTTCTCCAGCCCTGAAGACAGGAGGACCTGAGTTCAAATGTGGTCTCAGACACTTCACACTTCCTAGCTGTGTGACTCTAGGCAAGTAACTTAACCCCAATTGCCTCAGCAAATATATACATTTACATATACATATATATATATATATATATATATTTCTCAAATATTTAGAGAAACTGAGTCAAATTTATAAGAATACAAGTAATTTCCCAATTGATAAGTACTCAAAAGTTATCAACAGACAGTTTTCAGACAAAGAAATTAAAGCTACCTAGAGTCATATAAAAATAATATAAAACATTATTGATTAAAGAAATGTAAATTAAAATTATTCTGAGGTACCACCTTACACCTATCAGATTGACTAATGTGACAGAAAAGGATAATGATAACCACCTTACACCTATCAGATTGACTAATGTGACAGAAAAGGATAATGATAACCACCTTACATCTATCAGATTGACTAATGTAACAGAAAAAGGATAATGATAAATGTTGGAGGGAATGGAATATTGGGATATTAATGCACTGTTGGTGAAGTTCTGAACTGATCCAACTATTCAGCAAAACAATTTGGAATTATACCCAAAGGGCTATAAAACTATGAAAATTTGTTCTATAACACAAAGAGATTTTTTTTAAGAGGGTAAGAAGAGAGTAGACCAATCTGTACAAAATATAGTAGCTCTTTTTCTGGTGGCAAAGAATTGGAAAATGAGGGAATATTTACCAATCATGGAATGGCCATATATTATATATAATTGTAATGAAATACTATTACACTATAAGAAATGTTGAATGGGATGTTTTTATAGAAACCTGAAAAAGCTTACAAGAACTGATAGAAAGTGAAGTAAACAGAATCGGAATAATGTACACAATAGTAGCAATATTGTATGATGATCAACCATGAATGAATTAGATATTCTCAGCAATGTAATGATCCAAGAGAATTCCAAAGGACTCGTGATAAAAAATTTTATCATCTCCAAAGAAAGAATTAATTGTGCGTGAATGCAGATCAAAGTATCCCATTTTTTACTTTAATTTTGTAGCATTTTTTTTGTGTTTTCTTTCACATGACTAATATGGAAATGTTTGCATGACTGCACATGCATACCCCTTATCAATATGCTTACCTTCTCAGGAAGGGAGGGAAGACAATATGGAACTCAAAAGTCTTAAAAATGAATGTTAAATGTATTAAACTACCTGCCATCTAGGGGAGAGGGTGGGGGGAAAGAGGGGAAAATTTGTGTAACAGAAGGTTTTGCAAGGATCAATGTTGAAAAATTACCCATGCATATATTTTGTAAATAAAAAGCTATAATAAAAAATGAATGTTTTTACATATGGTTAGGAAAAATATTATTTGTTTTGAAACAAATTTCAAAAAATTAAAGGACATGAGGCTATCTTGGCATAATATATTTTTACTGAAATTATGCTGCTTCTTCACAATCACTTCATTTTCTAGGTGTTTATTAACTTTCCCTTTATGTTCTAGAATCTTGCTAGGAATTAAAAAACAGTTAACAATGCTTTTTTTTTTTGCAATCTCAATTTCTTTTCTAACTTCCTAATTACTATTGAAGGAACTACTATCTTCTCAGTCACCTATAATGTTATCCTGGTTTGAAGGAAGGAAAATGAAAAATTCACCCAAACTAAAAAGAACTACAAACCTCCTTAGTGTTTCTGACTGGTTCTTCTTTTCTTGAGTATAAAACTGATTCCTTTTCCTCAGGCAATTGTCATTTGACCCAGAATGACATCTTCATCACGCTGCAATCTAAACCAGAGATCACAAAGGACATTGACAAAAGTCATTGGAACATATTTTCTAATCAAGCCTCATCTTCATTTGCCTTCATATTAAATAGAAATCTTTTTCAAATACCAAATTTCAAAATTTCATAAGTATGTCTTCCAAGGGAAATATTAGCTATAGAAGAACATTAGAGACATCTAGAAATTCATTGAAGACAAAAAAGAACCACCAACAATAATATCCATGGTCTCTGATGTCAACACACATGTTGTACCCATCCTCCCATCTTAAGTTTGGGTCCTTAGAAAACTATCCTAGATTCGAGGTACTTTGTGGATGAAAATATTCTCTAGTCCACAGTTAACAGGCTTCAGCTGATGTGTTCTCTTTTGCTAGTCATCCAGAGGACAAAGTTTTAAAAAAGCATTTAATTAAATGCATCATAGTTTATTACAAAATGCCATACCCACTATAAACCAGCTATAACTATAAACTTATTCTCTCACAAGGCAATATCCTTAGTGTAGAAAAAAACTTGAAGATCACAAGTAGGGTATAAAGCAAAAGAAACCCATGTGAACACTGTACCTACATAGAATGGTGGGCACATATTGGGGCAATTTATACATTTAATATTATAGAGTTGCTTTCCTCACCACTATCACCACACATTCTTGCTTCCTGCTCTATAATTGCTTCCTTCAATTATCCAGCTATTATAAGTGCATCTAATATCCTGCTCAGCAATGGAAGGTTTTAGCTGTGAGTCATTTCTGCTTTAGCAGAAAGTAGCAAATGTAAAGGCTAAGATCATATTTGTCCTTTAAGTTTCTAGTTGTTTTTTTTTTTTTTAATTCTTTGGCAGAAGCAATTTTCAGGGTTCTACTTTTTCAACTATAAAATTGAAATTGATCAAGAAACAGCTTTAAGTTCAACATAAACTGAGGCTAGTTAATAAAACTAAAGGTATGCTAAGGATTTTGTTTGTTTTTAAGATGTATTAGGGGAAAAGAATATTAAAGAAAGAATAGAATTGTTATTGGGAGCAAATAGCATGCTCATAGCAGATAGTAGAGGGGAAAGTTGCTTACTTCTGATTTTCATAAGATGCTTCTGCCAAGGAAAATAGTTAATTTGGACTGAAAGAGACAGGACAAAAAGGATTATTAGGAAGAGAGGGAGAAAACACCTACCTGTCTTTGTTGAATTCTATCAGGCCAGATGAATTATATTATTGTTCAGTCATTTTTGTAACTACACCTGACTATTCATGACCTCATTTGTAGTTTTCTTAGCAAAGATACTGGGAGTGACTTGTCATTTCCTTCTCCAGCTCCTTTTACAGATGAATAAACTGAGGCAACATCATTAACTGATTTGCCCAGGACCACACAATTAGTATCAGAGACAAGATTTGGACCAAGAAAGAGGAGTCTTCCTGACTCCAGAACTGGCACTAGATCTACTGTACCTCCTGTATTATCTATATACCAGGAAACTAAAAGAATTGGGAGACAACATCTTTCAAAGATTTGAAGATAGCTGGTATATTCCAGACACTGTGAAAAGCACCAAAGACACAAAAGACAATAAACAGTCCTTGAACATAAGGACATCACAGTGTAACAAGGAAAATGACACATAAACAACTATATACAAACAGAGGTATATACAAGATCAAAGAGAAAATACTAGCTTTCAGATATTAGGAAAGGTTTCTTGCAGAATGTGAGATGTTAGCTGAGACCTGAAGCAAGCTAGAAGGGAAAAGTATTCAAGGAACATTGGACAGCAAATAAAAATACCCAGAATTGGGAGATGGAGTATATACTATGTAAAAAATAGCAAGGCAGCCAATGTTAACAGATCAAAGAGTATGCAAAAGGGAGTAATATATGAGAAGACTGGACACATAGAAAAGAGTCAATATATAAAGAGCTTTAAAAGCCAAACAGAGAATTTTATATTGGTTCTGGAAGAAAGATGGAGCCAGTGAGTTTATTTAGCAAAGAGGAGATATGGCGAGACCTGCACTTAGGAAGATCACTTTGATAACTGAGGAGAGACTTGAGACTTAGCGATCAACTTATTGCAATTTATTGCAATTGTTCAGGAGTGAGGACCTGTACCAAGGTCATAACAGTGTCAAGAGAGAGAAGAAAGCATTTAAGAGATATGTACCTATTTCTGTCCTGACAGAAATGAAAATCTCAGCTTGGAGAAGAGGGAAAAAAGGTAGAGATTTCCATTCTTTCTCCTTTCAAGATATACAAGAATAGCCCTAACCACATATGATGTCCCTTTTTTCTCTACATATGTGGAGTACACTATCTCTGCTGCTACAAAGATAATTCTATAAAAAGGGGATAATAGGGAAATATGCTGGAGAAAACAGAATGGAACAGGATAAAAGATACGTCATAAATAAAAGGGCCATTCTTTCATGTGAAACAGGTCAAGGAGAGTGGAATGGAAGATATTTGAATGCTGTGAGAAGAGGAGAGGAAAAGAGGGAACTCAGTGAACGATCTTAATTTTTTTCAATCAATTTAAATCAAAATTCTAAGGTGATGAAGGGAAAGGGAGTTGGAGGATTTGAGAGTAGATGAAAGGGTTGAAAAGCTACCCTGGTGAGTGTGAGAATGAATAAATTAGGGAGATATAAAAGGTTTGCAAGTCAGTTAACATTTATTAGTGCTTTCTATAATGCCTGTTTTTATTCCCAGGGTTTAGCATAGTGCCAGATTCAAAAACATAATTCCTCCCCTCAAAGAACTTATATATTCTAATGAGAAAGAAATAAGATGTATGCAGAGTAAAAGGAAAGTATTCTATAAGAGGAGAGCATTAGCAACAGATGGGGCAGGTGGGAAACCAGGAAAGGACTTTTGCAGAAGACAGGATTTGATCTGTCTTGAAAGAAGTCTGGGAAACTCACATGAAGATGAAGAGATGGTGCCTTCTAAGCATGAAAAATAGCTGGTGAAAAAAAAAAAATCCAGGAGGTTAAGAAATATAGTATCATATCTGAGGAAATTCAAGTAACCCAGTACTTCAAGAACATAAATTTTGAGGAAGAATAAGGTACTAAGAAAACTGACATGATCTAGGATATATTGTGCCATATTTAACATGTATAGGACTGCTTGCCATCTGGGGGAGGGTGTGAAGGGAGGGAGGGGAAAAATCAGAACAGAAGTGAGTGCAAGGGATAATGTTGTAAAAAATTATCCAGGCATGGGTTATAATTATGGAAAAAAAAGAAGACTGACATGGTCAGATTAGGAAAATCACTTTGGCAGCTGAGGAGAGGATGGAATTGAAAGTCTTGCAAGAGGGAAAGAACCATAAGATTTTCAATAGTCCAATTATAAAGTGGTGAGGGGCTGAACCTGATGAGGGCAATCTCAGAGACAAAGAAATATATGAGACTTGTAACAAAGATGAAAACTACAGAATTTGGAAAGTGATTCCATATATTGATGAAAGAGGAGAAAAAGTCAGGAACTGAGTTAGAGACAAAAGTTGGAAGCCTGGGTGGCCAGGAAGATTACTTTTCCTAGTAATAGGAAAGAAAGAAGACAGATGACTTTTGGAGAAAGATAATGAGTTCAGAAAGGAACATGTATACACACATATAACTTGAACTGCAATTTAGAACTATGTCCAAAGGACTATAAAATTATCCATGCCCTTTGACCCAGTAGTGCCATTCAATATCCCAAGGAAATCTTAAAGGAGGGGAAAAAAGACTTGCATGTACAAAAATGTTTGCAGCAACTCTTTTTGTAGTAGCAAAGAATTGGAAAAGGAGTGGATGCTCATTAATTGGGGAGTGGCTGAACAAGTTGTGGTATATGAAGATAATGGAATATTATTATTCTATAAAAAATGATGAACAAGCTGATTTTAGAATGGCCTGGAAAGATTTACATGAACTGATGCTGAACGAAACAAGCTGAATCAGGAATACACTGTACAGAATAACAGAAAGAATGTGCCATGATTAACTATGAAAGACTTAGTACTTCTCAGAGGTTCAATGATTCAAAGCAATCCCAATTATTTAAAATTATTTAGACTTCAGACAGAAAATGCCATCTGCATCCAGAAAAAGAAATAAGGAGACAATGTAAATCAACACATACTATGTTCACTTTTTTTTTTCTTTCTCCCATGGTCCTTCCCCCTTTTGCTCTGATTTTTCTCTCCCAACATGATTCATAATGTGTATTAAAAATAAATTTACTAGAGGCAAAAAAGCTAATCTCAGAAATTTATTGTTTCAAGTTATATTTTAGAAGTTTATTTACTTCTCTAGCTACTGAGTTGGTCAGTATTTGAAGCAAGAGAGTGAGAAACTCTTAATGAAATAGAAATAAATGGTGTAGTATGGCATACTACATAAGATTTAAAATGAATTTTAAAAGATCACAGGGAACATCTCCAAAAAGTAGTGAAATACGCATCACCTTATCTCAGAAAAATTATTTAAAACAAATCTACATTTGAGATAATGAATGTGAAGTACTTTGAAATACAACAGAATATACCAGAAAATCTCCAAATCATCCAAAGACAAACACACCTCTTCCCATACAACTAAGTTCCTACTGTCACTACTATTAAATGGAAAATTTGCCAAGGAGAGCTGGGACTTAGACCAAGACCCAGATTCTGAGAGCTGAGCTACACCATCACTTCTCCCAATGAACCTTTCCCTGATTCCTCTAAATTAGGAATTCTTAAGATTATTTGTGTCATGGATTACTCTAAAAGCCTAATGAAGCCTATGGATCCTTCTCAGAAAAATATTTTAAAATGTAGCAAATAAAATACATAAGTTTACTAAGGAAAGCAACTATACAGAAATAAACCTATCAAAATATAAAAAAAAATTATGACATAGTAATATGTATATTTCTTTATTGATACACTAAGTAAGATGGTGTACTTAGAATAAAGGCAAGTTGAAGTTAAATATTGTTTTTTTAAAAAATATGTTGAGTATGAAAGTTTCTATTGCTTAGTTTGAATAAGAACATTAAACTATTGGATGATCTTTGACAAGGACAGCTAAGTGACATAGTGGATAGAGCAAACTAGGCCTGGAGTCAATAAGAACTGAGTTCAGATTTGATATCATACTCTTAGTAATACTAGGCAAGTCCCTTAACCCTGTTTACCTGTTTCCTCATCTGCAAAATGAGCAGGAAAAGGAAATGGTAAACCAGTCATAATTCTGCCAAGAAAACTTCAAATGGGGGTCACAAAGAAACAGATATGACTGAAACAATTCAATAGCAATAACAATCTTTTAATATAAAATATTTGGGAATCCACCTGCTAAGGCAAAGTTAGGAACTATATAAACACAATTACAAAACACTTTCCACACAAATAAAAATCAGACCTAATCAACTGAAAAAGTCTCAAGTGGTCATGGGTAGATAAGATAGTGATAAGAAGAATGACAATACTACCTCAAATTAATCTACTTATTCAGTGCCATACCAATCAAACTCCCAAGAAATTATTTTAGAGAGTTAGAAAAAATAATAACAAAGTTTATCCGGAAGAACAAAATGTCAAGAATTTCAAGGGAATTAATGAAAAAGATGCAAATGAAGGTGGCCTAGCTGAACTAGACTTACATCTATATTCTAAAGCAATAGTAATCAAAACCATTTGGTACTAAGAAAAATAGCAGTTGATCAGTGGAATGGGTTAAGTTCACAAGACACAATAGTCAATGATTATAGTAATCTAGTGTTTGATAAACCCAAAGATCTCAGCTTTTGGGATAAGATCGCACTATTTGACAAAAACTACTGGGAAAATTGGAAATTAGTATGGCAGAAACTAGGCACCCTATTCCTAGATAAGGTCAAAATGATTTAGACATAGTAATATTATAAGCAAATTGGAAGAACAAAAGATAGTTTACCTCTCAGATCTGTGAAGGAAAACCAAAGAAGAGCTGCAGTACATTAATGAATGCAAAATGAATAATTTTGATTAAGTTAAAACATTTTTGTACAAACAAAACTAATGCAAACAAGTTTAGAAGGCAAGCAATAAACTGGGGGGGGGGGGATTTTTTACATTCAACAATTCTGATAAATGTCTCATTGCTAAAATATAAAGAGAATTGACTCAAATTTGTAAGATTTCAAGCCACTCTCCAATTAATAAACAGTCAAAGCCTATAAAGACAATTTTCAGATGAAGAAATTAAAACCATTTCATATTTCATTTGAAAAGGTGCTCTAAATCACTATTGATCAGAGAAATGGAAATTAAGATAACTCTGAGGTTCCACTACACACCTCTCAGATTAGCTAAAATGACTGGAAAAGATAATGACAAATGTTTGGAAGGAACATGGAAAAACAGGGACACTAATACATTGTTGGAATTGTGAACTGATCCTGCAGAGCAATTTGGAACTATGCTGAAAGGGCTATCAAACTATGCATACTCTTTGATACAGTTGTGTTTCTACTGGGCTTGTAGCCCAAAAAAAAATCATAAAGGAGGAAAAGGGACCCACATGTGCAAAAATGTTTGTGGCAGACCTTGTTTTGTAATTGCAAGAAACTGAAAACTGAGTGGATAACCCTCAGTTGGAGAAGGGCTAAGTTATGGCAGATGAATATTATGGAATATTACTGTTCTATAAGAAACGATCAGCAGGATGATTTCAGAGAGGCCTGGAGAGACTTACATGAACTGATGCTGATGCTAAGTGAAGTGAACAGAACCAGATGACTGTACATGACAAGAGCAAGATTATACGATGATCAATTCTGATGGATGTGGCTCTTCTCAACAATGAGATATGATTCAGGCCAATTCCAATAGTCTTGTGATGAAGAGAGCCAACTGCACCCAGAGAAGGACTGTGGGAACTGAATGTGGATCACAATATAGTATTTTCACTCTTTTTGTTGTTTGCTTGCATTTTGTTTTCTCATTTTTTCCCTTGTTGATCTAATTTCTTGTGCAGCACGATAATTATGGAAATATGTATAGAAGAATTAGCATGTGTTTAACAAATAATGGATTACTTGCCATCTAAGGGAGTAGGGGGAACAGAGGGAAAAAATTTGAGAAAGAAGATTTTGCAGGGATGAATGTTGAAAATTATCTATGCATATGTTTTGAGAAAAAAAGCTATTAATAACTATAAAAATACATAAATAAATGAAAACAATAATCTTTGACAATGCAACACAAGACTAGATGTCTTAACAAGGCACACAGGAGCTCAATCTGTACAAATAGTTGGATTTGGCAAAAACAAAACAAATTAAAAACCTTTTGAATTTCTGGAATGTTGATGACCTTTTGTGATTTCTAAAAGGGCCTCACAAAATATAATTCATTTTTGATGATACCAGTATTTATATATTAAATAAAAACAAGGACGTTATTACTCAATACATCTATAGTTTTAGCTAGCCATATCATGAAAGAAAACAGTGAGGCTGCTAATCTACTGATGAGCTGCTTTACAATGTTCAAAGAAATATTAATTACTCTAGAGCATCTCACATCATTTGACAATAGAATCTTTTAGTTTGTTTCACTGGTCCAGCCGACAAACCAACCTGAACATTCCCAGTGCACATGGCTTTACCCAAAATCTCTCCACTGGTATGAAGGTTTTTTGACTTGGTATTTGTGTAAACTAGCAAATCCAAGTTTTGAAAGGATCCTTACTTTTTCAAATTGATCTTTCTTTTCACAAAAGAGAAACTATATCTTTAGATGCATTTTCAGGATGAACATTTATGACATGAACTTTCAATTTTCTGAATTCATACATCGCAAGAATTTTTATACACACACAAAAGCCCCACCACCACCACCACCATTTTTTGGCTTTTGTGTCCTATCATTTTCCTCATTGTAAAGTAACTGCAAAATTCATGTCTTTATTATACTCCATCTGCATTTCAACTTAAACTGGATCTGTAAAAATATAAATCTAAATACAGTACTTGATTGAATTAGTGGTGTATGTGTGTGTGTGTGTGTGTGTGTGTGTGTGTGTGTGTAAAGTCATTAAGAAGCTAGTAGGACAATGGATAGAATATAGGACCTGAAGTCAGGAAGACAGACCTAAGTTTAAATCCTGCTTCATACACTTTCTAACCTATATTTGTCTTAGTTCCCTCAACAGCAAAGGAGAGATAATAAGGGGTTGTGAGGATGAAATAAGTTAATATTTGTAAAGTGCTTTGTATTCTGTTTGGCAGATAAGAGACACCATATAAATTCTACTTGATAAGTCTGCAAAGAAATAATTTGTAACAAAACTATTCCTCTTTGCAGATGATATTGTGGTAATTTAAAGAATCCTAAAGAATGAACTAAAAACTATTAGAAATAATTAACAACTTTACCAAAATTTCAAGACATAAAATAAACCCACAAATGTTACCAACAAAGTCCAGAAGCAAAAGAGAAAAAGAGAAATCCCATTTAAGTTAATTAGACAGTATAAAATATTTGAGAGTCTACTTGCCAAAACAAAGTCAGGTACTATATGAACATGATTACAAAACACTTTTCACATAAATAAAATTAGATCTAAACAATTTTGGAAAAATATCAAGTGCTTATGGGTAGGCCAAGCTAATAAATTAAAAAATATATATACCAGTTCTACTTGATCTACTTATTCAGTGCCATAACAATCAAACTGCCAAAAACTAACTTTATAGAGCTAAAAAAATAACAAAATTCATCTGGAAGAACAAAAGGTCACAAATTTCAAGTGCATTAATGGGGGGAAAAAGTGCACAAGAAGATGGCCTTGCCATACCATACTTAAAAATTTATTATAAAACAGCAGTCATCAAAAACCATTTGGTACTAAGAAATAGAGTAGTAGATGAGTGGAATAGGTTAGGTTCATACATAGTAATTTAGTATTTGATAAACCCAAGTCTCTAGCTTTTTAAAAATTGTTGGAAAAATTAAAAAACAGTATGGCAAAAACCAGACATTGACCAACATCTAATATCCTATACCAAGATAAGGTAAAAAAAAAAAAATGGGTATATGATTAAGACATAAAGGATGACGTTATAAGCAAATTAAGAAAGCAAAGAATAGTTTACACGTCAGATCTGTAGAGAAAGGAGGAATTTATGACCAAAGAAAAACTATAGAGCATTATAAAAAACAAAAAGGATAATTTTGATTACATTAAATTAAAAACATCTTGCATAATTAAAACCAATGCAGCCAAGATAAGAAGGGAAGCAGAAAGCTGAGGGGAAAAGTTTTATAGCCAGTGTTTCTTACAAAGGCCTCATTTCTATATAGAGAAACTGACTCAAAATTTAGAAAAATATAAGTCATTTCTTGTGACGCAGAAAGCCATCTGCATCCAGAAAGAGGACTGTGGAGACTAACTGTGGATCACAAGATAGTATTTTCATCTTTTTTTGTTATTTCCTTGCTTTTTGTTCTCTTTTCCTTTTTGATCTGATTTTTCTTATCCATGATAATTGAAAAATTGTATAGAATTGGACATATTTAACATATGTTGGATTACTTGCTGTCTGGGAGAGGGGATGGGAAGAAAGGAAGGAGAAAAAATTTGGAATACAAGGTTTTGCAAGGGTGAATGTTGAAAACTATCTTTGCATATATTTTGAAAATAAAAAGCTATTTTTTAAAAAGAATGTAACTGGAGAAAATATTAAATAGATATTTTTTAAAAGAGTATGTCATTTGTTAATTGAAAAATGGTCAATAGATATGAACAGTTTTCAGATGAAGGAATTAAAGCCATTTCTAGTCATATGAAAACATGCCCTAAATCATTATTGATTAGACACTTGCAAATGATAATTCATACCTCTCAGATTGGTTACAATGATAGGGAAAGATAATAATGTTAAGAGGGGATGTGAGAAAACTGAGATACTAATGCATTGTTGGTAGAGTTGTGAAATGATCCAACCATTCTAGAGAGCAATTTGGAACTATGACCAAAGGGCTATAAGACTGCCTTCCTTTTGATCCTGCAATGTCACTATTGGGTCTGTATCTCTTTGAGATCACAAAAAAAGGAAAAAGGAACCATATATGCAAAAATGTCTATAGCAACTCTTTTTGAATTGGCAAGGAACTGAAAACTGAGTGGATGCCCATCAGCTAGGAATGGCCAAATAAGTTATGGTATTTGAATTTAATGGAATATTATTATTCTACAAGAAATGGCATTCAGAAAAGTCTTGAAACTAGACTTAACATGAACTGATGCTGAGTGAAGCAAGTAGAACCAAGAGAATATTGTACACAGTAACAAGATTATGTAATGATCAACTTGGCTCTTTTCAACCATGTATGAATCAAAGCAATTCCAATAGACTTGGGATGGAAAATGCCATCTACATTCAGAGAGAAAACTATGGAAACCGAATATGGATGAAAGAACAGTATTTTCACTTTTTGGGTTTTTTTCTTTATGTAAATGTTTAAAGAATTGCACATATTTAACCTAAAAAAAGTTCTAATGATGTAAAATGTAACATATTTAAAATTGAATGTAACAAAGTAGGTAAAATGTTATGATTTTTCCAAATTTTTAAGCCTTTTAGTGGTTTGTAATCCTCTGAAAGACACGTAGATATCACAGCAAGAATTCTAGAGTGATGTCTCGTTACTAGAATTTGGCTATTACTGAAAGCAAAGTCTGGTGAAATTCTGTGCCTTCCTAGAAATGATTCTCATTCCTGATATTGTTCACAGTTTTTCTCACTTACTTTGAAAATGCATGGTATTTTCACAAAATAGCATGCAGACACCACTGTATGTCTATAATATATAAAAAAGAGCATGAAAGAATCTGTCTACCCACAGAATTTACCAATGTACACAGATCCATAACATAGTTACAATAGTTATGCTTGTGATCAGACATCTTTGAATTTGGCTGGTCTACACTTTATCCATGTGTTAAATTGCCATGCTGACTTAATGTGATTTAAAATTTTTCATTTGAATTATATATTACAAAACTTTAGCAAATAATGTAAATAAGTCACCTCTTTCCACATAATAATCAACAAACAATTGTAAGTTTATATGTGTGGGTCAAGTGAAAATATATAACTTCACCGTTTGGTGATTAGATGCTACTAATTGCAGAGTTTCTCAATTATTTGCCAGCCATATTGCATTAGTATTGTAGACAAGGAGACTGAAGTCATGTGCATAGATCTAATAGTTACAGTAATTTTGAAGCAGTAAAAAATGTTTTGAGATATTTCCAATGACAGTATTTTAAGTTATCTTCAACAGTGATGTGGAAATATCACTGATTTTGTTGGTGACAGTCACTGGTATTGTTAACACTACTTATTGTTCATAATTTAAAGATGAAGTTCATAATTTAAAAAATTGTGAATATCAATTAGTGCTTAGTGAAAATAAAGATATAATTTTTTTTCCCAATATTCAAGTTCATGGACCCCTTGAAATCTATACATGAATGTAACCTCAGGTTCAAAATCCCTGCTCTAAGTAGTGACTCCTTTGAACTCCTTATTCTACTTAATTTGTAATTGTCGTATAATATTATACTTTATCTTAAATTTTCTTGCATTTGTATGTCTTTTTTCTCTTAGATAATAAGCTTCTTGGAAGTGTTATCATTTAAGTAAATAATGACAATAGCCATTATTTATATAGCATTTCAAAGTTTACAAAGAACTTTAGATATATTATCTGCGAGAGGTAGGAGGAAGAATCTCAAATAACAAGAAACAAAAGTTTAAGCTGCTGAAAATATCAATTTGTTAAGCAATACAAGTTAATAAGCAATTGTTATGCCAGTTGTATAACAAATTGGGATTAGGCCTCCCCAGCTTGGCAACTGGCCCCTAAATACAAGGGGAGATAGATTTTTATGCATTAAAAAAAAAGAAGATATATAGAAGAGGGTATAAGACTGAGTAATCTGATTTCTAATTAGAAGAAAGATTAGGGACTTTCCAAGTTGAGACAGAGAGCAAACAGATATTACATATTTCCAGCAAATGATTGGAATAAGGAAAACAGTAACTGGAGTGGATGCCCCTCAGTTGGGGAATGGCTGAATAAGATATATGAATGTAATGGAAGATTATTGTTCTATTAGAAATGATGAATAGGCTTTTTTCAGAAAAGCCTGAAAAGACTGATGCTGAGGGAAGTGAAAAAAATCAAGAAAGCATTGTACACAGTAAAAAAAAAAAAAAAAAAAAAATTGTGATTATCAACTGTGATTGACTTGGATCTTTTCAACAACGTAGTGAATCAAGGCAATTCCAAGAGACTTGGGATGCAAAATGCCATCCATATCCAGAGAAAAAACACGGGAGACTGAATATGATTAAAGCATAGTATCTTTACATTTTGTTGTTGTTTGTCTTTTTTTTCTTCTCATGATTTTCTCCCCATTAGATCTGACATTTCTTACACAGTATGACAAATATGGAAACATTTTTTAAAGAACTGCATATATGTAACCTATATCAGATTGCCTACTGTCTTGGGGATTGAGGAGATAAGGGTGGGAGAAAAATTTGGAATACAAAGTTTTACAAAAATGAATGTTAAAAACTATTCATTAAAAAAAAATTATCACGAAATTAAAAAAAAAAAAATAGTAACAATGACCAGTATGGGGCTAATTTCTTGGGAAAGAGATATGGGTTGCTTGAGATGTATAACTGTGAGAAAATTCTGCATCAATTTTCAGATTTGACTGGGTTTCTGGTCAGTATAACAAAGTCCCTAAGTTAAAAAGTTTCTAAGCCAAAAGGCAGAGTTATTTTGTAGTTTTCTCACAATTCTATAATCAAATAACGTTTTCTCACAAGACAGAAATTGGACTAGAACTATAATTGAAAAGAAAGAGAACTGAGCTAGTTCCAGAATTGAGTCACAAGACAAGAGTCAATGCGGTTCATTCAATCCCCCAATTTCCCTCCTTTTATTTTATATCCACAACAACTTTGTAAGGTAAATACTATTACCAATCCCCATTTTGTAAATTAGGAAAAGATTAATCACCTTCCCTAAGGCCATAGAGCTAGTGACTATAGAAGGATTTTAACTCAGATTCTCACCCAAGCACAGTAAACTACCTACCTGCCTAGATACCTTTTAGTACACTGTAGCAAAGAGTTAATATGTGTTTTATAAATGAATGGCTTACTTCCAGATCCAACAAATGAGATTTTTCTTAATTCCTGGATTACCCTGCTCTCCTACAAAATCCTGCCTGTATTCCCTGGGCACTTAATTCAAGTGTTTTTCCTCATTTTGTTAGTTGTCGTATGTATGTATATATACTCCAAGTTAACTATACGTCTACTATAGTAAAGATAATTTAAATATCTCTTTATGACCCTAGCATCTAACATTGTACCAAAGAAGTTTGTCTATGTATCTATCTGTATGTTCGATTAAATCCTACATTGGGTGACACTAGCAGGAAAGGGATGTAGAGAGAAGGCTCACAAGGAGTTATATTTATGTTGGGTTTTTAAAGGATGGGTAGGAATTCAGAAGATGAAGGATATGTATTTGATATTTAGGAAAGATGAAAGTTAGCCAAAGAATGGGCCACAGAATGCTCAATGTGTTGTGGGAAAGAGCTGTCATAAAAAAAGGATTGTGCTTTCATGTACTTTGAAGTAAAATAATTGGTTTCCATTAATTGTTATATTCAAACTTAGATTGGAAAATTCTAGAACGCATTATTAAAAAATATAGATAATTAATATCTACAAAAAGAAGTAATGATCAAAAAGAGCAAAGATGGCTTCATAAAGTTCATGACATATTCATTTTGTTCTCTCATATATTTTATTACCTCATTTCATCCTTACAATAACTCTGAGAGGTGTAGGTACTGCTATTATCTTCTTTTTAATACTATTATCTTCCTTTTACTTGAGGAAACTGAGGCAGAATGAGGTCAGGTAATTTGCCCAGGGTCATAGAACTAGCAAGTGCCAAAAGGCTAGTTTACATTGTTTCATTTAAATGATTTAAGAGATTTGTCTACATCATAGATCAAAAACAAAGCTTTTAGTTTGCATAGATTATCTTTAAAGTATATAACAATTTTCATCATATTCTTGTGAAAAAGACTAAAAATTTTGAGTTACACAAAGTGCTCAGTAGTATGTTCAAGCAATCTGTTTGACAGATTGATTGTATCAGTGATATGGATAAAATGTTAAAGAAAATATTTATAAATTTGGAACATGACATAACTGAGAGGAAATAGCTAACATAGTGGATAAAAGAATCAGGACTCAAAAAGGTCCTAACAGGTTATAAAACACTGACAATGAATCAAATCAATTCAGATGGTATTTAGTGACTATAAATATAGACTTTAATTTGTGTTCAAAGAACCATCTTTACAAATATAAATTGGTGTGAGTTAGATAGCAGTACATCTGAAAAAGAGCTGTGGTGTACTGCAGACATTACATCTATAGTGTGACAATCCACAATGCAATTCAGTATGTATTCAGATGTGCAAGGCATTGTAGCAGATTACGGGAATAAAAGACAAAACTGAAACAGCACTCAAGAAGCTTATGTTTTACAAGGGGATATAGACAAGTGAATACAAAATATATACAAAATAATTTCAAGATATAGTGCTAGAAGAAAACTCAAGAGACTATCTCTCTAATCCAAGACCATTTACAACAATTCACTTAACAATGAATAAAATAACCCAGAGAGGTTGGGTGACTTAGCCAATGTCATGAAGTGGGTTAAAGGTATTTAATAGACTTACTTCTAAACTGGAGAGACAGGATAATTTTGGAGGGAAGGATAAGAAAGACAAGAAGGAGGGAGGTGATAATCAGGAAAAACTTCATGTAGAAAATGAAATCTAAGATGACACCTTTGAAAAATGTTAGGAAATGTACAAGAGAAAAGGAGAAAACAGAGAAAATGTCTTACAGAAAAAAAAAAAAAGCCATCAGGACAATTTGACAGGAATAAAAAGTGCATGAACTAGATGAGTTTTAAATAATATCCCTATGATGCTTCGGGACATGGATTCTACCCTGTTCTACACCTGGGTTTTACAGCTCCACAAATAACAATGAACCTAGACATGTCACTTTCCTCTCTAGATGTGTTTTTATATTTGCAAGATGAACACATTTTTACCATATAATCAGAGGACCATTCCAAGTCACAGAATATGATTCAGCAATTCTAAATTTTTTCTCAAAACAGCAAAATATGTACTTGTATAAATAAGAAAAATAATCTAACTGAAGCTTTTTTGAGTTTTTCATACTCTTGTACTTTATTTTTTTTTTTTTGACAATTATGAATGAAGAAATGAAAAAGCATTTTTAAGTACTATGTGTAAAGTAATGGGCTAAGCACTGAAGCTATACATTGAAAAGCAGTCATGGTCCATGACTTCAAGGAGCTCATTTTTTTTTTTTTTAAACATCAGATTTTTTTAAAATAACTTTTTATTGACAGAACCCATGCCAGGGTAATTTTTTACACATTATTCACACACATACAAAAAAGGCAAAAAAAAAAAATAGTTCTTGTTCTCAAGGAAATGAAAATAAGAAGTAGTTGCACATCCTGGACTATGTTCTAAGAGAGACAAACAGTAGAAAGGTGGCTAAGATCCCAAGAGTCGAGTGGTCATCAGTTTCCCTTTCTATCCCAATCTGAAGCCTTCAGAGAAATAATCAGGACAAGAATACCAGAACAAAGAGCTTGCAATTCTGTTCACTCTGAAGTGAACCTTTTCAGGTTCTGAAACCTTTTCAGATGTCTGAAAATTAGTGAGTCCATATACAATTTAATGTTTCTGTGACCCCAATTTAGAACAAGAACTTGCAATACACCATGAAAGTAGAAACAGAACCAGTCTAGAACTAGCTTTCAGTACACAGAGCCTAGCCCTAACAAACTTGCTCTCCTAAAGTAAAGGGTGGAATAGAAACTGAAAAAAATTCACCAATCACCTCCTTAAAAAGATCTCAAAATGACAACCCTCAGAAATGTTATAGCCAGATTTCGTAGCTGCCAGGTCAAGGAGAACATATTGCAAGCATAAAGAAAATAACAAATTGAATATCATGGAGTCACAGGATAATGTAAGATTTAGTAAGCTTCTGAATTAAAAGATTAGAGGGCTTGGAATAACATTTCTGAGGGCAAATAAGTAGGAGTACAACCAATATTCACTTATCAGCAAAACTGAATATACTCTTTCAAGGGAAAAAATGATATTTAATGAAATAAGAGGATGACTTCCAAGCATTCCTAATAAAAAGACCAGAACTGAGTTAAAAATTTGACTTTCAGGTACAAGACTTAAGAGAAACATAAAAAAAAAAAAAAAAAAAAAAAAAAGCAGAAATGAAAAATCATAAGGGATTCAATAAGGTTAATAATTATTTTAGCCCTACATGGGAAGATGATACTTGTAACTCCTAAGAACTTTATCACTAGGTAAAGCAATTAGAAAGACTATACATAGCAGAGGATACAAATATAAGCTAATATTGATGCGGTTTGAATGTACTCACTTCCTGGTGGTCAAGAGATCAGTGGCAATTAAATATCCCCTTTAAATCCACCACAAATTTAGAGTGAACTGATTCACTCATTCCCAAATTATTAGTTGCAAAATGAAAGTTTATTGTTGGATAGAAACCAGTTTACTAAGGCACTGACTTCTATAGTGGTAGAGTTCTTTTTGGAAATGGAGTTTTGGTGCTGAGAATGTTCAGCGAGTAGGGTGCTAGCAAAGTGCATGGGCCACGTACAAAGAATGAGTCCAGAAACCCACCCTTTTTAAGGAGTCTTGGGGCTTCAGGAGCCGAGGTTACCATGCTTAGGTTCTTATCTCTTTTTAGCCCAGATTTCTTATTGGAATTAACAACAATTCAAAGGAGTGCTTTTTGACCAGGATTTGTAATTGAATCAAAGACACTGGCATCCTGGAAAGATAACTTATGGGGGGAGGAGGGGAACATGCCTTCCCCAGGGGGGGCTGAGTCTCTGAAAGAGATCACAGATCAAAAGGAAATACAGTTTCTTAAAGGGAACACAACATTTGTAAAGCAAACAGTTTCCTCCTGCTTCAATATGATGGGTTGATATTTAAAAAAAAAAAAAAAAAAAAAAAAAAAAAAAAAAAAAAAAAAAAGGGATACCCAGGAATAAAGAGTATGCACTAGGAAAGAGGGAAATGGAGGTAAATCATCTCACATGAAAAATATGCAAAAGAGTTTTTATAGTAAAGAGGAGATGGTGGGCAATGTTTTCATCTTACTTTTATCAGAATTGGCTCAAAAAGGAAGTAACATACACACTCAATTAGATATAGAAATCTATTTTGCCCTACAGTAAAACAGAAAGGAAAGGAGATTAGAAAAGGGGGAGGGGCAGTGGTCAGAAGCAATAGAGACTTTTGAGAAAGGGGCAGGGTCAAAGGAGAGAGCTTAACAAGGGGGAAATAGGATGGAGGAAAATACCAGTTAGTTGTGAATGTGAATAGGATGAGATTACCAATAAAACAGAAATAGATAGTAGAATGGATTGAAAACTACAAGAAAAATACTTGGATAAAGGTAAAGGGCTACACCAGAATGCTTCAACTGAAGTAATAATAATTAAAAAATAATTTTAAAAAAAAGCAGGAGTAGCAATCATATTCTCAAAGCAAAAGCAAAAATTAATTTAATTAAAATAAGCAGAGAAATTACATTTTGTGAAAAGATACCATAAACAATACCAATACTAAATATAGATTTGCCAAATGGCATAGTATTGAAATTCTCAAAGAAAAAATTAAATGAGTTACAGGAGGAAACAGAGAGCAAAAATATATACAAAAATATATAAAGGACAACCTCAACTTTTGATTCTCAGAACTAGATAAATCTAACCAAAAATAAACAACAAAGTTAAGGAAATGAATAGAATTTCTGAAAAGTTAACTAATTTAAATTAAATACTGTTGGTGTTTTTTCTTCTTTAAATAATAATAAGAGTTCTCTCTGAGAGAAAGCAGGTTTCTCAGGGAGGTTTTCTGGAGGCAGCCTTGGTTTCAGTTACAAGTAAAAAATTACTCCAAAATCACAGCCAGCTGATAAAAGTTCAGATTTTTTATTGTGTCCTTCAATATAGCCCGGTTAGCTCAGGTCCATATCTCTGCTTGGTTCCAAGAGCTCTTGCAGCTTTGTCCTTGGCTTCTGCTTCTGCTTTTTTCAGCCTCCAGCCAACACCAAGGTGGAAGATGCAATGAATGTCTCTTGCCTCGAAGATAGGGCTTGTGGGCTTCCTCCCAGACTGGGAATGTTCCCAAGTAATTCTCCCCAAGCTCTAAGAGCTTCCTCTATATATATGATCTCCCAAAAGTTAACTCCTCCTTCCGGAGAGAATGGGATTCTGGGTTATCTCCCAGAGTGCTCTCTGGCACTAAGAACTTCAAGGGAGGTGTGAACACAAGCATTATTGTCTATCAGTTGTACTTAGTACCTTGTTTCAAGTTCTGGCCCAAAACATCTCCTTCCAAGATCAAATCAATCATTAAACCATGCCAAATTAGATAATTATTGTCTCTATCAACTCTAATGGCTTAACACTTTGTAAAGATTTCAACAAAATACCAAATTGGTAAACCTTAAAATCAGAGAGGAGATTAATCAAATAAAAATGAAGAAAACCATTGCACTGTGAAATAAACTTAGGAGTTGGTTTTATGAAAAAAAGTTAATAAAATAAACCAATGGCTAATTTGATTTTTAAAAAAAGAAACCCAAATTCCAGGTTCAAAAATGAAAGAGTAAATTCA
This sequence comes from Sarcophilus harrisii, assembly GCF_902635505.1. Lineage (NCBI taxonomy): Eukaryota > Metazoa > Chordata > Mammalia > Dasyuromorphia > Dasyuridae > Sarcophilus > Sarcophilus harrisii. The sequence goes on from NC_045427.1 coordinate 170,068,751, forward strand.
CCACAAATGAAAAAGAAATTGAAGCAATTATTAGGAGCTATTTTGTCCAATTATATGCCAATAAATCTAACAATCTAACTGAAATAGATGAATATTTACAAAAACAAACTGTTCAAGTTAACAAAAGAGAAAATGGAATACTTAAATAACTCTACTGATGAGCTCCCTAAGAAAAAATCCCTGGACCAGATGGATTCATAATTCTACCAAACATTTAAAGAATAATTGATTTCCATAATGAAGAGAGAACCCCAAAACTCTGAAAAATCCTTAAAGGACAAAACCTTCTTTAAACTCTTCCTCAGTGAGGGGATTCCACCCCAAGCACAGTTTCATCTTTGTTATCTGGGTGGGGTCAGTTCACTCTCAAACCCAATGAATTCAATTCAAATTCTAACCCTAGCTGAAACCCAGCAAGGAGCCAATCTGAGACTCCACCCACATGCCCCCTTCAGCTTGTAGCCAAAACCTCCTATTATAAAAGAACCAAACTAAAACCCTCTCTTTGCAGAGGTTCCAACAATGCTAGCTACCATGCTTGGCACCCCAAGGGCCTCTGCCCACTGGAATACTGTTTCAGGTGCCCTCCTCCCTTTATCCTCACCTATTGCCTTAACTAGACTTTAACCAGACTTTAATCTTACTTCCAATCCCCATAATAAACCTCTTTCATCAATCTAGGTTTTCAGGTCTGTAAATTTCCTTTACAGGGGACTCTTGCAACGCCAGAAGGGAATCCCAGAACTCCCTACCCTTGCAGCACCACTAGACCTCATTTAGACCTTATTTAATTAACTCCCTGACCACCAGAAACCCTAATTTCATTTGGTTACCCCAAATCTAAACCTCATCAATACTATATAAATTATTTGGAAAAAATAGGCAAAAAAAAGAGATTTTAACAAATTCTTTTTATTACATAAATATAGTGTTGATACCTCAACTAGGAAAAGTAAAAACAGAGAAATAAAACAATATATAAATTCCCCAATGGATACAAATGCAGAATTTTTAAATAAAATACTACAAAGAGGTTCTGTAATATATCACAAAAATGATACACCATGACCTGGTTGGATTTATACCAGGAATGCAGGATTGGTTCAATATTGGAAAAACTATCACCATAATTAATCATATCAGTAACAAACCCAACAAAACATGGTAATCTCATAGATGAAGACTTGAAAAAATTCAGTACTATTAAAAAAAAAAACACACCTAGAAAACATAAGAATGGAGTTTTCTTTAAAGCGATAAGTAGTATCTAGCTAAAATCTCAGCAAACATCTGTAACGGAGATAAGCTAGAAGCTTTCCCAATAAAATTGAGGGAAAAGCAAGCATGACCATTATCACCACTATTATTTAAAATTGTGTTAGAAAAGCTAGATATTGCAATAAGATAAGAAAAAGAAATTGAGTAAATTAGAATAGACTATGATAAAAACAAAATGATATCTCTTTGTAAATGACATGTTACAGAATCCAAGAAAATCAACTAAAAAGCTAGTCAAAATAATTAACAATCTCAACAAGTTTGTAGAATATTTTTTAAAACTACATAAATTTACAGCATTTCTATATATTACCCACAAAGACTAGCAACAAGAGAAAAATTCCATTTAAAATAGTGATAAATAATATAAAATAATTGCAAGCCTACCTGCCAAGACAAGCCCAGAACTCTATGAACATAATTACAAAACACTCTTCACATAAATAAATATCTAAATAATTGGAGAAATATTCATGGCTCAGGGACATGAACCAATATAATAAAAATGACAATTCTAGCTAAATAAATTTACTTATTTCAGTACCATGTCAAATTACAAAAAAAAAAAAAAATTATTTTGTAGAGCTAGAAAAAATTATAAAATTTATCTGAAATGAGAAAAAAAGGTCAAGAATATCAAGGAATTAATTAATGAAAAAAAGTGAATAAAGGTAGCTTCACAGTACTAGATTTTAAACATATTAAGAAGCAGTAATGATGCTGTTTGAGTGGTCTAAATTCCTGGTGATCTACAGGTTAGTGCCTATAAAAGAGTTATTAAGAATCCCTTTTTAAATTGGCCGCAGGTTTTAGGAGTGAAAGAATTCACTCATTTCCGAAATATTAGTTGCAAAATGAAAGTTTATTGTTAGATAGAAATCAGTTTACCAAGAGACTGACTTCTATAGTGGCAGATCTATGGAAAATGGAGTTTTGCACTGAGAACAGAAGGTCCTGGCAGCAAAGGGATCTGCCAAAGTCCATCTGCAAAGACTTTAGTTGATAGAAGTTATTATATTGGGTGTCTTGGTGGGGGTTGGTTGCTCCAGCAGATCAGAACCAGTTGGGGCTGGGCAGCCCAAGAAAGTCAGAATAGGGGCTGGGACAAGCCTGGATCTCCTATTGGAATCCAAAGGGATGCTTTTTGACCAGGATTTGTAATTGAATCAAAGGCTGTGGCATCTTGGACTAGGGAGGATATGCTTCAGCCAGGAGGGACTGAGAATCTGAAAGGGATCACACAGATCAATAGGAAATAAAGTTTCTTAAAGGGACCACAACCCGCTTCAGTAATGCATCAAAACAATCTGGAACTGTCTAAGAAATAGAATGGTAAATCAATAGAATAGATTAGTACAGGATACATTATATATGTAATTATAGCAAACCTACTATTTGATGAATACAAAGATCCAAGCTTTGGGGACAAGAAATGACTATGACAAAAACTGCTAGAGAATTAAGAGTTTGGCAGAAACAAGGAATAGATCAACATTCACACCATGTACAACAATATAAGATCAAAATGGGTACATGATTTAAACATAAAGAATGATATCATAAGCAATTTAGGTGAACATGGAATATTTTACATCTGAGAAAAAGGAAGAATTTCTGACCAAAAATAGAAATCATTGATATATAAAATGGATAGCTTTATTATGTTGCATTATTTTGCACAAACAAAACCAAAGCAGTCAAGATTAAAAAAGCAGAAAATTGGGAGAAAAATTTTATGACAAGTTTTTGTAATAAAGACCCCATTTATCAAGTTTTTAGAGAACTGAATCAAATTTATAAGAATATGAGTCATTTCCCATTGATAAATGGATGAAAGAAAAAAGTTTTTAGAAAAAGAAATCAAAGCAGTACCAATGATATGAAAATGTTTGGTTTGAGAAATAAAAATTAAAACAATTCTGAGATACCACCTCACACCTATGAGACTGGCTAATATGACCAAAAAATGACAAATATTGAAATATTGTAGGGATATGGAAAAATTGGGACATTAATGCACCCTTGGTATATTTGTTACACATTCTTCCTAGTGCTGAAATATCAAACATTTAAAATCTACTGCAGTGTGTGCAGCTCTGATGGGGTAGTTATGTTGTTTAAATGTCAAATGTAGGTTTGTTTTTTAAGACTTTTAAGGAGTACTCACACAAGGCAAACACATCCGTAGATGTCAGAAGCAATACAATGATACTCTGTTTCTCTGAAGAACTTTGGAATTGTGAGACACTGGCACAAAACTGCCCAGCATGGTGTGCTGGTAAAGAAGGCACTGTCTTTGAGCAAAGCATAATTGCAGTAGCTCAAAGATGTTCTCAAATGCACAAATTCAGAGACATCTACACTCCAAATACTCATTGGACTATTTGTACCTGATTTCTGGCAGAACTTTCCAAGGCATATTGTTCTGATCAGGTACAATTGGACTCACTGTACCTTTACCTCAACATAATGAGTGATATCATTTTAGTCCTCTTAAAGATCAACCAATTACTTAGGCACTTCAAGCACTAGTCATTAGGTACTTAGATAAACGTGCAATTAGATAATTAAATACTTTAGTATTTAGGCTCTGCGGTCCTTTATTACTTAGTAATTAGGTACATTAAATTCTAAGGAACTCCAAGATCACTTGTATTGCGTATTGTATTTAGCATTTTTTTCAGGGATGAATTGAAAGAGATGGCCTTAAGATCTTTTGCAACATTGAAAATCCTATGGTTCTTTCAAAAGTTAGTAATTTTTTTTTTACTTGCCTCAATCATAAGCTCACCTTTCTGAGGGTTTAATTAAAAGCTCAAGCCCAGTTCCCATACTTTTCTCTATATTTTCATTTGATAACTTCATCGGTTTCCATGGGTTCAATAATTATCTCTATGCAGATAACTTTCCCCCCTAAATATCTCTCCTGAGCTTCCAGGTACATATTATCAACTATCTACTGAATACTTCCAACTCAAGGTCCTAAGGGGATTTCTTATCTAAAACAAAACCTTTCCTTTCAAATCCACTGTCTTCCAAACTTGTATTTTCCTGTCAATGTCACTAAATGTTCCCCAGGTTTACAGCTATTTATATAGCACTTACTATATATACTATATACCTAAGCAGTTTACAATGATTTCATTTGAGCTTCAAAACTACTCTAGGAAGTAGGTGCTATTATTCCCAATTTATAATTTAGTCATTTATAAATGACTTGACCAGAGTCACACAGCAGTGAATTCAGGTTTTGAAAACTCCTGATCCAGCGCTGTACCATTTAACTGCCATTGTTGACTCATTCTCACCTCACATAATACTTTTGTGTCATTTCTGTCCCCTTTTCATTAATAGTACCATTAAAATGAGACAAAAGTCTCCTAAAGTGTACTCCATGCTTCATATCTCTTCCCCACTCAATTACATTCTCTGAGAGAGGCATCAAAGTGTTTAACAAGTATATACTTATCACTATCCAGAGTTTATTAACTTCAGCAGTTTGCTATAACTATAATCCAGTTTGTCAAAACAAAACAAAACAAAACAAAACTCAAGTATTAATGATTTGTTATTGTCTGATGTCAGGCCAAGAAAACATGACTAAAAAAGGGAAGAAAATCTATTTCAGAAAAAAAAAAAAAAAAAAACTTCTTTATGATTACAATGGTTCAAAGAAGGAATGAGGCAGCTCTCCTGTAGCTAAATACACTTCTCCCCAATACTAACCCTATTAGAAATCTTCAAAGCAAACTACATTAGAAATATCGTGGAGAAGGAATCTTTTTATAGCCAATGAACTGAGATCCCTTCAATTTCTAAGATTCTGTGATCCAATTAAACTTTACTTAGCAATTCTTTGATACATCAATGGAAACAAGATCATATTCATATAGGTACACATGATGCTGATACATTGTGATTATTCCTCATACCTTCATACAAATTCTATTTAAGAGGACTGATCCAATGAGCAGTCCTTTTAGCTCCTTTGATAATATACAATATCGAGATTATCCATAGCCTTTCATTTTTATTACATGACTGGTCTATCTCCTTAGTCAATTATCTATGCTATTGATGTTATCTATTCTTCTGACCCCATTTGGAGTATTCTTGGCAAAGATACTGGCTTTACCATTTCCTTCTCCAGCTCATTTTGTAGATGAGGAACTGGGGCAAATGAGGTTAAGTTACTTACTCAGGATTAAAGAGCTAGTAAGTAACTGAAAACTAATTTGAACTCCGGAAGAGAAGTCTTCCTGACTTCTGGTCTGGTACTTTATCAACTATGCCATGGAGCTGCCCTCCACTACCCCCTTAGGTCACCTACAATATTTTTTATGAGAATCAAGTGATGGCTTGATAATCTCTTGTTGGCTTTGTTATATAGATGGATTAGAGACTTCCCAACTTTATCAATCTGTGAGATCATGGAAGTTGCGACTTTTTGCCTTATTATAACATTCACAAGATTTTATTTCTTTTTTCTTCCCAATGAGCAACAATTCTTATCTCTTTTTAGCCTAGATCTCTTATTGGAATTAACAACACTTCAAAGTGCTTTTTGACCAGGATTTCTAACTGAATCAAAGGCACTGGCATCCTGGAAAGATAACTAGTCTGGCGGGGATATGCCTTCCCCAGGAGAGGCTGAGTCTCTGAAAGAGATCTCAGATCAAAAGGAAATACAATTTCTTAAAGGGAACACAACTTTAGTAAAGCAAACCGTTTACTCCCGCTTCAATATGATGGGAGGGTGGGGAAAAGGGGATACCCAGGAATAAAGAGTATGCACTAGGAAAGGGAGAAATGGAGGTAAATTACCTCACATGAAAAATATGCAAAAGAGCTTTTATAGTAAAGAGGAGATGGAGAGCAATGTTTTCATCTTACTTTCATCACCAAAGATATGCAATTATCTGAAATTCATCACACTTAAGAGATTTCTCTGACACTTTTATCCAAATCACAGAACCACAGAGTTTCAGCCAAAAGAGATGCTGATAATAGAGCATTTTAGTCAGCCCAAACCAAAATAAATTTACAATCCAATGGATAAATGGTCAATCATCTAGCCTTTGAAGATCTTCAATAAAGGGAAGCTCCTTATCATCCTGTTGCAGCTCATTCAATTTCTACAGAGCTTGATTGTTGGGGAAGTCTTCTTTACTTAGTTCTAAACTTGAGTCTTTGCAACTTCTACCCACTATTTTTAGTCCTGTCCTTTGGGACTAAAAAAGAGCAAATACTATACTACTTTACAATTCTTCACATACTTGGGGATGATTAGCATCTAATTCTTAAAAAAATTCTTCAGATTAAATATCTCCATTCCACCTATTGATTCTCTTGGCATAAATTCAAGACATTTCACAATTCTGGTTTCCCTCCTCTGGGAATCTGAATAATATCTGAAGATACCAGTACTACAGATGTAGAATGAGTAAGAGAAAAATTTAAAAACACTGAAGTGCTTATTAATGTGAAAGGAAACAAAGTAGGTGGGATACAAAGAATAGGATATGGACATCACTGTCTTCAGAGACCCTATGTCACACAAGATCAAATCAATTATGAAATTTATACTTCCTCAGTACCACCTGTTCCTTATATCCCATACCCATTGAATAGGATGGAGGGTGGACATCAGAAGAGTTTTTATAAGATACTTCATTTAAGGAGAAGGCCTAAAAAAGACAATTATTTTCCATCTTCAGGTCTTCATCATGCCCACAGGCCAAGTCTCCTACTCCTCCCCCAACTTTTTCAATTTGTTGTCTTCCATTAGATTATGGACTCTCCAAGGGCTACAGAGCTTACTTAGCACATATTTAATATTTGACTGACATGGTCTATTACCTTGAACATACATGCACACACACATATGCGTGCGCACACACACATACACACATATAAATTGTGATAATGAACAGGATAAGAATGGTCTCAGAAGGAAGAAATCTCTTCTGATTGGAAAAGAAAATCTATTGGGCCCCGAGGAGTGGGTAGGATTTCATTTGGTATAAATTGGAACCAGTTATCCTAGGCACAGGCAATAGTATGGGCATAGTATTTGTTTTTCTGTAAGAATTATCATCCCCACCACTATAATACTATATATTTTTTTGTGAAATACTTCAGCACAAACCACCACCACTACCACACCACCACCCCTTTTTTTTTTAACTCCTAAAGAGCTCTTTTGTGAAATATCCTACTTGATAGAGGACTGGGATAATAAATATTCTATCACCTTCCTTCAACACCCTTAACATCTACAATTCTTAAAATTTTATTTATTTACTTATTTTTGCTGGGAATTAAAGATCTAGAGAGAATTACTCTGATCTCCCTTTCCATCAAGTAGATATTTAAATCAATTTTTTAGGACTTTTGAGAATTCTAATAGATCAGTTTCAATTACTTTTAACACTTAGGAGGAAAGTACCCATTAAGAGTACTATTTCCTTTCCAACCAACTGTAGTATATTACTTAAGATAAGTTAACCATTTCCCAACATGCAGCAATTTCTCTCCCTTTTTTATTTTTCCCAATGCCCAAGTGATCTAAATAAAATCTAATTTCCCAAATAAATATAAAAATTCAAAATAGGATTTCTTTTAGCTCCTACCTTCAAGATGCTTACAATCTTAGTTGAATAGGGGCATTACATGTTAAGACTAATAGCAAGTAAGATTGAATGAAACTGTTTTAGATGATCAGAATTACTAGAAAAGGCAGGATTCTTGTGTAGGGTAATAAGGGGGACAGAAGAACAACATTAAGTAATTTCCACAAGCAAAGATATTAAATGTACACATTGATACTTTATTCTTGGTAACAAGAATTCTTAGAAAACCTAGATTACCTAGAGAAAAGGATGATTGTTGGATCAAAATGTTGTTAATGCCTCTGCAACAAAGAACATTAAGAACAATTCATTATTTTCCCTTTTGAGACTTATCCACTATATTATCATAATTTAGTTAATTTGCTTTTTTCTCTTCTTTTTTCCTTCATAAATTTCTTAATTAAAATTTATTTTTCTGAAAATCTCGGATTTTTAATAACCCATCCCCCCCAACATTTCCATAAGATAGCAACAAGTGAAAATTTCAAAATGAGGAATTCTTCTAATTGTGAATGATAATTCGTTATGATTTAATCCAGGTTTAAATTTAATCTTTTGTTCTTTTAGTTAACCATTCACTTCTAAATGAAGGCCACGGTAATTGTTTAAAATATACTGTATTTATGATAGAAAAAAAACACTGAAGAAGCATTTCATTTCCATAAATATTACAAAAAGCAAATTTAATTTTATAAAATGTTACAGTTCTATTAAATGATAAGGGAAAATATTATAAAATGGAATAATTTTAAAACTTGTCATTATACCCACACATCACTGAATGACTAAAAGAACACACACAATTATTTTTAAACAATGAAATTTTGTTCAAAAATTGTGGTAAACATGCTAAATTATCAAGTCATACCAATTTAAGCTTTATAGATCATAGTTTCATAAAGCTTAGAATAAAATAATTCATCTAGTATAATTCCCTCATTTTACAAATGAGGAAAGTGAGGCCGAGAGGGGAGAGGGGAGGGAGAAGGGTGATGTAGCTTGGATCACACATAGGTAGTATTAAGAGTTAGCATTTACACTGAACTCTTCTGATCCCAAAGGGCTCTTTCTACCACACCACTATTTGAAAATTACTTGCACATTATGAATTCCATCTTAGTAAGCAAAAAATTACTTAGGTTCAGTCTATGCATTTTGCAAAAGATTTAAAAACCGGCTATAAGGTACAATTTAAAAACTGATTTTCTTACCTTTATTAAGATATAGAGGTAGTAGTAAATCTACATTCAAAATTCTGACAACAGAATAGAAGTAAGAACTTTAAGCATGAGCACTTTCATCCTGAATGGGAAGGGGCTAGCCAAGGTGGCCTGAAAACTTCCAGGATCACCAAATACTGCATTACACAGTGTTCTGTGACTTCTTCATGTATGAACAATGTGGGCATGACTATCAGGCAAATCTTTCCAGCTGGGGCCTGAACACAAATAACAATCATATCAGGATGTTGCATTATCTTCAAATATGAAAGCCTAAATAAACATAATGATACATCTACACACACACACACACACACACACACACACACGAACATGCAGATGACACTATTAAAGACACTATTAAAAAGAGTAATGAAATGATAATAATTAATAAATTCTTACAAAGGCCCACTGTATCACATTAATTACCAATAAAAAAATAACAAATTTCTAAAGCACTCTAACTTTTACAACACAACAACCTTTCCTCACAACAACCCTGTGAGGTAGGCAATATACACTTTATTCAGATATGGAAACTTGTCCATTGTCATATTGCTAATAAAGGCTGGAGCCAGAATTTCATTCCAGGTCCCCTCCCTCCAAACCATACTCATTTTTAAAAAATGGAATAGGGGATTATGACAAAATCATTTGACTTAATATTCAAGCACTTTAGGAATTATGTACTTATTGCAAAAATGTAAAATGTTTCATTCATTTACACTAAAGTTACTTGAAAAACATGGCATTTCATGGTGACAAATATGAAAAAAAAAACCTAAATGATATGGTCACAGTATTCCAAATTATGCAGCTGAAAAGTGAAAAGTTCACTTACTAATTCAGATCTTCTGCTTATGTACTATCATATATTTGGAAACTTCCTCAATCAAGATGATCAAATTACAAGTTTTTCATTCGCATTTTTTCTATCATACGTTGGTATGTGATTTAAATTGCCTCAAATGGCCCGTTATATCATTGATTAGTTTAATTCTTATCTGAAAATATATTTTACTTAACAGAAGTAAACTGGCTCAACTAACTACATCTTAAAACATAACTTATAATGAGACAAATTTCTATGCAATAGAAAGAAGTGCTTGAAAAACATTTTGCATCCCTAGGAAAAAATGTCAAAAATATCTTTTTCCAATACTGTATTTAATCACAGACAGAATTTGTATGAGTTTAAATAACTGCCTTGAAATTATATATGAAATATTATCTAAACCTAAGTTTTCAATGAAATACACATTTGACACCTATCAAGAAGTTTCTAAGTGTCTGCAATGAAATTGTTAATTTGGTTATTGTAGCCATCTTAATTAAATAATTAGCAAAAGGGAAATTACATAGAATTATGCCTTGCTATCTGTCTTTAGAGCAGCAAAATCATTCATTAGGTAAAATTAAAGAAACTATAAAAGAATAAAAGATGGCTAATAAAATTACTTGGCATACTGATTTAAGAAAACATGGATAAAAAAATGTGAAAATATTTGGAACTGGCAATCTTACTCATTGGACTTTTAAAATCACCAAGTGGTTAAGTTTACTATTGCATTAATAACTATCCATAAAGTTGCCAGCAAGTTTGTTCCAAAATTTCTTGACCTAGATGTGCAGGGGAAAAAAATGCATTTGGGTATGATCATCTTAGAAAAAATAGCTCTCTCCTAATTTAGAAAAGAAAGGCTTACCATTTGTAAAATTCTCAAAGCATAACTAGTCACATCTATTCTTCGCACATAACTGCTCATGAACTATTTCAGGCTCACAAAATTTTAAGTAGCACAGACATAAGAGACAAGGAAAGTTTTTATTTTGCCGACTTTCACACAAACCCTTTTGCTGAAAAGCATAAAATGCATGCACAGTGATTGTATTTTGTAAAGAATAACTAAGCAATAATTCAGCTGCAAACAATAATGATACAAACAAAAGCTTAAAGAGATTTCATGAGAACATTTTACTAAAAGTAAAAACAAAATATATGAGCATGGGGGGTCCTTGACTTTTATAAGGAGAAATTCAAGTTATTACCAGTGCATGTTAGGAGTAACTAATTTTCCAAACATTTTGATACATAAGCAAATGAACTTAATAAAACAACAATTATTTTATTATGCTTTTCCAATGTATGAGAAAAAAAATTATCAGTGTAGTCAGAAGTAGGATGTTCAAGATGATTTTCATTCTAGTCACACTGTTAACTTTGTATAACTGGAGATGTACATAATTTAAACAGTAATGAACTTTAAAATTTTACCTATGGTACATCAATTGGATACCCAGTTATTAGGTGAAAAATAAGTATCACAATTATTTTTATGGAGCTTGACATTATTCTAAGTTTAACCATTTGTGGAGGGGAGGGAAAGTGTATGTGTGTGGTGTGGTAGGGTGTGTTTGTGTGTCAGTTTTGTCTGTATCTGCACCTGTATTTTAAAAGCATGTCTCTGTCTGCATCTGTCTTAAAAGCATTTCCAAAGACATTTAAAAATTTGTTTTAAATTTCACATGAAAGAAAGTTTCATATAAGTTTGGCATCAAAAGACTGCACACAGGTCTTCCTGTGTCAGAGTTAAACCAATTCTATGCTGCTTAAATATGCCACACTTGAGTCTACAAAGTTGCTATTTAAAATAGTTTACTCACTCCTGGTTCATAGAAGCAGACTGTATTATATTAAAACATTATCCACTGTAATTGTTTTCATGATTCACCATGATTTAATTAGTGTCTCTTGCCTTAGTTACTGACACTGTAAATTCAGTAACAAAAACCCAGGGTCAACAAATCTAAACCTAAAATTGTGAACCTTTAAAGAAGTTCTATAAATGAATGGAAATAAAACAAAAGCAAAACATTTATTTAAAACTACATCTTGTTCTATGGATGATGAGCTTAATGACTCAGTTGCCAAAATGTAATTTCTTAATAAGATTCCATAAGCCACAAAGATCCCATTAAAGAGAAAAGGAACTATAAAAGCTCAGAGAATCAAGAAGGAAAATGTTAATCATGTACTTTGTGGCCAGGTCAAGATTTTCAACAGAATTGGGGGAAAACGCAATACTTTTTTTTTTAAAGGAAGATCATTCCCTTAGTCCTGCTTGATGGAATAAATGTCCCTTTGCCTCTAGGAACAAAAATTTCTTGACGTGAGGCAACTGCAAAGAGCATTGGCAGTAGCAGTTAGAACTTCCATACAAAAAGTTCAATTTTAAGCAGGACAAATACTGGCTGACTATGGATTTTTTTTTTTAACTAATAATGTACTGTGTAAACCATACTTATCAACACTACAATCTCAAGTGAAAATTACTGAAAATACAATAGAATTATACTACAGTAAAATAAAAATCTTTTTTTTTTTTTTTTTTTTTTTTTACTAAAGTTAAAAATCAGTCTAGGAGACAAAAGGCACATGCTTAAAAGTTTAGTAGAAACATTTGAGTGTTTTATGTTACCTCAAATATACTCTTGACCCATTCAAGAGTAAGAGAATGTACAATTCAAATTGATTACTCAGATAATTATGAAGTAACAGAAAACTTAAATGACCTACTATTTATGGCACGTATGTTCTACTTAGCTTAACTGAAATCTTTATTAAACTGAACAATTTTTTTTTAAATGCTTTCCTACAATTTGATTAGGTCACAATTTTAGCTTAGACTTAATTTTCATTATACTTTATTACTTTCTTTTAAGCACAATACAGGGTGTGCAAATTAGGCTGCTTTGATTAAAAGAGATTGTTAAAAATGTTTTGTATATGTAAATAATTAAACCAATTAATAATGCAATAATGAAAAGACTAGATAAACAGAGCTTCTTCCCCATAAACATTTTTTTGTTTCTTTATACATTTCATTATCTAAGTACTAATCTCTTAGACTGCTGTGAAAAAACACACTGAAAAAAAAAAAAAAGTCACATAACTGAAAAACACTACCTTTGTTAGCTGTAATTAGTATGCAGTCACAAGTTGTGTGGAAAAAACGTGAAATAACAACAACAAAAAAAAAAAGATGAAGAATATATACTGCAAATTATTATCAGGAATATTTTCTACTTGAATTACATAAAAAATAACAAGCTGTACACTTCCATTAATCTTCTGTAATTCATCCAATACAGACATTAAGTTCATGGGGAAAGCAAAGTATAACATAACAGCGTATCTGTTCATTTTACAGCAAATTCAAGAGTAAACTTGTAAAATTACGTATGCTTATCCAAGACCAACCACAAATAGGCTGAAGTCACAAATTGTAACTTATCCAATGTTCAATCAATAAGGCTTTATTTACACTTCTTTATAAATTCAGGAAACAGTTTGGTGAAATGTGCAGCTGCCTCTCAAGAGGCAGAATAGCACATTCCACTGATAGGAGACAGCATTTGCTTACACTTTAATACTAACCAACAGGCAGCCAATTACGGTTCCATATATCCAAGTTTTCACATACAATTTCCTTCCAGATTCTGTCATGAGCATACTAGCAGTCAGACCACCTAAGAATAGTAAAGATGGCAAAGTTTTCTTGAGGCTTAGTTTGGAATTAATACATTTCCCTGGAAACTTGTTTCTTCTTTGGGAATCCGGTGAATCATAAAATTCTATCAGCAACCTATAGATACATAAAATAGAAGCAGAAAGTTGTTTGGTTTTTTTTCCCTGGGTAACTTCTTTCTCAATTTCATTGTGGGTTGGAACCTGTGAATCCAACCAACCTCCTCCAAGGTCTGCCTAGGCACAACAGTTAAGAAAGAGAAGTATAAAATAATGGAGTTGGCGAAATGGGCTTAGCTACAGTAACCATGCAGTCTCCCTACAGTGAAGACACTCACCCTTTGAGATCTTCAAATCTCATCCTATCCTAATGGTTTAAGAGAAGAAAGCAGGCAGCAGAGTCAAAGTAACACTAGGCACAGACAGAGGAAGGATAATGACTATAAGGGTAATATACAAGGGGAAAAACAGAATAATTGAATAAAGACTTCATTTAAATGAGAATATTAAGACTAAAATTCCATAATATACAAGGAATAAATAATACCCATGGAATTAAATATATAGAATAAAATTCTATAATATACAATTGTTGGAACTGAACAAGAAATCTCATGAATATTAATATTTACCAATGGTATAAAAGTTATCCAATTCATGATCTACTCTCTCCTTTTCCAACCCCATAACCATCAATGCAGAAGCAGAAAGGGATCACATAAGACTAAAGGCATTTTTGTATTTTTTCTGTTTCATCTATTAATCATGATATAATTCTTTTTTTTTCTTTTAAAAATTTGTATCTATGTGTGGAAAATAACTCAAAATGAAAAAAAAAAAAACCCATCAATTCAATTTTTAAATTCTTTTAGGGACATAAAAATGAAGACATCTAATTTACTCATAAATCTAATAGACATTTACATTAAAATTTTCTTGAGAAGGTTGAAGATGTTCAATCACATGCAGAATGGTTTTAAGTATGTATACATGTCACTTACTTATCTTTTATTTCAAAGCGGTCATGAAGCCATCTTCTCATAGACAACTGTTCTTCTGGGACATCTTTTTTGTCTATGCGATCAATATGAATGTGAACTTTTGGACATTCTTTGCAGAGAAATTCTGAAGGAAAGAAAGACATGAAACTCATTTCTGTTTTAATAAAACAAATAGAAAACTAATGCTTTTTGTTTTTCATACTGATACAGAATAGTAGAAATCTGATTATTCTACTTCTGCCATAACTTTGGGAAGCATTATAATTAAATTGATGATGAATTATGTTTTTCACATAATAATAAAGAAAATTATAAAATTCCGATAATAACAGGAAGATATTAAAATATTGAATCTGTTTTCACAATGATGCAGCAAGAAAAGATCCTGTGAAAGTCAAGACAGTTGAAAAAACTAGGGATTCTAGGCCATAAAGGAAAAGGAAGTTAGAATGCAGCAAGACCAATTCTTCTCTTCAGATGTAATCTTCTCTACCTGTTATAATAAAACCTAAACAAAAGCAGGATACTCTTTGAAATCTTGATGATTCAGCCAATTTTGTTTTCCCACTCATTGGAATTAGTTAACTGTTTAGTCTATTGCTCTAAAATTTCCAAGAAATATTTAGCTGCATAATATAATTGACCAAGAATTATTTAATTACTACAATTCCTAGCCAAACACTTTAGAACAGTCTTTTAACTAGATAGGCATATGTCCTCGAATAGGAAAGAAAATTGGGGTTATAATACAAGCATTATTTGATTATGGTGTTAGAGAAAAAAAAAAAAAGTTGCATATACGAATATAAAAGTAGAAGGGTAAATAGAAATGGGAAAATTCCAATGGGAAGAAATATGATTTCTGAGCTTTTTAAAAATTATTATTGTAATTTGTGGAGGATGATTGCCTCAAAAAAAAAAAAAAAAAAGATTATGGAATCCCTGTATTTGAAAAGAAGGTACATCCTAGGGATTATAAATCAGTCAGTCAACAAGTGTTTATATTAAACATGTCCAAAGTATTAAGTACTACACTATTTCTACAAAGAGAAAGAAAGGCAAAAGTACAGTATATACCATCAAGAAGCTTACAGTTTAAATGGGAAATAAACTCGGGTTATAAAATTTCAGTTTAATTTAAAAATTTTATTTTTTAATGCATCTGATAAAACTTATACATCTATGTAAAATTCCATTAAAAAATAAAATAAAATTAGTAAAGTGAAAATATCACTCACCAGCCATAGAAGGTGCTTCTTTTCTCTTTCCCGTTTGATCCACAGTACCTTCATAAGCTACTGTAACATCATAAATTGCATCCAAGTAATTTTTCATACAGTCAAAGGCAACATATGTTGCCTTTATTCTTGGTGTCAAGACATGTTTTAACACTGCAAGGCCTAAGGAAGGAAAAACAAAATTCCACAAAAGTGAAAGAATAAAGAATTAACAAAACTTTCTGTGTGAATAGATTTGTATCTATTTTAACTTTAAAATTAAACTTATGTAGAGGGTTCATTTTAATTGCCAGGAATAGCCCAAATATGCACAATCTTAAATTTTTACCTATTTCGGATCAATTTCCTCTCTAATACTTACCCTCACAATACCTCAGGTTATTGAGAAAATCTCTAACCAGACTTATTTTCTTCTTAAAATTCCTACCTTCATCTTAAAAGCTTTCTTGCCAGGATTTTGTCCACAGACAGAAAAGTTTAGACTTGGGATGGGAGGTGGAGAACTGTAGTGTAATTTTATATTTCAAGTATAATTTTTTGGGAGTAAATTGTTAAGAGTCAACAAAAAGTGCTTAACTTGAAGTCTCCAAAAAGTGATGAGCTTTAAGGGGTGAATATAAGAGATAGAGGAAATAGATAGGAAAAGGAGAATTGGAAGTATCAATATTTGTGAGAGTATTTGGAAATAATATTGGTTTCTAATACTGATTTTATTACTTATTACCTATGTAACACTTTCAGTTCCATAAATAAGGGGATTGGACTAGTTTATCACTAAGATTTCATTTATAAATAATACCTTCCTTAGGAAGGTTCTATAACATGAGTGAAAAAGACTTAACAAAATTCTTTTGCACTCTCAATTCCTAATGCTTGGAGCCATTAATTTTTGTTTGTTTGTTTGTTTTGGTTTGGTTTGCTGAGGCAATTGGGATTAAGTGACTTGCCCAGGGTAATACAGCTAGGAAGTGTTAAATGAGGCCAAATTTGAATTCATGTCCTCCTGTTTTCAGGGGTTGGTGCTCTAATCCACTGCTCCATCTAGCTGCCCCCACTAACTTTTTAATGGATTTTCAGTGCCTTTCTGGGTCTAACAATGTGTTATGACTCTTTCAAATGGTTCCTCTAGTAATTTTATATTTAAGTGGTATAAGAAACTTGATTACATCTATAAATTTATATCTATTAATCAGAATAGACCATGTTTTTCATTCCAACTCTTCTTACCATCTATCCTACAGTCTGAAGCTGAGGGATTTAACATACTAAGCTCTGGAACTACTGGCTCAATGAGCTATCCTCATTGATGAGTGAGGCTATAACTCACATGATTCACTATATATCTAA
The DNA here is from genome assembly GCF_902635505.1 of Sarcophilus harrisii. Taxonomy (NCBI): domain Eukaryota; kingdom Metazoa; phylum Chordata; class Mammalia; order Dasyuromorphia; family Dasyuridae; genus Sarcophilus; species Sarcophilus harrisii. Next base: position 170,085,995 of record NC_045427.1, read on the forward strand.
ACCACCACAGGCCATGTTTCACAAGGGATATAACAAACAACAAACTAAAAAATACATACATTAGTATATATACATAATAAGTATGTGTGTGTATACTCACAATTTAAAACTAACCTTAAATGTGGGAGAAAATGTTTGAAAACCCAATTCTTTGTAAATGAACTTTACAAATTCCTTTGTATTATAAATACGGCTAGATCTCTTACTTACTCCCTCCCCAACTCTACAAGCATACTAAGATAGAATGTATTTTAAGTCAATTTACATAGAAATTTGCCTTAATATAAAATTAAAATGGAATGATTTTCCTTGATAAGCCAAGAATTTTTTCCCTGTGCCAGGCACAATGAAGAAAGGCAGAGTCCTTGGCACATTTTAATGCAGAAAAAAACATATAGACAATTGTGTGTGTGTGTGTGTGTGTGTGTGTGTGTACATGTATAGACACACCCATCACACAAACTGGAATAATCTCAGAGTGAAGGCACTAATATTAAGGGGGACTGGAAAGAGCTTCTTGAAGGTAAGATTTTAACTGAAGAAAACCAGAAGGTGAAGATAAGGAGAGGACTCTAGGCATGGGAGGCATTCAGAGAAAATGCAGTCTTGGAGTGTTATATTACAGGGCCTGTGTCACCGGTCTACAAAATACACAGAAAAAAATAAAAAGTTAAGAAGACTGGAGACTGTGAAGAATTTTACAATCCCAAAGGAGTATTTTATATTTAATCCTGGAGGTATCAAAGGGCCACTGGTGGGATAAAAGGGGAGTATTAACTAGTAGTAGTAGTAGTAGTAGTAGTAGTAGTAGTAGTAGTAGTAGTAGTCGTCGTCGTCGTCATCTCTAACCTACTCAAAGTAGAAAGACCAGCTAGTCTAGGAGATCAAGATCTACAACAGAGTAAAAGCAGGATCAGAAAATGCGTATAAGAGAGATGTTGCGAAAAGTGGAGCTTCACAATACATTAGACATAAAAAATGAGAGCGGATCAAAGATTAACAATATGAACCTAGGTGACTGGATAGTGGATAGTGGAAGTTTCAATAGTAATCAGTTAGGAAGAGGGAAATTTAGTGAATTCAGTTTTGAACATATTGGAAGTTTTAAATTTGAAATGTCAGATAGGTATAGCTGGAGTCAGCAGCAAGAGTAAGACTGGACAAGTAGTTCTGAAAATTGTTTGCATAGAGATGAAAACACTACATAAAATAATATAGATGATAGAGCCTTGGGAAACATCCCATGGTTAAAAGTCATGATGGAGATATGGAGATCCAACAAAGAAGACTGAGAAGGAACAGTCAAATAAATTAGCAAAAGGAAAAATAAAACAGGAGTACCAGAAAACCTAAAAAAGGGCATATATCAAGGAAAAGTAGGTAACCAATGCTATGGAAAGGTCAAAAAGGAGAACTGAATCAAGTACTGTCAGATCTGGCATGGAAGAGATCAGTGGTAACCTGGGAGAACAGTTTCAGTTAAATGATTAAATAGGTATATTTACAGAAAGCAGGGAAGCACATAGACAGAGTCAAAAAATAAATGAGTGTAGGGAAAGTAGCAAACACATTTTACTAGAAATGAAATGGAATGGGATGTGTATATATATCCATGTATAAAGGTTTGCCTTGAAAAGAGACATGCTTCACCTGAAACAGGGTGAAGGAAGAGTCAGTGGGAAAAGATATTTGAGTAAAGTGAAATGAAGAAAGAGGAAAGAAGTCATTTTTTTTCAAGTGCAATATGAAGAAACATTCTCAGCTGAGAGGGTGAAAGAAGGAAGACCATGAGAAGTTTGGAGAGGCATAAAAAAATGCTACACAGGGAGCCTAGATAGATAATTTATAAGGGAAGTGTAAACACAACCTTGATACAGTGAGGGCACAGTTGAGATTATACAGCAAAATTTTAGTGGACCTAGTGAGCAAAAGTTTGTGATTTTCTTTAGCACTCAATGTCAATAGGATTAAAGATAGAGAATGAGAAGAGTACAAGTGGTGTAATCCACAAATGCAGTTTGGCAAGATATGATTAATGATAACACAGTAAAAGAGTAGGGATTTGGGATGAAGTCAATATAAGAAAGGGTGGAGGCTATATCCAGTGCAGATAGTATGACCTGGAAGAAAACTGGGGCAAGGGAAATTGAAGGTCACAGTTAGGATGAAGAATAGTAGTATAGCACAGGAAAAGCTGAAACAATATCAAATGATTAAATAAATAATAAAAGAATTTTCTTGTGAGTTTCCATTACTGAAGTTGCTTAACCAGAAGTATAGATACCATTTTTGGGGAGATGTTTTAGAAAAGATTCCTGCATTGTAAAAGAAGTTGGGCTAGATGACTCCTAGGGACTCTGACAAAGTTGAGGTCTGGTGAATCCAGATCATTAAGCAATGAAGCAGGAAGGAATTTAAGAGATTCTTTAATCCAATTCACCCATTTCACAGGTAAGAAAAATGAAGCTATTCAGAGGAATTATCTAAGGTCTTTCAGGTACTGAAAATCTGCGCTAGAATCAACGATGTGATTCCACTGTTGATTCTATACTATGCATGTCTTCTGATGGAAGACAACAGAAGATAATATAATTGTTAAAATGTGTTACACATGTATTGCATTACTTACTCTCTAGAGGGTGGGAAGAGAGGGAGAAAAATATGGAATACAAGGGTTTTGCCAGGGTGAATGTTGAAATTCAAAGCCATCTTTGCATGTGTTTTGAAAATAAAAAGCTATTAAAAATAAAATGTACTACAATAATAGTTACTTAGTTTACACAAACTATGTTCAAAGCACCAGGAATAAAAAGACAAATAAAAAACAGACCTATTCTTGAATAGCTTATATTCTTCTTTACCACACTTACACATATTCTATAATCAAAGAAAAATCACTAAATTAGAGGCAATCAAGAAAGGATTTCGATGTGGTGACAAGTAGTTTTTCTCAGCATGCAAAACATGCAAAAGCACTGAGGTAGGAGAGAGGAGGGAGAAGCAAATAGTAGAGTTTGATTGAAATATAATGTGTGCCAAGACATGCAACATGAAGTAAGTCTGGAAATAGGACAGAACCAAAATGTGATGAGCTCTAAAGAGCAAACTGAGGACTTTGAAAATCCTTCAAAAGGGGTAATATGCTTAGAGATACACTTTGATTATTTTGATAGCTATATAAAATGGGTTGGAAAAAGAAGAGAAACTACTGTCAAAAATTAATCCTTAATTTATCTTATTAAAAAAAGAAGGAAGAAAAATCAGATTACTATATAAAATGAACAAGATAAAATCACATCAGAAAATAAAAAGAATTAGCATAATCTATTACAGATAATCATGGCAGTAAAACTGAAATTTAAAGGAAGTGAAGGTTTATGTGAACACAGAATTGATAAATGATTTTTTTCATTCATTTCCTTCTTTAGAAAAATTAAATTAACAAATAAATTCACTTTCAGAAAGAACTTAAAATTAGCTATAAAGAAATTAAATATAAAGGAACTACCAATGAAATAACTGGTACAAATGAAGTTAAAGATGAACTTTACCATAAACTTCTAAACAAAAAGATAGCTATACTACACAAATTGTTCTAAAAACTGATACATAAAAATTTTTTTAATGTTTTTCTCTTTCCCAGTTACATGTAAAACAATTTTTTTACATTTGTTTTTAAAACTTTTTGAGTTCCAGATTCTCTCCCTTCCTCCCTACCCTAAGCCCCATTAAAAAGGCATGTCAAGTTATGCAAAACATTTCATTAAAAGTCATGTTGCGAAAGAAAACAGACTCTCCCACCCCCAAAGCCTTCAAGAACAATAGTTAAAAAAAAAAAAAAAAAGAGTATGCTTCAATCTGTATTCAGACACAATTCATCAAAAGTCTTTCAGATTAATCACAGATCATTATATTGCTGAGAAGAGCAGTCTTCACAGCTGATATTTCCACAAATATTGCTATTACTTTGTTCTCAGTACATTTCACTTTGTTTGCTGAGGTTCATAGAGTACTTTCCAGTTTTTTCTGAGAACATCTTGTTCATCATTTCCCACAGAACTATAATATGCCAGCATAATTACATACCATAATTTATTCAGCCATTCCCCATTTGATGAGAATCCCCTTCATTTTCTAATCCTCTGCCCTAAAAAGAGGGCCGCTATAAATGTTTTTTTGTACCATTCAGGTCCTTTTTCTTTTAAAAAAAAAAAAAAAAAAATTTCCTTTTGGGATTCGGGTACAGAAAAATTTATGACTAATTACTTTCATGAGACAACCATATTACTAATAATATGTAAACTAGGGAAAAGTAACACAAAGAAAGAAAACCATAAGCCAATGATAATACATAACGATTCAAAAAATATTAGAGTAAAAATCAGCAACATTTTAAAAATTCATCACAATCAAATTGAATTTATGTCAGAAATTTAAGTATGGTTCACCATGAGAAAAAGAATTAATATAGTCATAGGGTATAGGGAAAGAAACAGGATCTGTGATTTCATTAGTATAGGGAACTTTCTGGGTTAAAAAAAAATCTGTACCAATCAAGTCAGTATCTTTTTCTACAATTTATATAGCCATACAGAGGGCTAAAATCATGTGACTTTTCTAACTGGGTTCATGAAGAGAAAGGATTTTAAACCCAAGTCTTCCTAACTTTGAGGCCAGATTTCTATCCATTATGCTTTGTTGCATCTCAACATGATCATTAAAATTAAATTAAATCATTAAATCATTAAAAATAAAACAAAAACTCCAGATCACATAGCTACCAAATGACACAAGAGCTATTAGAATACTCGAGATGAACTGAGAAGACTTGTATAGGTACTTATCATCTAAGAACAATACATTATACACACTGTTCTGTGTTCCTCATACTTTTGTGACTAAATCTTTTTGAACTGAAATTCTTCCAAAGCTTATATAAGGGGAGTTTTTAACTAATGAGACAACAATCACATCTTAAGGCTCAAAGGATGATAAATTTAGAGCTGAAGGAACCTTATATCTATCTACTAGTCCAAACTCCTCATTTTACAAACCAAGGTCCCAAGAATATTGACATAATTCTCCAACAAAATATCTATGTATATAAAGAAGTATGCGTACTACTCTTAATATCTCATGATCTTACTGTTAACAAAAGCTATTAAAACTTTGAGGTTTACTAAGCACATTATCCCATTTGAACTTCTTAGCAATATTTTAAAATAAGTATCATACAAATATTTTTCCTATTCAACAAATGAAGCAACTGAGTGTCCAAAGGAGAGACAGACAGACAGACCAGTGCTTGCAAAGCTAAAAATTACCTGAAGGAATTCAAGTACAAATCTTTTCTGACTCATAATTCAATATTCTATCCATCATATTTTATTCCTCACTTGGAAAAAAGCATACTTAGAAAGTGTTAACTTTTTTCCTTTGGCTACTATCTACTTCTAAAGGAATTAGTTGCACAGAGACCATAAATAGTGCAATTTCACTGCAAAAGCATTTTAACAATGGAGAAGGACTGATATGAAAAAAAGGAAAAAGAAAAACCAGCATATTTAATTTAAATCCTGGAAAGGAAGTGGCTTAATTTATTTTCAGTCAAACCTAAAAAAATAATTAAGAACTTAATCAGAAAAAATTTTCCTTCTCAGGCTACTAAATCTTATCCAATTTGGAAGTCCAGATGAAAGCAATATTCATCTATAAAGCTGGAAAAAAGAGACTTCTTGCTGAGATCCATAAAAGCAGGCATTTTTTAAAATCCTGTAATAAAGTTTTGCTAATGAAATTCATAGCTGAAAATTTTGCAAAGAGGCTAGAACAAAATTGGGGGGATGGCATGCTATTGATGTAAAGGACTCAACTGAAAAACAACATACTAAAACAGTATTTTACTTCATTGGAGTACATACCTTTAAATTCCTAGGGATACCTTTTATTACTCTCAATATAGTAATATTTTCAAACTAGTATTTGTCACTTATGAGGTAATCCTAGACACTAGCGACACATAAAAAAATCAGTCCGTGTCTTCATGAACCTTACATTCTATTCATCTTCCTATTTCTATAAATTAAATTTCCTATGCTGCCTCATTAGGCACTTTACATTTTAGCAGTTATAATCTGTTGTTTATAGTCTCTTTATAACCCCCATTTTGGGTTTTCTTGGCAGAGATACTAGAATGGTTTGCTATTTCCCTTTCTAGCTCATTTTACAGATGAGGAAACTAAGGCAAACATGGAAATCATTTCCCTAGGGTCACATAGCAAGTGTCTGAGGCTGGATTTGAACCCAACTCTTCCTGACTCCAGAATTGGCACTCTTATCTATTATATTGCCTTTAATCTAACTTATGTGTATTCTTTATTCATTTGTTAAGTCCTTCTACAATGAAGGATTGTTATTTTTATATTACTAGCAAGTTTTTTAAACCATAGAAGAGGCTTAGTAAACATTTGCTAATTTTAAATTCATTTTCAAATAATACAGTTTTGAAGACCAGAAAAACACAACCAGGACAGATTTGAAAGCTACAGATTGAATTATATACTTTTTAAAAAAGGCAAATCTACAATTTTGCTTCTAATTTTCTTTTTCTATCTTACCATATAAATGAAAATGTTCACATCATTGGATATGCTCAGACTAAAAAATAAATTTGGAAAAAAAAGATACAAGACAGAAAAATAAGTAATTTCCTTTTACTACTTAAAATAATTCCCCTGCTTCTTTTGACTGAGTAGTATGATAAAAAGCATAGTATATTAGTTAGCCCAAAAAGTATTTCTCATTAACAAGTTAAATATGTTATTTCAATTTCAATAGTTAAAAATAATAAGACCCTAATGGGGAGAAGCATTTTCTGCCATCTGTTATATGTAATTCTGTTTAGTGGAACATGACTTTAAAGAAGTTTATAAATTCTACTGAGTTTTTATTCCTATTTTAGACACAGTTATAGCAATCTCCCACCCTTTCCTCATATACAAAATGAACATAATAATAGCACCTCCCTCACAAGGTGGTTGTATCAACTAAAATAATATATTTAAAGCACAGTGCAAATTTTAAAGTACTATATTTTAGTACTTAAAATCCTAATTTTAGCTGTTGTTATAGTTTCATAACATTAACTCCAGCTCTGCAACAGAATATTCACACATAATAATTTAAGAACTTGAAATTTTAAAACAATGGAATATCCTTAATATCTTTAACATAAAAATAAAATCAATTTCTTTAGTTTTTCTAGGTAATATTTTAGTGACTTTTAAGCGATTCAGGGAAATGATTTAAAAAAAATTTTTTCTACAAATAAATAACATTTCTTTATGCCATCCAGCTGAAAGCGTTCCCCCTTCCTCCAATTTTATTATGAATAAATAAAAAAGCTCTTTTCACCTATAATGATAGAACCTATCAGAGTCAAACCTCTCCATATCTGCTTAGACTGGATCTCAGAGAGAAGATAAGAGTTTGTCAATGAAACCATATTTTAAAACTTTTCAGCTTGATAGAAGCTGCCAAAGCTTGTATTTCACTGGCAAAGCTTTTGAGAAATCAGAGTCATCTCCATGCCACAAGGGGGCATTCAAAGTAGAACTTCTATGGAAGCAAAAAATCCCACATCACACTAGAAGCAAGCCAAAGATTTGAAAACATATAGTCTCCTTTACAATGGAATACCTTCTTTAAAAAACAAACAACTTACTATTTGATGAACAATCTGAAGAGCTTCTCTGTGAATGTATGCATATATATATAAAAAATGTGTGTGTCTGTCCATCTGTCTGTCTTATATATATTTTCAATATATGTCTAAAAAACAAACAACTTATTATTTGATAAACAATCTAAAGAGCTTCTCTGTGAATGTATGCATATATATAATGTGTGTGTCTGTACATCTGTCTTATAGTCTTATATAGACATTTTCAATATATGAGTTGGTAGCAAAATCGAAAAGGTGGGAGAGCTGGTCCCAGACTACCGCAGTTTTCCAAAGATGATAATATGTGACTGCCTAGTTGTGGAATTGTATAGTGTCCAAAAAGTTAGAGTTGACTGCCACCCAGAGGCCAAGGGAGTGGTGCCTGGTAGCCAGGAGTTGGCTAAAACATACTACAAACAATAAATTATAAAGAAGCAAAATAATGGACTCTTATCAAATAATTGTATAAGCATAAAAGAAGATGCACTATCATGTAATAAAATGTGATGGATAAAAGTTTGTACTACTGGCATCTTTTCAATATCAAGAGAAAAGTAAGAAGAGTTTTTCAATGTACTTATATCTTAAGATTACATTGTCCAGAAAGCTTAACTTCCCTTGTGCACAGTGGAGGAAAAATAATGAACTTCATTCACCAATAAATAAGAAAAGGTGAGAATTTCAACAAATTAGTATTTAAAAGTTTTAACTTGATAAGGCAAATTGTTTATGTAATTTTTTAAAAGACTTCTTATAGAACCCTACTTTTCACAGAAAAAAAAAAGTAGATGATCAAATAATAACCAGGAACCACAGAATGTAGAAATAAAATTGTACACTCTGGACAATAATTTGCTTTGTTTAATAATTTACTTGACAAACAATAATTTGTTTAGCAAGTTCCAACCTACCTGATTCCTTGTCTCTTAAAAGAAGACATAATTCCCAAACATTTCACATGGATATTATGAAAATCAGATTTCAGATTGGTTTTTTAAAAAATGAGCATTATTATGGGCTACATTAGTTAATTTTAAAACTTATTAAGAAAAATAAATTGGCTCCATCCAACCTTTTTTTTTTTTTTAAAAAAGTAACAAAAAACCATTTCTCCTCCAAACATCCATGTCTGCGAAGGACATCATCATTTTTCTGGTCACCCTCACTTGCCTCTCAATGACTCCACTCCCTCCCAAACCCCCATACCTAATCAGCCAGCCAAATTTCATCAGTTCTCCCTCCACTTCATTTCTTACATCTGTCCAATCACAGACTCTACCATCCTAGAATTTGGGCAAGGGCCTAATTAGAATAGAGGCTATGTGAGTTAAAGGGAACAGAGGAGAAATGATATGGAAATGGAGTATCTTCCTGATTGAACTCTGCTTCTTCACCTTCTCTAATCTATTCTCCATACAGGTATAAAATCAATGTTTTTATAAAACAAAGCTTCTTAAACCTACATGAAGATCACAAAATTATGATTTTTTGACAGTAAATGTTTAATTTACATACTTTTCATTCATTCACTCTCCAGTCTAGTCAAAGAGGTCAAAAAGGCCTATAAACTTTTCCTAATATTGACATTTCATTTGCTTTAATTATACCTTGGCACAGCTGTCTAGAATATACTCCTCACTGTTTCTACCTTCAAAACTCAGTTCAAGTATCTTTTCTGATTCTACTTCCTGTCTAGTCCCATTCTTGATTATTAGTGTCCTCTCTCCCACTTCAAAAAACTTGTATATGCTTTTATAATGTACTCTGTTAACTAGTTTTATTCCCTGTAAATGTAGTTTTCTTGAGGATACATATAGATGGTTTCTTTTGGAAAATTTTTTTTCTCTTTTTTTTAATCTTTTTCATTCTTTTTTTATATGTACAGGTTTACCAAGTGTATATACTTAAGAAGTGCTTATCTTGAACTAAACGATTTTTTGACACTTAGTTTAATTGCGCTACTGCTGGGTTGTTTTGTTTTTTTTTTTTGCCAATTTTTAATTGTATAAACCAAGGAGAAAAATAATCCTTACATTACATTACACTGATTTTTTTGTGTCAATAATACTAGGGTTGGAAGAGTAAGTTGGAATGTGAAAAACTCAAATATTTTGTGACATTTATTTTTTTAATGATTAAGATTTAATTTTCGTTATTATTATTTAATTTTTAAAGCTTATTTTGATTTCAAGTCTGAATAGTATTTTAGAGTTAAAAACATTTTGCAGAAGAATATGTTTAAATTTTATAGAAAATGATTTGGAAAAATCAATAAGTATATAAAAATTATCCTTTTTACCTAACTCTTCTCTTGGCCCTCAGTGAGTTATATGCTTTTAGACATCTCAGAAATCATTCTCAGTGTGAGAATCATAAAATATCAAAATTATCAATAATTCAAATGAATATATTTTATGAAAGCATAAGTATGGGAAAATATCTAAAATCGACTTTGGAATAAAATGATCTGAGATAATAAATTTTAAAAGCTTTAAAGTCAGCATTAATTTTTTCCCCTAAAGCATGAAGCCTAAATATTCTTATGCATATTTTCTGACTGAAAATGAATGGCTGGACAGTCTAATATAAGCAAAAGTTGTTAAAAAAAAAAAAAACTCATCACCATAAATCAGGAGAATAACACAACTGGGTACATGAAAAGTTCATACCAAAAGAGTTGGATAACCAGGAACTATAGAATTTAGAAATAAAATTGTACACCCTGGACTCTAACAATAATTTGCTTTGCTTAATAATTTACTTGACAAAAAATAATTTGTTTAGCAAGTTCCAACCTTGCTAAAAGGATCACAAAAGCTTAAGCAAGTAGAAAATTTAAGTTACCTAAAATTAAAATTTTCTGCACAAACAAATAGGTAAAATTATAAGGACAACATTTACCAAATATATCAGTTCTTTCTGGAGGAAAAGAACTGAAAACTAAGGGGAAGCTCATCAAAAATTGAGGAATTGGGTGAACAAATTATGGTATATATATAAAGAAATATTATTGTGTCATAAGTAATGATGAAAAGGATGGTTTCAGAGAAATCTGAGAAGACTTGTATGAAATGGAGTAATTTAAGCAATCCCAGAATAATTTTACAATGACAATACTACAACAAAGGCAAACAACTTTTGAAAAGACTAAATTCTGATCAATGCAATGATCAATAATCATGATTCTAGAAGACCAATTCCCTTCTCACCTGCTACAAGAGAAGTGTTATGGACAAGTTACAGAATAAGACCTGTATTTTTAGACATGGGAATTTGTTTTGTCTGACCAGGCATGTGTTTTTCCTTTTCTTTTTCTAATAAGCCAAATAAGGGACAGAGGGTCATATAGAAATAGGGGCACATTCCCCCCCCCAAAAAATGGGTCAAAAACCCATTTTTAATTATACATAGAAGTGATCAAAAACAGCTTTTAAAATTACATGTTTAATTATATATAGATTCATTTTTTTCTTGTAAAAAAACTAATAAAATTATTAGGAAATTTGAAGAAATTAAATGTAGGTGTAAACTGACTACTGGGAAATAATATGTAAAATCCTTTTTGCAGAGTGAACAATAATCTATTGACTAATTTGACTAAATTCTGATTGTCACATGCAGCATATGCTTAAAATGAGAGGGGAAATTGAGAAGAAAATCATATATCAATGCTGTGCTATAATATTATCATTTGATTTATTGTGTGGAAACACATTATAGATAAAAGTAGTAGAACAGTGCCTCCTTTCCAGAAACGCTGGTAACCAAACACTTGTAATATGCCCCTTATTTTAAATTTCCCAATCCCCTGAGAAGCTGAGGAATGCAAAATGAAGTGTTCTCTTGTGTTTCCAGGCATTGTCTAATATCTTTCCCCAAAATATTTATTTTCATATCAAATTTTTAAAATTTAAGGAAAATGTGTTCATTTTTAAAATGAATGTTTAGGGGGCAAGCTAGATGGCACAATAGATACAACACTAGCCCTAAAGCCAGGAGAATCTCAGTTCAAATCTGGTCTCAGACATTTAATACTTCCTAGCTGTGTGACCCTGGGAAAGTCACTTAACACCAATTACCTTATCCAAAAAAAAAAAAAAAAAAAAAAAAAAAAAACCAATGTTTAGTTTATTTAGCCATAATAAAAATGTTCTTTATGATTATTTAATAAATTAGTTGCCTTAAAAATAAATTAAATTCTATAAATGAACTTCCTAATGAAATGTACTGCATAAAATTACACAAATTATATACTAAATAAATAAAAGTTAATTTTAAGAGGGAAGCACTAAAGAAGTGGGAAATATTAGGAAAGGAGTCATGTAATGAATGAGGTGGTATTAGAAATAAGCGTTGGTCCAAAATTTGCCCTTACCAACTTACGTTTCCCATTTATCATCAATAAATGATATACAGAATTTACTGTTTTCAAGGTATTCCTGATTCTTTTTTTATCAGTGATAGGATGAATTATAAGTTTTTGATCAAGGCTTTAGCTTAACAAGCTATGCAAAAAATGTTACAAGTACAAATAAATATGTACAAATAAAATTTTACTTTATATTATACCTTGAGATGGGGGCAGGGAGAAAGCACAGAGGGAACAATTCTTTAAAAATATGTAAAACCATACAAAATTTCTGCACATCAATGATATGCTTCATTATTAAAACAAACCTACTTGTCCATGTTCTATCACTAGCTCCGCTGATCTCTCTGTTCTTTCCTTTTTCAGGTATTTTACACAATACATTACATTTAAATGAGATGTTCTATTTTTCACCAAATACATACACTTTATTTCCCGTCTAGAATTTAATTTACATGAAGAAAAGAATCCTTAAAATAAGAACATTAATGTTGTTTGTCCTTTGTTCTAGAAGCGGACCAATGACAGACATCAGGAAGGTGATGTCTTAAACTGCAAGTGAATTCAATTTATGTGAGGCAGGTTGTGCAGTCACCAGTCTCACGTTCTCCAAAAGCCATGTGAGTTCAGTGTCAAGATATAGATCAGAAAAACTGGAAATGGCCCAAGGACATTAATACTCTATTTCCAACTGTTACTACCTAGCACACAGAGTTCTAGAAATATATACTAAATATTCAAATAATAATAACAAGACATCTATTTAGAACATAATGTAGCCTATATTCTGATACTTCACAACTATATGAATCTGGAAAAGTTGCATTCTTACTGTTTAATGTTCTAATCCACAAAACTGAAATGACTCTTAAAATCCAATTATAACTTATAGTGATGGAAATAAAAGAACTTTGCTAAAGTCAAAAATTCCACTGACATACAACAATATTATTTTCTTGTGAATTTCAGTCTCAAATTCCAAACTGCTCACCAGACTTCTTTACTTGGCAGCCTCAAAGACAACAATACATTAAAGAGTGAAATCATAAAAATTAACTGAATCAGATCTCAGACACTTCCTAGTTATGTGACCCTGGGTTAGTCACTTACTCATTTTCTTCTTCAGTTTGCTCATCTGCGAAATAAGGATAACCTAATTAAGAGGTATGCTACGAGGATAAAATATTGTAAAGTGCTTTGCAAACCTTAAAATATTATATAAATGCTACATATTACTTTTATTCTTTTTATAATTATTAGAAACTCAGAATTGTCCTAAACAAAATTCATTAACTTTATCCCTAAATCCACCTGTTCTCCTACTTCTTTATGTCTGTCAAAGTCACTCTTATTTTTCTAATCATCCAGTTTAATGACCAGTCATCCTTACCTTTTTATACTATCACACCATCAAAGTCAAATGATCTGCCTCGTCTTATGTATTTTATTCCCTTAATATCTTTTTCATCCATTTCTTTCCCTCCTTATACTACTACAACCACCCTATTTCATGTTCTCATTACATTTCACATGGACAACTACCATAAGTTCTTAATTCCTTTCTTCTTCTAGTTATTTCCTTTTCATTGTCCTTTTATCTCATATTTCCTCCTTCATTATCCAAACCACCGTCATATTGATATTTTTTTTAACACAGGTTAATCTAGGATTAACATTTCTAGAATAAAATACAAAAGCACTTTTTTGGTACATAAAAGCCTATCGTAACTAGATTAATATCCTTCTAGTCAAATTTTATACATCTCAACATACCATTCTAGTCACATTTGTCTATTTTCCCTATTTGCAATTTTTCTTCTTCATGATATTTCATTTTCATCTTCTATGTGCATCTACTTGAGGCAATAGAAAGAGCACTGGACCTGGATTCAAGAAGTCCTAAGTTGAGATCCATCCTCAGATAGTTTTTAGGTGTTTGAATGTGGGCAACTCATTTGATCTCTGCCTCAGGTTCTTCATCTGTAAAATGTGCACAATAAAAGTACCTAATTTCAAGGGATGTTGTGAAGATAAAATGAGATAGACGTAAAGCACTTGGCAAACTTTAAAAGCATTATATAAATGCTAACAAATGATCATCATCAACATAATGATGTCATCTTTACAAAAGTTTTCTCCCATGTCTGGAATGCTTTCCCTTCCTCATAACTACTACTGCTAATCTCTAGCATCTCTTAGGGCAAAAATCAAGTGATATTTCTATTCTACCAGATGATAAGTACTTTTTACACCTGAAATTATTTTTATACATTTTGTTTTCCATTTCAGAATATATCAGTTCATTTATTTAGCTCAGTTGCTGTTTCCTTTTTTCCCCCCTCGTGATGTCTGCTATACATTTGATGAACTGAACATGTAAATAAGAGCCAGTATAAGCAAAACCTTGGTATCAAGAGTTTGTAATATGATCATCTTATTCCATTATATAACAGAAAACGCATATAAAAAATGTAGTTTGTAGTACAAGGATATGTGTATGCATGCACATGCATGACCTTAATGGTCAAGAATATTACTTCAAGAACGAATATAATTTATGAACTATGAGAACAACTTGTTAAAAATCAACTTTGAAATTAAAGACTGAAATTTTAAATTTCAACTTACCTTGTTCAGCAGCATAAATTTGACTAGCTGAAATAACTTTTGTTAGCTCTGGATTGTACCTTGTTCCCTCTGGAAAAATCACAAGATACATCTGTGAAAGAAATATATATGTGTGTGTGTGTCTGTGTAAATATATATATATATATATATATATATATATATATATATATATATAAATATATATATAATATATATAAATATACATGTTATTTTAAACAAAGAAAATATATCAATCCATTCAGACCCTAAAAGAACTTTTTTAATTAAAAAAACTCTTTCCTTCTACATATGATCTATATTTCAAATATAGTAATAAACATGCACAAATAAACCCAACAAAGACATATATATATATACACACATACATACATATTACATATCATGAATTCTTTGGCAGGATAGTCAAAGGCTTAATAATATTTCCATATTTTATATTCCAATAATATTTCCAATATTTGTTAGCCATTTTCATGGCTAACAAAATTTATCTATTAAATACTGGCCCACATTACAATTATCACTTTTAGATTGAATTTTTTAAATGATTAACATTTTCTTATGTCAGTACCAATACTCATCATCACATATACACACAATTTGTATAAAATCTTTATTTGAATATAATATAAATTAGAGTGAGTATTCATTTTACAAAGAGGGTCAATATAGACCTCCACTAAATAAAAAGCTCTCTCAGAACACTTACAATGATTCAATTTACACACAAGTTTTCAGGAACAAATCTAGTAGATAGAAGTAGGTATAATTTTAAGTGAAGAAAGTAGACTTGAGAAATCATAAGTGAATGTTAACGGAGTAGTCAATTTTCCCAATCTTCATCCTTTTACTTTTAAACAGAGAACAAGAAACAAAGGGTAGAAAGGGGAAGCTTAGATTTCTTTTAAGCCCTAATCTAATTTGAGACTTGGAAAAGCTGTAAAAGCTACACTGGCTTACAGACATGGTTTACAGACTCAAAATGGGTCAAAAACAGAGAATCCATGCCAGTTCTTTTCAATTTACCAGCATTCAGAGCACACATCAATCATAGGAGAAAAAATGGAAGAGATCATATGATAAACACATTTTGTTCTTTTCATCTGGAATATCTGAAAAAGGATATTAGATAATTTCTCATCTGCCAAAGAAACATTTTTCCTTATTGTATTCTCTTTAAAATAAAAATTTATGCTTTATTAAAGGCATAGGATGATGTGAGAAATTTAAATTTTGAAATTTATTAGCATTTGGTTAGAATATCTAGTCAAACAATTGGACTATACGATTATACTATGTATTATCAAGAAGAAGTAAAGATGAAAAGAAATTGAAATATGGCAAAGGCCCAGGAAATACTATGGGAATTCTGTTTAAAGGAGATAGGATGAATTTAAGAGGACATGAACTCCTAGTTAAATGGGGATATCACATTATTTTTGACTTCCACAAAGCCAAATTTCTATTTTTTATACTCTATATAACTAATTTTTCCATCTAAAAGACTTCAACCCCAATTCAATTGGATGAATTAAATTACAACCCATATAATACATCCAGATACTACACAAAGAACCAAACTACTCAATCTGGGTGTAATACTCTAACACATTTAAATATCACCAAACAGAGAACTAGAAGGCAAGATCTCTTATTTGTGAGATGGATATAATGCATTTTCCAGATACTACAAAGAACCAAACTACACAATCTGGATGTAGTAGTCTAACACATTTAAATATCACCAAATAGAGAAGTAGAAGGCAAGATCTCTTATTTGGGAGATGGATGCATAGAAAGGCAACCAATCAAATGCTTACTTGAAAGGAAACAGGGCCACTGCTGGTTGTATTTCCTCCCTTCTCTACTATTGTTAAAACATGTAAGAGATAAGGCAGAAAAGGATGAATGCATGGTCATGTCCACTGCCCTTTCAAATACTTAAAAATCATTGTGTACAGTAATATACTAATGTATCATGATCTATTATTAACATCATAAAAATCACAAAATATGATAGCACCTAATCAAGCCTATCCAAACAAAAATCCTTTAAACTTTGATGGATAATTGATAACAACTGAGGAAACATTATCTGAGACATGATCTGAGAAAAGTCCAAAGACTCTGAATACAGAACTGAAGATAGATTTTTTATACACTAAAAAGGAAGCCAATTAATTGAAAGAAAACAATCAAGCAGTAAATAAAATTAAGCAATCATTTCTGACTAGAGAAAAAATTAGGAATTTTCCAAGTTGGGAGTGAATAGCTGCAATTCTTTGAAATCAGAAAAATACATGTAAGCACTCTCCCCAAGTATCTATACTCAATCAAAAGAACATGGAAACAATAATTGGTGATCAGTACAAGACCAATTTTAAGATACATGGGTTGCTTGAGATTATGTAATTTTGAAAAAAACTCTACAAATCTTTATATCTGACTGCATTTCTGGTGAGCATAACCTAGATGCTTCATTAAGGCTCGAAATTTCAGTGGCAATCTCCAAGTTAAGGTGGTCCAGTTTCCCAACTATGGGTTAATTTCAAACAAAATAACAAAGTATTAAATAACAAAATTGAATAGTTTTCTCATAAGGCAAAAATTAGACTAGATTCATAATTTTAAATAGACAAGGAACTGAAATAATTGTACAGATGAATCCCAAAATGGAGTCACTATGGTTAACTCAATTCCCATATTATCACATTAATGGTTATCTAACGTGCTTAAAAGTAACTCATAACCTCAAAAAGTACATTTCTTTTTGGAATATTCTACTTTTTAAAAAGTTTTACTATTTTTTAAAACTTTTAACCTATATCAAAGTGCTTGATATATCCTGGGGAGGGGGAAGGAAAGGAGAAAAATTTAGAATACAAAGTTTTACAAAAATGAATGTTGAAAAATATCTTTACATGTATTTAGAAAAAATAAAATACTACTGGGGAAAAAAAAGAAACTTTTAAATTTAATATCAAGCCTAAATTTGCCTCTTTGTAACTTCCACATACAGAATCAATAGTCTTTCAAAAGTCTTATCAGACTTACAGATACTTTAGAAGATTATCGTGTACACACTTCCTCTTCCTAAGTCTTCTCTTTTCTAGATTAAACATACTGAACTCTTTAAATTGATCATCATATGGTGTGGATTTAAAGGCTTTTACAATATCGTAGAATTCTCCTTTAGATACTCACTAATTTAACAATATCTTGCCTAAAATATCTTTCCAGGTGAACGTGTTAGAACACACATAATCAATCTGAGCAAGACTGAATATATCATCACCTGTTCAGTCCTATATATTATGTTTCTCTTAATATAGCCTATGATTATGCTAGCTTTCTTAAATTGCCATAACTTATACATGATTCTTAATGAATCTGCAGTTCACTAAGATCCCAAGATCTTAAAAAGTTTATCTAGTCAACTCGCATGATTTCATATTTGAGGTGATTTTTTTAAAAAGCAAAGTTTTAAAATTTTGCATAGCCACATTGGGGACAGTATAGGGGCAGCTAAGTGGTGCAGTATATAAAGCACCAGCCCTGAAGTTGGGAGGATCCAAGTTCAAATCTGGCCTCAGAAACTTAATTCCTAGCTGTGTAACCCTGGGCAAGTCACTTAACCCCAACTGCCTCAGCAAAATAATAATAATAACAATAATGATAATAACAGCACAGCATCCAGTTCCAGCGGGGCACTCTACTAGTAACTTCCTTTTCAAACTGAACTTGGAACTGATAATTATTCATTCTTTAGATATGCCCCCCTTCTAGCAGTTTACAAAGCCAGGGGTGTTTAGGCTTAAATCTGTGAACTTTTATTTTTATATATATTCTGCTATTTCAAAATAACTGTTCTCCTTTGTATTTCTATGTATTTTATTTTATGAATTTTAAGCATTATTCTAAGAAATGGTTCACAGATTTTACCAGACTGATAAAGGAATTCGTATACTTATATCACACTTATCCCACTCTACATTTTCTATAAAAATGTGAAAAACATTTTATGACCTGAGCAGAAAGACAACTAAAAGTTGCCTTTGTAAATTTTTGAACTTTGATCAAAGCAATGACCAACTGCTTTCACAGTATCCATGATAAAAAAAAAAATCCCGATAGAGAGGTATTATATAGAGAGACATATATTTTTGGAAATGGCCATCGAAGCAAATAGTTTGATTGACTATACATATTCGTCATCAGGATCTGATTTGATTTTTTCCCAGTATGAAAGAGAGGTAGAGAGCAAATATTTTTGTTTAAAGAATTAATGTTTTGTTAAAATGCAGTCTAACTATATGCCATTTCCTGATCTAGTCTAATAAAGTTATGCTATTTCACTGTGATTATTACTTTCTTTTCTAGATGTTTATCAAACTTCTCTTTTAAGAGTATGTATAAAGGGACAGCTAAGTAATATAGTGGATAGAGCATCAGCTCTCAAGTCAGGAGGACCCGAGTTCAAATTTGGCCTCTGACACTTAACAGTTCCTAATTGTGTGACCCTGGGCAAGTGGGCAAGTCACTTAACCCAAATGCCTCAGCAAAAAAAAAAAAAAAAAAATTTTTTTAGAAAATTTCAAGGATTCATTTCTATGATCTCCAAAGAAGTAAAAATGAGGATCAAATGGTAATGAAGATTCAAATGGTAGGTACCCAATAAATTACACAGAATTGTTGCAAAGGACCACATTTTAAAAATTCACTACTAAAACAATTTGTTACAAAACAAGAAGTGGGATAGAGAAATGGGAATGGATAGTCTACTTTCTCCTCTGGAATGTTTACAAAGTATATGAGAAAGACATCTAACAATTTGCAAGACCACTGGGAGATAGTAGGAGCTTCTGGGAAGATACAGAGGCTCTGTGAGTCACGTAGGCATGGATGCATTATAATCTTCATCATGGGTAGGGAAGTGGTACAGTGGAATAGGATGTTGGACCTGAAATCGGAAAGACCTCAAGACCTCAATTCAAATCCATCTTCAAATACTTACTACTTCCTCTGTGACTCTAGGCAAATCACTGAGGCTGTTTGTTTGCCTTGGTCTCCTCATCTGCAAAATGGGGATAATAATAGTATCTATCTCTTAGAATTGTTATGAGAATCAAATGAGATAGTAGTTATAAAGCACTGTGCACAGTACTTGGCATATAGTAAGTAAGCACTATGATAGCTAAAATTTTTGAGAAAATAGCAGGGATAAAGATAAATCTGCCTTTCATATTTAAAACACTAGTAAGATTATACATATTTCTCAAGTTCACTTAAGATTCCTCTTCTTAGGGAATGGATTTCTAATTTGAAAAATGTTAAATGAATTTCTTATAGCCAATCATTTAAAAATTGTCACTTTTTTTTGAGTATTTATTAGGTTTTATCTTATAGTACAGATTTATCTTTTATTTTAATTGCCTTTATTTTATAATATCTCTCGCTTCCTAAGTAAGCATCCCTTATAAGAGGGGAAAAAAAAAATCAGCAAAACTAACCAACATCCACCTAGGTTAATAACATGTGATATCTGACATAGCATTCAGTTTCAATGATTTAGAGGGAAGGGAGGAGGGTTGCTAGAGTTATTTTACATATTGTTTTGTTTTGCTCTGGTTACTTAATGGTTACTTGTGACAGAAAACATGAGAAACAATCTTGTGCCATGATTTGCTGCGTCATGAAACAAATTCATAAACATCTACTTTGTTTCTAGGTCTTTGCTGTCATAAAAAATTATGCTGTAAATATAAAATAAATTATAATTTATTATATTATATTATATATAATAAATAATAAAAAAATTCCTTAGGAGATATGTCTAGCAAGATACAATAGACATCTCTGGGTCTATGGATAATTTCATCACCTCTTTAGCATCCCAAATTGCTTCAAAGAATAGTTGAGAAAATTCATGGAATACACACTGGAAATATACGCTCAAATGCTGCAGACTATCTGAATAAATTGCACTTTATGAACATAGCAAGCCCTAAGAAATGGCAAATATCAAGGATTTAGAGAAACAAGGGAAGATGCAAAATAAAACAGAATGAAAGCAGAAAAAAAAGATTTTTTAAAATGACTAACAGGATGAATAAAGTCTACATAAAAATACTGCAAAACTATAATGTTAAAACTCCTTATTATCAAGGTGCATGGGTAATGACAAGTTATTTGAACACTCTCTAGCCATCAACTTAGTGTGTCTAAAGAAGTAACTAAAGATAATTCATAGATATACTTTAACATGCTGTAGTTCACTTTTAAAAACAAATTTTCACTAGAAAAGCTGGTAAATGCTTCAAACTATTTCTTATGTATGGGTCTATCTCAATAGTTGAAATATATTTTGCATTCGAACATTTTTTTTTTTTTTTTGGCAAGGCAATTGGGGTTAAGTGATTTGAGCAGGGTCATACAGCTAGTAAGTGTCAAGCTTCTAAGGCCAAATTTGAACTCAGGTGCTCCTGACTACAGAATGCAGTAGTCCACTGCATCACCTAGCTCTCTCCCCATCCCAATCTTCTTAAAAAGAAAAAGTTTGATTTTAAATATGTAATTTGTTCTGATTCATTTGCATGTCGAATCACTATTAGGTTGCTATCTAGAATATTTATAGACCTACCCAAGCTGTTACCTTTCTCACTGTGCCCTGGTAGCTTTCCTGTTTTCTGACCCCATACTGCTCTTCAGTCATATATAGTATAATGTTTTCCCCCCACAGGGCCAGGAAATTCACCCTTCAAATACTCTTCCGCACCTATATGACTAATAATAACAGCAATAATTAACACCCATGTTAAACTTTGACGTTGCTCTTGATGTTGTTCCCAAATTACTAACATTATCAGATAAATCAGCAAATTCACAGATGTCCTATTTAAAGAGTTTGCATTCATTATATATAATACAAACACACATATGTATATTACATTATAAAAAACCCTATCTCAGAAACAGAGAGAGACATATTTGTACAAAAATATTTATAGCAGCTCTTTTTGTGACAGTCAAAAATTGGAAATTGAGGGGAAGCACATCAACTGAGATTTGTCTGAACAATCCATAATATGAATTGTTGTAGAGTATATATTGTACTATAAGAAATGACAAGCACAGTGATTTCAGAAAAACCTGGACTTATATGAACTGATATAAAGTGAAGTGACCAGAATCAAGAAAGCACTGTACATAATACAGCAATATTATATACAATGTAGAATATTATATAAGAATCACTTAGCTATTCTTAGCAATATAATGATTCAAGACAATCCCAAAAGATTCAAGATGAAGCATGCTATCTGCCCAAGAGAAGGAATTGATATTGTCTGAATAAAGAAACATTATTTTTTCACTTTCTTTCTTTCATTCTTTTGTTGCTACTGTTGTTTTCATTGCTGGAGACTTCTTGTACAAAATGATTAATATGTAAATGTTTTACATGTTTGCAAACATATAAATTATATTGGATTGCTTACTATTTTCAGTGAGAGGGGAGAAGAGGAGAAAATGAATTTGGAGCTCAAAACTTTAAAAAAACGTTTTGAAATTATTTTAGCATGTAATTAGGAGACATGAGATATTTAAAAAAAAAAACTTTCTTTTTCATAAAACTGAAATTATTAAGGTATATATTCCTCTAACCTAAAAGGGGGGAGGGGGAAGAAGTCCACACTTTAAGATGGAATTAATCGGGGACAAAAGGCCTTTCCAGGGGAAATGAATTAAGGATGATACCAAAACTTAACTCTAGATGTTATTAGCATCACCTAACCACCTAAGGAACTGTTGCAAAGATCAACCTAAAAGCAGGGTTTTCTTTGGCATTCAAGATGAAGAAAAATTTTTTCAAACGCAGAAGCAATAATCTAGAAGGAGGAATTGGTTTTGCTAGAGTGTTAACATCAAATTGTAATTTTAACATATTATCCTTTCCTTGTTGAATAGTCTTAAAAATTTTACTTCAAAGTATCTTGGGGCATGAGAGACACAAGGGAATTATACCAATTTTTACATTTTACCCAAGGATTTGGACATAAAATGACAAGAAATTAAATGTTTTGTTTTTTTTTTCTGGCAGACTTGTGTCTAAGCACAAGATACAATATTCTTTTTTTGACACAATTATCATATATAGAAAAGTATATGTATATATATATAGGTAATAATATTATAATTGTCAAAGAAATAGATATCTATATACACATATATGTATATACCATGTATACACTTATTTTAAACAGTTTATTTTCACTATTATTTAGAAATTTCAAGAAATCTACAATAAATATTATAGAATTATCATTATTTATAGCAATCAAAACCAAATCATTTCCCTATTTCTACTAGATGATATCAATCATCCAATCCTTAGGCCAACTACAAAAATAAAAATGGCTGGTACTTTAAAAATCTAATCTGGGTTTGGGTTCAATGACCAACAAATCATATTTCTATAGTGAAGTCCTGTATTTAGAATAAAAATTTTTTTTAATTTAATTAAAAAATGCTTTTCTAACTTTCTAAACTGTGTAATGATGAATTCACTGAAACCTCTCAACCTCACTTTTCTCCTCTTTAATGTGACAGGGATTGAACTTAAATTAAATTATTTCAGAAATATTGTAGAGGAAAACAAATTAGCATTTATTACAAATTTATTCAGTGCTAAGCATTTTACAAATATTATTTCATTGATCTTCAAAATATGTTCAGGTAGGTAGGTGCTATTATTATCTCTATTTTACAGTTGAGGAAACTAAAACAGACAGAAATTAAATGACCAGTCTAGGATTACACAGTTCTTCCATATCAGAAGCTGGATCTGAATTTTGGTGTTCCTGACTTCTGGGCCTAGTTCTCTATCCACTGCACCAGCTAGCTTCATTTTTAGCTTCAGACCATGGTTCTATGAGTTAGAGAAACTGAATCAAGTTATATTAACACTCAACATAAGTCAAAACTGAAAGATATATTATGGCCAAATTGAAGCACAGTTCACAGGCCTTCTAGGAAAAGGACATCTGATAGAATAGGTTTAATAAAGTACTGAAAACAATTAGCATTTATTAAATACCTACTATTGTCAAGTACTGTGCTACAATGCTAAAAATACACAAACAAAAGAAACCAATAATAATTCAACAAGCATTTTTAACAAACCTAATTTGTATACTGGAGTGTACTAGAAAGGGAAGCGGATAAACATTATATGCCTTCCATGCCCTATTATCTCTTCTGATCCTTACAACAACCCTGAAAGATAGGTACTGTTACTATCCCCATTTTACAGTTAAGAAACTGAGGCAAACAGCATTTAAGTGCCCAGAATCACACAGCCTTTATGTATCTGAGGCCAGATTTGAACTCGGGTTTTCCTGAACCTATGCAGTGTTTTATCCCCTACCACTTCACTGTCTCTACGAAGACAGCCAAAATAAATATAACACAGACCTGGCCTTTAAGGGAGTTAATCAAAGAAAGGAAATAAATATACAGAAATAACTATGATAAAAGTAAGCCAGATAAATACAAATGAGAAAGTTCTGTGGAAAATGAGTCATAAGAATTGAAGATAAATGAGCAAGGAGAGGAAATCAAGAATTTCCATCTATTAACCCCTCTTATTTTTCTAAGGTTCCTGATCCATTTCACAAAACAATCATGGAAATGGGAATAGCTTCAATATTCAATAGGAAAAAAATTATACATATACATTGAGAACCATACTGTCCTTCAAGTCCATATCTAGTCAATGGCCAAGGGTATCTATTCTACCTCCATAAGGATGCTCACAGGCACCAACACTCCACCACAACTACCAAAATCTAGATGCGCCTATTAGTACTTGCCACAATTAGCCTTCTAATTGGTCTCCTTATGTTTCTCCTTCATTAATCCATTCATTTTCCATATTCCCAAAATAATATTTGTAAGGCACAGATTTGAGCACATTACTACTCTAATCATAACACCTTCATGTGTTCCTTCTGGCTTTGAGGATAAAATAAAAACTTTTGAGTGGAACACTTATGGCTTCAACCTAACTTTCCAGCCTAATTTTAGGTCATTTTCTTTTTAAATTTTTCCATATTAGATATTAGTCCATGTCAAACCATTCTCTGCTGAGGCATTTGTATAAATCGTACCCCAAATCCTGAAATTCACTTCTCCTTCATCTTAGTCATTTAAGTTCCTTCTCTTTCTATCTCTCAGGAAATACCTTTTCCATAAAGCCTCCCCAAATTCCTCTAACCCCTACCCACAGTAGCTCAAGCTCCTTTCCTCCTCAAATACTCTTTTAATGCTTTATCTGGCATTCGCTCTATCTTATATTTTATTTACCTGTCTATATATCAAATCTACTCCATTTCCCTAGTAAATTCAGGTTTCTTTTAAGGAAGCAGACTTTCAATTTTGCCCTTGCATCTCTAGCACTCAGCAGAGTTTCTTACACATAGATGCCTAGTCAAAAATGAAGCTTTACTGGTGAATCAATAAAGAAAGACTTAAGAGATCTCTAACTAAAATAACTACATTATTTATAAAAGAAGCAAAGCAAACTAAAGTGATTAATTCTATTAAAGCAATATGAACATTATTAATATTTCTCTTTTCTGTTTGAAAAGTATCTATTTGCAGTAAACTGCTAAGAATATACAAAAGAACAGAATCAGCACCTGGATAAGGAATACAAGTTGTTGAAGATCATTCCATCTAGACATAAAAGAGATGGAATGCTATCTAATTCAAGGAGGAAAAGCAAAGTCTTGATAATGCCTAATAGTATTTATTTTTTAAATAAAAGACTCAGTGAGAATTGATTTTTTTTGGGGGAAACAATCACATATACCATGCTGTCTCTCTCTCTCCATATACACAAACAAAATCCTACTTTCTGTGTATTAGCAGTATCTGTTTACTTCCTACATATTTGATAACAATATAGACTATTATAATGAATATATGTAAATACATCTACACATGCTAGTACAAAAATCAGCCTTTAAAGGGTAAATAAAGAAAAAGAACACTTATTAAATATGTACTATGTATCAGGCAGTATAGTAAGAGCTTTACAAATATCTCATTTGATCCTTACAACTCTTGAGAGGTAGGTGCTACAATTATCCCTACTTTAAAGTTAAGGAAACTGAGGCAACAAGAAGTTAAGTGATTTGCCTAGGGTTGAACAGCTAATTAATGTCTGAACTCTGGTATTCCTGACTTCAGACTCAGAACTCCATCCACTGTGCTACGCAACAGCCTACAAAGTATTATTTATAATGTTTATTTAAGGTATTAGAATCTTGCCTTAAAATAAATCTTTTTTTATTTTACTTCTTGATAGCTTTTGATTTTCAAAATACATGCAAAGATAGTTTTCAACATTCACCTTTGTAAAACATTTGTGTTTCAAATTTTTCTCCTTCCCCTTCCCTTCATTCCCTCCCTAGATAGCAATTAATCCAATGTTAAACATGTACAGTTCTCCTATACATATTTTAAAAATATCTTTTTTTTAAATCAGAATTATTTTCTAATTGCAACCTTATTAATTCTTGATGGCATAATTTGAGTTATGACTAATCTGGCACCTAGCACTGTCAATGCCTTACTAAACATATAACTTCACTGTGACATAAGCAAAATAGTGCTTTAAAAAAATTAACCATATTATGTGACACCTCTAAACAAAAATTTTTAAAGTTCATACTTGAGGAATAACTTAAATATACAAATATTTTAAACATATTAAATACATACATATAATATGTAAACAAAATAATAACAGGGTTTTATGGTAGAGAATAAACTCCTATTAATATTATAATATGCTTCTAATTCACGAGACCACATTAAAATTATGTTCTTTAAAATGAACTTCAATCTCTCACTTGAATTAGAGACAATTGGACAAAAAGTTTTACTACATAACAATCGAGAACAAATCAAGATATAACAATTCCAATCACTGAACTTTTTTCCAAAAAGAAGTCATGGGAAAAAAAAATTTTAGTAATAAACATTATTTTTTTTAATAGAAAATTATGGAAATTTTTTTTGGTAGCAAAGTCATGCCATTACAAAATACCACTAAAAATGACTATTATAATTTTTTGTTTATAAAGTTATGAATATTGAAGCAACTTTCAGATAATTCAATGAAAGCAATTTAAAAAAAAACTATCCTCCACACAAAGATTTATTGGTGAAAGGCAGAGTCATTTAGTTTTTGCTAATTCTATATATTTGTACATTGAATAAAAGAGAGAAATTTAAAATGTTAATTTTAGCCATATTATATTATAGTTTATACTAATCACTGAATTGACCAATTGACATTAATATTCATAATAAGTAAAACCTTTGTCTATCCATTTTGTGTTTATTACTTTATTTACACATAGCCCCAACAAAAATGCACTGAATATATCATAGAATTTGTAGCTAAAAAGGATTTTGAGAGGTTACCTAATGAATAAACATCACCAAAAGTGAAACCTCCCTGATTAAAATCAATGTGATATTTCTAATAATGTAAGGGGGGAAAAAAGGTTTCTTTTAGATAAAATATAGTGGATGATAGGCAAATAACAATTACATTAACAAAGGAAAAACATAGCATAATCTTACTGGAGTGCCTGTGTCCATCTGGCTCTGTAGCTTGTTTCTCATTTCCGTTTCGTTAAATTTGGCACTTCGTTTTACATAGATTCCTCCATGCTTAGACAAAGAAAATTAAAAAAGAAATCATTTCATCTTAAAATTCAGATGACCAGTACTCAAAAGATAGAATGTTGGAAAAAAAAAAAAAAAACAAGTATATACACAAAACAATAAAACAATTTTCTAAATATATTAGGACTATGAAATTCTTAGCTATCCTATACAACATTATTCTTAAATGAACAATTCTGGAGGTAGTGCTAAAACATTATGTTTCTATAGCACTATACTAAGTAATGGGTATTAAACAGGATATGGGCTGATACAAAGAATAATGTTCAAATAAGAAAAATCTTTCAGTTCTAGTCAAGAGCAGTATTTATTTTTCTATTATATTTAGGAACACATTATTTTTTATATTAAGCTCCCTTTAAAATAAACAGCATTTTCAGTCAACATTGTTCTTTTCAAAATATTAGAATTCTCATTCACATTTATATAATGGGTCAAGATTTACAAAATGCTTTACACAAATTATTTCATCTCCTTACAACAATCCTATGAGATAGGCAGTAGGCAGTATTTTACAAATAAGAACACAACAGAGAGATTAACTATCACACACAGTTGGTGTCAGAGGTTAAGATTTGAAACCAAAACAGACTGAAAATTCTAATATAATTCTAAGAAATATATATATATATATACATACATGTTTATTTATGTCAACAGTCCAGATAATAAGCCTGAACTAGAGTTGTGGCTCTACGAGTAGAGAATATGGCAACTGATCAGATATGTGGAATGAAGGAAAATGAGAAGTTAAAAATAAGAGTAAGGTTATAAATGTAGAGTTGTGACTCTACGAGTAAAGGACATAGCAACTGATCAGATATGTGGAATAAAGGAAAAGGAAGGGTTAAAGGTAAGAGTAAGGTTATAAATGTAGATGACTAGAAAGGGAGGGTAGTCTTTATTTGAAACATAAATTTGGAAAAAGAATCGATTTGTGGAAAAAAGATGTAATAAGATCTATAATGGTCATATCCCATCCATGTCCACTTATTCTATAAAAATCTATTCCATCCAAAAACAAAAAAAAAACAAAAATAAAAAAAAAAAGAGGCAAGGAGTAGGGATGGGGATTAGGAACAAGCCAGGATTCTTCCTTAAAAATCATTAACTAGAATAAAGTCTGGCCTTGGAAGGCAAGAAATGCCTCTTGTGCTCAATTTATGGGGTGGTAGCAATTTCCCCAAAATCACTAGTCCTCTGGTGTTCTGATTATCATATAGGACCTTTTATCTGTTTCAAAAACCATGACACCCAGCTGGAAGTAGATGGGCAATGAAAAGGTTAGTAACTTGAAGAAGGATTCAGAGTTGGGTGGAATTTAAGATATGAATAGTGACTATCATGTTGGAGACAAGTCCTAAGATTGTCTATTAAATGATTTTTTAAAAATATAAAATAGCAAAACTTAATGAATAATATTAAAGATAATAATAATATAAATCCTAATAATTTTTCAAAAGACAACTCTCCCACATACGTAAACCTTAAATAACATATAATGCTTAATCTTTGTAGAATTTTTTGGCAATATAGTAATATTGCTATTTAAATGAACCAACAAGGTATAAACACTAAAAAGCTACTTTAGGCATCTCTCTAGGGCATTTCATGGTACAAAAAGTATTTGCCTATATTACTTGACAGAGGAGTAAGATAAGTGAAATAAAAAAAAAAAAAAAAACTAACCAGGAAAACAGAACAAGAGATCATTAAGAATCACTGGACTCCCTGAAAACAATGTTTAAAAAAAAAAAAAAAACACTACATTCCAAAAAGCATCACTAAGATTTCACAGCTAATATTATAAATAAGAAGAGATCTTAGAATATTCCAAAAGACAAAAGTAGAAAAACTTGCCTTGTAAAGGTGAATACAACCTACATGGACCTTTAAAAAGGAGGGGACTTTCAAGCATTTCTGGGGAGGGGAAAAAAAAAAAGCTGAACAGGAAATTTGAACATACAAAAGTCTAGAGAGACTTACAAATGTAAATTTAGATAAGAAACTGGAAGGAACTGTAGAATGACGGAGTTCCAATATTTTAATAGGGATTCAATAGAGGAAGTATAATTTCAGGATAGCAATGCCTTCAAAGGTCATTCAAGGAATTTTTATTAAAAAAAAAAAAAAAAAAAAAAAGATCCTGGGAGATAAGACTGTTTCTATTCTGAGGAATTCAAGGGAAAAATAAGAAGGCAGAATAAAAGGGGTAAAACAATACAGAGAGAATGAAAAAAAAAGTGGTATAACTTGCTATTTGTCACAAATAAGAATGTATGAGAATATAGAAACATGGAGGAAGGAGTAAGAAAGTGGGCAGTTGACAAACCTCATTCTTATCTACAATCAGCAAAAGGATATTGAATACATGTGTAGTACAATATAAAGTTTGGCGTAGAAGTACAACAAACTCAACAAAGAAACAAGGGGGAAATGGAGGGGGCAAATGGGTTTAGAAGGAGGAGAATATTGAAAAGTTAAGTAAAACAAAGTCCATCTTGAAGTGTCATTAAAATAAGGGAGAGGAAGAAAAAATGTGTTCTATGAATGTGATGGAATATTATTTAAGAAGCAATCAAATAAATAATTTCATAGTCTAGGTAGTATGAAGTAATCTAGAATTAGCAATATCTAAATAACAATTTATAAATGAAAGCAAAATTAAAAAAGAAAAAAGACTTAAGAACTCCATTCAGTGCAAAGAATAACTATGTACATCCAAGGATCTATAATGAAACATGTTACCCACCCTCTTGGCAGAGAGGTAACAGACACAAAATAAAAAAGCACATAATTTTGGATATGGCTACTATCTGGATTTACTTTGCTTGATTTTATAAAAGTTTACTTGTTATAAGGATTTACCCCTCCTGGTTTTTAATGAGGTCAGCAATAGTTATCTTTTCCCTCAAACCATCCCCTTTTCCTAACTTCCCTATTTCTTTCTTGGGTACCACCCATCTCCCAATCACACAAATTCAAAATCTAGGTACTAACTTCAATTCTCTACTCTCACCTTCCCATAATTCAATTCAACTATCAAATCTGGGTCATTTCTACCTTTATTATAATGTATCTTGTGTCCCATTTTCTACTTTGATACTGCCACCACCTTACGTAATAAGTCCTTATCCCCTCATAGCTGGATTATTGCAATAGTTTATTGGTTGTTCTCTGGCTCAAATCTCTCACCTATTCCAATTCATCCTGCAGTCAACTGCCAAACTGAACTATCTAAAGTACAGTTCTGACCATGTTGTTGACATTCATTCATTTTTCAGCTGTTTTCAACTCTTTGTGACCTCACATGGAGATTCCTTTATAAAGATATTGGAGTAATTTGTCATTTCCTTGTCCAGCTCACTTTACAGATGAGGAAAATTGTGACTTGCCCAGGGTCACACAACTATCAACTCTAGGTAATCCCTATCTTTGGATTCTAGAGTCCCCCATAACTTGGTCCGCTTCTACCTCTCCAGTCTTCATATACCTTGTTCCTTAGCACACACATTGATGCTGGCCTTTCTGCTGTTCTTCAAACAAGACACTCCAATTCCAGACATAGAATTGTTGTCCCCCATACCCAGAATGCTCTTCTTCCTCATCCCCACCTTTAGTTGCCCTGGATTCCTGTAAGTCTCAACTAATGTCTTAACTAAGAAGCTTTTCCCAGTCCCTCCTTCCCTCTAAGACTATTCACTAATTTATCATGTATATATGTGTGCATAATTAAATAACTATATATCTTATTTGTACAGTTTTTGCATGTTGTCTTTCCCCTTTCTTGCCTTTCTCTATAACCTCACTACTTAGCACAATGCCTAGCACTTAGTGCTGAATAAATGTTAGTTGACTGATAAATAAATACTCATACTATACTTACTTCACAGATTTGTTATGAGGATTAAATGAGATTCCTAAAAAAAGTCTGTAGAACACCAGCTAGATAAGTAATTATTGTTATATCATTGCTACCTATTATGCTATCTACATCATAGTTTTAAATATGTCTATAAATGTATATATGTGTATGCATACACACACACAGCATATATACATGCCCATACATTCTTTTAAACCATAAAGCACTATATAAATAATATAAGACATTATCATTAATAAGTATAAGGAAAAGAATTACATAGGACAAGAAGAAAATCCCATAGTGATAAAAATTTAGATCAAAAAATAACATAGAATTTACAAATATACCAGCGTCTATTAATTAACCCTGGGCATCTTTTTATGAGTTAATCTACCTATAAGCAATAGACTATCAAAAATTCCATTAAAAATCTATGCTGGTTTAACTGCATCATTTGAAAATTCAATTTACATAAGTGAAATGAGGGCAAAGAGCTGGGTGACCATTAATGTCCCTTTAATTTTTACATTCTTTAATTCCACATCATAATATTTGTACTCAATGGTGATATAATATGTAAAAATAAACAGAAAGAATGGAAGTTTTATACTTGAAGCTAAAAAATACTAAGGAGATAAAGATATGAAATAAATTTAGTGAATCATTATTGAGGTATTTTTTAGGCCTTTTTTTTTTTATTCAAAATTTTAAATCTTTACATAAAGCTGACCAAACCAATTTATTATGCCTTACAAGACCTCATTACCAATCTGTTATTTCCCTTATTTGATTCCTGCTTCTGACCAAAAGAAAAACAAAATTATTTTAGGCAAAATCTATAAAGTACAAAATTTAGTAATTATAAACTTCAAAGCAAAATTCTGTTTACAAATCCATTATATAAGAAACTTTTTTTTAAAAAAATGAGTTTAGCTTTATCAATAAATGTGAATGACAATAATAGGTTTTTTTTTATGAAAGAATAATATCTGTTGTTAGATAAGATGTAACAATATGAACCTATTATAAAGTCCTAAAGTCATAATTTTTCTCAATATATACACTGATAGTATGTGTGTGTATGTGTGTGTATGTATGTACACATACATATACACATTTTGTTGTTGTAGATATTTTTATTTGCTATCTATATCCTTCAACTACTGAAAAATATTCCTATATTACAAATATACCTTATGATTATTTCCATACATATAATCACTTTCATACTCGAGAAAATTTTAAATGTCAAATAATTTTAGCAAGAAAAATAAAAATTAGGACACCTTTATTTATTACCCTTTATAAAACAAGGAAAAAATTATATGGAATTTAGTAAATAATTACTAAGGAACATATAATCCCAGAGAGCATTACTTTCCTTTACCATTTTATTCCCTAAGATAATATTTCATGAAATATTATACCTTCACAATTATTTTTTACCTTTTATACACTTTGAAGTTTTAAACTTACTACATTTTAAAATTCTTTCAAATCATCTACATAAATCACTAGAAAGAAGCTTATCATAAAAATATTTCAGTTTATAATAAGATGCTGGCATCTACAATAATATCACAAAACTAAGAAAATAAATGAAAACAAATTACCTGAGAAAAATACCACCCATACAACGGAAGCCACTTTAAGCCATTTTTCAGAACATAGCGTACATGTCCAAGAGCATTCTGCCTGATTGCCAAAATGTCAGCAATAATCCAGTCAACTGCCAAAACAAACCCAAACTTATTAGCATAAAACTGCTTCAAAAGTTGCCAGAAAGTTCTATCTACTCCATAAAACAAAATGATAATATTCATAATCAAATAACAATTTTAGATGTAACAAATTTATAAAATTAGACCCTAAAAAAAGCAAATTCTATTATATTTTTAAAATATCATAGGAATTCAATGATCACAAAAAAATAACCACCATCATAAATACAACTTATATAAGAGGCAAAAAAAAATTTTTAAATGGCAAATAATTTTTCTTTCTCTTCTAAGATGGAAATGGGGGATGACACAAAAAGGTAAAACTTTATAGTTTGTTTTTTTTTAAACTAATATCTGTAGATTGAAAAATTCAAATGGGATCCATAATAGAAAAGCCAGTGTAGATTTACTAAGGATTTATTGTGCACAAATACATATATGGTAGGTGATATGGAAGGACACAGGAAAGACATGCTCACCACCCCCCCCACAAGAAACTTATACTCAGGTGTGGGTGTGAGTGTGGGTGGGGATGTGGGTGTGTATACTAATTGAAAATAAATTTACAGAGCAAAACTTAAGTCAAGCACAACACAATTTATAGTACAAAAAGAAATAACTGATTTTTGAAGTGTCAAATGGAGGAATAGGTTCTGGTGAAATCCATAACCGAAAACTTTTTAGGAAGAGAAAAAGAGAAAAAGGAAAGGATAGTATTCTCAACAAAGAGAATGTCAAATATGTAAGTACAGAAATGGAAATATGCAAGCTGCATAATACAAATAATGGCAAGCAAATTATCTTCATTTTAAAAAGAAGGCCTGGGAAATGTACTAACAGGAAATAATAAAAGGAAAAGAAAGGTGCAAAAATAGGGACAAAAATCTGGATTTGTTAAAACAAGCAACAGATTTTTTAAACAGGAGAGAAAAACATGGTTTGTGTTTGAAAAGCATACTTCTATTAGCTGGGCATACACAACTGAATTAAAAAGTATACCGAGAAAAGACTAAGAAGTTGTTGCAACTATCTTGGCACAAGATCACAAGGTCCTAGGTCCTAGACTATGGAAACCCAAAAACTGTTGCATAAAAAAGTATGTCCTAGTAACAAAAAAGATGCAAGAGATAAAAGAGAGGAAGGAATCAAAATTATTCTGAGGCTGTGGTCTTTGATCAGAATACTAATACTGAGCACAATCTAGAATTTATAAAAGGGCAAAATATATTTTGAATAGAGAAGTTGGCAATGTTAAAATTAATGTGTGAATAGGACATTTATGTGCAAATTTCCTGTTATAAATTTTAAAAAGGGGATTCCAGGGAGAACTTAAGATGTCAATTAAAAATTTAGTGTCTTAAGAATGAAAGTTTGAGGGTGCTAGGCATATTTAGCTTAAAGAAAAGAAGACTCAAGGGGATATGAAACCTTTCTTCATGCATTTGAAGATCTGTCATGAGGGAAAAGAACCAGACTTTTTCCATATGGACTGTAAAATGGAAGAACCAAGAGCATATGATAAATGGTGAAAAGAGGGCAAATTGAAGTTTGCTGTCAAGAAAAAAATTTAACTGTTCAAAAATTCTACAAGTAAAGGCTATATTAACCACTTTTATTGGGTATATTTTAGTAGTGATTTCTTTCCCATGAGTTGGACCAAGTAGTCATTGAGGTACCTTCTAACTCTCAGATTTTGTAATGCTCTGGGAGAATCCACATGCTGTTTGTCTTCTCTGTCACTCTCTCCTCAACAATCCTGAGAAAAAACAGGTGTTCCTAGAACCCAGTTAGAACGTCTTTATATCCCATCTATATAATGGAAGAAATTTTGTTTTGGGGTGATTGGTGGTGGTTGGTGTAATCCCAGATCCATCAGAGAACAGAAAACATGATATAGTAGAAAAAACACTGAAGTCAGTCAAAAATTTGGATTCTAGTTCAAACTCTGCTATGAAGTTAAATAATTTTTTAAATTCTATCGGCTCTAAAGATACTACTTGTTTAAGTTTTCTTGATAGGTAAGTTATTTCTCTACAAGATGTTGCTATTTCCCACCCTGATACACCAAAAAATTATCCAGAATCAACGAAGAGCTAAATACTTCCCTGCCTATATAAAGTAAACATAATTTAACCTTTTCTTGATGACTTAGGGTCACAATTCTAAATAAAACAACTTGATAAAGTAAAAAGAACACTGGATTAGGAGTTAAAACACCTGCAATCTTTCATCTGACTGACACTGACTGGTTGTGATCTTGGACAAGTTAGTACTTCACTTCTCTCAGTCTTTTTTCCCCCTCTAATATGAAAAAGTTAAAGTTAAAACAATCACAATGTAATTATTTAATTTACTTAATAAATCCATTATTTCTTAGGTATTTTACAGACCTAAGACCTGTTATTTTTACTGTGGCTGACAAAATGATGCCCTCAGCAAGTACAGAAATATATAGAAATAAATGTGAGTGCCTTTAGATTACTCTAGACTACAGGATTCATTTTATATCTGCTATTTACACATTTTCTCTTTCTTTTCATGATGTCAGGAAAAACAGCATGACACATTATGCTTGCCTATAAGTGGTTGCTCCCCAAGCCACTGCAAGCTATGAAACCAGGTAACAAAACTTTCACCAAATACAAGTTCTAATGAGCAAATAGGTTTTGAATGGGGATGGGTGTTAGTGGTGGTAGTGTAAAATTTCTACTATATGAAGTGCAGAGTTTGTGACTTTACTTTTGCTATTTACAGATTGCCTTTTTACTTCCTTTTTGAATTCTTGGCTTATGTTTTAGATAAAATCCCCAAATGGCTAAGTACCAATAAAGAAATTCTTTCTGTATTAATATTAATTACAAGTATAGAATATACTTAAGGCATCAATGTTTTGAATAATAATTCCCAACACTGACTCAAAAAATATACTTCCCTTCTGAATAATTTTGGCACTTTTTTTTTACATTGGCAGTATGAGAATGATAATATAATAATACCTATTTGTATTTATATAGTTCTTTACCATATAGAAAATGTTTCTCCCAAAGCAATCCTAAGTAGTATAATAATTATCATCCCCATTTTGCAAATGAGAAAACAAAGATTCAAGAGTGAAAGTTAAAGGATTTCCCAAAGATAACACACCTGGGTTTAGTATTTAGAGATCCTATTACAATTTGGCACCAACTTGCCGAGATTTAATTCACTTTAACCCTATTTCACATGTCCTATATTCCAGCCACAGTGGCATAGTTACTTTACACTACACTATATTTTCCTAGTTCTGCACCTTTTCAGACTGTCTTCCATTATCAGAAAATTATCAGAAAATCATCCTTTTAAGATTCTAGTCAAGTAGCATTTTCCCAAGTTTTATCTGATTCTCCCAGTCATTAATGTTCTCCACGTCCCCAAATTATAGTGGATATACTCATTTTTGGACTGCTTTCTCCAAAAGAACCTAAGCTCCTTGAGGAAGTAATTGTTTTGTTTTTGTCTTTAAAGTAACTGTTTTGTTTTTGTCTTGAAATTACCAGCATCTGGCATTGTGCCTGGAAATTCTAGGTATTTAATAAACTGAATTACATTGAACAAAATGAACAGCTGTCATTAGATTTAAATCCAGATCTCCTGGATCCAAACCCAGGGTCTAACATTTAATAGGTAAGGATTTTGCTTTACAAAAAGACAAATTAAATAATCTGCCTATATATATTCACAAATTTTAAAATTAAAAAGTAGTGGCATAAAGAAAGAATAGAGAATTAAGGACTGACTGAATAGGGAAAAGAAAGTATAAATAATCAAAGACAATAAGAAGCAAAGAGCAATTGAGAAATAGGAAAATTTCCCAGAAAACAAGGGTGGTGGAGAACCCATTAGAAGTTAAATAATGATTCAAAGTAATAAATGGGCAAGAGACCTAAAAAGTAATCTAGTTAGAAAGGGGAATACACATACATACAAACATATGCACACATGGTAAATAAAAACTGGTTTTTTTTATGTCAAAATCCAGAATTAACATGTATGCCATTAAAATTAGAACTTACAAAACATTAAGCTGTAATTTTTGAAGTAAAGAGAGTAATGTGTCCAGGATGACCAAAGAAATATATGTAAGTTAAATGGCTCACTGAATTATGTTATGGGTACCACATTATTAAGTAACTAGAAAATTCTAATGCTCTTTGGAGTTAGAAATTGGGACTAGTTCAAAATTGGGAATACTATAAGCACCTGAAGATTCTTCTCCAGAAATGAAAAGGCAGATGCCATATAGCACCCCTAACCTCCACTGAGAATTTCTCCA
The DNA here is from genome assembly GCF_902635505.1 of Sarcophilus harrisii. NCBI lineage: Eukaryota > Metazoa > Chordata > Mammalia > Dasyuromorphia > Dasyuridae > Sarcophilus > Sarcophilus harrisii. The sequence goes on from NC_045427.1 coordinate 170,123,372, forward strand.
GTGAGACTTTTTAACCACCTTCAGGAATCTCTGTTCACTTATATTCCAAAGAACATCACCTCTCTAGGGTCTGTCAGCATGCAAGTAGAAGAGACAATGCAATTTAACTAACATTTTATTCAAGCAATCAACTATGTACCATCATTTATATCAGTCAAGCACAACGATAAGCAGTGAAGACACAAAGAAAGACAAACAATCCTAGAATTCAGTGAGTTCACATTCTACCAGCAGGGATAAGATAACAGGTACAATATAAAGCAAGATTATTAAGACCACAAAGGACAAATCAGATGAAGTGCACCAAGAAAATTCAAGGAAGAGTAAACTTAAAGCTAGGTAACCAAGAATGGTTCCATAAGACAATGGTAGCAATGAGGAAGAAGGAAATTATAGGAACAAATGTAATATGGAAATAACCAGTAGTCCTGTAGTTAATAATTTGGCTGGAATACTGACTTCATGAAGATTCAAATTAGACTGTAGAGATTATTAATTTGCCTAAGGAATTCATATTTGATCTCAATGTTAATAGGGAGTCAGTAAAGGTTTTTGAATTGGGGAATGATTTTAGGAAAATGATTTTAGAAGTTTTAGGAAGGATGAATGTTTTAGGAAGGATGAAAAAAAGATTGGAGGTAGGAGGAGACATTAGAATATTATTATAATGTGATAAATGTCCCAAGTAGGATAGAGAAAGAGGCTGAGGTCTGAAATGAGAACCATGGTAGAGTTGAAAATGGACAGAATTTGATAACTGACTGGATATGGTATAGGGTAATTACAAAGATGATGGTATCAAGATAGTAGTTAACTACAATCACTAAGATAATAGTGTTCACTAATAATGTGTTCACTATAATAGTGTTCACTAGTAATCACTAATCTACTTAATCACTACAAATAGTGATGGTATCCTAAAGTATATTAAGTTATAATATCAAAGACAAAGTACATAAACAAAATGACATTAGGCTGTACCCAAAATAAAGCAGATTTTAAATTCTGTATCAGGAGACATTAAAAACTCTCACATTTCTTAATAATAAAAGAACTTCCATGGCAACATGGCCTTTCTTTTTCCTCATGGTCTTAGAAAAGCATTTGGGACAGATAAGAGGCACAGTGGAGAGAGCACTGGCTCTAGAGTCAGAAGGTCCTGAATTCAGATCTGACCTCAGATGCTTGCTAGCTGTGTGACCCTTGAGTAAGTCACTTAACCTTGACTGCCTCAAAAAAAAAAAAAAAAAAAAAAAAAACCTGTTAATATTTAAACTTAAAGCTTAGTGAAGCAAGAAAGAGGACCAGGAAAACATTGAACACAGCAACACTGTGCAACAATCAACTATGACAGACTTAGCAATTCTCAGCAATACAATGACCCAAGACAATTCCAAAAGATTCATGATGGAAAATGCTATCCACATCCAAAGAAAAAACTATGGAGTCTAAATGCAGAATGAAGCATACACAATTCTGTTTTTTTTCTTTCTCGTGGGTTTTTCCTTTTTGCTTTGATTCTTCTTTCATAATGCAACTAATGTGGAAATAGAATTACTATGATTGTACATGTATAACAACCTGCATCTCTTGGGGAAGGGGGGAAAGGGCAGAACAAAATATTATAAAAGTGAATCTTAAAAATTACTTTTACATATAATTGGGAAAAATGCTATTAAGTCGGGGGAAGAGGGAAAAAAAAAAGAGAGAAGCATTTATCTGGAATGTTTAGACTATTACTATTCCTGAAAGATAACAAATGGATTAAGATTCAAAGGACTTTCAATTTCTATTCAAAAATATTTCATATGCATTTAGATTGGCCTAAAAATATCCTATTTCTTCAAAGATTACACACTCTCTTAAAACAAATATTTTGGTAAGACACAAAACCAACAGTTATTAGGGAAAAAAATTAAATACAACAACAAAAAAAACCTGAATACTGCATAATTACAATAATCAAAGTTGTCCCTGATAAGAAAATACATCTCCCTCTCTCTTCATTAAAGATGTGTGGGGACTCAATCTGGAACAATACATATTCTATTTCATAAAACTCAAATGATGTATTGATGACTTGCTACACTGATTTTTTTTTAACTTTTCTTTATTTAAATTTTGTTGTTAGTGGTTTACTCATCAAGGGACAGTAAAAAGATATAGTCTGAGTTGAAGATAATCACAGGCAAGACTTAAAACCCAGACCTTGCTGGCTCTCTATCTGCTTCTCCTTATGTAATACAATGTACCTATAAATCACATCAATATAAAAATGTAAGATTATTTTTATACATGAAAATATACATTCACATTTTTCCCTAAAAGTGAACATGGCATTGTTCCCGAATCATTAAGAGGGGGGAAATAGTATGCAAACATAATATAGTGAAAAGTGTTCATCCAACTCCACCATGAAAGTTATCAATTACCACACTGTTTCCAAGACAGGCTTCATCACACAAGTTTTTACAGCTTCCTAAAACAGCCTTTTGGATAACTCATGTTAACTGGTAGTGATTTAATATATCATAAATATCTTTAACAAGATGGGGGAAGAGGTTTAAAAAAAAAATTAACATCTACTTCTCAAAAGCATGTCCAATTAAGAAAAAAAAAGCTCAGGTACATTCACACTCCAACGTATATATTTTATATAGTTCACTTAAAAAATTAAGGATGATAAACCTATTTTTACTATTTATGTACCTCTAAAAAAAAAAAAAAACCTATGTTGCAGACAAACAAAATACAAACCTGTGCACTGATGATTTGATAAATATATTATATTTTCTTTATGTTTTGGCAAATCCCCATATAGTATTATCTAAAAGATAAAACAACAACAAAAAAGAAAATATTATTTTCTGGTGTTGTAGTTTTTAAAATTAACATTCAACATTTTAACCTACCAAATAAAATATAACAAAAAAAATGGAGTATTAACAAAGGCAAATGTATGTACAAGACACATCATGAATAGAAATGTATACAACCAACAACAATCACTGATTTAAACTCAGGGGTCCCTCAGAGCCCACAAGGCCAAGTGGCAATAAGAAAGGGACACAGATCACAAGTGTAAAAGTGAAATAATGATCAAAACAATCATTTCTACAGTCCTCTCTTGATACAAATGTTATTAAGAATAAGTTAATTTAGAGTTCCAGACTTGGGAATCAAAAGTAATCAGGGCTTAACTTTTATATCTGACATGTAGTACTTATGGGTCAATGGGCCCAGCCATTTAACCTCTTATGAGGTTTCCTCATCAATAAAATCAAAATGATACCATCAGTACCTACCTGACAGGATTATTTTGAGGATCAAATGAGAATGCATAGCATTTTACAAATCTTTTAATTATTATTTAAAAGCTAGCTATTATTATTCCTATTATACTACTCATGGGGAAAGAAAAAGAACTAAAGAATGATTTATTAAAAAACTCCAATGTAAATTTTTTAAACATTAAACAAAGGTGATATATTAATATAAATGAAGTCATTAATGGGACTAGATAGTTTAGGTCCTTTTTAAATGTCTTAACTTTTTTTTGTCCAATTTAAGAACTGTTACTCTGAAATTTGAGATACTTTTTTAAATAAAATGTAATATGAGATACTTTTTAAATAAAATGTAATATTATTTTGTCCTTTAACCTTTCAAACCTAATATTGCATTTACATCAAATTACTAATTTCAGCTCCATTTGGGATCAAGTATATTTTCATTATAAAACTATAAGTATACGTGTATATATATATATATATATATATATATATATATATACACACACACACACACACACACATACATTTGTATATATACATACACAAACACATACATATGTATATATAATGTGTATATATACATTTCTGCTATCAGTAATTCAACATAAAGCATACATTTAAAAAAACTTTTCTTATATATTGTTATATGAAAAATCTTTGTTTATTAAACATACTTATGATCTATAGCCAGGTAGCCATTACTCTATCACAATTTATAAAAATTATAGATTATCCAAAACTATGGTTCTCTTTTACATTTGGTTCGTTTATTGTGGTCATTTTATATGCCACTCCACCAAAGAAAGGAGTCAAAAGAAGTCTAATCTGCTAACATTAACTATTTTAATTTTTATAAGCATTTTTTTTCCTTTAAGTTACAAGCAAGCAAGAAGTAAAAAAGTCTTAAGATTTTGAATGTTCCAGTGCCTAATTCTAAAGTTAAAGCAAGAATAAAATAAAAAATTATTCCAATTATTCTTAGTTTTAATTATAAAAAATATATAAATGTAGGTTTTTTAATCTACAAAATGAAGCACTGATTAAAAAATAAAAGCCAAATAGAATTTTCTCTATCTTTAGAGACAGAAAACTCAAAACTCAATTTCCTGTACTTAGTGCATAACATTTTTAAAATTAAATGTTATTTCGAGAAAAAGTGTGGGGTGTGGGTGTGGGGGTGTGTGTGTGTGTAACAAGGTACAAACCAGCAAACGAAGACATAATTAATAGAATTTATGACAATTTTCTGGATATTCACATTTAAACCTTTGGGGCTAATTAATTCAATACAAATTCCTCCCTTTAGAGATATGCCTAAACGTCATAGAATATTTTGCCACAGGCTAAAAGCAACACTTGAACCATTTAAAAGACTTTCACCTCCTTTTCTTACTTAGTGATTAGAGGAAGAAGCCAAAGCCTTTGGGAGACTCAATAAGCTTAAGAAATTCTACATAAACTATACTACATCACCTAAACAGAAGCAATATCATTCTAATTACTGCTTTTAAAATTATATGTGTGTGTGTGTGTGTGTGTGTGTGTGTGTGTATATATATATATATAAATCATCCTTTCAAAAAGACCAAGTAAGCAAACACAAAGTTTCACTTGAGCATCACCAGGGAAGAATAAATTGAACTGGATATTAAAATTACATAAAGATATAAGATCTACCCACTCTTCAATCTAAAAAAAAAAAAAAAATGGGATTTTGGAGGGCAGAGCTATTCAGTTGTGTCCAATTCTTTATAATCTCATTTGGGATTGTCTTGGCAAAGATAATAAAGTAGTTTGCCATTTCCTTCTCCAGTTCATTTGACAGATGAAGAAACTAAGGTAAACAGGGTTAAGTGGTTTGCCCAGGATCATATAGCTAGGAAGAATTTCTAGTCTTTTAGGTTTCCAGGGCCCAGTACTTTATCCACTGCACCACCAAATTGCCCTGAATGGAAACCAGTGGAAAAGTTATTATCTCCCCAAGATTTCTAATTTTAAAATTAAAAAAAAAAAAATCTTACAAGAAAAAAAATTGGATCATAAAATTAGAGCTGACAGTTAAATCATCTAGTCTCACCCACCTCTCCTCATTTTACAAAAGAAGAAACTGAAGGACAAAAGGATTAAGTGACTTGATCAAAATTGTGCAAGTAATGATAAATTATGAGCTTTGATTTAAACTCTGGTCCTTGATCCAGAATCTACTGTTTGCTAGTGTGAATTCAACAATACTTATTAGACATATTTTTCCTACAAATTAAATCTCTTCCCTCATATGAACACAACTCAAAACTGTCCAACAAAATTTTTTGATCCGATCAAGTTGTAAAATTCAACACACAAAATATTGCCAAACAAGTGTATGGACATCTTGAGAAAATCTTGCATTTCATGGGAGTAAAAAAAAATTTAGTGAATGGATTTGTTAGTTAAGAAAGGTTCGTAAATGTTATTCAGTCAGTTGCTGCTCTTAATAAAACCCCCTTAATAAAGACTGCTCTTTCTCAAGACTCCTCAACATGCAAATATGTCTATTTTCTAAAAGTGCCTTGCAGCCACTATACAATAGAATATGATAATCAAATCCAATTTTTGCACATGATTGAAAATACTCTTTAATAATAACCATCAGGGAAAGATTTTCCCATAAGATATGTGACTCGATTACACTTTTTCTTCCTTGAAATAACTGACAATAATTTTAAAAATAATTCTTAACAAAAATCAGGCATGGGGAAAATTGTTTTCTATTACGATGTAAAAGGTAGAAATATCTGAAAAAACCCAATTAGAGATTACAAACTGCAAAATGTCCTAACTCCTGAAAATAATATTCCCAATTAAGTGCAATTATTAAATCTATCACATGGTAAATGTGATCATTACAAGAAATCAAATACATATATTAAGTGGATAGAAATCAAAGAAATATACAATGTAAGAGTCTTAACATTTGGTTAGTGTTTCAAAGACCATAAAAAAATTCTATAGACAAAAAAAAAAAAATTCACATGGCTATGCATAAATATTAACAGACTAAAACATTACATTAAAATTTCCCCCATGTTTAAAATTTCTAATATTCATATTTTACATTACATATAGTAATTAAAAGAATCACTAAAGTTTTCCAATGTTGATGGCCATTTTAAGTCATCTCATGAGGGAAGCTACTTGGACATTTTCATATTCAATGAACAACTCTACCTCTTAGAAGTATTGGTGAATCACTGTGATTGCAAATTGTGGTTGCAACCTTTTGTGATTGTTTTTCATAGCCCAATAAACACTGCAGTCACATCTATATAAATTAAACATGTATATCATAACTAAATTTTATTTCAGAAACCTATGAGATACTCTGTAACTCTCTGGGGTTCTAAGAAGTCATATAAGAACCATCATTCTTTTGAGTTGCTTTCATGCTTTTAATAAAAGCCTTTTAAAAATGTTACTATTCATTTAATAGAGTTTTCACCTAATTTACATAAAATAAGGTCCCTTTAAAAAATCAAGAATATTTAATAATTCTATTAAGTACTATAAAGAAAAACTGTCAATATTCTACATTTCCTATTTAGTATAAAAGTTTAATTCTTTATCACTTCTCTTAAAAGACCAGTGAGTTTGCTAGTTCATATATAGTGACTATGTTTTATTGGCTTTGCTATGTCCTTCCTATTTAAGAAATAATCATTTTGCTAAGTAAGATGTAAGTAAAAGCTTATAATTTGCTGATAGCAAATTTTATTACTCTTTCAAATTAAATAATTCCACCATCTTTTAAGACCTTTATAGTAGAGCAAAGAATAAAATTCATTGTTTTCCAGTAATAGTGTAATAAGAAAAAAAGGAACAAAATTATCAGTTTCTCTACATATAGGATACTATATGCAAATAATGACCTTTTTTTTTTTATCAATTTGATCAAATATAATCATAAATATAATTCATAAAGTGTATGGCATTTATGAAATGTTTGGGTATATACAAAGAAGGGGTTATAAATATATTCTAGATCTGAAAGTCTGGCTACGTTTGCCTTAAAAATCTGAAACTGTTTCAGCTTAAATTACTGTGTCAACTTGCCCAAAATTCATAGAAACAGTATACATATTAGACTTTTCTTTTCTGCCTTGTTACAGGCCAGTTTTCAAAGACTATTTTGTATTTAAGGCATAACATTAAAGTAATTCAATTTGTTTTTATATGAATTTTAGGTTTTTTTAAAGTAATTTGGGGTTTTAAAGTAAAATACAATATGAATTGTCATACATTAAAGGAAGATAGAGAAAATGTAAAAGAAAATTACCAGAAAACCACTGATTCACTCATGTTCAAAACCACATCATAGAAAAATCACATTAAACATTTCCTGTACTTAGGTAACAATAACGAAATGAGCATTAAAAAAGCTGTATATAATAGAAAAGGCATTGGTTTGGAGTAAGAGTACCTGGGCTTAAATCTTCTGTTATTTACTACCTGGTGCCCTTGGCCAAGTTATTTAAACTTTCTAAGCTACAATTTCTTTATCTGTAAAATTTTAAAATCTTATCTGTATAACTGTATAATTTATAAAGATTCTTTTTGCCTCTAGAGATTTTAAAATCTGAAGGAAACCTTAACAATAGTTTTTGAAACTTTTTTTACGTTAAGCAATAATTTTTATTATTTGTATTAAATTTGAAAAAAATGGTGAAAAATGTGGTCTATGTTCCCTTTTTATGTTCCCTTTTTAAATTGCTGATGTTAAAATAACTTAGATGTGAAACTGTAGTGTAACAAGCTGTGACTGAAAATTAAACGAAAAACTAAAATTATAAATGTGATTTTTTTTTCCTGTAGATTATGAATATAAACTAGTTGAACTGGAAAAAAATAGAATCCAATGAAATAATCAAGAATATTTGTTAAAAGCAGGTTTACCTGCCAAGCACAGAAGATCATGAACTTCATGGACCTACTTCTCTTCATCTTAAATATTCTATGTAAAGGGAAAAAAATTCAGTCACTACATAATAAACCATTTTGTTTATTTGAAAACTAAGAGAAATATGCCACTTCAAAAAAGAAATTAACTCATTCCTTCAATGGCTTAAATTTTTTGGTAAAAATATTTTGGGAGTCTTTTCAATTTAATTAACTTTTATTAGGTATATGAGAAGAGGGAACATGGCATAGCGAATACAGAATCTAACTTCCAATCAAGAATACTAAGTCCTGCTTCTGATAACTTATTAGTTGTGTGACTCTGGGGCAAATCACTAAACCTCTCAGTGTGGAAGATGCAAGTATTAAACTCCTACTTTATATATTCCAGGCACTGTGCTAAGTAATCTACACATCCTTTCATCTGATACAACAACTCTGTAAAATATGCTATTCATAATGCAATTGAGGTAACTGAGGCAGTCAGATATTAAGTGACTTGCCCAGAGTTAGGACAAATTTGAACTTAGGACTTGAATACTAGTTTGCTCATATATATATATATATATATATATATATATATATATAGTGGAAGAAGAATCTAGTCAAGAGTTCTTCACACCTATGAAACTTACAAAATGATGCATTAAATAAAGGGATACAAAAACAAAATGAAAATAGAATCTTGCCTTCAAAGGCATTTAATGCCTTTCTTTTTTTTCCCTTTCTGTTTTTATTTCCTATTTCATTTCTAGAGAAAGTATACAATATGTACAAAGATAAATCAAAAAATATAAAAAGTAATTTTTCTTAGGGAAAGATCAGGAAAGATCTCAGGAAATGGCATCCAAGTGGAGCCCTGGAGTTAATTTAAAAATAGGTCAAGAATATTTTATTTGGTGAAAAAGAGAAGAATCCCTATTGCTCTAAAAATGAATAAAATAATTTTTAAAAAAATAGCTGAGATTTTTTTTTTAAGTTTCATAACAGGATCACTTAAGTGCCCATGGAGAAGAAAAATAAGTTATTTAATAATACATTTTCCCCCTCCCTTTAAGACAGGTGAAGGAAAAAGTTTCATTCAAGATTTAAACCAAGAATCAAGGACAGTAATGAGTGATGAGAGAGGCACACCTCTTTCATGAAGATCAGATTTTTAAAAAGTGCCCCCCCCCCCCTGGTTACTAAAAATTTTCTTTCCATACCTCCTTCATTTCACAAAGTACAATTAGGAAATGGCTTTTCACCAAAATAATTAAGATATATTTGAATCAAATTTTTGCCAGTTTTTAAAAATGTACAGTAGTTGTAGCTATCATTTCTATATATGTAAACTAAAACTATCTGCATCCAGAGAAAGAACTGTAAAAAAACTGTGAAAGAAGTAGAAGTATGCATAGAATGAGTTTACATATCTATAAATATTTGTCTAATGGTAGCTTCCTCGAGAGGAAAAATAAAGAAATAACAAAAAAAAAAAAAAAAAAAAAAAAAAAAAAAAAAAAAAAAAAAAAAAAAAGCTTCAAGATGTCAAATTTAAAAATGGCAAGTTGTACATAATAGATTTGCAATTCTGTGTGCAATCAACTCTCCCCACCCCCATTTCATTGTGTTTTGGAAACACATTTCTTAAACTCAGAATAAAATACAATGTATAAAAAAAGATTTAAAATTTAAAAAAACAATAAGAAAATATAATGACTAAAATTCACTATTTTTGTATGCGGAATTAGGTGCCAACAGATATTCTTTATATTTCTAAATAAGGATTATCACTTTTTTTCCCCAACTATGACATAAGAGTCACTTGTTTCTTAACTCATCATATTCAAGAAATATTTTTTCTAATTCTTACTAGATGATCCTTTATTAACTCCCTCCAAGAACCATGAGATGCAGCAAGGTGGCACAACAATGTTTATTTAGAACACTATAAATGGAATCAAAGACTTTGAATCCAGCATCAACCGAGTTAGCTATGTGACCCTGGGGCAAGTCATTAACCTTTCTGCTTCAGTTTCCTCATTTGTAAAATAGGATTAACAACAGTACCTACTTTGACAGATTGTTTTGAGAATCAAAGGAGATTGTGTGCAAATTGATTAGCCAAGTGTCTGATCTATAGCAGGTTCTATATAAATGCATCATCATCATTTTCTTTATTAATCTAGTTCAAGGCTCTTCCATTCACCATTTTAAATTAAAAATACTTTAAAGCCATCATTCCCCTAATACACAGTAAATTCCCCCACTATAAAAACAAAAGCTCCTAGAAAAAAAGGACTGTCTGCTTTTATAATCTTAGCACTGTTCATGACACATTGTAAGGAGTTAATCTAGTGCTTTTCCATTCATTTATTCACCAACATATTAGCTATGAGACTGGGGAAAAGTCACTTAGCATATCTCTACAATAAAATGAGGCATTAAATATTCTTTAAGTACTTAAATTCAAAAGGCTTAAGTGAAAACATTGTGTATCAATTTATGTTTACAAAATATATATCCATAAATTAAAATATGTATTATAAATTATAATTTATACATAAATTATATATTATGTATAAATTATAAGCAGTGCAAAACAGTCTATAAAATAAAATAGGCAATTTCATTAATTATTCTTTTAGAATGATGGAAACTGCATAATGTTAGATTTCAGTATTTTACTGTTTTGCATAAAGTAAATTGTATCTTTATATAGAAACTATGAAATACTATACAAATATAAGGTATGATAATTGTGATTTTTTTTGTTGTCTTATTCTTCATAATTCCATTTGGGGTTTTCTTGGCAGAGTTAATGTGTGTCTGAGGTCACATTTGAACTCAGATCTTCCCGACTTAAGTCCCAGAAATATATCCACTATGCCACCTAGCTGCCTGCAATTGATACCTATCTACAAACACTAAAACTTATTCTTTATAAATTATTTTTCCAAAGAGAGAGCAAGTTTTGTATGCAACAAAATTGCATATACAACCCTATTCAGCAATATGGACATCAAGTCCAAATACTAATCTATACATCAAGTATCAACATTTCAAATTAATGATAGTAAGGGAAACTGAAAAGATGAAAGCAAGCTTAAAGTGTGTGTGTGTGTGTGTGTGTGTGTGTGTGAAACTAAATCACAAGTTTTTAATGCAATTATGACTTGCAATTATCCATTCAATCTGGAAGGGAGTTAAAAGTACTTGTCTTGTAGAGGTTCAGAAGCTAAATGTCTTTCACATTTTTCATATGAATCTGTGATTTTGCCAGTGTAACAGCTCCTCATGAAGAAACTCTCTTTAGCAGAACAGATTGGAAACAGTTCTAGAATTTATTAAAATAAATGACTTTACCCAGCATCAAAAAACCACTTTGGCTCAGTCAGAACTTGAATTCAGGTCTCCCAGAACCCTCTTTCATAAAATAAGTACTTTGTTGAATCCAGTAATGTAACCTTTTACAATACAGATTGTAAATTAACTCTCACCTAAACTTTTAAATAACGCTAATTACTATTTGAAATCATTGTTTCAGTTGGTATTTTAAAATGTTTATTTTTAAAACATCAACCTATTTCCCTCATGAATACAGAACATTATGTGGAAAGGATTTACTATGCAAATTAAATACCCTAGCAAACTATATCTCAACTCAACCCCGACCTAAAATGATCACAAAATCTGAATTAGTTGGAAGCAAATAGATGAAGTTTTACTCTACTATATTTCTGGGGATGCTATCAATACAGCTATTTAATAGTTAAATATGCCAAAGAAATTCCAAAATGGAACTCCTCAAAATAATGAATATAAAGGTAAATAAAATTTTGTTATTTTAAAAAAACTCTCTCAAGTAGAAATATTTAAGAAACAGAATAAGACCGCAAGGGATACTACTCATATTTTAATTTCTTTTTATCGAACAACAAAACTGATTACTGTGCAGTAATTAGTCTTTTTATCTAAAATAATCACAAAACCATATTTTAGTCTAGAAAATCTTAAACTTAATATAAGTGGTGGATAGGGAAAATGATACTTTAATAAGGGCATGCCAAAGAGCCATCTAACCACAATATCCAATAAGACCTATTTTTAAAATAATTTAACAGAAGAGCCTGACACAGTGCATCTCCCTTCTTGAACTATGAACCATTTAAATTAGTTAGATGAGGTTAGCTTCCATTTAGATTTTATTTCTTTCTTCCTAACCCTCTTTGAATGCTTCAATTCCTCCTTAACCCAGCTTTAGCAAAATTTAAAGAAAATTAGCAATTTCCTTGCAGAGTTATATCAGTAACTGAATATCAAGTGTAGAAATAGCTATTTTCAAAAGTAAAAACAAAAAACCACTATCAAAAAAAAAGGAAAACAAAACTAGGCCTAGAGTCAGAAAGTGAAAATTCCAATCCACATTTCACCACTTCTTAGGTATAAACTAAGGCAGTAGTAAAATAAGTCTTTCCATTACATGTTCAAGGCTTATGTATACAGTATCTAAAAATCTAAATCTAAATTATACACACTATAAATCTTAAAAACCTACTATTAAATAAAGACTATCTCTGCTGACTATCTCTATTTTTCAAATTATAAAAATCAGAATACTTTTTAAAAAAATAAAAACATTGCAACTGAACTTGAAGCTAGGGTTAGAGTTCCTACTACATCTCATTGACTCATACTGGCATATTCGGTGTATACATTTGCAGTGAAACTATAATATAAAGGAGTAAGGATAAGTATTCTACCATTAGTAAATTTCTATTTTTATTTGAATGCAGGATTTATTTTACATTCTTGCAAGAATGGGTATCTAAGATTAATAGGCATTGTGTATCAGTTTACGTTTACAAAGTATTATATATATACATATATAAATAAAAATAATTTGTATTATAAGTAAAACATCAGTGCAAATTTTGAAATGCCAAAAGCACTATTTTCTATCCTGAAAGCCTGATTCCCATTAATTAATTAGTAAATTTTTAAAAATCACAAAAGCCATCAAAAAAGACTGGCCAAATGAGAGACAACTTCCTTCACCTACAAATTACTAAGAATATAGGAGAAGAATCTAAGTCTTTGGTTATAAAAGTTGTGCTCATTTTACAAACTTTTTAGGAAGAAACAATTAGACTCAACATTAGTAATTTTCAGCTAATTCTATGGCTAAAAAGCCAGAAATCAATTTACATACCCCATTTCTATTTAGACTTAGATACTAAAGCTGTATTCAAAATTTTATGGGAGAGGGAAAATACTTTTTACTTTTCCCATCGTTTATATTTAAGGAAACCACAAAAGCACATGCTTCTCTTTCCCCTAACCAGTGACGGGCACTTTCATCTAGGTAGCAAGTAGGGAGGACTACCTCATCGTAGCCCAAGAGTCTCTGGACAGGCTATCGATGAGAATCTTTTCCAACCTTAAAGCACAACTTATGCCTGCTAAACTTTTGGTTCCAGAACTGGAGGCACGTACCCTGGACCAGCCGTGGCAAAAGCATTAAAGAGTTTCTACGAGTGGGATTAGAAAGAAACTTTTTAAACGTCTTTCCGTAGAGACTGAGGTCTAGAAATTACAACCGACCCCTTGGTCCCACGCTACAAGTCCAGCCTCTCTCCCGACCACGTGTACGGGCGGTAGAGATGTCAACCCTTTGCTCCTTTCAGTTCTGGGGCAGCCGGAGGCCCCGAGAGGCGAGGCGCTGAGGTCACTACGAAAGAAATGGGGTTCTCCGGAACAGGGAGAAGGAAGCCGGAAGGACGAGGAGAGGCTGGTGGCTCACCTGGACGCCAGTGTAGTTTTCAAAGAAGAAAAGCACCATACTCTGGTAGATGGTGTAGAAGCGATCATCCACCTCCTGATAGATGCGTGCTCCCGGCACGAAGAAGGAGAAGAGGCGCCAGCCCAGCCAGGCCAGGATGTAGGTGGGGGCCGTGCCCAACATCACGGCGGCCGGGAGGACATAGCGCATGGAGTACGTGTGGAGCACCAGGGACAGCAGCATTTTCCTGCTTCAGCGCTCGCTCGTGACGCTGCGGCCCGGCCTCCTTTTGCAGCTGCTGCGGCTTCTTGCTTTCCTCCGAGAAACCGAGGTTTCCCCGAGCCCAAAGGAGAGCCCCTAGCCACACCTGCCCGACCCTCTCCCCCTACCCGCTCCGGAACCGCGGAGCCCGCCGCCGGCGCCGCAGCCCCTCAGCCGCATGGGCTGCCCGGCTGGCCGGAGGGCAGACTGCTCCCTGACCAGAGGAGCCCGGCTCCTCCGGTTCCCCGCTTCCCACTGGACAGGAACACAGAAGCTAGGCCAGGGAGGGCACCAGGACCTGGCCCCGGCTGCAATGGACCCGGGCTCCAGTTACCTCAGAAGGAGTTATGGTTCATGACCCTCCTCTGACACCATATTGCCAAACCCTGGTTGGGGGAGGGGCCGGCCGGGCAACAAAGTGGCCTCTGATTGGAGGAGACTGGGCCGCCGGTTGGAGGGCAACCGACTGTGCACTGTGCCGCTCGTGGCTGCAAATTGCGCATGCGTGGGGCTGGCCAGCGAGTCCAACTGCTTAACCTGGGGGAGTTTTTTGCTTTGGGACGTAGAGGTGAAAATGGAGAAACCTTAAATGGGTCTGGGTGTGTACCCGGATTAAACTGGAGAAAAAAATCGAGGGGACTAGGAAAAAAAAAAAAATGAAAAGACTTTAGGGAAAAGAGGAGTATCAGAGAGATAATTTCTTGTGGGTTACGAGCTTTTCTGTCACTTTCGATGTTTCCAGGTTGAATCGGGGGACTGAAGAATTCTTGGCTGATGGGAATTCATTGGGGCTTCAATGTGTGCAGAGGTTTGAACTGAGTGCTGGGGATAGTACGAAATTTAGATAGGCTTGTAACAACAGCCTTTAAATTGAGTAGAAGTTGATACATCTACCTAGGCTGAGCCAGTATTACGTAAGTCCATTTAGAAAAGTGCAAAAATGAGCATTGTGAGGTCTTAAAGAGAAAGGTGGCTACAGAAGGAGGGGGGAGGGTCAGTGAAAGCGTCCTGAAATGATGGTTGGCATTTAGGACCTGTGCAAGCAATTTGAGATTAAAAGCACAGAGATAAAGTGAAGTGTATTTAAGTAACTTTGACAGAGACTTGTATTCTTATTAGTGTGTGGATGAAAGATAGTGTATTTTTGCAATATGATTGTTTATAAACTTTACAATGTTGCTGGAGTGCAGATTACAGAGGAGAAGAATACGAGAAAATGCTTAGAAAGATAGGCTAGCAGTAGGCAAAATCTGATGTTTAGTCAGGGGATTGTGGAAGCTGCTGAACAATATTGAAGTTGACTAATGGGACCATCAGAGATTATTCTGGAAGTTATATGAAGAGTGGATTGAAGAGGAGAGTGGAAGAAGGAGAAATATCTGTAATTATTTTGCAGTAATGCAGGTAGAAAGTAATAAGGATCTGAAATAGGATGGTGTCAGTGGGAATGCTGAGCAGGAAACAGATTCCAGAAATGTGGAGATGAAATGAGCAAGACATTGAGATGTTAAATGTAATTCATTAGACATGAGACATTAGGGAGAGAGAAAAGTCAATCATAGCTAAGTTTTGAATACAGGAGATCTGATGAATAAGTTGTACCTCCAGCAGATATAGTGGGAAGGAGGAGGAAGAGAAAGAGAAGATGAAGTAGAAAAAAGGAAGAAGATAATTTAAGGAAACAAGATTTATTTGATTCATGTCAAGTTTGAGATGTAGCTAGGAAAGAGGTCATACTACTAATAGCTGAGCTTTTGGAATAAATAGCATGGCCAAAGGGAGTATAATGGAGAAGAGAATAGAAAACTGAATCTTAGGGCACTCTCACTTTTAAAAAAATGAAGAGGCAGAAAAGAAGATGAGAGGTAAGAAGAAAAACAAGCAAATGTGCTGTACAGAAAGACAAGGAAAGAGAAACTTGTTCAATAGTATGATACAGTGCTTGACACTGCCATATACCACAGGTGGCAAAGAGGACTGAGAAAAGACTGCTGGATCAAGAATTAATGTTAATTGACTGATTGAAGTAAAATGATATGCCTGACACCACAAAAACACAGCAAACTGGTATATGGAGTATGGTCATCTTTAAGCAGTCTTTAGCAAAATTATAAAATAATTGAGGTTCTTTCCAGTAACTTCTCTTTTGTTGATATCCTTACCCAAGTACATTATTTATATCTAATAACATACTAGGCACTGGGAATACAAATAGGAAAAATCAGAAAATACTTGCCCCCAATGAGGTTACATTTCCTTGGGGGTCAAAGGAAGAGAAATACAATCCATATATAGATACATTTGAGTGAGTTATTCAATAAACATTGAATGATAACATGTACTAGTAAGCATTAAGTGACCACAATGTTAGGCATCAGGGATACAAAAAAACAAAACACAATCCTTTAAAAAACTCACCTTTCTGTTGAAAGAAACCAACATTGTCACAAAAATACTTGTTTGTGTGTATAAACAGTAATTTTACAAGAAAAGACACTAGCAAGTGGGATCAAGATAGCCTTCCTATAAGAAGCAGTATTGAGCAGAATCTCGAAGAGATGTTATGAGACAAAGCTGAAAGAGGAATGAATTCTAGGATTTAGGTCATGAAGATGCAATGTCATATATAGGGAACAAAGTAATTTTTCTTGTACTGTTCTTGTTGGTTTTCTTGAGGTCTTGGGAGCAGCTTTTATTTCAGTAGAGTAATCACCAAGAGAATAGCCAGGTAGCCAGGTGTTAAAGTCCAAGTCCTTTATTATTTCCTTCACAATCTAGTTTCCTTGTCTGGGGCCTGGGGCCAGCTTTCTGGAGAGCTTTTCAGAGCAGCCTTGGACTCAGTGGGGGAAGTTGCAGGAGGCCAGCTCTGCCCCTGGCTGAATTTGTCCCAGCTTATGTGCTCTACACTAAATATAAATCAATCATTATATCACTAGGAAACCATTATTTGTTGTTAGATTAAATCAATCATACTGAATTTAGAGAACTATCACCATACTAAACTAGATAACCATTGTCTCATCAATTCCACTGAGTTAGTACCTTGTAAGACTCCTTGTTTCAAGCACAAGCATTCTGGCCCCTAACACTTGGTGAAAGAGAATGATGCCAAATAGAAAGAGATTTTCTCAGACCTAGTTTTTATCTTCCTAAAGCCTTCATTACTGTTGATCCCTCTCTTATGAAAATTGTGTCTTCAGGTCTTTGTGATATTTTATCTTGGTTTTTTTTTTTTAATCTGATTTTTCTTAGTTGCCTTTGCAAACTCAAAATCTGTAGATATGTCACAAATATATAGTATTCTCTTAATTCCCAAGTCACTGCTGTGAACCCTCTTTTCTCTTAGTGCTCTCTCACTTAGTGAACAAATTTAACCATATCTATAATCCAACTATAGTATATCTCCAAAGCTCTAGTTCTATATCACAAACTACCTATTGAGTATATGGAATTGAATGTCCTGTAGGCATTTCAAACAACCTAAAACAGAGCCCATTTTCCTCTAAAAAACTCACTCACCTCTAAAAAACTAACAAAATTTTCTATTTCTTCCAGTCACCCAGATTTGCAAAATTTGATGTAGTCAACTCCTTATACTTATTACAATATAAACAGTTTTCAAGTTCTGTGATTTCTACCACCACAAAATATCTCACATTTTTCTTTCAGATAGCCATCACCACCTTTTAAGACCTCAACGACTTTTTCACCAGGATTTTTGCATTAACTTGCTCATTTATCTCCCTCAAGTCATTCGTGTCCAATCTTCCATACTACACTGCTTGATATTCCTAAAGTATAGGTCTTATTTATGTATTCTACTTAGACTCAAGTAGCTCATTTCCTCTAGCATCAGATGTAACTTCTAATATTTAAAGCCCCTAATAATCTTTGCTCTAACCTGCCTTTCCATTTAAATACTACTCCCCTTTTTATTCACTACAGTTCAGCCAAACTAGTTGTCCTTGAATCAGTATTAATACTCAGTATTCATAGTTTCCTTCAAATCTTAGCTCAAATGTGTTTTGCTTTGTAAGGTCTTTCCTCCTCATCTTCATAGCTTCTATCTACAGTCTTCAAATTATTTATGGTGTGTGTGTGTGTGTGTGTGTGTGTGTGTGTAGAAAAAAAGAGAGCCCCCTCCTAATAGAATGTGAACTTTCAAGTAGACACTATTTTATTTCACTTTTTGTATCCCCGATGCCTACAATGTTATTGATTATGGTTAGTCTTTCCAGTCTTAACTTGTGTGGTCCTAAGTTGACACACAATAATACAGCAATGAATCTATTACAGAGATGAACTGAAGCCAAGTTTTGGTGACATCATAGGGATACAAAATTGGTTACCATGACTCAATAGCAGAGATTAACATAGGTTCAGTCTGTACCTTACTGGAGGCCCACTTAGCCTGGGTAATATTTTGTTGGGGTCCATTCAACCCAACAATTGGTTTCCCTCCAAGCAAATGGGGCCCAAAGTTCTTTGGGGTATGAGGTGATCTCATCTTCTGATCTTCATCTCACTTCCTGCTGGGAACTCATCCTACAGGGCCCCAATTTGTAAGGGTACTGAACTGGAAAGATGGACCAGTTTGAAGTGATAATACATTGAATTCTGATCCAGATCTCTGAAGCTGGTCAATACAGTTGTCTAGGGCTGATCATTTGAAAGTAAATTGACCAAAGCCTAAGGAAAATTTGAGATTAGGAACAGAAAATGACTGATTTGCATCAATGAATCTGTACCACCCACAACCTTTAAGAACTAAGCATTACTTTCATGCCAAAAATTTTTAATGAAAGAATTCCTGATAATACCTAAATGAATCTGTGATGATTATCCTGGTTAATAGCCTTTTCAGTGATAATAGATTACAATCCATCTAGGCTTGCATATTAAATTTTGTCCATTTCCTCTCATAAATCTTCCACAGAACTCTTTCCAAAGAATATATACAAGACACAACCCCCTTCTTAGCAAAGAAGAGGGACAGAAGAAAAATGTTGTGTGGAATGAGAGATAAGGTGAAGAACTTACAGGGGTGTGTGAATTCTTTTTCTGTATTTTATTTTCATTATTTCTGTGTTTCAACCTATGACTTATATAACATGTGCAGGTCCATTTTTACTTTAGCCTTGGCCAGCTATAGCTGAAGCCTGAAGGCCTGATTTTCTGTTTCCTAGAAATCAGGCGATTTCAGGGAAATAGAAACCTCCCATTCCAGTCTCTCCGGATAGCAATAACCAATTAGATGCTCCCCCTGCCTCCTCCTTTTCTCAATGCTCTTACTTATAATACAATCTCTTATGTAAAAGCTGTGTATCTTTACTACTTTAGCCCTCCTATCACAAGCTTTCTTTTTCCCTTATCGTGTGATAGAACGGCTAATCCTTGGAGGTTTAATAAACCTGCTTTCTATTTTGAGTGATCTCTGAATAGTCATTTTGGGTAAGGGTCTTCTACATCCCACACAATGTCTTCCCATATTTTGGATATATAACTTTTATATCTTAGAACATCCAGTTTAATTTTGTGGTTATTCTTAATGTTTACTTTTTGGGGATCATTGTGAATTGATTGTTGTTCATGGGGGAAAAAAAACGACAATCAGGAAGGTGATGTATTAACTTGCAAGTGAACTGGATTTAATTGAGGTAGAACCATGCAAAGTCATCAGCTTCACTCTCTTCTCTAGGGTCATCTGAATCCTGTGTGAAGACACAGATCAGAACAACTGGAAATAACCCCTGATGCAGTGGGAGATCTTGGCCTTTTTAAGCTAGGGTCTTTCCTGGGTCTCAGTTTGTCTGAGGCAACACCCTACTTCTAAAAAACAAAACAAAAGAAACAAACAAAAAACACTTGGAGGGGAATACCCTTGTTGTTTCTTACCAGAACAGAAACAATTACTATTTACACTCAAACTGAAACATCAAAATCCAAACAAGATCATTGTGCATATTGTTTTCATGTCTCTACTTATTTTTCTTTATAACAGTCTATATAAATCATTTTATCTGTATTCATGTTCTTTTCTACTTACAATGCAGTGTTCTACCTATTTCTCTTTACATCAGTTCATATAAGTCTATTTCTCTGTGTTCATGTTTGTTACTACTTACAATATTCATGTATAATTTTTCTTACCACTCCCAGATTGATGGTCCTCTTTTGTTTCCAGTCCTGTCTCCAATCAGTAATGTTCAAACAACTCATGCCATTTAAATTGTTCTTTTTGTCATTTAAAGATACATTGGAAATGTTCCTCTAATTTATACAAATAAAACTTTCAGCATTGGACACAGAGTACTTAAGTAAGTTATAGTAATTTACCATTGAATATCAATCATTTTAATATACTATGAGATTTGCATTTCCTTTCTGCCACAGATTATCAACAATTAAGTCTTTATAAATGTCATTAACTATGTGTCCTAGGTTTTATAAACTATTTTATTAGCTGGTTTTTGTGAAATCTTCATTAGATAGAATTGCATGTGGATTGCTACACTTCATAAACTATTGAGACATTTTAGAAACAGAAATCCTATTAATCTCTAACTGCAAGTGTCTTGTTTATTGTTCATAAGAGATTATAAATCTGTCTTCCAAGATACTATAGTACTATCTGACCATTATTGTTATTCACACTTAAAATCTAGATTAAAAATTTTTCCTTCAAGACTTTTGACAATTTTGTTTTCCCTGAGTAATATAACACTTCTCATTCCCATTCACCATCTGTATCAAAGTTTTTTATATGATTTATAAAATCACAATATGCTGCATGATGGTTATTAAAAATCTAGTGTAACGTATTGTCAACAATTACTTGTTTGATGAAATGATATGATACATTGTTAACATGGCCAGAAAAAAAGGATTGGTTATGTATTGTAGAGCATAAAGAGAGAAAGGAATAATCTATGTATTATATTCTCATAAATAGTTTAAAAATTTAAAAAAGACCTCCAGTGCATTGAATAGCTCCATAATTGGAGTATTCACAGAAAAACATGGACAAAAAAGCATGAATAGATTGCTATTGGCAAAAATTTACTAAAGCTGATGAGATCACAAATCTATCAAGTTATTATATTTTGCAACCTATTGTCACATCAAGCATTTCAAACTTTTATCATATTTACAATGTTTCCCTTTCTTTTACTTATCACCTTGACTATGTTTTCTCTGTCTACCCTGGGGGAACCTACCCTCATCTTTTTATTCATTATTCGATGCATAAAATTCTTTGTTTTTAGTCCTTTACAATTCTTAATCGTATTACTAAACATAATCTTTTGGCTCTCTCTTTTTTTTTTCTTATCACAAAGTGGCACTCTGGAAATACAGTTCAAGGAGAAACTTTTAGGTTTTTTAACATAACTGGTTAATCTACCTGCTTCAATGCATCACCACTATACTCTATCCCCCAGCTGCCAAAGTGATTTTTTTAACATATAAATTTGACTATGTTATCATAATAAACTCCAGGGACTTCACATTACCTCTATGATCAAAAATATAATCCTGGGGATTTTGTTGTTGTTGGGTTTGTTATGGGGTTTTTTTTGTTGTTGTTGTTTTTTTGGAGCATTTTTGTTTGTTTTGAAGCAGGTTGTGATCCCTTTAAGAAATTGCATTTCCTATTGGTTTGTGATTCCTTTCAGATTCCCAGTCCCTTCTGGCTGATGCATTATCAGTCCAGGATGCCAGGGCCTTTGATTCACAAATCCTGGTAAAAAGCATCCCTTTGAATTCCAATAGGAGATCCGGGCTTGTCTCAGCCCCCACCGCATCTGAGCCAACTTGGGCTCTCCAATCCCCCACAGGTTCTGATGTGCTCTGGTTGTCCCAGCCCCCTATTCTGATGATCTGCTCGGGTTTCCCACCCCCCACCAAGACGAGCAATATAATGAGCTTCCATCAACTAAGGTCTTTGCAGATGGACCTTGGCAATTCCCTTTATTGCCAGGACCTTCTGCCCATTGAAATCTGCATTCTTAGTGCAAAACTCCATTTTCCATAGATCTGTCCACTGGAATAATATTCTTTTCCAGTGCCATTCTCTCTTTATCCTCACCTATTTCAATACCTAACCAGACTTTATGCTTCCAATTCCCATAATAAACCTCTTTTATCAATCTAGGTTTTCGGGTCTGTAAATTCCTTTACAGAGAACCTCTGTGCCACCAGAAGGGAGTCCCCAAAACTCCCTACTCTTGTGCCGAATCCCAAGGGGTTGCAGGGGAGCTCCATTTGATTCCCTGAATCTCGAATCTGCCACTAGACCTCATTTAACTCCCTGAGCACCAGAAACCCTAATTTGAGGTTCCCCAAATCTAAACCTCATCAGTTTTTTTGTTTTTGCCTTTCTTTGTACCAGTGCTTAGCATAATGCCTGACATACAGTAATCACTTAATAGTTTTATTTGGCATTTGAAAATCTTCACAACTTGGCCCCTTTCCTTCCTTTCCAGTTTCCTTATACTCCCTTCTGAATACTCTTATGTTCCAGAGACACTTTTCCTGCTGTTAATTGCACATAACATGCCCTCTCCCAGGCCTCCATGCCTGGAATGCTCTTCTTTATCTCTTCTTCTTATCTTCCTTTGCTTCAAATTATAAATCAAATTCTACCTGCTGAGGGGAGCCATTTTTATCCATTTTGTCTCTCTGTCTCTTCATAATAGAGATTGAGATATATAGATATATATTTATATGAATATAAATTATTTTATGAACATAGTTGTTTACATATTTTCTCTCATTAAGATATGACTTCCTTGAGGTCAGGGATTGTATTTTTATTTTCTTTTCATTCTAAGCACTTGTCACAGTACCTGGCACATAGTAAGAACTTCATAACTGGCACTTTAACATTTATAAAGTACTTTCTTTGCAACACTCTACAATTGTGTTAGATAAATAGACACATATAATTACATTTTATAAATAATGAGTCAGGTTCAGAAAAAGTAATATGATTTCCTTCTAAGCTCATAAAATATTCATTCCTCAATCTGACATGTGAAGTTCTCCCTAATCTGGATCCAACCAACTTTTACAAACATTTCATATTATTCCCCTTCTTACACTCTTCCATTCAGCTAAACTGCCCTACTTGCTGTTTCCTGTACTCCACATTATACTTGATGTCTCTATACCTTCACATAGGCTTACCTGTTGCCTGGACTAGAATATCTCTTCATAGCTAATCTGTTCAAATCTCTAATTTTTCTTTTAACAGCTAAAAAACCCTTTTCTGATCTTACCAGTTTTTAATGTTTGTTTTCCTCGCATTATTTTCAAATTAATTATCTATATTTCTGCTGTATCTCATTAAAAAAAAAAAAGGAATGAAAAGTCTTTAGAGCAGGTACTTTTGTCTTTGAATATATTCTGCATGATTTTTTTTTTTGTTTGTTTATTTGCAGACGATTGTACACTTAATGCAATCTCCAAAGAAGAGATGCAACAAAGTATGGATCATTTATCTGCAGCTTAATAACAGCAAATAAACACAAGTCCATCAATCAGCACATCATCCATATGTGCAACCATCTATTACAATAAATGATGACATTTTGAATGATGTGGATAAGTTCACTTACGTTGGCAGTATATTTCCCAGGGATATGCCCACTTTGATAATGAAATTGACACATGCATTGCCAGAGCTAGCTCAGCACTGGGGAGGCTCCAAAGGAAAGTATGGGAGAAGAGAAGTGTCAGACTATCAAACTGAAGGTCCATTATGCTGACCTTATTGTTATATGCCTATGAAATCTGGACAGTGTGCCAGCACCAGGAAACTGAATTGCTTCCATTTGAATTGTCTTAGGAAGTTTCTGATGATCACCTTGCAGGATAAGATACCAGACAATGAGATCCTTTCTAGAACTAAATTTCCAAACATTACAACTTTATTGTAGAGAGCACAATTCCATTGGGCTGGCTACATTGTTCAAATGCCAATTGTATGCTTGCCAAAAAAAAAAAAAAAAAAAATTTATGGAGAACTCACACAGGACAAGCACATTCAAGGTCTTAGAAAAAGTGATATAAGGATATTCTTAAGGTATCTTAAGAATTTTAGAATCAATTGCATGACATGGGAGAAACTGGTGGTACAGGATTGCCCAGTATAGTGTGCCCTCATCAGAGAAGGTGCTATGCTCTATGAGCTTTGTAAGAATTGAATTAAACCAAAGGAAACACAAAATACACAAAATTAAAGAAGCTACCCCAAATGTTTATTTGGACTATTTGTGTCCAACCTATGCCCAAACATTCTGAGCTCATATTTGGTCTGATCAGCCACAGATACACTGAAACTCAATTCTAACATAGTGATGTCATTTTGATCCTCTTTGAAAATGGGCAACCAATCAGCTTTGTTTAATAAATTTTAATTGATTGCAAATAAGACTTGATCTGAAAGCAAGTCAGTTATGATGTAATTGTAACACTCCTCCATTATTGACCCCACTTATCAAATTATTGAAGAAACATAGTAATACTAGTAATGTACTCTGTACTTTTAGTTAATATCTGTCAAAAACAATTTAATTTCTCATTATTTTGTAAGCCCCTTTGAGTTAGAAACAGAAATGGGCAAGCTAGAATGATCCATCATGCCCTGTGACACTACAACTCATCCTAAAAATTTCATGATAATCTTTCAGGTATCTAGATCAAGGAAAAAGATTATAGTATGGTTGTATTGTTGTTTGTCCTTCATTCTTGAAGAGAACCACAACATCTGGGGAGTGATGCTGATAAAGTTCGGTGCAGGGCAGGGAGTTGTGAGAACCCCTTTCTGGTCAGGGCAGGTTCTTCATAAATGAATTTACAAACCTGAAAAGTTAAACTGGCAAAATAAGTTTATTATTAGAACTAAGAAGTGAGCTTTTGTAGACTGACTTCTTTCCCAACAGAGAAGTAAAGATCTAGCAGAGAAATCCTGACAGAGAGGTAAATAGCGATAGAGTCCTGTTAGGGAAATAGGTGAGAGAGATAAAGAGGGAATAACGCTGAAAAGAGAATGTCTTTTCAGCTGGCAGAGGATTGCAGTTATGCCAAGGAAAGAGAGGTTCCTTGGCATGGCATGTTCCTGTTTTTAGGTCCTCTGCAAGGGATTGAACTGAAGGAAGCTTCTTTTATGGCAGTTCTTGGTGGGGGTTGGGAGCATTTTGAGCTGGAATCAGAATGGAGAATCTTGGAATTTGAATGAGTGTCCCTAGACTAATCTCTAACTCAAAAGATTTAGATAGAAATCTTGATCATCCTCCAGCTTTGGCTAAGTAGGAGTGGTCCTGGACTCAACTCATTCCACCCAGATAACAGAATGAATCTACTTTATTTTGATTCTCTGGGGCAGGTCTCTCAGGGAAGAGCTTATCTGGGAATTTCCCAAGCTTACTCCCAAAGTCTGAGAGAGAGTAAAAGAGATTTTTGGAGTTCCCCTCATCAATGCCCTGACATGCAAGTGGATTGAATTTAAGTGAGAATAGACACTGTGAAAAGTCACTAGACTTACTTTCTCCTCCACTACCTTCTAGGCTAGGTGGCAAGATGTATGGCCCTGGATGAAGTGACCAAACTAGGCTTTTTTAAAGCTGAGGTATTTAAAAGATCTGTTTGACTGAGGCTAGGTAAGAATTGAGGTAAAGAAAAGCTTCTTTTACCAAGTCAAAAGAAAAATCCAATCTTGGAGAGAAAAACCCCCAGGGATTCTGACCAAAATAGAGAAGTAATTCCTATTTACATTTACTCTGAGTCTATTGGGGCCCAAACAAAGATCAATTGGGGTGTGACCTGCAACCTATTGTAGACCAGTAAATGAAAGACAGTGATTTGAGTTTAAGGCAAGATCCTTTAGAAAGAAATGTAACAGATAAACTCAGATATCTTTGGAGCTTTTGGAGGGAGAAGGGAGAAGGAAAGGGAAGGAGGGAAGAAATGAGGGAAGGAGAAAAGGAAAAAAAAAGAGAAAAGGGAAGGAAGGAAAGGAGAGAGGGAGATGGGGTGATAGCTCTACTCACTCTTCCTTGAAGAGGACTACAACATGAGATGATGCCATGAAAGTGAGTTGGATTTAAGTTGAGGATAGGCTGTGCAAAGTTACTACCCTTACTTTATCCTCCAGTGCCATCTTGAGTCCAGTGGCAAGATATAGATCAAAATGATTGGAGATAATCCTCACAATGTGTAAAAATAGAGATTGGGTAAATTTTTCAGAATTGTTGAGTAACCAAGCTGACATCTCGCCTCCAGAACCACCCTCACTACAAGAATTTAATAAATTTCCCAAAATAATCTTAATTTTTTCTCTATAGAGAAAGGTGGGTCCTAAGAACAATCATTTCCAGTTAGATTATCACCTTTAATCCATTTTTATCCATTCACCATTCTAAGGGGTTTTTCAGTTTTCTGGAAGGAACTTTAGAAGAAAATATTTTTTTCTTAATATTTCTATGAAGGAAGAAAAAAAGGAAAAGGAAGGAAGGAAATGAATGGAACCAGTTGAAGGTTTCTCAAAAAATGTATGAGATGGAATGGACCAGACCCTAGGCCTAAATTTCAGGAAGTCATATGATCCCTGTTCTCAGAAGGCTGTAAGACAGAAAAGGTCAGACTCTAGGCCTAACCTTCAAGAAGTTACGTGACCCATAGGAAGTAGATAGCATTGCTGACCATTGGTCAAGGGTTACTTTTCAGTACATCCAATGAACGTATGTCTTTTGCTATTTAACATTTACTATTTTCTACTCACCAGGCTAGGCACACCATGCTGGGAAGATGGGAGCTAAAAGGCTCTGTGTCTTCTCAGGTGGTATGCTTGTACCTCTCCTTGCAAGGACTGAATAAGTGCTTTCTGTTTGTATCTGAAGATGCCTCTGAGTAGTCAATTTGGATAAGGGGATCTAGTACCCATCCCACACAGTTTATGGGTGCTCATTCTAGGATCTGTGACTTCCCAGAGAGATAGCTGGGGTTCTGATTCAATACAGGCACCAGGTTTGCTTTTTTCTAACCATCCTTAAGAACAGATTTTCAGCCTCCCTCTCTGAAAAGAGGCATACAAATACAAACAGGAGCCCAAGTCTCCAAAGAAGCCCAAGGACAAGTAAAGTGGTCAGTCAGGTAACTTGTGTGGGTATAATCTGGGGATACAGGGGAAGGAGCAGTCCAGAGATTGGAATGGCTCTCCCCAGGGCATTGTCTGTGTCCTTGGGCTGCCCTTAGACTGAAGGGGACTTTGGGATCACCAAGGCTTAGTGGTTCAAGGTTAAGAAGTGCCATCTAGTAAGCCAAAAGAAGTCCTGATAACACAGAGCACTCTGGATGACGGCAACCCCTCCAGATTTGGGGATCCAAATGGAGAGGTTGGCTCTGTGTATTACAGGATCTCAAGTCATGAGATTGAAGCTGCTCTCCCAAGAAGGAAAGGGAAAGTAGTAATCCAAATCAAATCTTTGCAGCAAAAGTGCACTTGATGAGATATTGCTGTTTTGTGTGTGGGGAAGGGACAGTCCTCTTCCATGTAATTTTTGTCTGAGTTGGTGTTCGTGTCTTTGTGCAGAATGTCATGTCTGTTCTGTGAGCTAGATTTTGTTTTTTTTAAAAAATGGTCCGACTTTTTCCTGTGCACTTCAGATCTGGCCAAGGTAGGGGCTACAGAAAAAGTTAAATAATTTTTGAGAGCAATAATTGAAGTTTTTGGCAATTGGTCATTTCAAGACTGCAAAAGTACTTAGTATAAAACAAATGCTATGTGAGTGTTAACTGCTGTGTTGGATTTAATTGCTTTGTATTTCGTAGCATGAGTTTTTAGTTGTGACCAACATATAATATCAATGTTTAAATAGAATGAATTTTGTGTGTGTAAAGTAATTTGGAAACATTCAACTAAATTAAGGCCTCTACGAGGAGGATAATACATAGGCTAAAAGGACACATGGGAGGAAGGGTGAGTGAGAGAAAAAATATGTTCAATCAGTTCAGTAAAATTTGTTATTTGAGATATGATAGTAAAAGCAGTTTTATATAAATTATAATCTCTTTGCACTGACTGTGTTAATAGAAGAGCTTGGGAACTTTGGGGGAAAAAAACCAGAAACACTCAAATTCATAGAGGAAAAAAAAAAAAAAAACCTTATCTTCATCTGGTTTGCATTTTAAAAGGCTAGAGACCAGAGAGCATGCAGCTCTGAATGAGGGGAAGCAAAAGAGAACAAAGAAAGCTGATGTCAGTCAAAGAAAGTAAACAAACAGGAAGTGAAGACGAGTATTTTTTTTTTTTTTTTAAAGCAAAAGTCCTTAGTCTTGGTCTTTAGGGGTAGAAGTGAAGGGGATGGAAGTAGAATCTCTGCCATCTTCTTCTTCCTCGTCTACCCCAGAAGTGACTCTGGCTAGTCTTTCTCCACCCCCTAGTCAAGAAGGGCATTCTTCTGGAATTCTTCTTAAATTGTAAATTTATTAAATTTCTTTAAAATATTTTGTAAAGTTACCACTGAGAAATAACTTGTTGAGTTATATAGCTCCCAATGAAGGAATGAATTTACTGATAATCTACAACTTTATTAAGAAGGAACAACTTCTAATGATAGGCCTTTACATCAGGAATCTTAAGGTTACCTCCTTGATATCAAGATGAGTTGTAAGTTTTACATGATGAATTTTACTATTACAATTATATGA
Source organism: Sarcophilus harrisii (assembly GCF_902635505.1). Classification (NCBI taxonomy): domain Eukaryota; kingdom Metazoa; phylum Chordata; class Mammalia; order Dasyuromorphia; family Dasyuridae; genus Sarcophilus; species Sarcophilus harrisii. Next base: position 170,152,331 of record NC_045427.1, read on the forward strand.
GATGATCACTATTAAATATATGTGCTAGAATTGTGAGTTTGTATACTTTAAGCACAAGATCTTAGAAATGTGTGCAAATATTGAAAAATTAATACTGGAAATTTCAATCTGTATTTGATTTGATTTCTAGTTTAAAAAATAGGTTATTAAAACATGGTTCTGGTAGCTTACCTTAGGGGGTTACATGTTTTTGTATCCCTCAATTAGATGAAGTATGTTGCTTTTTAGAATGTATATTGGATAATTTGTAAAAATTATGAGTAATGCTTTAAAATTTTGTTAGCTTTCCTAGACACATGTATAAGTTTTATTACATTTAGTCCAAAATTATTTGTATATTAGCTATATTGTGAGATTTTTAAAAACAAGAGACAAGAAAGATTGAGTTGCAAAAGCATTTAATAGTTTGAATAGAACATCTAGTTAGAATATCACAAAGTAAAGTATTAATTTTTAAAATAACTTTTTAATTGGTGTATACATTAAAATTGGAAATGAATGTAAATTACATGAGATTTCTATCCATTTCTGTGATAGGCTATATTATGTTTATTTGGCTATCACTTATGAAAATTGTGAAATTGCTAATTAAATTATTTAGGGTTATTGTAATATTGAAACCTAAAATTGTTAGGTATTATGTAGGTTATGTAAACACCAGATGATGATAGGCACCAATTTGGGTGTCATGTGAGGAATTCACGGCCATTATCTTTGGTAAAAGATAATTTATTATGGAAAGAAGCAAACTCCTAATGGAACTTGCCATTTGCTAGGGGAAAGGAAACACCCTATGAGGTTGGGGCATGCCCTTAGCTGGCAGGCTGGGTCCTGGAGGGGAGGGACTTGGCACCCTAAAAGAATTAGCTATAAGGAGGAGAAGTGGGATTGGGAAGCATGGTGAAATGGTGGGGGAAGGAAAAAGGGAAAGATCTGTCAGCTTGGAAAGGTGAAGATTTTACTCACCCTTCCCCTACCCAGATATGGCTGCTTCTTAGAAGTGAGAATAAGCCTATTCACTGGAACTCAACTCTCCCTCCCCAACTTCTGCCACCTCCCCCACCCCCCAACCCCCTTGCTGGTTAAATGAAATTAACATTAATTGCTTTTATGGTTTGCATGGCGTTAATAACTGATTATTTTTATTTTTCAAGTTTATGACTACTTTCAAGTTTATAACTACTTATTTTTCAAGTTTATGATAAGGTCATTTTGATGCTGGATGCTATATAAAAGATTCCATTGCTTAGCAATGCAAAAAACTTTTAAGAGGTTTGTTAGAACTGCAAGTTCTCTGAAAATGATTATTTCTACCAAGGCCTCCATCTATCTTCAGCAAATTATTTAATATTTATCTAAGTGCATAATGGTCTCCTTGTTTAATGAATATGATAACAAATATGATCTGAATAGCTCAAATATGGGCTTTCTAGAAATACTTATAGAAGAATTTTAACTGATATGCCTGTACTAGTTTTGACTGTGTACATTTGATAGATTATGCACAATAGTTTGTAAAAAATTTTAATATATATAGACCTGAAGCCCCTGATTGGTGAAACTTGTTACTGAGATGAAATCTCTTGGGACTGTAACTAATATTGTTTTGAATTTGGATATGATTGTTTGGTGAATCATTAAGTCAATAACCTACCATTCCAGAGAAATGCCAAAAGTTACTCAGAAGGATGCCTTCCTGGACTATTACAGGTAGATGTCTTATCTGGGCAAGAGTTGGGAAGACAACCCTAGCCTCTGCTTAAGGGGAGATCCTTCTGACTCAGTTTCCAAGTTCTGTTTGATTGGTTGTCGGAGTTAAGGATGCTTCATCCTGTTATATATATGTTCTCTGATTGAGGCCTTGAAGGATCAGTTTTGACTGATTATATTATAATCATATCCCGGCTTTTTTCTTCTTATAGCAAATGTCTATAATCAGATCAAGTGGTCAGTAGAAAACATGAGGGACAATACATGTATGTAGATGATATCTTGATCTACAGCCCAGCCATGGAGGCTTCTCTGGCTGCTGCCATAAAATTTTAACTTTCTTATTTCCTGAGCAAGAGTTTCTTTGTCTGAAAGCCCACTTTGCCTGAGTATTTGGGCCACCTCCTACCTGCCTTTTGCTCATTGGCAGAGGAAACAGACAGTTTTATCACACCCTGATCAGACCAAGGTTTTTAAGACTTTGACAGGCTAAACTGACCTCTTCCCTGCCTTATCCCTTACCTTTTACCTTATCCTTTTACGCTGTACATTGATAAAAATGGGGGCCAAGTCATAGTGGTCTAGATTCAGTCTCTGTATCCCTATCCCAGACTCCTTGCTTCTCAAAGAAATTTGGCCTCTTAGAGGTGACCCTTCTGCCTTAGAACTAGCTGCCACAGCCCTGCTAATTGAGGAAGCCCCTAAACTAATCCTGGGTCAATCAGAAATTCTGGGTCCTCACCAGGTTTAGAGCATTTTTGCCTGTATCAGAGCTTCAGAATTGGGGAAAGAAATGAGAATGAATATCTATACTGACTTCAAATACATTTTTCATGTTTTGCATGATTATGGGGGCTATATGGAGAAAAAGGAGATTTTTGACAGCCAAACATTCCCCCATTAAGTATGCAGGGGAACAATTACTGCAAGCTGTCATGGACCTAGAGAGGTTTCTGTTATGTTTTGTAAAAGAAGAGGGATTCATTTCAAGCCAAGGGAAACAAACTTGCAGGTTCAGCTGCCTATGCTCCTGCCTGTTTGTCCCTGACTATGGCTTCTTGAATTCCCCAGCATTTCCTTGTATAGCTTATAGGTAAGTAAATTCTGAAAGGACTGTTAAAAAGGCTATAGAGTTTTTGGTGAAGGAAGAAAATCATACTTAAGGCTACAATGTTCCACCCATTGCCCCATCTCCTTTGAGGAAACAAAAGCAGGAATTTGGGGAAAACATTCTTTGCTTTTTTAGGAAAAGCTGCCTGGATGAGAGACATTCATGATAGCCTTATCATCTACACCCCACCCCCACTGAGTCTTTCTCTGAGTGGGGTCCCTGATTACTGTCCTCAGTGACCCCCATATTAACTCCACTTTTGTTTATTCCTTTTCTTTTGCTCATATTTAGTCATTACATTTTTTTTTAATTAAAGCTTTTTATTTTCAAAACATGTGCATAGAGGGGCAGCTACATGATGCAGTGGGTAGAGCACCAACCCTAAAGTCAGGAGTTCAAATCTGGTCTCAGACACTTAACATTTCCTAGCTGTGTGATACTGGGCAAGTGACTTAACCCCAATTGTCTCAGCAAAACAACAACAAAAACATATGCATGGATAATTTTTCAACATTAATACTTGCAAAACCTTGTATTCCAATCTTTTCCTCCCCTTCTCCCCATCTCCTCCCCAGATGGCAAGCAATCCAATATATGTTAAATCCATTATATGCTTACATATTTATAGAACTTTCTTGCTGTACAATAAAAATTAAATCAAAAAGGAAAAAAAATTAAATGCAAGTAAACAAAAAGAGTGAAAATGCTATGTTGTGATCATACTCAGTTCCCACAGTCCTCTCTCTGAGTGTAGACGGCTCTCTTCATCACAAGATCATTGGAACTGGCATCAATCATCTCATTGTTGAAAAGAACCAGAAGAGAATTGATCATCGTATAATCTTCTTGCTGTGTACAAAGATCTCCTAGTTCTACTCAATTCACTTAGCACCAATTCGTGTCAATTTGTCCAGGCCTCTCTGAAATTGTCCTGCTTATCAAATTTCTTATAGAATAATAGTATTCCATAACATTTATAAACCATAACTTATTCAACCATTCTCCAACTGATGGGCATCCACTCAGTTTCCAGTTTCTTACCACTATAAAAAAAGCTACCACAAACATTTTTGCACATCTGGGTCCCTTTCCCTCCTATAAAATCTCTTTGGGATATAGGCTCAGTAGAAACACTGCTGAAATAAAGGGTATGCACATTTTGATAGCCCATTTGGGCATAGTTCCAAATTGCTTTCCAGAATGGTTGGATCAATTCACAACTCCATAAACAATGTATTAGTGTCTCAGTTTTCCCACATCCCCTCCAACATTCATTATCTTTTCCTGTCATCTAAGTCAATCTGAGAGGTATATAGTGGTACCTCAGAGTTCTCTTAATTTGCATTTCTCTGATAGTGATTTAGAGCACCTTTTTATATGACTAGAAATGGTTTTAATTTCTTCATCTGAAAGTTGTCTGCTCATATCATTTGACCATTTATCAACTGGAGAATGGCTTGAATTCTTATAAATTTGATTCATTTATTTATATATTTTAGAAATGAGGCCTTTATCAGAACTTTTGAATATGAAAGTGTTTTCCCAGTTTATGGCTTCCTTTCTAATCTTGTCTGCATTTGTTTTGTTTGTATAAAAACTTTTTAACTTAATATATCAAATTTATCTATTTTTTGTTCAATAATTAACTCCAGTCTTTCTTTGGCCACAAATTCCTTCCTTTTCTACAGATCTAAGAGGTAAACTTTCCTTTGTTCTTCTAATTTGCTTATAATGTCACTCTCGATGTCTAAATAATAAACCCATTTCAACCTTATCTTGGTATACTGGTGTTAGGAGTGGGTCAATGCCTAGTTTCTGCCATACTAATTTCCAATTTTCCCACCAGTTTTTGTCAAATAGTTTTTATCCCAAAAGCTGGGGTCTTTGGGTTTGTCCAACACTAAATTATTATAATTATTTTATCCTGTGAACCTAACCTATTCCACGGATTGATTATTCTATTTCTTAGCCAGTACCAAATGGTTTTGATGACCATGACTTTGTAATATAGTTTTAAGTCTAGTTCAGCTAGGTAACTTTCATTTATATTTTTTTCCATTAATTTTCTTGAAATTCTTGACCTTTTATTCTTCTAGATGAACTTTATTATTTTTTCTAGATCTGTAAAATAATTTCTTGGGAGCTTGATTGGTATGGCACTGAATAAGTACATTAGTTTAGGTAGTATTGTCATTTTTATTATATTCTCTTGGCTTACCCATGAGCACTTGATATTTTTCAAATTGATTAGATCTGACTATTTGTGTAGAAAGTATTTCATTGTTGTGTTCATATAGTTCCTGACTTTGTCTTAGCAGGTAGATGCTAAAATATTTTATATAATTTAAAATTATCTTAAATGGAATTTCTCTTTATATCCCTTGCTATTGAACTTTATTGGTAATGTATAAAAATGCTGATAATTTATGTGGATCTATTTTGTATCCTCCAACTTTGCTGAAGTTGTGAATTGTTTCTAGTAGTTTTTTAGTTGATTCTCTAAGGTTCTCTTAAGTATACCATCATATCATTTGGAAAGAGTGATAATTTGGTTTCCTCTTTACCTATTCTAATTCCTTTAATCTCTTATTCTTCTCTTATTGCCAAAACTAACATTTCTAATACATTTAACAGTAATGGTGATAGTGGATAGCTTGTTTCATGTCTGATATTATTGGGAATGGTTCTAGTTTGCCAAATATATGTTGCTGCTGCTCTTCAGTAAGAAGAGCATTTCTAAAAGTAATATTGTTACATTATATGGATGATATTTTGGGGTGTGCACCTGAGGAACAAATGTTAGAAGCATGTCTACAAAAGAGCATAGAAACACTAAGAAACTACAAATTGCATATAGTTACAGAAAAAATTCAAAGGCATGCCCCTTTTCAATATTTAGGATATGAAGTATATCCTAAGGCGCTTACAGTACAAAAACTTTCTTTAAGAACAGAGAAGTTGGACACCTTAAATTATTTTCAAAAATTAATAGGAGATATTCAATAGATGCATCCAGTGTTAGGCTTAAGTACCAATCAATTGCAACCTCTATATGACTTAATTAAGGGGAGACAGTGCTTTAAACCCACCACACCAGCTTACAAAAGAAGCACAAGAGGCTTTAAGAGAAATTGAACTGGCTTTATCCAATGTGGTTGAAAGAGTCACTCAAAAACCCTTGGAAATATCAGTTTTTGCTACAAAAGAAGCACCCACAGCAATCCTTCATCAAGGAGACAGTGTAATAGAGTGGGTGAACCTCCCGGCACAACCAGAACAAAGCCTTACTCCTTGCCCAGTACTTATGGCTAGAATTTTATTAAAGGCCATTAAATGAGCATTACAATTATCTGGGACAAGACCTGACAAAATATACACCTTTTATACACAAATTAATGTGTGCTGTGAGACCATCCCAGAGTGGCAAATTTTATTAGTCACGGCTTCAAATTTTACATATGGGTCTCCACTAAAGGTAACCAGACTATTACATAATTGGCAATGGATTCTTGAAGAAAAAGTTTCTAAAGTTCCTCTTAAAGGACCAACTATCTTTACAGATGCATCCATACATAACATTTGTGCTGTATACTCTCATGACTTAACTATAAAGAGAGTAGTCAGAACTCCTTTTCAATCCACTTAGCAGAATGAAATGTATGGATCATTCTAGCTCTTATTATCCAGGAGAGATAAATATATTTGATTCAGCCTATTTAATAGGTGTGGTACAAAGAATTGCCACAGCCCAAATAAAATTTTCAGCTCCTAATATTTATTAGCTCTTTAAGGAACTTTTAAGAGCAAGTGAGAAAGCATCCAGGTAAGATATCTTGCATGTCCACTGACATAGTGGACTTCCAGGTCCTATTTTTGATGGAAATTCAAAAGCAGATAGCCTTTTAACTATGTTAGCCAGTACTCCTTTATTTCAGGAAGCCCAGGAATCTCATTCTAAATACTATCAGGCTGCTCAAGCTTTATATTTGCAATTTGGGATAACAAAAGAGGAAGCTAGGAATATAGTAAAAATTTGCCTTCCTTTTCACGCTCCTACACTTCATCCAGGGAAGAACCCTCATGGTTTGAGACCCAGTGAAATCTGGCAAATGGATGTGACCCATTATAAATCTTTCCGTCATCTGTCTTTTATCCATGTGGTAGATACCTTTTCAGGATTCACTTTTGCAATACTAACAACAAAAGGGACAGACTGAGTGGTCACTGAATCCTCATCCATGCATTTGCAATTATGGATGTGCCACAAGCAATAAAAACAGATAATGGACCTGCATATACTTCTAAACATTTTGCACACTTTTGTTCACAGTATAAGATTTTACACACCACTGGCATACCTTTTAATCTTCAAGATCAGGCAATAGTAGAGAGGAGAAACAGAGACATTAAGACAGTCCTCCAAAAACAAAAGAAAGGGGGAACCATGGGTAACCCTAGAGAAATTAAATTTAGTTCTCTATACCATTAATTTTTTAATTTTTGATAAAGATGCACTTGCTCCAGCAGACAGGTTTTATAACCCACCAGAAGGACAGTGTCCAGTGCAAGCAGCGCCACTATCTTTAGATAATTGCCAGGTGAAGTGGAAAGATCCAGAAAGTGGTAAATGGAAGGGACCAGATAGGTTAACTACTTGGGGAAGAGGGTTTGCTTGTATCTCTATAGATGGAGAAGGAATCAGATGGGTGCCAATGAGCTGTATTTGCCTTGACCATCAGAGAAAGACAAAAGAGAAAAATCTGGAAACAAAAGAGAAGACTTCTAAGAACACAATCTGCAGGAATCATTGTATTCCTTAACACAAGATAGGACTGTTGCAGGACTTGAAAACCTTGAAAACCAGCAGGAATCATTGGATTCCTTGAGATGAAAAATTGTTGATGAGACTATTGCAGGACTTCAAAACTTGTAGGAATCATTGGATTCCTTGAGATGAAAAATTGTTGATGAGACTATTGCAGGACTTCAAAACTTGCAGGAATTATTGAATTCCTAACACATGAACTAATGGACAATAGACTCCTTTTGGACTATTTCTAAGATTTATGGAAATGTATAATTCCTCATGGTGATTCATGTAATTTGTTACATCACTTCTAGCCTGTGTTATGTTACTATGTGCTTATATAATTTATGTAATTATGTGTAATACCTCCCATATTGATGGATTTATGTATACCTGTTTCAAGTGAGGCCCTTCAGAAACCCACTAATCTGATTTGATTTCCCATTTCCTTTGGTGTTTTCATCTCCCTTCCTGAGATGTCAGGGAGGATGTGACCACCTCCTTTTTATGATGTTTTTCACTTCCTTCTTGAGCAGTCAGGGAAGGCATGATCACCTTCTTATAGGGGGTTCTCACCTCCTTGAGAAGTCAGGGAGGTCATGACGACCTTATGTTCTAAATCAAAAGAAAGTGGAAGATGTTATGGGCCAGAATTTGAAACAAGGTACTAAGTCATTGGAATTGATAGAGACAATGCTTATGTACATAGATCACACCTTTAGAATTCACACCTTTAAGAGAGCATATAGGAGGAGGAACCTACTAAAGGACAAGCCTACTAGAGATTTCAGGACATTAAAAGTCAGAAGAGACAGAAGCCCACAATCCCACTCTTGGAGGAGGAGTCAAGATTCATTCCATTTTCCACCTTTGTGCTGGCTGGAGGCTTTGGATTCAGAGGGAGCTAGAGACTGAAGCTGGAAGAGACAAAGGATTAGCAGCAAGAGCTCTTGGAACCAAGGAGAGAGATAAGCTTCTAAGAAAACTAACCAGGCTATTTTGAAGGAGATAATAAAACTCCTGGCTGCATTTGACGTGATTATTACTTTGAACTGAAACAAAGGCTGCTCCCAGAAGCTCCCCAAAAAACTTATACCCAGAGAACATTATATTATAGAGAAGATAATATTGCAATATGATGCTTGCTAATGGTTTTAAATAGATGCTACTGATCATTTTAAGGAAAATTTCATTTATTCCTATACTCTCTAGTGTTTTTAATAGGAGTGGGTGTCGAATTTTATCAGATGCTTTTTCTGCATCTATTGAGATAATAAGATTTTTGTTAGTTTGGTTATTGATATAGTTAATTATGCTAATAGTTTTCCTAATATTGAACCAGCCTTGCATTCCTGGTGTACATCCTACTTGGTCATATTGTATTATCCTAGGGATGATTTTCTGTAATCTCTTTGCTAATATTTTATTTAAGATTTTTGCATCAATATTCATTAGGGAAATTGGTCTATAATTTTTTTCTCTGTTTTCAGAGATTTTCAAAATTTAAAATTTGGTATTCAATTGAGGGTTTTTAATTTGTTCTTTTTCTAGTTTTTTTTAGTTGCAAGTCCAGTTCATTGATCTTTTCTTTGTCTATTTTATGCAAGTAAGCATTTAGAGATATAAAATTTCCCCTAATAACTGCTTTAACTGCATCCCACAAATTTTGGTATATTGTCTCATTGTTATCATTCTCTTGCATGAAATTATTGATTGTGTCTATGATTTGTTGTTTCACTCACTAGTGGTTCCACAGGTTGGCCGCCGATTCAGGTGAGTGTGATTAGATTGGCGGTGAGGATTCAGAATAGGGTTTGGGAGATTGGGTGAAATATCATGCTTCGTTGGTTAGCAGTATGGAGCAGGGGGATTATTAGGAGGATTAGGATAGATGCTACTATCCTAGCATTCTATCCTAGGATTCAATTATTTAGTTTCCAATTAATTTTTGGTCTATTTTCCCTTGGCCTTTTATTGCATTACGATCTGAGAAAAATGCATTTACTATTCTGCCTTTCTGCATTTAATTTTGAGGTTTTTATGCCCTAATACATGGTCAATTTTTGTATAGATTCCATGTACTGCCAAGAAAAAAGTATATTCCTTTCTGTCTCCATTCAATTTTCTCCAAAGGTCTGTCATCCCTAACTTTTCTAGGATTCTATTTATTTCCTTAAGTTATTTCTTATTTATTTTGTGGTTTTAAAGAGAGCAAGGTTGAGATCCCCCACTAGTCTAGTTTTGCTGTCTAATTCTTCTTGCAGCTCTCTTAACTTCTCCTCTATATTAGTCCTTGCAGTTTTAATTTACTTGTGAGAATTGTTTCTTCCAGACTCCAAATCATGAAATTCCAATTACTTGGTCAAATTGAAATCACTTGATACTTGATTCTGACATTCAGCACCGGATTCTGCTGAGGCCACCTGTAAGTCACGAGTCTCCTCTCTTCAATCTGGACCCCATGAGGTAGGAATGGCTCTAAACCCCTTATCTTCCTGAAGCAGCTCCAGAAAATGAAATCTTGGTCCCTTTGTCCCAGATGAATTTGGGTCTGAACTGCCTGAGGCAGAAATTATGGGATAATGGCCCTAAAGCCACCTGGCCTCAACAATGCTGTAGTTTATGGATAACTAGCTGCGGGATACCAATCTGTTGATCTGACAGGGTTTTTGAGACAGATAGTGGGAATAGGTGGAAACAGGGCCTCTGATTCCTACTCATTGCTTTAAGCACCATTATCCTATCACCAGCTTGCTTATGCACTTAATCACTAGAATAATTCAAAATTTCTTAGCTAAAATGGCTCCTAAAAGCTTCCATTGATGTGTGGGTATAGGTTCTAAATGGTAGAGGGTGAGTGATACTGAAGGGAGAGACAAGTCTGAAGATTTAGATAACAAGGATCTAGTGTATCCTTGTTAGTGGAAGAAATTATAAAGATTGATGTGAAAAATCTTCAAACGTATGCAATAAAGAAGAGGGAGTGAATGGGACCAGGTGAAGATTTCTCAAAAAGTCTGTAAGATGGAATGGATTCTTAGGCTTAAGTTTCAGGAAGTCTTGTGATCCCTATTCTCAGAGGGTTGTAGAGCAGAAAAGGTCAGACCCTAGGCCTAAGCTTCAGGAAGTTATGCAACTCACAGGAAGTAGACAGTATTGCTGACAATTGGTCAAAGGTTACTTCCTTTTCAATCCATCCAATTAACGTGTCTTTTGCTATTTAACGAATTCACTATTTCCGGCTTGCCAAGTGAGGCACATCATGCTGGGAGATGGGAGCTGAAAGGCTCTGTGCATAGCTGGTGTGCTTGGACCTCCGTGCAAGGACTGAATAAATGCTTCCTGTTTATATCTGAAGATGCCTCTGAGTAGTCAATTTGGGTAAGGGGGTCTAGCACCTGTCCCACACAGAAAGAAAGAAGGAAGAATGGAAAGAAAGAAGGATGGTAATATGGTTCCACAATCATACATGTTTCTCTACTATTCATGAATAACTCATGTAATATGTCATAGCCTACTTATGCATGTTTACTTTGTCCTTTGTCATTTTGATCCATCTGAAATAATGTTGTTCTATGATTTATTGCCATATAGTATCCCTAGAATATTTGTGCTAAAGAGATGAGATTGTAAGAGCCAATTAAATTTTCTTTTTATTATTGTGAACTCAATTATTAGACATTCCAATATACAAAGAGAAAGAAAGATTAATACAAGAAACTATGAGTGTATGTTAAATATAATATTTTAAAGTATTTAAGGAACTAGGAAGTATAGTAATACTTGTTGGACTTGGAATCAGGCCAATCTCTTTTCAAGTTCAGCCTCTGATACTTTCTAGCTATGTGACCTAGGGCAAGTCATTTAATCTCCACTTATCTTTTTCTTCTTCTTCTTTTTTTATAGCTTTTTATTTACAAAACATAGGCATGGGTAATTTTTCAACATTGACCCTTGCAAAACCTTCTGTTCCAACTTTTCCCCTCTTTCCTGCCACCCTCTTCCTTAGATGGTAGGTATTCCAATACATGTTAAATATATTAAAGTATATGTTAAATCCAATATATGTATTCATATTTATACAGTTATCTTGCTGCACAAGGAAAATTGGATCTAGAAAGAAAGAAAAAACGCCGAGAAGGAAAACAAAAATGTAAGGAAACCATAATAGAAAGGTTGGAAATGCTATGTTGTGGTCCACACTCATTTCCCATAGTTCTCTCTCTGGATGTAACTGACTCTCTTCATTATTAAACAACTGGAATTAGTTTGAATCATCTCATTGTTGAAGAGGGCCATATCCATCAGAACTAATTATCATATAATATTGTTGTTGCCGTGTATAATGATCTCTGGGTTGTGCCTATTTCACTCAGCATTAGTTCATGTAAGTCTCTCCAGGCCTCTCTGAAATCATCCTGCTGCTCATTTCTTACAAAATACTAATATTCCATAACATTTATATATCACAATTTATTCAGCCATTTTCCAATTGATGGGCATGCACTCAGTTTCCAGTTTCTAGCCACTAAATGTAGAATATAATAAGTTCTGATGAGGTGAAGGCTATAATTAGAGAGAGTTGAAGAATAATAAGTATAGTTAGGTAGATTTTTTTTCATGTTAGGGGTTCATGGGCTAGGTGGTTTTGGCTAGCAATAATTATTAATGGAAGAAGTCAGCATGACAGAACTAGGAGTGGCCCTGATAGGGAATCTGGTGAGAAGGAGTTATAGTTGTAGGCTAGGTCAGAGTTGTGATAAAGAATGCTAATTAGAAAACTGTGCGTAGTGGTATTGATTCATACTCAGGGTTTTTTGGAGTATCATGTTAGTGGGATGAGCATGAAAGTTGATGTGAGGATTTTTAGCATTGTAGCAGGTTAAGATTTTGGATGTAGTCATTACCATGGAGTGGCCGAGATTTTGACTAGCAGTACAAGGCCAACTCCTGCCTCACAAGCTGAAAAGACTAATAGGATTAAGGGGGTTATGGATATTGAGAATATTTGGAAGAGAGTAATTAGGAGGGCTATGAGGATGAATAGGGACAACATTATTCCCTCCAGACATAGGAGGGTAGATATTAGATAGGATCAATAAATTAAGACTCCTGCAAGCGCTAATAGGAAAGCCATGGTTAGGTTTAACAAAGAGGGCTGCCACAAACGTTTTTGCACATGTGGGTCCTTTTCCCTTCTTTAAGATCTCTTTGGGATATAAGCCCAATAGAAACACTGCTGGGTCAAAGGTATGCATAGTTTGATAACTTTTTGAGTATAGTTCCAAATTTCTCTCCAGAATGATTGGATGTATTCACAATTTCACCAACAATGTATCATCCACCTCTTATTTTGTAAAATTAGGATAATATCTTGTCTCTCAGAATCAAATGAAGGTTTCTGAAGATCAAATGAGATAACACAAAGCATTTTGCAAACCTAAAACTTTTTACTTAAAAAGGTATTGTATCATCTATCTGTATTTCCTTCTGTGTATTTAAAAAAAGTTTTATTGTATATATATTTATATATACAATTAACATATGACATATGAACACTATATTAAATATTATATAAATGTTTTATTGTATATACATGTTTTATATAACATTTACTATAGTGTTAATATGTTAATTATTAAATTATATATTAGTATTGATTGCTACCCTATAACATATCTCCCATTCCTGGTAGAATCACTCCTTTGTAACAAATATTCTTTTTCAAAAAAATGAAACAGATTGTCCATGTCCAAAAATGGATATTACATTTGGGGAAGGCATGTTTCATCTAAACATTGCTATACCAAAATAAGGTCAAAATGAGTTCCTGATTTAAACATAAAGGGTGATACTAGATACTATAAGCAAATTAGGAGAACAAGGGATAGTTTACCTCTCAGATCCATGCAGAAGGAAGGAATTTATGGCCAAAGAAGAACCAGAGAACATTATGAAATGAAAAATGAATAATTTTTATTATATTAAATTAAAAAGATTTTGTACAAAGAAAAGCAGTGCAGCCAGGATTAGAAGGGGAGAAAAAAACTAGGGGAAAATTTTACATCCGAGAGTTTTAATAAACGTCTCATTTCTAAAATATATAATTGACTCAAATTTGTAAGAATACTAGTCATTCTCCGTAATGGGCTGAGGTTTGAATTGATACACTGAGGTCCCAAGTACATGAGGCTAAATAGTAATTGGGCTATACTCTATTAATATATATGATTGGATAAAGAATGGCCCCCGCCCACTCTTTGTGCAAGTCCTGATGTGTTGTAGAGGAAATGACGATTTTGGTGGGTAGAGGCAGTGAGAGAGACAGAAAGAGAAGCTGAGAGAGATTGGCCTGGGTTCCATGCTTGTAGCTGCTGGTCGTGTGGCTGTTGGTCTAGCTAGCTTCTTGACTCAGCTGTACACATTGCTATCGCCGATTTCCTTCCACCTCCGATCTTTCTTCACTGAGAATAAAGACTGACGATTTTCTCCTAACTTGAATTCCTGACTCCGGCTCATTTTAAAATACACGGTCTTCACAATTCTCCAAATGATAAATGATCAAAGGATTGGAGAAATGCCAAATAAAACAACTCTCACTCTACACACCTCTCAGATTAGCTAAAATAATGGGAAAAGATGATAAATGTTGGAGGGAGTAGGGAGAAACTGGGGCATTAATACATTGTTAGGGGAATTGTGAACTAATCCAACCATTCTGGAGAGCAATTTGGAAATATGCCCAAAGGGCTATCAAACTATATATACTTTTTGATCCAGCAGTTTCTCTAGTATCCCAAAGAGATCATTAAAAAAGGGGAAAAGGACTCATATCAACAAATATGTTTGTAGCAGCCATTTTTATAGTGTCAAGGAACTGGAAACTGAGTGGATGCCCATAAGTTGGGGAATAACTGAAAAAGTTATTTCTATAGGAAGTGTTCAACAGGATGATTTCAGAAAGGCCTGAGGAGACTTACATGAACTGATGCTAATTGAAGTGAGTAAAAACAAAAGCATATTTCACACAGCAACAAGAAGATTAAATGATCAGCTCTTTTCAACAATGAGGTGATTCAGGTAAATTCCAATAGACTTGTGATTGAGCGAGCCATGTGCAACCAGAGATGCATGGGGACTGAATGTGGATCACAATATAGTGTATTCACCTTTTTTTGTTGTTGTTTGTTTGCTTGTTATTTTTCTTTCTCATTTTTCTCCTTTTGATTTGATTTTTCTTGTACAGCATGTTAAAGGTAGAAATAAGTTTAGAAGAATTGCATATGTTTAACCTATATTAGATTACTTGTTATATAGGGAAGGGAGGAAAATATGGAACTCAAAGTTTTGCAAGAGTGAATGTTGAAAACTATTTTTGCATGCATTTTGAAAAATAAAAAGCTATTAAGACATTGCTAGAGGGAGAATTTTTATGTAAACAAGACATAGAGGTAAGATAAAAATAAAATGGAAAATTTTTATTATGTGAATCAAAAGCTTTTTCACAAGCAAAGTAAATATAGTTAAATTAGAATGGAAACTGAGAAAGAACTTCAAAGCAATTTTCTATGATAAAGCTCTATGCTTTATGCATGATGTAAAAAGGATTATAACAAATATATAATAAGTGCCATTCCCCAAAAGATAAGTGACCAAAGATATAAGTAGATACACTTGCACAGTTCTCAAGTGAAGAAATGCAAACTATTAATAATCATATGAAAATGCTACAAATCACTAATTTGATAAATGAAAACTTAAATAATTCTTTAAAGAAGTTATTTAAAAGTACTATATTTAGGAGGGTAGCATAAAAGATTGAAGAGTCCAGGTTTCCCATATACAATTTAGTAGTTATCTAAAAGAATACTATATTGGATGATGTTCAAGAAATCCTAAATATCAGTAAGCAAATCCTTCTGATACTTCACAAAAAGACTAAACAGAAGCCACATGCTTTGGGAGAAGGAAGCAAGCATCAGATCAGGTAAAGAGATTAATTCTCAGAAGCAGCACCAATGGGAAGTTCTTGAGTCAGAACAATGCAGCACCATACTGATGGGGAAGAAAACAGAGTAGCACCACAGCTGGGAGCAGCTAGGTAGTACAGTGAATAGATCATCAGTCCTAGAATCAGGAAGATCTTTGCCAAGAAAACCCTAAATAGAGCCATGAAGAATCAGACACAAATGAACAATAGCACCATAGTAGACCTTTCCAGAAACAACTTCCTAACCTACAACCTGATTTGCCTTTTATTTATGTACTTAAATATTTTCCTCATTAGAATGTTACCTTCATGAGTACAGGGACTCTTTTTGATTCTTAAAGAATCCAAGTTAGTCCATAATTATATGAAAAAAAGAAATCCTTCAGATGACAAATAAGAGAAATGCATATTAAAACTACTCAGGTTCATATCCATCACTTCATACCCATTAGATAGGAATTGTAGGAGATGCGAATTTAAAGTAGGGTTAGGGTTAGGGTTTAGAAATTTTTCAAAATTGTTTACCTTCACTTATGTAATTTGTAAATGTAAATTGCTTTTCCTGCTTACTTCATTCTGTGTCATTTTGTAAAACTCTTTTCATTTGTCCCTGTTATTTTTTAAAATGGCATTATATTCCACTACATTCACATTCCATAAATAGTTCTACATTCATCAATTGATAGGCATCCCTTTAATTTACAATTCTTTGTTACAACAATAAATGGTGCCATAAATATTTTTTCTGTATATATGTTCTTTTTCCTTCTTTTATTTCTTTGGTATATATGCTTGGTAGTGGTACTGATGAATTAAATATATTTAGTGACTTTCTGAATATACTTTCAAATTGCTTTTCACAATAGCTATACAGTTCCACTAACTAAATTAGTGTGCTTGTTTTCCTCCAGCCAGCACAAAGGTGAAAGTTGGAATGAATTTGACTGCCTCTGAGAGAGTGGACTTGTGGGCTTCTCCTTATATATGCTCTCTTAAAGGTGTGAACTCTAATAAGTACTAAGTACATAAGCATTGTCTATCAATTCCAGTGATTTAGCACCTTGTTTCAAGTTCTGGCCCATAACACCTCCCACTTTCTTTTGATTTAGAACATAAGGTGGTCATGATCTCCTTGACTTCTCAAGGAGGTGAGAACAAAAAAGAAGGTGATCATGCCTTCCCTGACTGCTCAAAAAAGGAATAAAAACACCATCAAAAAGAGGTGATCACACTCTCCCTGACTTCTCAGGAAGAAAAATGAAAACACCAGAGGACATGGGAAATCAAATCAGATTAGCTGGTTTCTGTAGGGGCTCACTTTTAAAACAGGTATATATAAATCCATCAATATGGGAGGTATCACACATAATTACATAAATTACATAAGCACATAGTAACATAACATAGTCTAGTAGTGATGTAATAACATGAATCAACATAAGGAATTATACATGTCCATAAGTCCTAGAAATAGTCCAAAAGGAATCTATTGTCCTATTAGTTCATGTGCCAGTAATCCAATAATTCCTGCAAACTTTGAAGTCCTGCAATAGTCTCATCTTATGTTAGGGAATCCAGTGATTCTTGCTGTTTTTCAAGACCTGCAACAGTCTTATCTTGTGTTAGGGAATCCAATGATTCCTGCAGATTTTGTTCTTAGGTCTTCTCCTTTGTTTCCAGATTTTTCTCTTTTTCTGTCTCTCTCTGATGGACAAGGTGAATACAGCTCATTGGCACCCATCTGATTTCTTCTCCATCTGTAGAAATGCAAGCAAACCCTCTCTCCCAAGCAGTTAACCTATCTAATCCTTTCTATTTACCACTTTCTAAATCTCTCCTCATCACCTGGCAATTACATTTGAGCTGTTTGCACTGGACACTGCCCTGTTAGTTTAAAAAGCTTGTATTCTCCCCAATTGTAATCCCTTTCTGCTCTCTGATTGCTTTTCTGCTGGTTGATCATATAATCTCTTTCTACCATCTGATTGCTTTTTTGGCTGATTGATCATGTCTTAATATTGAATTTATAAAGACTCTCTGGGTGTAACCTCAGCTGCCATCATGCCCCACCTGGGGCCCTGAAGCTGGGTCCCACCTCTCATTTCCCTGGGTTAATCGACATTCTGAGGACCAGTGGAAGCCCTTGTGTCATTTTGGGTAGAGGGGGTTTTTAGGTCTTCTCTCACCCTGTTTTCTCACTCTATCTCCATATCTACAATGGGCTTTCAAATGTCCAACTTTTCCACAATGAAAGTCCCTCATCATAGTTTGGGTATAATAGGCATTTGTGCTCACTGTGGCACAGAGTCTTATGATCTCCTCTAAAGGAACATCTTTGTGTAATCCCCATATAATTCTTTTGCAAATCTCATTAGCATTTTCCTTAGCCAGATGTCTGGTCATTATTTCTGTAGCTGCATTTTCTCCAATGGTTCTTGTGACAGCTGTTTGCAAATGTCCCACAAAATCTGCAAAGGGTTCATTGGGACCTTGCTCTATTTTTGTAAAGGCTTCCCCTCGATCTTTTTGTCTGGGGAGGGAACCCCAAGCTTTTATTGTAGCCTTAGAAATTTGCTCATACACTGTTATGGGATAATTAATATATTCTGAATTCTTTCCATACTGACCTTCACCTGCTAGTTGGTCAAAAGTGACTTGTAAATTAACTCCTGTTTGCCTATTGCGTCTGACTTGAATCTTACATAATTCATGATATTCTGAAAGCCACAAGTTTTGTTCAGGTTCTAAACATGTCCTTGTTATGGATTTCCAGTCACTAGGGGTAAGGATTTCATAAGACATCCTAGTTATATCTTAACATAAGACAATGTAGCCCCATAAAGAGTGCAACCTTTTTTTCAAATCCTTGATTTTTTCCAAATCAAAAGGAGTGTATCTTCTCCTTTTTTGACCTGAAGAGTCAAACTCTTCCATCACAGAGTATGCATGTATTAAATCAAAATACATCCTATCCTTCATTTTTTGCCTTCACCAGTGCTTTTTGTAATCTTGTCATAGGCTGCTTAATAGGTGCTTCTGTTTGTGTCACTGCCTCTCCCCTTCCTCCTTCTCCCTCCACCCATGAAGGGTTAATTGAGGGAGGTAGGTCAGGGGATTGGGAATGATCTAATTTCTCCTGCTGTGAATTCTTATCTGATTTTTCATCCTTTTCACCTAGTTTAGTTGCCACCCCCCCTTCCTGCTCTTTCTTCTTTTTCCTTATTCTAACACTTATATAATTTCCTAAAGCCAGTTGTATTAAAATATATGTATTAAGTGTGTCTTTGGAAATTGAGTCAGGTTCATTTTTATTGTAGAATTGATATAATTGCTCTCCTACTAATTTCCATTCCTCTAGATCCAATTCTTTTTTTCCATAGAGAACCAAGGAGATGTGTATTGTACAGTTTCTAAAAGTTCAGTGATCTACTCCCAAATTATAATCAAACCTTGGCTTTTCATAACCCTGACAATGCTCTCTACACATTTTCCTTGAAGAGAAACAGAAGGCTGTTTTCTAAACATCTGTCCCATTTTAGCTGAAATACTATTTTAGCTCTTTTAAACAAAGTTTCCTTGTTGTACTCACCCTAATTTCTAGGTCGAGGAGATTTTTCCACTAGATCCGGATCGTGTCTGTCCCATGTTCGAGCACCAAAATGTAATGTTCTTCTCTAAATTATAATGTTCTCTATGAGCAGGTTTTTTGGATGGTTTCTGGAGGCAGCCTTCATTTCAGTTCAGATCAATAATCACCTCAAATGCAGTCAGGAGCTAAAAATTCAGATTCTTTATTGTCTCCTCCAAAATAGCCTAGTTAGCTTTCTTAGTTAGCTTTCTCTGGTTAGTTTTCTTAGAGGCCTGTCTCTCTCCTTGGTTCCGAGAGCTCTTGCCACTAGTCCTTTGTTCTGCCAGCTTTTGCCTCTAGCTCCCTCTGAATCCAAAGCCTCCAGCGAGCACAAAGGTGGAAGTTTGAATGAATCTGACTGCCTCCGAGAGAGTGGGCTTGTGGGCTTCTCCTTATATATGCTCTCTTAAAGGTGTAAACTCTAATAAGTACTAAGTACATAATCATTGTCTCTATCAATTCCAGTGACTTAGCACCTTGTTTCAAGTTCTGGCTCATAACACAGGAAAGTATTTTTTTCTTTTTAAAATTTTGATACCTGTATCTTTAAATTTATTGTAAAGGTTTTTTTTTTGTTTGTTTGTTTCCAGTTACTTGTTCTTCTAGTTTACTTTTATTAGACTTATTTGTGCAAACTTTTTTTTCAACTTTGAGATAAAAATTATTTATTGTTGCTTGTGAGCACTTATATTTCTTCTTTAGATGTAAAAAACTCTTACCCTAGTTATAAATATGAAAAGTTATTTCCAGCCTATAGTATAGTCCCTGGCACATAAAAGGTGGTTGTTATTTGTCCTTCTTGCTCAAAAGAAGACCACAAAAACACTGCAATGTCAGGATCAATATACAGTGTATTTTGACAATACATATACAAGCTCACCACAAGTTGGGCACAAATTAGATGATCATTTGGGAGAGAGATGTCTCTAAATTTGTGCATTTTATGTTTCTTTTGAGCTGCCACAGTTATGCTTTGTTCATAGAGCCTAGTACCTTCTTTGATGCAGGCATGTCATGTGGACAATCCTGTGCCAGTGTCTTCCAGATTTCACAAGTGATTCTAAAGTTCTTAAGAAAGACTGTGAGAGGACCGGTTCAATATTAGGAAAACTATCAATATAATTGGCCATATTAAGAACCAAATTAACAAAAACCACATGATCATCTCAATAGATGCAGAAAAAGCATTTGATAAAATCCAACATCCATTTCTATTAAAAACACTTGAGAGTATAGGAATAAATCGACTTTTCCTTAAAATAATTAGCAGCATCTATTTAAAACCATCAGTAAGCATCATATGTAATGGGGAAAAACTGCAACCATTCCCAATAAGATCAGGAGTGAAACAAGGCTGCCCACTATCATCGTTACTATTCAATATTGTATTAGAAATGCTACCTTTGGCAATAAGAGTTGAGAAAGAGATTAAAGGAATTAAGAGTAGGCAATGAGGAAACCAAATTATCACTCTTTGCTGATGATATGATAGTATACTTAGAGAAGCCCAGAGATTCTACTAAAAAATTATTAGAAATAATCCACAACTTTAGCAAAGTTGTAGGATACAAAATAAACCCACATAAATCATCAGCATTCTTATATATCACTAACAAAATCCAACAGTCAGAGTTACAAAGAGAAATTCCATTTAAAGTAACTACTGATAGTATAAAATACTTAGGAATCGATCTGCCAAGGGAAAATCAGAAACTTTATGAGCAAAACTACAAAACACTTTCCACACAAATTGTCTGATCTAACCAATTGGAAAAATATTAAATGCTCTTGGATAGGGTGAGCAAATATAATAAAGATGACAATACTACGTAAATTAATCTATTTGTTTAGCGCTATACCAATCAGACTCCCAAAAAACTTTAATGACCTAGAAAAAATAACAAAATTCATATGAAAAAACAAAAAGTCAAGAATTTCAAGGGAATTAATGAAAAAAAAATCAAATGAAGATGGCTTAGCTGTACCAGATCTAAAATTATATTATAGAGCAGCAATTGCCAAACCATTTTATTTAAGGAATAGATTAGGATCAGTGAAAAGTTAGGTTAAAGGACAAACCATCAACAATATAAACCTTAGTGTTTGACAAACCCAAAGACCCCCAGCTTTTGGGATAAGAACTACTGTTTGACAAAATTGCTAGGAAAATTGGAAACTAGTATGGCAGAAACAGGCACAATCCACAAACACCATACAAAGATAAGGTCAAAATGGGTTCAGGACCACAAAAGAATGAGATAAATAAATTGAGGACAAAGAAAGTTTATTTCTCAGACCTGTGGAAGAGGAAAATTTATGACCAAAGAAGAATAGAAATCATTACTGATCCAAAATAGAAAATTTTTTATTACAAACTGAAAAGTTTTTGACAAAAAAAACTAATGCAGACAAGATTAGAAGGGAAGCAATAAACTGGGAAAATATTTTTACAGTCAGAGGTTCTGATAAAGGCCTATTTCCAAAAATATATAGAGAATTGACTTTATAAGAAATCAAGCCATTCTCCAATTGATAAATGGTCAAAGGGATATGAACCACAATTTCGATGAAAAATTGAAACTATTTTGCCATATGAAAAGATGCCAAGTCATTATTAATCGGAGAAATGCAAATTAAGACAACTCTAGAAAACTACACATCTGTCAGATCTTGAATGAAGGGGAAAGAAATTGGAATGTTGAGGATGGGGAAAAACAGGACACAATACATTGTTGGTGGAATTGTGAAACATCCAACCATTTAGGAATTTAATATGCCCAAAAGTTATCAAACGGCATACCCTTTGGATCCAGCAGTGTTACTACTGGGCTTATATCCCAAAGAGATCATAAAGAAGGGGGACCTGTTGTGCCAAATGTTTGTGGCAGCCCCTTGTAGTGGCGAAACTGAAACTGAGTGGATGCCCATCAATTAGAGAATGGCTTAAATTGTGGTTTTGAATTTTTAAAATTATTTTTATTTATTATAATACCTTTTATTACAGAACCCATGCCAGGGTAATTTTTTTACAAATTATCCCTTGCATCACTTTTGTTCCAATTTTTCCCCCTCTCCCTCCACCCCTCCCCTGTGGAACCTTATATGTTGAATATGTTGCAGTATATCCTAGATAAATATATGTGTGAGAACCAAAGTTTCTTTGTTGCAAGGAGAATTGATTCAGAAGGTAAAATAACCCAGGAAGAAAAACAAAAATACAGTTTACATTCATTTCCCCAGTGTTCTTTCTTTGGGTGTAGCTGCTTCTGTCCATCATTGATCAATTGAAACTGAATATATGTGGTATATGAATGTTATGGAATATTATTGTTCGGTAAGAAATGACCAACAGGATGATTTCAGAAAGGCCTGGAGAGACTTACATGAACTGATGCTGAGTGAAATGAGCAGGGCCAGGAGATCATTATATACCCAACAATACTATATGATGACTAATTCTGGTGGACCTGGCCATCCCGCAATGAAATGAACCAAATCAGTTCCAATGGAGAGTTAGAACTGAACAAGGCCCAGGAAAAGAACCTGGGAGATACCAAAAACCATTACATTGAATTCCCAGTCCCTATATTTTTGCCCACCTGCATTTTTGATTTCCTTCACAGGCTAATTGTACAATATTTTAGAGTCTGATTCTTTTTGTACAGCAAAATAACAGTTTGGTCTTATTGTCTATTTAATTTATATTTTAATATACTTAACATCTATTGGTCATCCTGCCATTTGGGGGAGGGGAGGGCAAGGAAGGGAAAAATTGGAACAAGAGGTTTGGCAAATGACAATGCTGTAAAGTTATCCATACATATAACCTGTAAATAAAAGGCTATTAAAAAAAAAAAAAAAAAAAGACTGTGAGAATGTCCTTGTGTTACTTCTGACCACCATGTGAGTACCTACTTTGGGTGAGTTCTCAGTAAAATAGTCTTTTAGGCAACTGTATATTTGGCATTTTAACAACATGATGTGGTGCTCTCTGCAGTAAAGTTTGAATGCTTGGCAGTTCAGCTCAAGAAAGATTTTCAGATTGTTGGGGTTTCACAAGCATACAACAATGAAGCCAGTACAACAGACTAAATAGGCCTTCAATTTGGTAGGCAGCCTAATGCCAGGAAACTGAATCATTTCCATTTGAATTGTTTTAGGAAGATTCTGAAGATTGCCTGGGAAGATAAGGTACAAGTCCTTTCTTAAGCTAAACTGCCTAGCATATAATAGTTGCACAAAAATAAAAAGAAAAGAAAAGAATTGAATGAATGTTATTCTCCTACTCAGAAATTTTCAATTACTTAATTACCTACAAAAAATATAAATTATTTAGCTTGAACACCCTATGCAATCTATATTTTTATTAATTTTCCCTTTTTCTGCTATTTTCTAAAACCCTTTGCTTCAGACAGACTTTCTATTTAAATCACTATGCTATGTCTAACATATGCAGCTTTACAATCTCTGTTGCATTTGTTGTTGCAATATCTGAGGTATTTGTTCATATCATTCCTGACTAACAATTAATCTCTTGATGCATGGAATACGTTGACATATGAATTAGTGAGATTTCTCTCAAAGGAAATGTTCATTCAAGGGTTTGATGACCATTTGTCAGGAAGTTCTAGAGTTTGAATAAAAAGTTGGATTTATTTTTGAGATTGCCTATACATTGCTTTTGTCCTGTATAAAAGTTTTCGTCAACCTACAAAATTTTAAGTAGTTTTGACTTCCTCAATTTAAAATAAATTAGTTGTCCTGGTAGCATTCCACTATAAGAGCCTGGAAAAAAAAAAAAGATGGAGTTAGAAAGGTGAGGATAGGTTAGTGATTTTTATTGACAGTTATAGAATTGGAAAAGACCTCTGTCATTTTTGCTTGTCTTCCTTTTGTTTCAGCCAACTTTTCCCCAGTCTGTTAATTTCCATAACTTTTGATAGAAATCTCAAAGATATCTGAGTTATTGAAATAATTTGAAAGTCAATTATATCTGCTTTTTAAAAAAATCAGCACATTTTTCATTTGAGATTTTTCAGAGAATGAAATATGTTTTTGTATTATAGTCAATTAATTTAGGTTTTTTGAAAAATCCTAGCTTCCTGTTGCTACCATTTTGAAAGTGGGTCAAGTGGTTATAAATCAGTTACTGTATGACTTTCTTCAGCCCCTTGCTACTGGATCAGAAATTTTTCCTTGTCCCCTACCCTCCTGATAAGTGATTGTCTTAAGAGCCAACTATATCAAGAAGCATTCAGGCATACTTTTCTTTATTCCTCCCTCCCTCATCTTTTCTTGCATCATTTCTGGTTAGGCATCCTCATCCCAATATTGACTCGTTTCTGAAAAAGCTGTTTCAATCCAGTGTACCATGGCTCTGTTCACTATTTTCCAAATTGAAATACCCCGTTTTGGTTGTCTCTCCCTTGTATGAATTATTTTCTCAATGAGAAGGAATGCTCCTTGAGGACTGAGACTGTCTTTGTTTTTTGTTTTTTAGTGTTTTTTGTTTGTTTGTTTGTTTGTTTGTTTTTTGGTATTTGTATCCCCATGACTTAGCAGAGAAAGAAAAGTGAGATGCACAAATTTAGAAACTTCTCCATTCCAAAGATTTGTGTAACCAAACTGTGGTAGCTCCTTCTGTGCTCATATTGGTCTGATCCGCCATAGTCAGATACTATATTTTGACTCTGACATAGTGATGTCATTTTTGTC
Organism: Sarcophilus harrisii; assembly: GCF_902635505.1. Lineage (NCBI taxonomy): Eukaryota > Metazoa > Chordata > Mammalia > Dasyuromorphia > Dasyuridae > Sarcophilus > Sarcophilus harrisii. The sequence goes on from NC_045427.1 coordinate 170,177,292, forward strand.
CCTTTCAACCATGAAGTAAAACAAGCAAACTTGTCTTTTTAATATAAATGTATTTAAGTCATTATATATCAAGACAGATCTGGCCATTTCAAATTATAGAGAGTATTCAATTCCCATAATTGTAGAAGATTTCATATTCATTACCTAAAAGCACTTAAATTAAAAAGAGAAGATGGGCAGATTAGCATGGGGGGGGGGTATTGTTTTGTTTTGTTTTTTTTTAAAAACTTCATTAGAGCTTCACCATATTTCCATATTAAAGTTGTGAAAGAAGAAACAGATCAGAAAAGGGAGGAAGGAACATGAGAAAGAATAAAGTGAAAAAAATACATTTAGATTCCATCAGTTCTTTATCTGGTTAAGGATAGCATTGTCCTCCACAAGTCCTTTGTATTTGTTATGTTATTATTGGGTTACTGAGAAGAGCTGAGTTAATCATAGGTAACTATCATACAATGTTACTGATATGATGTACAATGTTTTCTTGATTCTGCTCACTTCACTCAGCATCAGTTCATGTAAGTCTTTCTGGGTTTCTGAAATCCACCTGCTCATCTTTTCTTATATAATAATTATTCCATTGCGTTGCACAATTTGTTCAGCCATCTCCCAGATGGTATAGGTAGGCCACCTTTCTTTGCACTTTTTATTAGTTCCCTTAATATTTTTGAGCTTTTATTTTTCCAGATGATTTTTTTTCTAGTTCAATAAAATATTTTTGGTAGTTTGATAGTATGGCACTGAATAAGTAGATTAGCTAAGGTAGAATTGTCATTTTTCATTGTATTAATTCTGACAATGAGCAATTGATATTTCCCCAACTATTTAGATTTGACTTTGTGTGAAAAATGTTTTATAATTGTTTTCATATAATTCCTGGGTTTGTCTTGGCAGGTAGATTCCCAAGTATTTTATATTGTCTATGGTAATTTTAAATGGAATTTCTCTTTCTATCTTTCATTTATGGCCTTTGTTGATAATATATAGAAATGCTGATTATTTATATGGATTTATTTTATATACTGAAACTTTGCTAAAATTGTTAATTGTTTCAAATAGATTTTAAGTTGATTCTCTAGGCAATCAAACAACAATCAAAATATACAATCATATCATATGCAAAGAATGATAGTTTTGTTTCCTCATTGCCTATTCTAATTCCTTTAATTTCTTTTTCTCCTCTTATTAGTGAAGCTAACATTTATGATACAATATTGAGTAATAGCGATCATAATGAACATTCTTATTTTCACCCCTGATTTATTGGAAAGTCTTCTAGCTTATCTCCATCACAAAAAATGCTTGCTGATGGTCTTAAAAACTACTTATTTTGAAGAAAGCTACATTTGTTTCTATCCCCTCTAATGTTTTTAATAGAGATGGCTGTTGCATTTTGTCAAAAGCTTTTTCTGTTTCTATTGACATAATCATGATTTTTGTTGCTGATTAATGATATGGTCAATATGATGATAGTTTTCCTCTGCTCATAGAGCAGACAAGCTGTGACAAGCTTCTTGCAAGGAGGGCTAGAGGTCTAGTTACAGGTGCTGGTGATTTACCTTTTGTGCTGGAGTTGTCCAACCTAGTAATGCCTAATTGTACCTGGGCCTTTGGGATTGGCATTTCATCTGTTGTATTGGAACTGGAGGCATCATAGCTTTTAGCTATGCTGCTAGGGGGCTGAGTCAGGAATACACTGGGCTTCTGTTACTGCTCTATGCTGGAATTAGGGATCTCCTTCTGACTTGCCTAGACACTCCCTGTGTTGGACTATACTCCCCTTTTACTCATACAGGACATATCTTTCTTTGCAGTCTTTCTAAGTTATCTGAGGCTGAAAAATTGTTTTTGGGTGGTTTTGAGGGAAACTGGAGAGAGCTCAGGAAACTTTCTATCTTTTCCATCTATCTTCCTCTAAAGGAGATCAAAAGACACGTGGCTGCTCTTTCCTGTTCATATTGACAAGTACTATAGCCCCCTTTACAAAAGGGCTGGCACATACAAAAGGGCTATGCTCTTGTACAATCTCCCTCCCCTTATCAGAGGGCTGATATGTATATTTATTAAAGAGGGATCATAAATCATGGATTCACTGGAATTAACTTGGTGGTAGTTAAATTCACTAAATATGAATTATGTTGGTGTAGAGACCCAGAGGATAGGAAGGAGCTTTGCCCTAGGCCTGGCAATGGAACAGCCGAAGTCAGGATAAGTAAAAGTCCTTGGTCTTTAGGGGGAGAAGTGAAGGAGATGGACAAAAACTGCTAGGAGTTTTACCAAGATTCTTCCTTGATTCTAGAGTCCAGAATCTCTACACTTTTCTTCTCCTTGTCCTATAGCCAAGTGCAGTTCTCTCACCTTTCTCAACCCACTCTTTAATCTTTACCTACAATTCTCTTAACTTCAAACATTGAACCAGCATTAACTGTGAGAAGATCAATTCCAAACATGTGCTAATAGAGTCATTGTCCAATAGGCAATTAATTAGCCTTAAGTGCTTGGTTGTCTTGATTCAAGCACACCTTTTAAGAGTTTCAGCCCTTTACAAAATGGTAAGGAATTTGCTTTATGATGAGAGATTTAAAGAGATTGAATATTTTTAAGAAAAGTAAATGTGGTAAATCTGGTATGCAAAGGACAGAATTATGCCAAAGCAATACCTATGACTTGGTGGTTATTTTGGAGGTGAAAGCAATTTGTTTCCTGGACTTCCTCAGGCAGAGATGAGGCCAGCCCAGAGGAGAAGGGATGTGTAGACCTGGCTCAGTGAACTCATTCCCCTCATTCAATAATTCCATCTTCTTCATGTCAATAATTATTTTTACAATGTTTTACTGCTCCCAAACCAGCAATGATTCTTCCCTTGCTGCTCTTTAGCCCATTAGCAGAGATTTCTGATATGAAAGAATGGCTAGATGGGGGAGGGAGACTGGCCCTCCACCTTTAGACATTCAGGACTTCTTTTTATCTTGAAAGTTTTGACTTCTCTTATTTCTCAAATGTTCTTAGAGCTCAGCAACCTGATGGATGGAAAGGGTGAAAGTGAAGAGAAGAAAAAGATATCTCAATTTGCTTCTGAGTAAGAAAAAAAAAAGGAAATGCGTTCTCAGGCCTTGGAATTCTCTGTTAATAGTTTGATTTATTTGAGGAGATGGATAGTAGGGAATAGTCATTTAAAGTAGGACAGGCCCAAAGATCTATAAAACTGTGCATACATACCCTTTGATCCAACAGTATCTTTACTGAGTCTGTATCCAGAGAGTATAAAAAGGTAAATGGACTCATGTTCAAAAATGTTTGTAGTAGCCCTTTCTGTAGTGACAAGGAACTGGAAATTAAGTGGATGCCTATCCACTCAGTTGTTGGGGATAGCTGAATAAGTTTTGGTATACAAATATAATGACATAATATTGATTTATAAGAATTGATGAGCAGGTTGATTTCAGAAAAGCCTGGAAAGACTTATATGAATTGATGCTAAGTGAAGTGAGCAGAACCAAGAGAACATTATATACTTCAACAATAAAATTGTGATGATCAACCATGACAGATTTGGCTTTTTCAACAATGAGGTGATTCAAGGCAATTCCAATAGACTTGGGATGGAAAATGCCATCTGCATCTGGAGAGAGAACTATGGAGCATGAATATGGATCACAGCAGAATACTTTCACTTTTTATCTTTTTGTTGTTTATTTGCTTGGGTTTTTTTTTTTTTTTTTTTTTTTTTTTTTTTGTCATGCTCCGCTCCCCTTTTGATCTGCTTTTTCTTTTTTAAAAATTTATCTTTTTATTAATTAATTTTTTATTAAAGCTTTTTATTTACAAAACATATGCTTGGGTAATTTTTCAACATTGACTCTTTTCAAAACTTTCTGTTACAAATTTTTCCCTCCTTTCCCCTACCCCCTCTCTTAGATGGCAGAGAGTCCAAAACATGTTATATGTATTATACATGTTAAAATATATTTTAAATCCGATATATGTATACATATTTATATAGTTATCTTGCTTCACAAGAAACATCAGATCTAGAAAAAAAAAACCTGAGAAGGAAAACAAAATGCAAGCAAACATCAGCAGAAAAAGCATGAAAATGCTATGTTGTGATCCACACTCAGTTCCCACAGGCCTCTTCTCTGAATGTGTGGTTTTCTTCATCACTGAACAATTGGAATAGGTTTGAATCATTTCATTGTTGAAGAGGGCCATGATGATATATTTCTTGCCACTATAAAAGGGCTGCCACAAACATTTTTGCACAAGTGGGTCCCTTTCCCTCCTTTAAGATCTCTTTGGGATATAAGCCCAGTAGAAACAGTGCTAGATCAAAGGGTATGCACAGTTTGATAAGTTTGTGAGCATAGTTCCAAATTGGTCTCTAGAATGGCTGGATCCTTTCACAGTTCCACCAACAATATATCAGTGACCCAGTTTTCCCACATCCCCTCCAACATCTTTTCCTATCATCTTAGCCAATCTGACAGGTGTGTAGTGGTATTTCAGAGTTGTGTTAATTTGCATTTCTCTATTGATCTGCTTTTTCTTGCACAACATGACAAATATGGAAATAGAAGAATTGCACATATTTAACCTATATTGGATTGCTTGCTGTTTAGGGAAAGAGAGAAGGAAGGAAGGAGAAAAAAAATTGAAACACAAGAATTTACAAAAGGAATATTGAAATCTATTTTTTCATGTATTTGGAAAAATAAAAAGCTATCATAAAAATAAAATAAAGAACAAAACAGAGGAAGAATCCAGTCCATGAGCACCTAACTGGAAAGTGTTACTTCTCTGGGAATGCCTCCACCTTCCTCATCCCAGGAGCACGTATTGGACAGTACTACCTCTCTGGGAATGGCTTTGCCTTCCTCATCCCAGGAATTTTTCTCACTCAAAATTTTGTCTTCCCAATCTGAAGGGATAAGTTCAAGGCTATGATATTTCTGATAAGAACAAAGTCTCCTTTATACACACCTTCACTTGAAACTAGGAAGGAAGCATTAAATAACTACTTAAGTACAAGCACAGTGCTAACTGCTGGAGGTAAAAAAAAAAACACACACAAAAAAAAACAAAACAGCCCCTGCCCTCAAGGATCCTAACTATCTAATAGATGAGACAGCGTGCAAAAATCTGTATAAAAAAACAAAATAGATACAGGAAAAGTTGAACAAATTTCTAAGAGTTGGCCTTAGTGTTTAAAGGCATTAGAAATGGTTCTTTCAGGAGGTGGAATTTTAGCTGAGAACTAAAGTCAGGGAAACCAGAAAGTAGAACAGAGGTGAGAGAGAATTCTACGACTTAAAGAAAGTCAGTGGAATTGTAAGAAGAGTGTCTTGTAGAAAGATTAGCAAGAAAGTCAATGTCACTTTATAACCTCATAAGTATTCAGAAGGGACTAAGATATAAGCGCTTTAAAACTGAATAAGAGATTTAAAATTTGTTCCTGGGATATAATAGGGGATTTACTGAATGGAAGAGGAGGAGAGGGAGAGGTGAGCTGGTCAGACTTGCACTTTAGGAAGATCACTTTGACAGCTGATTGAAGGATTGACTGAAACCCCAGAAGTATTGATCTCCCAGTCTTCCAGAGATTTCAACCATTAAAAAAAACATATGCCTGAAAAAATACTCAGCTGGAAGTAAGAAGAACTGGGTTTTAGTTTAAGATTAGGTCTTAGGATGATCTCTAATATTGTTTGACTTTGTATTGACTTAGATGAAATGTAGGCTCCATTTTTTTGGCATTTCTCTTCAACCTAAATTTCATGAAAATGTCAATAGACTGACTTCCTCCGTAACCTGGGGCAAATAAGTTCTCTCTCTGGACCTGAGGATTGAGGAGTTGGACTAACAGATCCCAAAAATTCTTTCCAGCTCTAACATAATACTTTGGGATTGTTTTTATTTTTGTTCTAAAGGGAAAGGACTCAGCATCTGATAATCTAATTTTTAAATCTTAGAATTTTGGCCATGGTTAATGGTGTTAATAGTTAATTTATTAACTATTGTTAATAGTGAATTTATCCAATCAATGGAGGATTTACTAGGAAAGATAAGGAGAACTAAAAATGAGTTTTTGTTCATGGCCAAAGATTGAATTTTCTCAGTGACCCATTTTTAATTGTCCAAGTCCAGAGGTGATACCTTCTACCTTGGGTAGCATACCTACTTAACAGAATATAATGAGTACCTAATAGTAAAACCCTACATTTTTTTCTGGCAATTAGGAGTTGCCTTACCTTCACATTCCTGCCTCACAGAAAAGTTTTGAGGTGGCTAGGACAAATTTCATTATCTTACAATGAAAAATATTCCTCTTCTTATTAGCACTCCAATCTCATCTCTTATCAGTTATTAACTTTTCTACTATGGACAAGTCATTTACACATTCTGTGTAATGGAGAAAATCAATCATTGATCAACAAACAGTTATTAAGCACCTCCTATGTGCCCATCAACATGATCCCAGCCCCAGCAAACTAGGAAAAGTCCTTGAGAGCCTTTGAATCAGTGGCAGCTGTGGCAGTTTCTAGACTTTTCAGCCCACAAACACCAAAGACAATTTATAAGGACTCCAGGAAAAATTTATCACATTAGGGTGAGAGGGGAGCACAGCCCATAGCCCCAGCAAAATAGAAGTTCTGGGCTGGGCGGGGGTGTCACTAAATCAGCAGCAGCAATAACAGTGGCAACAACAGCAGTGGTGATTAGTAGCAGCCATAGTGTTCAAATGACAAATGTACTACGCTTGGCAAAAGGGCTATTTTGGGAATGCAAACGGTCAAGTGCTCACAAGGTAGTCAGAAAAAGTGATACAAGGACACTATAAAGGTCTTAAGAATTTTAGAATTGATTGTATGGAAGATATTGGTATAGGACCACCTAGCATGCTGTGTTTTCATCAGAGAAGGCTTAGTGTTCTATAAGCAAAGCAAAATTGAATTAGCTCAGAAGAAATGAGAGATGTACAAAGTTAGAGAATCCACTCCAAATGTTCATAGGTACTATTTGTATCTGAACAGTGGCAGAGCATTCTGAGCTCATAATGGTCTGATTAGTCACAGTTGGACATACTAATTTGACTCTAAAACAGTGATGTCATTTTGATCTTCTTTAAGAATGGACAATTAATCAACTAACCAAGAATATTAACGAGACTTGATATTAATATTGTTAACTATTTTTTATTTTGGTCTTTTATTTTAAGAAGTTTATGTTTACAATCAATAGATATATAGAAACCCTACAGGAAAATACAGGAAAATAGGATGGGGATGGGACATGGGAAGGGGGGAGTATGATAAAAGAGAAGGCATATTGGGGAAGGGAGGACACTTTTGAGGACAGACAGGGTGAAAAGAGAGAATAAATGGAGGGAAATACAATTAGCAATAGTAATTGTAAAATAATTGGAATAGTATTGTTTTCTGGGAAATGATGAGTAGGAGGCTCTCAGGGGGAAAAAAACTGGAAAGTCCTCCATGAACAAAGTGAAATATAATGTATACAAGTAATAGCAATGTTTTGGGATGGCCAGCTATAAATTACTTTGTTATTCTGAGTAGTACAATTACCCACAACTATTCTAAGGGACTTATGATGAAAAATCCTATCCATACCCAGGGAAAAAACTGAGTCTAAATACAGATCGAAACATTCTCTCTCTCTCTCTCTCTCCCTGTCTCTCTCTTTTTATTTTTACATTAATTTTGCTTAAGGGTTTTTCTTTTCATTAAGGTGGGAGATCTTTTTCTTTCACAACTTGACTTTTATGGAAGTGTTTTACAACACTTTACATGTGTTTTCTTAATTGTGGATGTGGATAAAGGAGAGCACTTAGCACTTAGCATTTAGCACTCAAAAATCTTAAAAATGGAAAAATGTTATTTTGAATTTAACTAGGGAAAATATTAAATTAAAAAGAATCAATTGAAGTTTATGTTTAAATTTTCTTGATTACCTTGATGACATGTAAATCTCCCTTCCTAGAATTAGTCCATTGTAAGAGATAAGTAGTTTGATCTCTACCTCATTTAGTGTATTTATGCAATTTGGGCAATATGAAAAATTATGCAATGATGGGAAATACAAGAAAACCTTTATTACATTGTTTGAATCTAACCCTGTTTGGCTGGAAATTATGTATCATTTAGAGACTCTTAAGTAAGGACTTACGTTAAACTGACAATCTAGGGCTAAGGCCCAGCATGCAGCCTGTGTCTTGTTCTTGTTCTTGGCATAACAACAATCCTTTGCGCTTATTCTCTGGATGATCTCAGCCACGGCAAAATCCCAAAATTATTTCTGGTCATGAAATCCTGCTATTAATCAAACTTGTCACATTGTTGCTATCACCCCTCATTGTCAGGGCTAAAGCTAACTGTATAGCCATAGGCATAATTAGTGAGATATCCTCACACTGCCTCAGTGTCCCTCGTTGAGGTTCAAAAGGAGACTCCAAAAGATTGGGGACACAGACCAGTGTCTCAAGGTGTCTCAAAGGAATTTTCAGGCTTGAACCCATATCCAAGTCAAGGGCAAAGTTTATTATAATTGTATCACCAATTGAAGCAGGCTAAGTTCCAAAAGGATTTAGCAAAATCATTGCTGCCTCCCCTAGAAGCTATCTTATATCATCATTTTGAACCTATGTCTTCTGATTCCAGACCCAAATTCTTTTAACAGTACTACTCTACTTTGTCTTCACCGTGTCTCAGTGGCAAAAAAAGAAAAGGTTAAACTTCATGCTTTCTGAAGTCACTGTTGGCTTGAGATTTATGATCTACACATTTGCTGTTAAGAAATCACTTCCTCCCCTCTCTATTAATTAGGCTTTTTACATGCTAAAGATGAAGAAAAATTGGTATTACCACCTACTTTTTAAAAATAATTGCTTAAATAGAAAGTTACCAAGTAGCTTCATTCTTCTAGAGGAAAGCAGCTTCTGATTTAATCAGTCCCCTTGTAGTATCCTAAGACCTCTCTCATCCAAATAGTATTTACCTTTCCCCACCTCCACTAATAACTAAAAATACCCCTCATGTTGCTTTTCCTGAGCAAAATTTGTAGTATTTTCCCAAGGTGAAAGAATTATGTGATAATATGATCTTATAAAGAAACCATTCTTTTTGACCTTGCTGTGATGACAATGTTTCCAGTTTTTAAACAATTAACTTATTTGTAAATCTGTGTTTTCTTTTTTCCCTAAAGAATTTAACAAATTAAATACAAAGATAATTTTTGTCCCTACGTTATCTTTTCCTCTTGGCTTTATATGCCTGTTTAGAAAGGTCCTTGAAACTGCCATTTCCAACATTGTGAATTGAATATTTTCGTTTGATTACCAGCAGAGGCTGCTAGAACTCAGCTGGTAAGGATATTAAAAATTCAATGAGATAACTGTGCATGCATGCCTTCAAGTCTGTAGCTGAAAAAAAATCTGGAGATGTCGTGGGAAAATCTTTGATGAAGAAAATTTTACAAAGAAATAAGAACATTAAGACCAAGATTATCTAATGTTTTTGTTTATTTATTTGTTTTAGTTCACAAATATTCCTCAACTTTGAAGCTAGGGTAAAGCATCAGTAAAAGAAGATCAAGTTATACCTCAGTTTCTGTAGACTAAAATGAAGAAAAAAAAGAGAAAGGAGTGCTTTTCCTGGACTTTGGAACCAACCAAATGTTCTGCTTAAACATTTTCTCAAGGAAGTAAGAATAGATTCTTGTTGAACCCTGAATATGGTTATTTTTGTGTTTGTTTTTAAAGAAAATTCCCAGTAATAAGAAAAATGGGGATACTGTATATAAAAGAACAATCAGGGACAGCAATATAAGACTTGATTTTTTTTTTTTAATGAAAAATAAATGTTTATTGTATGAATTTTCAGAAACTTTTCTTTTTTTTGCCTTTTGATATAGGATGGATTTTTAAAAGCAGGTTCCTTTGAATGTTTTATTAAACTTCATATAGTTCTGAATGTGCTCTAATATTATTCCCAGAGGTTATCCAAGAAAGGAAGTGGAGAATGTTCTTTTAGAAAGCATGAAGTGGGAAAATGTTTAAAAACTATTTATAGCAGCACTTAGCTGTGGAAATCCCAGACATTACCATCTATTTATAGTTATTCTTTGGGTTAAAAGGGTGAAGCCAGAAATTTTGAAAAAACTACATGCTTTTATGCAGCAGTTGAAACTAATAAGCTGTCTTTTTGTGGTTAAGATAAGTAGATACAAGAACTACGCATAAGAGTAGTTCTAGAAAAGATAATAAATACATCTTTGCAGAAAAGAAATATAGGATTCAAAAAGTTTTATTTAAAAAATAACTTTTGTGGGGTGGGGAAAGCTAAGTGGTTCTTTGCATTTTGTATGTTTTCTCTATCTGCCAACTCAATTCTGGATATAGTCTATGACCTTACTAGTGGCAGAAGGGAGAGTGAAAGAGGCCTTATTGAAATTTTCTGGTAAATTTAAGACTCTCTTCCAACACTATTCATTAGCATGATTAAGAAACTAAACCCTATGAAATCCTCAGACCAAATCTATATGATAAACTTTAGACATCTTTACCAGATTCTAAATGACTCCAACCTTTTCTCATGTAACATTTGTGTATAACTATAATACTCTATCTCAGAAGTCCTAAAGTTGTTCTAGTGCTTTATTATGGTATGGAGATGACTTCGAATGCTAGAAGGTTATGTAAAGTAAAGCACAACCTCTGTCTGGCAAATTCTACGTCTCTTCAGCATGGATTTGTTGACTATCTATTAATGTTATAGGTCGAGCTTCACTAAGTTTGGAGAATCCTATTTCCAGGTTGACCACATATTATTTTTTTTTCTGGATTACAGTAATTCTTGAAGATAATTTACTGAGTTGTAGAGGGATTGCTATTTGCATTAGGAAAGGGAACATTTACATTGATGAAATCATATTTATCACAAGACTAGAGAATTTGAATTGCAAGTGACCTTACTGGCCATCTTGTCTAAACCAGAGAAGAAAAGTCTCTCTACTTGGTGAGCAGTCATCCAATCTTTCCTTGAAGATCTCCAAAAAGAAGAAACCTACCACATTGCAAAGTAGCTTATTTTACTTTTAAACAGCTCTAATTATAATGAAAATTTTCTTAACATCAAACCTAAGTTTGCTTCTTTTCAACTTCTTTCTATCGCTCCTGATTCTGTCTTTTGGATCTAACTGGAAAAAATGCAATTCTTCCTTTATCTTTAAATATTTGAAGCAGCTCTCTTATCCCTGTGATTCTTCTTTCCTTTAGACTACATCCTCATTTCCCTCAAGTGATCCTCATATGATATTGATTTAAGGACCTTTACCATCCTGGTCATCTTCAACTGAACATTCTCCAGATTATGAATACAGTCAACCCTCAACTTTTGTGAGGATAACATTCCTAGAAAACTACACAAAAGTGAAAAGTACAAATGTTGAACCTATGTGAAACAGGGGGTTAGGTTCTCAGGACCATCAAAAACTATAATCTTTAGCTGGAAATTACTGAAAAGACACTTTTCTGCATACAATTCTCTATAACAAAATTATTACTTCTGCTAATATGCACATTTCCAAACACAGTTACCATAAAATAATGCATAAAATATAGTACACAAAATAAAAACATGCAAAACATTTTTTCTTGCTATCAATCATTGATTTCAGATAATATTAATCTTTCATAACACATGATATCTAAGTACCATAAATATTTTCCTCTTTTGTACAGATATAATGAATTGTTAATTTGTTAACACCAAACTTCTCAACCAAAATCTGCAAATTACAGATATTCTAGTATAAAGTTTATCTAACATCTTAATTTCCTCATTAAGCCACATCATTGACTGTACACTTGGGCTCAGAGCCCAAAGAACTCGTACTATGCTTTGGAACTATATTTGCAACCCAAATCTTGAATTTTAAAGGCAAACAATGAAAATATGCACCTTATGCATGTGGATCTCTTTATAAGTGATAGGCTGGCTGAACAAGACCAATGAGGCATCTGAAATATTAGCTACTCCTCAGACTACTCATCATGTCTCTCTCTCTTTTTTTTTTTTTTTTACTCTGTGTAGCTTCAAAATTATATGGTTTCCCACAAAAATGAAAATGAAGTAATGAAATCACATAACTACTTCAAGTTGAAAAAGTTAAATGTATGAATGTTGAGAATTGACTATATCTTCTTCTACCGGTGGCATTCAGTTAATATAGTACTTTCTTTACTATAACTCTATGAAATAAGTACAAATATAACTATTTCCATTTTATAGTCAAGGAAACAGACTCAGAAAAGAAAAAAATAAAGATCATAATATTAATTTTAAGGTTTACAAATCACTTGATATACGTTATCTTATTTAATCATTAAAAACTATCCAATTAGTTAAGAAGTATAAGTATTAGGATTTGTTATTATTCAATCATCTCCAACTCTTTGTGACCCGTTGCACAACAGCATTCCAATATGATCCATGGATTTTTCTTGGCAAAGATACCAGAATGATCTGCCATTTTCTTTTTCAGTGGTTTAAGGCAAGCAAAGGTTAAGTTACTTGTCAGGTTCACACAGCTAGTAAGTATCTGAGACCTGATTTGAACTCAGGTCTTACTGAATTGAGACTCCAGCACTCTATTCACTGAGCTCCCTAGCTGCCAGTGGAATATTAAATACATTTTCAAAGAAGGAAACAGATTTTTGAGAGGTGAGATGAGTATTGTTGGGAGGGGGATCCCAAAACAAAACTTTTCTCAAGTTTTAATCCAACAGTCTTTCTACTATGCCTTACTACTTCAAAAGGGAATTAGTCCTGGAATATGTAGTAAAGAGTCTAAACTTTTTGCTTGAAAGGGCAGAGATGTCTGATCATCTGATTCTTTTGATTGTTTTGGTTTAATATGTTTCTGTAGCTCTATAACAACATAGCACCTTTCTGCAGCATAATGAAGTTGTCAATGGTACACTGCTTCCAATGAATGGGAAATTTCTGTCTCACAAATTCTGTGACCTTTAACTGTGTGAAAAGTTGTAATGACAATTCTATCTTCTATCAAAAATAGAATATATATAGTTTGTTTTTTTCTTCTAATAATATTTCCATATTTATCATGCTGCGCAAGAAAAATCAGATCAGAAAAAATGAGGAAAAAAAAACCCAAGTAAATAAACAACAACAGCAAAGGTGAAGATACTAATCTGTGATCCACATTCGGTCTCCTAATCATCTCTCTGGATGCAAATGGCTATTTCTATCACAAGTCTACTGGAGTTGCCTTGAATCAACTCATCTTTGAAAAGAGCCAAGTCTATCCCAGTTGATCATCACATTTTTTGTTGTTGCTGTGTACAAGGTTCTCTTAGTTTTACTTGCTTCACTTAACATCAGTTCATATAAGTCTTTCCAGGTTTTTCTGAAATCATCCTAGTCACCATTTCTTATAGAACAGTAATATTCCATTGCATTCATATATATAACATTTTTTAAAATTATAACTTTTTATTTACAAGATATATGCATGGGTAATTTCAGCATTGACAATTGTAAAACCTTTTGTTCCAATTTTTCTTCTCCTTCCCCTCCCCCCCTCCCCCAGATGGCAGGTAGACTAATACATATTAAATATGTTAAAGTATATGTTAAATACAATATACATATACATATCCAGCTATTCCCCAAACTGATGTGCAACAACTCATTTTCCAGTTCCTTGACACTACAAAAAAGGGCTACTCCAAAAATTTTTGTGCATGTGGGTTCTTTTCCCCTTTTTATGATCTCTTTGGGATACAGATGTAATAGAGACACTACTAGATCAAAGGGCATGAGATCAATAGCCCTTTAGATAAAGTTCCAAATTGCTCTCCAGAATGGTTGAATCAGTTCACAAGTCCACCAACAATGATTAGTATCCCAGTTTCCCCACCAACATTTATCATTATTGAAAGATATGAACTGGCACTTCAGAGTTGTCTTAATTTGTATTTCCTTAATAAAGAGATTTAGAATATTTTAAAAAATATAACTATAAATGGCTTTAATTTCTTCATCTGAAAATTGTTCCTATCCTTTGACCACTTAACAATTGGGGAATGGCTTGTAGAATATACATAGTTTAAAAGTAGGGAAATACATATACAAATGACTGAAAATTAGCTCTTCCTCTCTTAAAATGCATATCATATATGAAGTGCTTGGAAAAGCTTAAAATTCTATTTTAAATTCCAATTTCTGTTGCTGCTGCTACCATCATCTCTGCCACTCTGCCACTCTTCCTCTTGACCTCCTCCTTGTCCTCCTTCTCATGCTACTACTACTACTACTACTCCCATTACTCCCACCACTACTATTATTATTAAAATGCAAGAAATTAAGAACAGTGATGAAATGAAAATAACACTAAGATTTATAATTAGGCTCATCCCTAGCAACATGCAAGTTATGTGCCCATTCTTTCTGAGGCTTAATTTCATAAGCTGGATGGTGACATCTATAAATTAGCATTTTGAAATAAAGGGAGGAAATGTTTTCCTGATGCCAGTTATGGGAATCAAATCAATGATTTCCAGACCTCAGTTTTCTCATCTATAAAATTGAAGGATTTGGATTAGATAGCCCATTAGCTTTCTCTTCTTAGTTGAAATTGATAATGCTGTTATTTAATGGAAATGGAAGCAAAATTGATTGCATGATATATTTGGTATTTATGAATTTGGTTTAATAATTCATCAACCACTGTTTAAATGCATGTTATAGGTAAGGCCCCAAAGACCTTAAAAGGGATATTGGATTAGATAATCTTGATGCTCTTTTCAATCTCATCTCATTCTATTGTATGACCTTTCCTTCCAAATCCTTTATCTGCTCAAATAGCTTATAATAATGCTAAATTGCATTTGTATGGTTCTTTAAGGTTTACAAAGTACTTCATTATGTCACATTATATACATATTCATTACTTACATTATGTATTATTATATATGTATATACATATAGGTGTTTATATATATTATAGAGTACCTCATTTTTCATTGGATGAAACGAAAGTCCAAAGAAGTCATGTCTTGATCATTATTACTCAGCTAACAAATGACAGAGCCAAGATTCTAAACCAGGTCTTCTGACAACTCTATAGCCCAGACTCTAAATATCACCTGAATGGCTCTGGACAACAAACTATCCATTCACTATCATAACAACTAGAATCCAACAATCACTAAGGTGATAGCCCATAGCCATAGTTCTGAACTCTAGTCAACAACTTCTAGATTGACTACTTTCCATAAGTCACAACTGTCAAAAGGCAAAATCTATAACTTTAATGACCAGAAGCTGCCTATCAGGATTTTGTCCTTTGATAAGGACAAAAGACTTTTGCAAATGTTTTTTGTCCCAATTTTTTTTTAACTTTTTATTTTCAAAATATATGCACAGATAATTTTTCAACATTGACCTTTGCATAGCCTTCTTTTTCAGATTTTTCTTCTCCCCCCCCACACCTTCCCCTAGATAACAAACAATCAAATATATGTTATACATGTCAAAATATACCAGTATGTGTAAATGTATTTATATAATTCTCTTGCTGCACAAGAAAAATCAGATCAAAAAGGAAAGAAAATGAGTAAGAAAACAAAATACAAGCGAACAACATCAAAAAGAGTGAGAATGTTATGTTGTGATCCACATTCAGTTCCCACAGTCCTCTCTCTGGGTGTAGATAACTCTCTACATCTTGAACATTTGGAACTGGTTTGAATCATCTCATTGTTGAAAATGGCATCCATCAGAATTGATCATCATATAGTCTTATTGTTGCCATGTATAATGATCTGTATAATGATCTCTGCTCATTTCATTTAGCATCAGTTCATGGAAATCTCTCTAGGCCTTTCTGAAATCATCCTGTTGGTTGTTTCTTACAGAACAATAATATTCCATAACATTCATATACCATAATTTATTCAGCCATTCTCCAACTGATGGGCATCCACTCAGTTTCCAGTTTCTTGCCACTACAAAAAGGGCTGCCACAAATATTTTTGCACATGTGGGTCCCTTTTCCTTCTTTAAGATCTCTTAGGGATATAAGAAGCCCAGTAGAAACATTGCTGGATCAAAGAGTATGCACAGTTTGATAACTTTTTGAGCATAATTCCATATTGGTCTCCAGAATGATTGGATCCTTTCACAGTTCCACCAACAATTTATCAGTGTCCCCGTTTTCCCACATCCCCTCCAATATTCGTCATTATCTTTTCCTGTCATTTTAGCCAATCTGACAGGTGTGTAGTGGTGTCTCAAAGTTGTCTTAATTTGCATTTCTCTGATCAGTCGTGATTTAGAGCATCTTTTCATATGACTAGAAATAGTTTTAATTTCTTCACCTGAAAATTGTCTATTCATATCCTTTGATCATTTTATCAATTGGAGAATGGCTTGGCTTCTTACAAATTTGAGTCAATTCTCTCTATATTTTAGAAATGAAGCCTTTATCAGAACTCTTAAATGTAGAAATGTTTTCCCAATTTATTGCTTCCCCTCTGATCTTGTCTGCATTAATTTTGTTTGTCCAAAATTTTTTAAACTTATTATAACCAAAATTATCTATTTGGTGTTCAATTATGTGTTCCATTTCTTCTTTGTTTTGTCCCAAATTTAAAGGCTGCAAGAATATTGCAGATATCATCTCTAGCTCTTGCCTGCAGGGTTAACACTTCTGCAAATTTAGATCAATGTTGGGAGCAGCTAGGAGACTCAGTAAATAAGGTACTAGGCCTGGAGTCAGGAGGAGTCATCTTTCTGGGATCAAATCTGATCTTAGATATTTACTAGTTGTGTGAGCTTGGACAAATCACTTAACCATGTTTGCTTCAATTTCCTCAAATGTAAAATGAGCTGGAGAAGGGAATTGCAAATCACTTCTTTGCCAAGAAAACACCAATGAGGTCACAGTCAGACATACTGAAAAAAAAAACAAAAGATCAATGTTACTAAGTCTACCCCTTATAATATTTCCTTCTCAGAACAACAAAAAAGAATAATTAGCAAATATATTTTAAAATTATGACACAAAATAGATGAAAAAGAAATCCAGTGAGGATGTTTGTTGAAAGTTTTTGGTTACCTGCTGACCTACCATCATACCACCTAATTGTTTTTCTCCTACTTGATGTAATTATTTCTATAAGAAAGGAACCCATTGTTAGGAACTTTCCACTATGGACTTTGGATAATAAAAGATTCTATGATAGTTGGTGACTTCCTTTTGCCTCTGTCCCTCCCTACCTTAAGGCTTTCTTGGATTCAATTGCCATTGTTAACACTATTTCAAGCAAGGACCCGGGTAGTAAAACTAAGGGTAGCCTGGGGTGTGGGGGTGGGGTGGAGTGGGGTGGGGTTGAGAGTAAGCTTGGGAGAGACAATATAGGTTTTCCTGTTTATTCTTTTAATTTCCTGAGAGGATTATCATGTTGGAATTTGGTGCTTGATAAATGTTTATTGGTTGAAAAAGACAAATCAAAGTTGGATAATAGATATATTAGAGAAATAAAAGTAGCAATCTCTTAAAATCAAGAAGAGATGAGAAAATGTGAATAATTATCAACAAAATAAAAATACAATGGATGTGTCAGGTAAATTCATCCAACTGATGTAGGAAAGATTCCTATCTTTGATTCCCAAACCCCTCTAGTGAATGTAATTGCCCTTTGACTCACAAATCCTGGTCCCTTTGAATTCTAATAGAAGATCCAGAACTGTCCCAGCCCCATCTGGATCTGAGCTAACTTTGGGGCTACACCCAAAAGCCCCTCGAGCTAAGTCTCCTATATATAGGGCCACACTGGGAACCCCTCTTTGCAGAGATTCCAAACATGCTAGCCATGTGAGGACCCTCTGTCCACTGGACCCTCTGTCCAGTGCCCTCCTTATCTCTACCTTCACCTATCTCCTACTTCCAAACCCAATAATAAAACCTCTTTTATCAATCTAGCTCTCGGACCAATAAATGATTTTATTGGGAAGTCGCACCACTACTAGACCTCATTTACTGCCGTATTCTTGCGCTGAATCCAAGGGGAGTTTGCAGGGGAGCTTTGCTTGACTTCCTGTACCCCAAACCTGCCACTAGACCTCAACTAAACCCTAATTTCATTTAGATACCCCAAATCTATACCTCAACACAATAGCAAAAACAAAACAAGAGGAGGTGATTTTGGGACAGCCCTCCCTCACTTAAATTTAATTCTTTTGTATGTCATGGCATTACCTCCCTGAAATCATGGTCCTCTTCAAGGACAAAGGGCTAACACCAACCTCTGTGAGTAGTAGTAAGAGCTCTTCCTCCCACTAGGGACCCAACTAGAATTGGCCAGTTGGGAAACATAGCTCTTTCCTTTTTCTTTTTCTTTTCTTTCTTCTTCCCTTTCCCTTTCCTTTGTCCACATAAAGTATCATACCTAACCTATGGGTGTTCTGCCCAAGGAATATGGATTTTAATCACTGAAACTTTGCAAGATATCTTGGAATTTATAAGCTAAGACTATACCTAACTTTCACTCTCATTAACTGACCAATAATAGGCCTCAGATCCAGTCCATGTATAATTGTTTGGGACCTGATTGGCTCAGAGTGAATGTAAAAAGAAATTGTTCATATTTTGACCAGAAACCATGAGGATCTTTCTCTTCTTTTGATTTTTTTAAAATTGATTTTTTAAAAACCTAGGTAAAAGAGGCCATTCTTTGCTTCATCTCTCACCTAATCTTAATCTCTGAAGGAGTGTTGTCTCAGACAAACTGAGACCTGTTTGTTAGTTTATAAAAGCCAAGACCTTCCATTGTATTCAGGGCCATTTCCAGGCATCCTAATCTTTATCTTTCCACTGGATCAAGTTAGCTTTAGAGCACAAAGTGAGGCTGAAGACTTTGTACAGCTCTTTTTCACATAAATCCAATTCCCCTGCATGTCATAGTATCATCTCCCTGATGTCACGGTTCTTTTCAAGATTAAGGGGAAAAAACAGCAATAACTTAAGGGGGAGTGAAACTGTGTTCCCTTTAAAATTAACACTTTGAAACTGTGTTCCCTTTTGATCTTGGAGTTTCAGGCCCTCCTGGGAAGTCATATCTCCCTAGACAAGTTAAGTGGTGTCATCTAACTGGGCCATTTCTAGGATAAGCCTGATGTCTATTCAAATTCAGGTTGAGGAAGACTTCAAAGCAATTTCATTTGGGAGATCCTGGTCTGATCGTCTCAGGCTGCCCCAGATCCCTGCCAAGAGCTACTCATATAACAGGTTTCTTTGTACTCATTTCTTTGCAGAAAAAGCAGCTTGCTGTCCCTCTTTGGTATATATGCTAGGATCCTGCCCTCTGAGAAGTCATTCTCTTCTAAGTGCCAGCCTCCATTTCCCTAATAGAACTTTGCCTCTATAGAAGTCAGTCTCTTAGCAAAACTGGCTTCCTATCCAACAATAAACTTCCATTTTTGCCAATTAATTTTTCGGGTCATGAATTCCTTTACAAAGAATCTGCATTGACTAAAAGCGGATTTCCACAACTCTCTGACTGTCACTAACCTCATCAATAACTAAGAAGGGGATCCATACACTGAAGATTATACAGAAGTCAACTAAAATGATGAAGGACCTTGAGTCCATGTCATAAGAATTAGTTGAAGGAAATGGGTACATTTTGTGTAGAAAAGAGTAGCCTCAGGGAATGTAAGAGCCATTTTCAAGTATTTCAAGAGCAGTTGTATATTGGACAGATTGTTCTGCTTGGGCCCAGAAGGCAGAACAAAAGGTAAAAAGTTGAAAAGAGGTAAAAATCGCCTTAGTTTCAAAAAGGTTTGCATATAATTAGAGATTTCTAGAAGTGGAATAGGCTATCTAAAGAAATAATATGCCTTATTCGAAGGTTTTCAAAAATGGCCTGAATGTTGAGTATATAATAAAGATTCCTTTCCTCCATAAATTGGACTAATTAATAGTTGATGTCACTTGAAACTCATATTCTCTATTTCTTTGGCAATGAAAGAAGAAAATCTAGAGTGTTACAGAGCTTAAAAAATAACCAACAGATATACAGAATAAACCCATTTGAAAGACAAAGAAAACAGTACATATATTAGATGAAAGTGGCTACTAAATAGCACCAAAAGTGGTTGGGAGAGCTATCATATCTGAAGATCAAATTAGAGAAAACATTTCAAAATCGAAGTAACATCTCATAATCAGGAAAAAACTCAAATTATCTAAGAGACCTCAACAAAAGAAATCTAAATTACAAATATAGTTCTTCAAAGTTCATACTGGCTATACAGAAACAAAACAACCCTCTGAAGTATCAAGAAAGAAAAATATATTTTAAAAATAGCAGGCAGAATATCATAAGATTAATCAAAAATATGAAAGAAAAAATCACAAAGCTGGACAAAACATACAAAAGACATCATTTGTCATACATGAAAACAAGAAAATAAATTTTAAAGATAGACAAGAATTGTAAAGAGCAGAACTCTGGAGAAGTATACTTGAAACAAGGTATTAACTCAGAGGAACTGATAAGACAATGGTTATCTAGTTTAGCATGATAATTAATAGTTCTCTAGCTCAGTATGATTGATTTAATCCTAAAAAAAAAAAAAAGGTGTTAACTCTGTAGAATTAATATAATGATTCTCTAGTTTTCATGTACTTAGTATAGTTCTACAAGTTGACACCTATTCTACAAGATTGACACCTATGATAATGTACTTATAATAGAGTATAAGAGAGTATAATAGAGTACATTGCATCTTTGATTAGGTTCCTGGAGGTTCTCCAGCTTCCTGCACTTTGAGAGAGAAGACTTCACCAATTTCTGGTGGCTCTCCTGCATTCCTCCATTGAAACCAAGACCCATTCTGGAGGGCCTCCAGAAAGCTAGCAGAGCCAAAGGGGGAGGAGACAGACTGTGAAGAAGACAAAGACTTTTGGACTTTATCCCTGACTATTCTCCTGGTGATTATTCTGCTGAAAACAAAGCTGGTCCCCACAACTCCAGAAAGCTAACCAGAACATTACAAAGAACCTTAAGGATTTAATAATAAAATTCCATAATTAAGGAGATTTGCTATAAGTAATAGTAAATGAGACTGAATAAGTTTTTTTTATAAACAGTAATATACTGAAATTCAATTATTACTTAATTATAAGTCTATGTACATAAGAACTTGTATGTATAATAAAAATAGAAAAAATAAAATTGGAGTTTAGATTAAGATGTTTTTGATGAAAACAAAAAAGTAAAGAACACTAAAATACACTTGTGTTTATTATTTTAAAGGCCTTCCATTAATTGTAAGCTCTTTGTGCTTTTTTCTATGAATCTGTTGGTTCACTTTTGCCTTTTTGAGTTCCCAGAGCTTAATACAATGCCTGACACATAAAAGGCACTTTATAAATGTTGATTGGTTAATTTATAATGTAAGAATGCTACATTAATTACAACTAAAGAAAAAGTAATTATACATAATTGAGACTTTATGTTCCATATAAAATTCTCTTCTTCTATTTTGTGTGTGGAAATATTTATTTTGTATGGTGTTAAGTTCAGAATAACACCATATTGTTCATGTTCAGCATAAAAGGAATAGGCAAAAACAGGTTATATTGAAAGTAAAAAATCCCATCATAATTAAAAGTAGGTTAAATCTCAGGGAATTCAATTCACACACAATTTACTTGTTTGTGATATTATAAGTTCTTTTCAAAATGAAGGATGAACAATGTGTTTACAATGAATGTGTGGTGTCTGTGATGGCTGTTGGGCTGCTGAATGTCTCTGGTAGTCTTATGGTAACTGAGCTTCTTTCTGCTACTTGTTTCTGTGCTTCACCGTTGGAGGGTCTTAGCTAAATAATCTCTTTGGCAATGTCAGTTTAGTAGTTCTTTAGTTCAAAGTTAAAATAATGAGTCATTTTTCTGCTTCTATCTTCCTTCATTCAGTAACTATTCATTATAAACCTAAAATGTGCCAGGCACTCTGCTAAGTTCTAGAGATACACAGATAAAATAAAAACAGTAACTGTCAGTAATATTGCTGAAACTTGGGGCCAGA
The DNA here is from genome assembly GCF_902635505.1 of Sarcophilus harrisii. NCBI lineage: Eukaryota > Metazoa > Chordata > Mammalia > Dasyuromorphia > Dasyuridae > Sarcophilus > Sarcophilus harrisii. The sequence continues at coordinate 170,199,427 of NC_045427.1, forward strand.
AAGTAAAGAACAAAGGAGTACACTTGTCTTTCTCACTCTCATTCACTTCCCCTATCCAGTTAGATGCCAAACCTTGTTGTTTCTATCTCCAAACATTTCTTGCATAGGCTACCTTTTCACTTATACAGATACCACCTTAGTTACCCAGAACTATTGCAAAAACCTCCTTTTTGGTCTCTCTACTTCAAGTTTCACCCCTACCCCCAAGCTGAATCCATTCTGCATACAGACATCAAATAATTTTTCTAAATTGCAGGTCTGATCACATGAAACATATATACAATCCCTGCTCAATAAACTCCAGTGATTTTCTATTGCCTAAGATTCAATATACATTTTTTTTCCTGGCAATTCAATCTCCTCACAACTTTGACCCTATCAAATGTTTTCAATCTCTTTCTAAATAACATTCTTCACAGAGCAGCAATACCAGCCTTCTTGAGGTTTTTCATATGTAATATTTGATTGATGTCTGCTTCAGTTTTCTTATTTTTAAAATGAAATTAATATCACATCTCCCAAAGTTGTTATGAGGATATGAAGATACCTTTAAAGTGTTACATAAATGCTATCAATTATTATTGATCAGTTAACTAATAAATATGAGTGCAGAAAAGTATCATTGGAGGGGTTAGTTCTCTTACAAAGAATACAGAGTTCACATAGGTTATCTCTCATTCTCACTACATGACCCCACTTTTGATTATGATCATACATCTGTCTGATAACATTCTTTTGCCACTTCTCTTAGGAAAACTTGTTCTCTATAGACTCTGATCTATAAATTATATCTAACAATGCTTCTATTACTCACCATACAAAGTCACTCTGAGGATTAGGGGAAAGGGCTTTATAATTATAAGTGTCTTAAAAAACTATGTGAGTCAGCCCTTGCCCAAACCTAGAAATTTAGCAAAGACTGAGCATGTAATACCAAGAACAAGTAACAAAAAGGAAAAAGAGTATAAGAAGAATAAGAATAATTAAGATAAATTATCTAAGAAAGGTCCCATAAGAAACTGGGGGCCCTGAGAGCTGATGAATCTACATTGGATTTCTTTCTGGCATTCTCTCTGCTGAATGTCAATCACAAAATATGTTCTGAGTCATAAAAGAAATTCTTCTTCTCATTTGGTACAGAATTTGGCTGGGAACAAACCAGTGGCCTTGATTCCCAGACTTAGAATTTCAGCAACCACTGGATTATTTCTTTCCCCTTCTAAAGACAGTGTTGCCTGGGAAACTGGAGAAAAATACTTTGAGAAGATATATCTCAGTATCCTGGCTGAGATTATGGACTGACAATTTCTTACTAAATAGAATGTTGTCCTAAACATGTGAAAATTGCCCCTCCTACACATACCAGAGGTGTTAAAAATTATGTTAAATATGAATTTTAAAAGTTGTAAAATACTTCTATGATTTGCAGAATGTATTATTCATTTTCTGATAGTATTTTTACACTAAGCCCTCATACTATTTTAGTATTTCTTTCTTAATAGTATTTTATTTTTCCAATTACCTGTAGAGTTTTCAATATTCATTTTTGTAAAATTTTGACTACCAAATTTTTTCTCCTTCCCTCTTATACTTTCCCTTCCGCAAGATAGCAAGCAATCTGACATAAATTTTGCATGTACAATCATTTTAAACATATTTCCAGCTATGTTAGTATTATATAGTGTCCTGCATGCTACAGCCACTCAAAATAGTTATTGGCTCATTAGGAGAACAAAAAGTTTAATTGTCACAATTATTTTCTTAACATATTAAATTCAATTCTTTATTTCTTTCAGTCTTGAATCAGCATGTATTGTGTGCTAATTATGTTCTAAGAGCTGTTTTACAGGATACAAACACAAAAATAGAGCCTATGGAGATGGAAGGTGGGGGGAGAATATGCACCACAGATAAATAAGTACAAAATATATACAAAGTAATTTTCAGAAGTTGGCAAAAAGGGCACTAGAAACCTCACCAAATTCTACTCGTAGATCAAGTGCAAGATGGAGAGAGCACAGCTAATGTAGTGATGACTTACATTTAGATCTTTTGGGGATTTCTTTCTTCCCGGGCAGGAGCTATCTTGCTTACTCTATCTGCATTTACTTTTAGGATGATATACCTAAAGGACTACACACCCAAGTCTGTCACAATCCTAAAATTAATCCTTTTATGAGAGGGATAAACTGTCTCTCATCAGTGAAACTCCTAAACTGAAGTAATTTTTTTACATTATCCCTTGCACTCACTTCTGTTCCGATTTTTCCCCTTCCTCCCTTCACCTCTTCCCCCAGATGGCAAGCAGTCCTATGCAAGTTAAATATGTCACAGTATATTCTAGATACAATATATGTGTGCAGGATCGAACAGTTCTCTTGTTGCACAGGGAGAATTAGATTCAGAAGATATAAATAACCCGGGGAGAAAAACAAAAATGCAAACAGTTTACATTCATTTCCCAGTGTTCTTTCTTTGGGTGTAGCTGCTTCTGTCCATCCTTGATCAACCTGAAACTGAGTTAGATCTTCTCTTTGTCAAAGAAATCCACTTCCATCAGAATACATCCTCATACAGTATCATTGTTGAGGTATATAATGATCTCCCGGTTCTGCTCATTTCACTCAGCATCAGTTCATGTAAGTCTCTCCAAGCCTTTCTGTATTCATCCTGTTGGCCATTTCTTATAGAACAATAATGTTCCATAACAGTCATATACCACAATTTACCCAGCTATTCTCCAGTTGATGGGCATTTATTCATTTTCCAGCTTCTAGCCACTACAAACAGGGCTGCCACAAACATTTTGGCACATACAGGTCCCTTTACCTTCTTTAGTATCTCCTTGGGGTATAAGCCCAGTAGAAACACTGCTGGATCAAAGGGTATGCACAGTTTGATAACTTTTTGGGCATAATTCCAGATTGCTCTCCAGAATGGCTGTATGTATTCACAATTCAACCAATCACATGTCAGTGTTCCTGTTTTCCCACCTCCCCTCCAACATTATGCATTATCTTTCTCTGTCATTCTAGCCAATCTGACAGGTGTATAGTGATATCTCAGAGTTGTCTTAATTTGCATTTCTCTGATTAATAATGATTTGGAGCATAATAAAAAAAATATGGCTAGAAATAGTTTCAATTTCTTCATCTGAGAATTGTCTGTTCATATCTTTTGACCATTTATCAATTGGAGAATGGCTTGATTTCTTATAAATTACAATCAATTCTCTATATATTTTGGAAATGAGGCCTTTATCAGAACCTTTGACTGTAAAAATGTTTTCCCAGTTTATTGTTTCCTTTCTAATCTTGTCTGCATTAGTTTTGTTTGTACAAAAACTTTTCAATTGGATATAATCAAAATTTTCTATTTTGTAGTCAATAGTGATCTCTAGTTCTTCTTTGGTCATGAATTCCTATCTCATAACTATCCTATGCTCTTCCAATTTATTTATAATCTCATTCTTTATGCCTAGGTCATGAGCCCATTTTGACCTTATCTTGGTGTATGGGGTTAAGTATGGTCAATGCCTAGTTTCTGCCATACTAATTTCCAATTTTCCCAGCAATTTTTGTCAAATAATGCATTCTTATCCCCAAAACCGGGCTCTTTGGGTTTGTCAAACACTAGATTATTAAAGTTATTGGCTGTTTTGTCCTTTGAACCTAACCTATTCTATTGATCACCAGTTAGCTTTCTTAGAGACCTATCTGTCTCCTTGGTTCCGAGAGCTTAAGCTCCTTCCAGCAGTCCTTTGCCTTCTTTCCAAATCTCAATCCTGGCTAAGGCTCCTAGCTTATATGATCCACATGAGTACACATCAATCATTATATCACTAGGAAACCATTATTTGTTGTAGGATTACATCAATCATACTGAACCATGCTAAATTAGATAACCATTGTCTCTATCATTTCCACTGACTTAGCACTTTGTTTCAAGTTCTGGTCCATAATATCTTCCACTTTCTTTTGTTTTTAGAACCTAGGTGGTCATGACCTCCCTGACTTCTGAAGGAGGTGAGAACCCCAAAAAAGGAGGTGATCACACCTTCCCTGATTCCTCAAAAAAGGGGTGAAAACACCATAAAGGGAGGTTCTTCTCTGATGTCTCTGGAAGGGAGATTAAAAACACCAAAGGATATGGGAAATCAAATCAGATTAGTGGGTTTCTGAAGGGTCTCACTCTTAAAACAGGTATACATAAATCCATCAACATGGGAAGTATTACTCATAATTACATAAGTTACATAAGCACATAGTAGCACAGGCTAGTAGTTATGTAACAACATGAATCAACATGAGGAATTATGTCCATAAATCCTAGAAATAGTCCAAAAGGAATCTATTGTCCATTACTTCATGTGCCAGGAATCCAATAATTCCTGCAAGTTTTGAAGTCCTGTATCAATCTTATTAATAATTTTTTATCTCAGGGAATCCAATGATTCCTGAGGGTTTTGAAGTTCTATAACAGTCTCATTATCAGTCATGCTCTTTCAGTGTCAGATGTTTCTTAGGTCTTCTTTGTTTCGAAATTTCTCTCTTTTTCTTTCACTCTCTAGGTGCTTGTTGGCACCTTGGCTTTTAATGAGTTTACCCAAGCTGTTGACAAATTTTCCTTGAGGTGGAGAAATCTGCTTTCTAAACATTTGTCCCATTTTAACTGGAATGCTACTTTAGCCTTTTATTAAGTTTCCTTCTTGTACTCACCCTAATTTCTGAGTCACAGATGAAGGTTCTTGATCCTACATTTGGACGCCAAAATATATTTTAGTTCTCTTTTGGTTCGGTTTCCCTGGGATCTCTGGAAGCAGCCTTCATTTCAGTTCAGTAATTGCCACAAGTACAGCCAGGTGTTAAAGTTCAAATCCTTTATTATCTCCTTCAAAGTCTTATCTCCTTTCCCGGACTCTGTTAGCTTAGAGATAGAATCTATCTCTTTTCTTAGTTCTGAGAGCTTGAGTTCCTGCCACCAGTCCTTTGTGTTCTCTGCCTCTCCCAGCTTCTTGAGGTCCTCCTGAATGTGTTTTGGTTTCTGTGTCTTCCAGTTCTGATTCTAGCTGAGTTTGTCCGAGCTTATATGATCTGTTATCATAAGTGAATCGTGTGGAACTATAGTAAGTACTAAGTGCATGTACTGAACTACCATTGTCTTTATCAATTCCACTTAACATCACGTAAGAATCCTTTGTTTCAAGTTCAGAGTTCTGGCCCATAACAGGGAATGGCTTGTATTCTTATAAATTTGAGTTAATTCTCTATGTATTTTAGAAATGAGACCTTTATCAGAAACAGTGGCTATAAAAATTCCCCTGCCCCCCAAGCTTTCAGCTTCCTTTCTAATCTTGGCTGCATTGGTTTTGTTTGGGCAAACCCTTTTTAATTTAATTTAATCAAAATCATCCATTTTTTTTATCATAGCTTTTTATTTATAAGATATATGCATGGATAATTTTTCAGCATTGACAATTGCAAAACCTTTCGTTCCAATTTTTCCCCTCATTTCCCTCCTTCCTCCCCCAGATGGAAGGTTGATCAAAACATGTTAAATATGTTAAAGTATAAGTTAAATACAATATATGTGTACATATCCATAGTTATTTTGCTGTACAAAAAGAATCAGACTTTGAAATAGTGTACAATTAAGCTGTGAAGGAAATCAAAAGTACAGGCGGACAAAAATAGAGGGATTAGGAATTCTATGAAGTGGTTCATAGCTTATCTCCCAGAGTTCTTTCCCTGGGTGTAGCTGGTTCAGTTCATTACTGCTCTATTGGAACTGATTTGATTCATCTCATTGCTGAAGAGGGCCACGTCCATCAGAATTGATCATCATATAGTATTGTTGTTGAAGTATATAATGATCTCCTGGTCCTGCTCATTTCACTCAGCATCAGTTCGTGTAAGTCTCTCCAGGCCTTTCTGAAATCATCATGCTGGTCATTTCTTACAGAACAATAATATTCCATAATATTCATATACCACAAAATTATCCATTTTGTATTTAATAATGGTCTCTAATTCTTCTTTGGTCATAAATCCCTCCTTTCCCCCCAGATCTGACTATCCTTTGTTCTCTTTATTTGCTTATAGTATCACTCTTTATGGCTAAATCATGAACCAATTTCAACCTTATCTTAGTATAGAGTATTAGGTGGTGTTGTTCAGTACCTAGTTTCTGCCATATTATTTTCCAGTTTCCCCAGCAATTTTTGTCAAGTAGTAAGTTCTTATCCCAGAAGCTGGGAGTCTGTAGGTTTATCAAACACTAGATAACTATAATCATTGACTATTATGTCTATTCCACTGATCCACTACTCTATTTCTTAGTTAGTACCAAATGGCTTTGATGACTGCCACTTTATGATATAGTTTAAGTCTGGGTACAGTTAGTGCACCTTCTTTTGTATCCCCTCCCAATAAATTTTCTTGAAATTCTTGACTATTGTTCTTCCAGATGAATTGTTATTATTTTTTCTAGCTCTACAAACTAATTTCTTGGCAGTTTGAATGGTATGGCACTGAATAAGTACATTAATTTAGGTATAATTGTCATTTTTATTATATTTGCTTGGCCAGCCCATGAGCACTTGATATTCTTCCAATTGTTTAGATATAACTGTATTGTGTGAAAAGTATTTTGTAAATCTGACTTTGTCTAGGGCAGGTAGACTTCCAAATATTTTATATTATCTACATTTATTTTTAAACGGGATTTTGCTTTCTATCCCTTGTTGCTGGACATTGTTGGTAACACATAGAAATGCTGATGATTTATGTGGGTTTATTTTATATCTTGAAACGTTGCTAAAGTTGTTAATTGTTTCTAGTAGCTTTTTAGTTGATTCTCTAGGATTCTCTAAGCATAGTATCATATCATCTGCAAAGACTGATAATTTTGTTTCCTCATTACCCACTCTTAATTCCTTCAGTTTTTTTTTTCTTTCTCATTGCTAAAGCTAACATTTTCTAGTGCACTATTGAATAATAGTGGTGATAATGGGCAACCTTGTTTTACCTCTGATCTTACTAGAGTGCTTCAAGCTTTTCTCTTTTATATGTAAAGCTTGCTGATGATTTTAAGATAGTTGCTACTTACCATTTTAAGAAAAACTCCATTTATTCCTATGCTCTTTAGTGTTTTTAATAAGAACAGATTTTTAAAAAAATGCTTTTTCTGCATCTATTAAGATAATCATATCATTTCTTTTTGTTTATTGATACGGGCATTATGCTGATAGTTTTCCTGATATCAAACCAGTCCTGCATTCCTGGTATAAATCTCAGTTGGTTATAGTGTGGTGGTATAGTGATAAGTTGTTATAACCTCTTTGCTAAGATATTAATATTTTTGCATCAATATGTATTAGGGAAATTGCTCTATAGTTTTCTTTCTCTATTTTGGCCCTTCTTGGTTTAGGTATCAGCACCATATGTGTGTCATAAAAGGAATTCAATAGGATTCCTTCTCTTATTTTTCCAAATAGTTTGTATAGTATTGGAATTAATTGTTTTTTAAATGTTTGGTAGAATTCACTTGTAAATCCATCTGGCTCTGGAGAGTTTTTCTTAGGGAGTTCATTAAATAGGCTGAGTTTTCCCCTGCCCAATGAGACAGATCTTTCCTGATGTCCTTTCAAGATATTTGGAACTGAAAAATTATTACACTCCAAATGTTTGTGGCTTCTGTCATTTCAAACTCCATTTAGAGGTTTGATCTTACATTGATTCTGAGGCAAGCTGGGAAGAGCTCAGGTAATGTCCTGTCTACTTTCTGCAATTTTGACTCCTGCCCTCGATATAGATTTTCTAAGCCTTCTAAAATATATCAACTCAATTCTTTTGCAAATATTATACAATTCAGTTATATTTTTTGTATTAGTAAAGACTGTCTATGAGTGTGATGCAATAAACTTTTATTTTGGGAATGAGCTTTGGCTTCTTGAGATATGTTGACCCTCAGCAACACCAAGTATTACTGTGGGGCCAAAATCATAAATCTTGAGTTGCAGAGTAAATAATCCCTACGGATTAATATGTTGCACAAAGGAGATCCTTTTTTCTTTTATTTTTTAATCAAACTATACATACCTTTGATCCAGCAATGTTACTACTGGGCTTATATCCCAAAGAGATATTAAAGAAGGGAAACGGACCTGTATGTTCAAAAATATTTGTGGCAGCCCTTTTCATAGTGGCTAGAAACTGGAAATTGAATGGATGCCCATGAATTGGAGAATGGCTGAGTGAATTATGGTATAGGAATATTATGGAATATTATTGTTCTGTAAGACATGACCAGCAGGAAGAATACAGAGAGGCTTGGAGAGACTTACATGAACTGATGCTAAGTGAAATGAGCAGAACAGGAGATCATTATATACTTCAACAACAATACTATATGAGGATCAATTCTGATGGAAGTGGCTATCTTTGGCAATAAGAAGATTCAATTCATTTCCAATTGATCAGTGATGAACAGAATCAGCTATACCTAGTGAAAGAACAATGGGAAATGAGTGTGGACTGCTTGCATTTTTGTTTTTCTTCTCAGGTTATTTTTATCTTTCTAAATCCAATTTTTCTTGTGCGACAAGAGGACTGTATAAATATGTACACATATTTTGTATTTAAGATATACTTTAACATGTTTAACATGTATGAGACTGCCTGCCATCTAGGAGAGGGGGGGTAGAGGGAAGAAAGGGAAAGGTTGGAACAGAAATGTTTGCAAGGGTCAATGTTGAAAAATTACCCACACATATGTTCTGTCAATAAAAAGCTATAATAATAAAAAAAAAAAAGAGATCCTTTTGAGAGTCTGTCTGATATCTAGTTCTTAGCTTATATATATCTGATACAGGTTATACATGACTAATATGGTAATAATGTTTTATATGATTGAACATGTATGAAAAAAAATCCAAAAAGTGAAAAATAGTATACTTCAATCTGCATTTAGATTCCAAGATGGATAGTATTTTTTCATTATGAAACCTTTGGAATTGTCTCAGATTACTGTACTGCTAAGAACAGCTAAATCATTAACAGTTGAACAATGAATAAAACTGCTATTAACTGTGTATAATGTTCTCCTGGTTTAGCTTATTTCACTTTGCACCAGTTCACATAATTCTTTCCGTGTTTTTCTGAAATCAATCTGTTTGTCATTTCTTATAGCACAGTAATATTCCATTTAATCATATAACACAATTTGTTCAGCTATTCCCCCACTGCTGGGCATCCCCTCAATTTCTAATTCTTTGCTATTGTGTAATTATTTTTCCATAACTTATTAAAACCTCAGACTTTATTTAGTAGCATGTTGTTTCTTTTGTTTTTATGAAAACATTTAAGACTTGATATTTATGACAAAGGCATCAGTGCATTAATATACCAGCACACCATTTGGATTTATTAATCCAATATCATGTACAAGATTCAGGGAATCATTGTTTACTTGAGGACAAAAACATGCAATAAAAAAACCACATTAAAGATGCACAAAATTGTATCATTCATTTCTTCTATACTTTTACTTTATGATTTTAATTTACATGTGAAAAAAACATTTCATAACTTGTTCCCAATGGCCGTCTAAATGATGAATGACTTCTTTTTCCTTATGGCATTAGGTAATTTTCATAGGGACAGATCTTGTGTTGAGAGATTGAATCTGAAGAAGAAAAGAAAGTTAATCATTCAGGATGATGACATAGTACAATGACAGCATAAAGCATATGTACATAGAATGATACCTTCAATTAAAAAGAAGATATTTCTAATTCCACAAAAAGAAAATCATGCTTGTAGTATAGTTGGAGAACTAGATAGAATCAGAAATGAAGGTCCTAGTCTTCGCTCTGCTCTTAAATAGCTGCATATACTGATCACCAGTATAGAAGAGATGCTCCTTAACTGTTCATAGATAATTATACACTCTGGACCTCATTTCCCTCCTCTGTAAAGGGATGGGGTGGCTTAGCTCTCCAAGAACTCTTCTAGCAAGGATGTTTTCACTTGTTTCCTGTCAACTCTGAAATTTTGGACTTAAAATCCCACCTAGTTTTAATGTTTTATGATTGTATGAAAACATTTAATGAGCAGATTCTTGGTTTGGTGCCGAGATATCATAATAATTCAAGTGAACCCAATTGTTATTGACAGATGGCAGCAAACACTTCCTTTGGCTTTCTTTATCAGGGCCATTTTAATTTCTTTTGACTGGGGCTAAAAGCCATCAGTGTTAGGGCTGGAATTGGAAAATTTCATAGTTGGAGGGAATTCGGAGGTTATTGGGTTTAAATCATAAATAAACAAAAATATGCTCTAGGACTCATTTTCTTAAAATGTGAGCTGTGATCCCCTCTGGAGACATGTAACTGAATGTGGGGATCATGAAATAATGATTTGTTATCATTAAATGTTTGATTTGTACACTTATTTGATATACATATATCCCTGGGGGATTCATGTAAAAAGGGGTCATAAGTGGAAAAAAATTTAAGAAACTTTACTTTAGAACATATCAGACAAGTTGTCTTTTGGTCTTTACTTGAAGACCTACAATGAGGGGGAAGTACCTGATTCTACTTTTGGAAAGCACTGGTAGCAAGTTTTTCTTTCTGTTTCTAAATTTGTCTTTCTGTATCTTCACACACTGCTCCCTAGTGAAAAAGCAGAACAAGTCTAAGCAGGCTTCTACATGATATATTAGAAGACAGCTATCATGTACCCCTCTTCTTGGGCAAGAAATCCCCAGGTCTTTCATCTGATCTTTAAATGGCATAATCTAAAGACCCTTCATGATGCTATTTATCTTTCATTTAGCACTCCCTTGATCTAAGTCTAAAAATGCTGCTAGTTCTTAATGAAATAATACTGAATTTGTGTGACTATGGCTTCATTTCCTAAATATTTATTAATCATCCCTTTAAAAATAGAAATAAGAACTGGACCTGTGATTTCATTGGCAAAATCATCTCTAAGGTGTGAAAATTTCTCCTACCAACATAGGTTTACACTTTCTCTGTGACTTACAGACTTAAAAGAGTTGTCTGTAGCACTAAGAAATTTAATGTCTTGCCCAAAGTCACATAGTACATATCAGAGTATAACCAAGTTGCTAGTTTCAAGGTCAGCATTCTAACAACTACATCTTTAATAATCTATCCTTTTAATTATCTATCAAATAATTTTTCCAGAAATTGAAATCAAGTTTACTGATCTCTAGTTTGCAGTTTATCTTTTTTTTCTTTGAAAATCAGGACATTTGACTTCTCCAGGACTTTGAAAAGGATCCCAATTTCCAGATCTTTCAGAAATCATTCAGTTTTCAAATCTGACAATTCTTTCAATTCTATAGGTATTGAAATTATAAGTATGGTTAATATGTCCAGCTATTTTCTTTGCCACAGAATCTCTGACAGAGTGATCACTTCTTCCAAGAGTCCTATCATACTATATAGTTCATCTAGGTCTATTAACTTGAACTTACAAAATGCTCTCACTATCTTCTTAGAGGAAACAAAGTGTCACTTTCATCCTGTTCATCCTGAGTCCTGATCATAGCCTTTTTTTTTTTTTTTTTTTAACTTTCATCTTCTCTTAATTTCACTTTAAAAAACCTCATTTGTATTATTTTACTTTTCCTCCTTGATCTTCGTTTATTTTGAATGAGATAGAGCCAGTTTTTACTAGGGTTCTCTTTCATCTATTTTTCTATAAAAGGTATCAAAGTTGTTCCCAGGACCTGGTTAGCTCCTGCTTCTTTTGACAAATATTCCTAGTCATAAAAAATTCCACAGGCATCTTTCAACCTGGTGTCTGAAGATAATAAGAGACCAAAGCCTGCCTTGCTGCTCAGACATGTTTCTTTATAGAGACAAGGGGAGACACATCTATAGAAACAAAATGCTTTTGTATCTTATTACATATTTTTGCTTTGTTAGAGCTAAGTAAACCTCCTTTTGTTAACATAATACATTTTGTTCTAACATCTATCCTCTATTGAGCTCTAATGATCTTGATACAATTAAAAAAAAACCATATATTTGCTGTTGTTATTTCTATATTCTATTTATATCTTTTAAAAATAGAAGTTGGTTCATTAGTTATTTTTGCAGTTATGTATCTGTAGGCAATATCCCTTTTTCTCATTATGGGAATTGCTTCCTTTTATGTCATCAGAATTTTGGGCTTATTTTCCATGAAGAATTTTAGGGTAGGGGGTTCTTCTTGTCCTTTCTCTGAACCTTTGAAACTGTGCTATCCAAATTTAATATGCATGCCAAACTATACCAGCTTTCCTCTACTATTTTATCACAAAGATGGATTGGTCACTTCCCCCAAGATTCCTATCCCTTCCAGCCTAGGAGGCACTTCTTTCAAGTTTGTAAAAGTCAGATTCAGAAGAGAATTTCTTTTTTAGGTTTCTCTATTTTTTGAAAAAATGAGATTATTATTAAATCTAGAAATTATGAGCTGTTATAATTATGAGAAAGATAGCAGGATCTCTGGAGTTGTTTAGATAACCAAGATCTTCTAATACTACTATATCATACTTCTGTACCAGATTTATATTCTTATATGTATTATTTGTAGTATAATCCAGTAATAATATCAATTCTTTATTGACTTATCTTTAAAGACTTTATCTTTACTCAAATTCTCTCCATAAGATTTTCCTCAATGGTTCCTGGATCTCCTCATATCAATAAATAAATCAATAAATATTTATTAAGTACCTACTGTATTATCAGGCATTGTGCTCTATGTTAGAGATTAAAATACAAAGAACAAAACATTTTCTCCTCTCATGGAACTCAAGAGATCATCCATTCCTACTTGTAAGATGCGTATATTCCAATGGTGAAGACAAATACATATACAGGTATATTGTACATATACAGGTATACAGAGAATAAATAAAAATATAAAATCACACGTGTTTATCTTCTTAATATATAAACCAATTCTTTCTCCACCCCCTTCCAACACTTCTTGGCCTGTTCTGTTTCTTTTGGGAGAGGAGGCAACTGGGGTTGACTGACCTGACCAAGGTAGTGTGTGAGGTAGGATTTGTCTATTCTATCTTTTGAATAATGAAAGTCATATTACAGTTATTGGTTTTATCCCACAATGTGTTACTAATATCTGTGAGGTTAAAATAATCCATTTTTGTTAGGATCTCTAGTTAATCTTATTACCTATTATGCAAGTGAAGAGCAAGTACTGAACTAGGTTGTTGGCACTGAAAATAAAGTGTGAAATGTTTGTTAGTAATGAAATTAATGACAAATTGCTAGGTAGCACAGGAGATAGAGTACTAGGTTTAGAGTTAGGAAGAGATGAGTTCAAATTTGACCTTAGATACTAGTTGTGTGACCCAGGACAAAGCCCTTAGCTACTGTTTGTTTCAGGTTTCTCATCTGTGAATGCAAATAATAACAGCATCTTCCTCCCAGGGTTGTTATAAGGATAAAATGAGAAAATATTTATGGTATTCAGCACAGTGTTTGGTATACAGTAGGCACTAAATTAGTGTTTGTTTCCTTCCCCTTCCTTCTCTCTCCTTCCTATCCCTTACTTCACTTCCATGAGAGACAGAAAAGACAACTCTCTGACAGACATGAAAGAATCACTGTACTGTGTGATGAAATTCAAGCAGGCCTAGTGTGATACACATGCACACATACACACACTGAAAGTTTATGAAGTTACTAAAAAAAAAAACCAACTGCTTTTGATTTTGTTAATAGCATAATACATAAAATATGAAAGGCAAAAGTATTGGTAGACTGAGATCTTAAAATTTAAGCTACACATTTCGTGTTCTAACTCCCAAATACCTGCAGAGACCTGAGAAAGCACTATAAGATGTTGTGGCCAGGGAAAACAAGTCCATCAATCTTTTTTAATCTTCTCTGGTTAGTGTATTATTTAACATTTACATAAAACAGAGGAATATAATGGAGAAGATAGATAGATAGAACATTGAAGATAGAATAGTTTCTCCATTATATTCCATTTGAGGAAGTAGAACTTTGGGAATATTTGGTTATCTAGGAAGATATAACAGGCAAGAAGTAAAATGGGATTCTGACTGTAAGTTAGATGATTGTTAAACTGAAAGATTTAAAGAATAGAACAGAGGAGTAATTGGTTCAAAGAAGAATCAAACAGAAGAGTATTAAAGAGCAGAACTGATTTTGGCCTTGTTTGACTTTCTCATGCAGTCTAGCTCTCTGAGAGGAAGACAACCTCGTAGTCATTGGCCGGGAGAGCTAACAGAAAAGAGATCCCAATCACTGGTCTTTCTTTATATGAAGCACAAAGTAGTAGTAGGTAACCCTGAAGATATGACCTCATCTGCAGCACAATAGACTGAAAGAGCTATAGCAGAGCATATGGTTTCAGGACTTGAGGGAGGAATGCAACTATATTTGAGGCTCATTCTTGCTATGTGAGAGACTGCTGAGTAAGGAGACAGACAGTACAACAAAGCTACCCATAGTTACTCAGTGAACAGCTGTAGCTGTTCAAGTGGAAAGCCAAGTTCCATAGGATATAACAGAAGTGGGAGCAGCCATCAGTACTAGAAATGCAACCATTTTACTTAAGAACTAGCTATCCCTCTAATCTGGAGGGAATTTCTCTCTCCAACTCTTTAAGCAATAAGAATCCCCAACCACCACTACCCAATTTTCTTTGACAACTCTTTGATGTGAGAACCAGGGAAAATAATTATTCATAATCAGCCCTGCTGGGAAGATGTATCACTATCTCTTTAAAGGATATCATAGTTGGGGACCTTGCACTTACATTTCTCTTCTATCATCCCCTCCATAGCTTTCTAATTGCCTTTTTATCCGTACCAGAGATCAAGTCCTAAAGGAACTTCCATCCTAGAGCCTTGCTTTCCTGATAAGCAACTGTAAATTTTTCTCCCTTTTTATATTGTTTCTCCTTATACATGTACATTAATTTTTTAAAATACATATTTCTTTATGATTCATATTAGGAGAGAAAGACCAAAGCAAAAGGGGAAAAGCACAAAAGAAAAAAAAAAAACCCCAGAAGAAAAAGAAAAAAAAGTGAACATAGCAAGTGTTGATTTACATTCAGCGAGTTCATATTTCTCTCTCTGGATGCAGAAGGCATTTTGTACCAAAGTTTATTAGAATTTCCTTGGATCATTGAATCACTGAGAAGAACCAAGTCTTTCATGGTTGATCATCGCACAATCTTGTTGCTACTATGTACAGTGTATTCCTGGTTCTACTTGTTTCACTCAGTATCAGTTTGTGTAAATATTGTGTAAATCTAGGCCTTTCTAAAAATCAGCTTATTCATCAGTTAATAGATCAATAATATTCCATTACTTTCATAAATCATAACTTATTTATTCATTTCCCAACTAATGGAGATCTACTCATTTTCCAATTCTTTGCTACCACAAAAAGAGCTATTACAAACATTTTTGCATATATGGTTCCTTTCCCTCCTTTATGATTTCTTTAGGATACAGACCCAGTAGTAGCACTGCTAGATTAAAGGCTATCAGCCCTTTGGGCATAGTTCTAAATTGCTCTCCAAAACACAACTCCACCCACAATGCATTAGTGTCTCAGTTTTCTCACATCCCCTAACATTTATCATTATCTTTTCCTTGGTGATTGTAAATCTTGGAACACTTTCAGATCCACAGTATTCTCTACAGTTACTGGCCATCACCAAGAATACAAGCTCCTTTAGTTTATGATCTCTTAAATTCTCATTCATTCATTTATTCTTATGTCCTGGCCCCTCATATACTTAATTTTCAACAACCTTAATATCTGCAAAGGATGAACAAACTAGCTAACTACAAAAACATAACTAAGAGAAAAAAAGATATTGAAAAATAATGAAAAAAATTAACAAAAAAGTTGGAAATTCTTTCACTGTGGTATACCTTAAGACCTTTTGCCTCTGCCTGAGAACAGAACTCTACATTGTGGTCTTCTAACAAGTGATCTCATGACACAATATATATAAAAGCACTAAATAAACACAAGTGTGAGAACAAAGGGTCATTTGACAGCTCAAAGATGGCTAGAAGCCAAAATATCTGTGTCTAGGGATTCACTACAGCCCTAAATTCCTGACTGTAAACACAAACTTGATAAATGATTTTTATCCAAGTTTACTTGGCATCTGAAGATAACCACATCCAGAAATTCCACTGTCAGATTATATGAATATTCCTTAAACACCCAATAAAATGCAAATGTAAGGACAGATGTTAGAATAATGTCAATCCTATCTGGCTGAAAAAAAGAGCAGTAGTAAAGTGAGCTATATAGGAGTAAAGCCCAAGACAACTTTAAAAAATCATTCTGACAAGTTTTGGCATAAATGGAAATAGGAATTTAGTGCCTATATTTCTGTGTGGTCTAATTTAGACATATACCTGTGAGACCACTGGCACTTACCCTTTTTATAGTACAGTGGGCAAATCATTTTATTTGTTTATGTCTGTTTTCTATTTGTCTAATGGGCCTAGAAGTATTTGCATAATGTGTTTAAGAATATTATGATGAAAGGTTTTGGAACATAAGTCACTATTGTCGTTTTGCTTTGTTGCTCACCAAAAGAATCATGAATCTGAGATCTGAATCTGAGAGTGAATTTAGAGATCATCTAATCTAAGTTGATATTCAGTATAAGAATCCTGCCTTTCATATGGTCATCCAGACTGTTTGAACACTTCCAGTGACAGTTAACAAGCATTTTTTAAACACTTATTTTTGTAGCAAGTACTATGAAATGCTATAAAAAATATTCTAGGGATACAAAGAAAGGCAAGAACACAGACCCTGTTTTTAAAATTCTTTAATTCTAATGGAGAAAATATGCAAAAAATGTACATAAATGTAATATGTTGTATAAATGGAAGGTAATCTGAGTAAGCTCACTCTTACACACAAAAATGTTTCATTATTGAATGGATGCAATTATTCAAACATTTTCTCTTTTTTTGATCATTTGTACTTTCCTTCCATTTCTGAGACTAAGCAGAAAGACCTGTATTCAAACTGCCTCTGCAGCTTACTAGCTTTGTGATAATGGATGAATCATATAACTTCTCAAAGTCTATTTCCTCATTTGTAAAAGGGGATCAATAATATCTAGTACCTATAGTTTTGTTTAAAGCACTGGGAAAAATTTAAAGTGTTATATCAAAGTAACCTATTATTATCCCCATATATGGTATCCCCAATGTTTTAGGGCAGTGTTAAGTCATTAAAACTTACTGTAGACACACTAAATGTGTCTCTGATACAGTTGAACACACTGTATTAGCTTTTCAAATGTTTGAAAACTGCTGTCATGTACTTTCTAAATACTTTTTCTCTAAGATGGACTTGACTTTTCCTTAATTATTCTCTTCCCCCAACTATAATTCAGAATGCCTTTTTCTACCTTTATCATTCTTGGTTTGTTTACCAATTTCATTTTGAGCTTTTGCACTGTCAAAACTTTTTTTATGACTTTATGCCATGTTTTTAAATATTCAGTCTACTTCCCGTCTGTGACTTTTGAAAATATAAATTGATTGGCAAATGATTACCTGTGCAACAATGTTGATTTCTTTAGCCAACTCCCCTCTCTGTGTCTTCAATATTTTCTCCTACAGGTACTCCCATATTTGGCTGATTTCCCTTGAAAAATTTTAGTTCATGGGATCCTATCTCTCCTTTCTCTAAAACCTTTCAAAAAGACTTCTCCCAATATCTCCCAATATTATACAAGAATGTGTTCCCTCTATTCCTCTTGCCCAGATTTTAAGATGGAGCTGTCACTTCTCCCAAATTATCATCATTTCTAGTCCCTTAACTAGATTTCTTCTTGTTGGAAATCACTTCTAGAAAAAGAAGTTCTCGAAGTTGTTTCCTCAACTTCTTGAAAGAAGATGTTTTCATTAAGCAAATCAAGAAATTATTAGTTCTCTTTTAGGGCCAGAGAGAGGATTTAGGTAATACTGAGATAATTGGAATTCTCCATTATTACTACACATCATACTTCTGTACTTCTGTGCCAGTTTTGTCATCTATTTCCTGAATTCTTCATCTATTTCCTATTTGTCCAGGTGGTCTGCAGTATTTTCCAGTGTCTACATTCAGCTTCTTGTTTTGTTTATCACACAAATGATCTCCATTATATTGTCCTGGTTCATTCCTAGATTTCCTTACATGTATATATCTTTGAACAAACACTAGCATTTCTTGTGTCATCCTTTTACTTCTGCTATTTCTTTTGAATGAGCCATACTTTTTCAGAGGCAAACTTCCCTACTTGCTTTCAGCAGAAGTATATACTTATACTCCTGCCTACCTGTTTCCCTCTACATTTGGCTTACTCATTTCCTATTAAGTACTACCTTCTTCTTACCTTGCTGCCCTCACTGGCCTCTTCCAAACAGTTCCAACAGGCCTGCATGCACACCAGTGTTTTCTCCATCTTCTTTTGATATATACACAATTTTGTACTTAATATTTTAGGAATTAAATTATCACAAGCACTGAAGTATTCTTAGAGAAGGCCTTCTTTTTTACCTTGTGACAAAGCATTATGGAGAAAGTAATTTGGGAAATAATGAGCTAGTCCAAATTTTTTCTTTTATCGGTGAAGATCTGGGTCTTGAAAAGGTAAAATGACTTGTCCTGAATCATACCTAGATAGTTAGTGGCAATACTCAAATACCTGCTTCATGACTTACTCTAGTGCTCTTTTCACTCTATTACCTTGCCTTCTTATCACAATAATGTGAAGGTAGAAAATGAGGAGGGGAGAGCAGAAGTGATGTTGGCAGATTGCAAGAAGGAATTGATTCCACTGAATACTCTGAGTGTAGAAACTAATATTATCAATTATATATAATGTTATGAATAGAACAGTACAACATTTGAAATAGGATGCAATATGGGTTCTCAGGAGTCTGTGGCTTATTATTTTTTCAAAACTAGAGATCTTTGAGGAGAATTGTTTAACAAAGAAAAAGAAGGTGCCTAAAACATTAAGTGCTTCTGATTCCACAAAGTAAATTAAGGATAAAACTATAAGGATTAGCTAAGATGAGGCTAAATACTTTGAGGGACAATAGTGGTTGAATCAATTTACCTTACTGGAATTTTGAATAATTGATTTCCTATTAAATTCTTAGTCAAACTAACTAAGTGAAACTTAGCCTCTCAGCTACTCATCAAATATAGCAACAAATAAGTCCAACTGTAATGATGATCTTATTTAGACTTCCTGGTCTCCACCTTTGGTGGTTTAGCAGCAAGAAGGACAAGCAAGAACCAAATAAGATAGCAAACACAAAATACTTTGTGAATTTTAAAATACTTGCTAGGTATTATAGAGATATCCACAGTATGTAGAAAGAGCAATAAAGTCAGAGTTGGAATGACTGTGTGATTGTGGGTAAGTCACTTTACCTCTAGAACAGTGTCCTCATTTGTGAAAAAGAGATATATACTATTCCATTATCTATCATGAGGTTATTGTGATGAATGTGTTATGCAAATCTTAAAGTGTTATAGAAGCAGGAGATGCTATTATTACTTCCGAAGGATTAAACATAAAAGTTCAGAACTTTTAATTTCAGGCAAACAACTCAGTATGTCCCTAACTGGCATTTCCTCCTCTTTTCCACTGATTTTTAGAATACGTCATCATTGATGTTGGCATAAATCAGGAATAAAGGTTTTGTTCATAAAATTTTCCTTTATGCTTTTGGACCTTGTGCTGCCAAAAACAGAGCACATTTTGTATTGCAATACACAATGTTCACTGGTTCAAAGTTGCTTGCTAATGGCAGTTTAATGACAATAATGCATCAAGAAAAATCTAAAAGATACATTTTTCTACATTAAAAAAACATTTTCATGAAAAAAAAAAACCCTTGAGAAAATCTCTTAAAAGTAAACAAAAATAACTATAATTATGGAATATGAGAATCTAAGAATGTTTTAATTTATTAGCAATTAGAAAATATCTGCTAGGTTATTTGTCAGCTCTAGCTTGAACTTTTGCTTCTAATAGGATCTAGATATATCACTGTGCTCTGTTGATTTCCTCTGCTCCATGTTTTGGATATTTTGGTTTTAAGATTTGGTTGTCAAATTGGTAGGAGGTGGGGTAGGAGGCAAGAATTAATCAATGGGAATATGAAATTATTAATCTGAACCATAGCCATCAGAAAGGAAACATTCTAAGAATAGACTCACCAATGAGAAATTTAAAGCAATTGAAATGAAATTAAACAAATGAATGTGTCCACTTATCAAAAGTTAAGAAGAGACACTGATTTATCCATCAAAACCAAATGATCTTTATTCAAGCAAGATACACTAAGCAACACCCACACATACACCCCCCCCCCATCATACATACACACATACATATATATTCCATTTCCTGTTCTCACTTTTTTTCCTATTACAGATGAATAAAGGGAAGCTAGGGAAGGCAGTCATTTAATAGCATTGTTTTATGATTTTTTATGAAATTTGGAATTTCATTTACCATCTTTAGGTTGTTTATCAATTGAACAAAACAATTTTGCTTTAAAATTGTATTTAAAAATATAAGGTGTACTTAAGGCATTGATCTTTGACATGTAGCTTTGCAGTCAGAAATCTATATCCAGTGATATGTCTGGGTGATCTTGATTCCTTCCTAAAGAAAGGAATCAAGGTTTTACCCCTTTATTACTTTTAATCCTATGGACAAACATATATTAAGCTGATGGTGTCAGCTTAATCAGATCTCAAGAAAACATTACTTTGAACTTGTTAGAAATGTAAGTTATTTCCTAAGTTGTCTTCCATTTTTTGATCTATGTGTTTTATTTTCCTAATAATGATGATGTTTCCTTTATACTGACAGCTTTCTAAAGGATTCTCCTTCAACCTCTACCAATGTGTAGCACAGTGTTCCAAACAAAGAAAATACATAATGAATGTTTCCTCACTATTTTTAAGCGGATACTTGTTCATAATAAAATCCTCTTAGTCCTAAGTTAGGACATGAATGTTTTTTTTTTTTTTAAAGTAATTTATTTATTTAAGGTGTTTTTTACCAGATTCCTTCAGAAAAAGACAATGATTCAAATTTTATTTCACTTCTACTTAGATTGCTCCCCTCACCCCCTTCCCAAACCTTCCTTCTCTATCACTGATTTAAAAAAAAAGAAAAAACAAAAGGAAGAAAAAGGTTTAAATCACACTACATGAACAGGCAGAGCAAATCTACAAACATCATTTATCTGCCGTGCAACTGCAATGTGCTGGCAACTCAAGTATGCTGACACCTACCTCTTTAAAATTTTAGTTCTTTCATTTCCTGAGCAAAGGTCATTTTCCTTGGGAAAGAGAACATATGGAAAGTAAGAAATGCATAGCTAAATTCACTTTGTCTCTCTTTTCAAGCAAAGTCCTATTCCTTCTGAAATTTCCTTTTTTTCTTCAATGTTGCTAAAATCCCTCTTTTTGTTGACTGCCTGTGACAGCACTAGTTCATTTGTAGATTGAGGACTCCTTATATTAAGGTTCTTCTATTCATATATCTATCCTCTCTTGCCTGTTCTTGTTTCCATGATCTATACATTTAAAAAAAAATCTTAAATTGGTTAGTGAGTTTCTTATGCATCCTCATTAATTTCTTCAAATTGTTTCCTTCTGTATTTTCAAAACTTCATTTCTGAACATTCCCTATCATAACAGATTCCATTGTAAAATTTTAATCCATAGATTCTACCAATCCTTTTCCTGAATTCCTGAAATGTTACTCAAGATCTAGAGTAGGATAAATAGAATTGATTTGACTAATTGTTTCCATGACAAAAAAATAGGATTAGAGAAAATTTGAGCATTAAAATACTAAGAAGAAAATTGTAGAGGCAATTTGGAGAGGTTTTGATTAGTGGAAAAGGCCAGGAATTGCATATGGAAGAAATAAAAGAAAATTTGAAGAACACTTTCCAAGTTTAAATATTATTTCTGGGTTTTCAAGTAGCTATAGAGTAGAATGTGCTGATCCTGGAATCAAGAAGAAATCTATTCAGATCTTGCCTCAGCCACTTACTAATTGTGTGCAAATGATGTAAGCTCTATTTGCTTCAGTTTTCCCTTTTATAAAATAGGGATAATAACATATCTATGATGCAGTATTGCTCAGAGGATTTAATGAAATACATTTGTAAAAATGCTTAGCATACACGTTTCTCTGATAAGGCCTCATTTCTTAAATTTAGAGGGAACAGTCAAATTTATAAAAAATCAGAGCTATGCCCCAATTGATAAACAATCAAAAGATATAATCTGTGCCCCAAAAGCTAGAAATTCATGCATATCTTGACCTATTCATGCATATCTTGGCCTTACAACACCACTAAGCATGAATATCAAAAGGGAATAAAAAAAAGAAAGGAAAATGACCTATATGTACACAAAATATTCATAGCAGCTGTCTTTTTAGGGCAAAAAAATTGGAAATTAAGAGGATGCTCATCAATTGGGGAATGGTTCAATAAACTATGGTATATGTTTGTGATGGAACATTATTTGCTCTATGGGAAATGATGAGCAGGATGCTCTCAAGAAAAAAAAAATAACAACCCAACAACAACTAGTTAAGTCCTCCATGAACTCAAGCAAAATGAAATGTATTAAATACAAAGTAATAGCAATGTTCTGGGATGACTAGCTATAAATGGCTGTGCTATTGTCAGTATTACAATCATCCATTACTGCTCTGAAGGATTTATGATGAAAAAACTTATCCATATCCAAAGAAGGAACTGATTATGTCTGAGGTCAGATTGAAGCATTCTCTCTCTCTCTTTTTAACTTAATTTTTCTTCAGGGTTTTTATTTTCATTTATTTTATTTTCACTAGACAGATCTATATTTTCTTTCACAACTTGACTTTTATGGAAATGTTTTACGTAAGTTCATATGTGGTTTCCTACTTGTGGGAAAGGATAAAGGGGAGAACCTAGAATTCAAAAATTTTAAAAACAAATGTGAATTTTGTTTTGTTTTGTTTTGAATGTAACTTAGGAAAAGTATTGGATAAATAAATAAACTAAAATAAAAAGTGCTTAACAGAGAGCCTAACATAAAGTAGGCACTATATAAATGCTCTTTCCTATTTCCTTCCTTTCTCTTTTGAAAAAAGCCTGAAAAAACAGGCATGAAATAGATTAAATTGTGCTTATAACAGGATTAGGAAGGATTAAGGAAGATAAAAAGATAATTGAGGAATAAGTATCTGAAGAGGAAGGCTCAAGAAGGAAAAAGAAAAGCTAAGTGGTAAGGCAAAGCAAGATAAGTAAGGAAAGGTAAATGGAATATTTGATGGGCTGCCAAAAGAAAAGATTGAAAGAACACTTGAGAACTGTATGTAGAGGAAAATCATGAGGTTCAAATGAGATGATAAATGTAAATCACTTTACAAATGTTAAAGAGATTTATAAAGAGCTATATAAATGTCATCATCATCATCATCATCATCATCATCATTGTTATTGTAATTGTTAACTTCCAGTCACCTAGCCTTCAGTCCAGTGATGACTTCATTCTCTGAATCTTCCACTATACTATAGAGCAAATCAGAGATATGCTGGTAAATATTTAACAAACAAAATATGCAATATTAACACTTTCTTCAATCTACATAATTAGCAAAACAATAAATCAGCTCTATTTTGTAGCAATTATTTATTTTTGAGGTGTAAATGCTCATAATGAAAATTTAATAATCAACTCTTAAAAGTCAGTTAAAGCTGGCTCTATCATACTCCTATCTAGATACCAAAGATCAGAGGGAAAAAAAAACTGAAATAAAGATCTCAAATATCATGATTGAGAAAATGGATAATAAAATTGCCCAGCACATAGCAAATAGTGAGCAAAATCAGATGAATGGAACCCAATGAAATCTGAGAGAAATATACTACATGTTTAACTCACCAAGAAATGCTATGGTCATGCTTTGGAATTTGTTAACAAATACTTTAAATATTCAGAATCTCCATTTATCCACTTCTATCCACTCATATTTTAATTCGTTCTCTCTCATTTTAGTGCCAACAACTATCAAATCACTCTAATTGATTCTCTCCTTAACCACAGGGGCTATTCCAAACCTTTTTTCAACTCTTCTCTACTCTCCCATGGCACCCCCTTCTCTTCACATTCTCAGGTGAGGAAAAAGATAAGATAATTTCATAAGAGCACTTTTTTCCCTCCTCCTCATGTTACATTTAGAATTTTTCCCCTACAACCCTTCCTTCACCTCTCTCAGGAAGAGGTGGCTCTTGCACACACACACACACACACACACACACACACACACACACACAGAAACACACATGAGTCTTTTCTCTGTGGCCAAAAAAAGTCAATAGATATAATTAGAGTAACTATGTAAAATTGTGTTTGGAGATCATTCATTTAGTTGTTGTTCGGTTCCAAGATGGTAGAGACCAAAACCAAAGAAGAAGGAAGCACAGTTTGCAGGAAGGAGTTAAAACTCTGTGGAAAATCATTTCACTGTCTCTGCCAGAGTTGTACAGGTTGACTAAATCTTGAAGCTCTAGAGGAATACTAAGTAAGATAGTAACTTTGTGCAGAAATATGGACACATGCCCTCGCAAGGAAAAAGTATCTTGCCTCATGTTGGTGGTGCCTGAAACAAAACCACATTTATCCTTGGTAATTCTGGTCCTGCTTGTTCTGGAAAATTATAGCCTTTTAACTAACAGTTTAAGTTTTCAATCATTTCAGTGCTAACAGTTTGAAAGAATGCCTTGAAAACAACTAGACACAGAAGATAACCTTCCATATTTCCCGAAGTCATAGCTTCAAATTATATAGCCGTTTCTTAAATTGTTGTTAAACTATTTATTGGTTGCTAAAGTCTCAGTGTGATTTAAGTGGTTGATTCGAAAATAAGAAGTCCAGGCAGCCTGGCATGGAGAAAAGAAACCTGGACTACCAGTCAAAGAATCTGG
This sequence comes from Sarcophilus harrisii, assembly GCF_902635505.1. NCBI lineage: Eukaryota > Metazoa > Chordata > Mammalia > Dasyuromorphia > Dasyuridae > Sarcophilus > Sarcophilus harrisii. Next base: position 170,224,501 of record NC_045427.1, read on the forward strand.
AGGATAGTCTTTGCCTCACCCTTCTCTTTTGTGATATGATCTCTAAAGTCTGCTTTAGCTCTAAATCTTATGTGAATTCTAAAGGATTGACCTTGGCTGGATAGATCTGTACATTTAGGAAATAGACAGCAGTTTGAGCATTAGGCTGAAGTTATCAATCTGGAAAAACAATCTCTGATGTGTGAAAGGATTTTATGACATAAGTGAATCCTTTTATCCCCTACATTATAGGAAGGTTTGAAATTTAAAAAAAAAAAAGTTTACATAAGGAAATCATGCTGAGGTTAAGAGTTGTTTTTGGCAAAATCTAACTTCATTATATTTCCACTAAATTATATGATAATTTATTCCTTGTCTTATTCCTTGAATATGGCACAGATAATGAAGAAACCTCACAATAGAAATGTCTTACAAGACATACAAGCCAACTATCAGTGATAATGCCTAAAAAGATGAAAGGATGAAGGAAGATAATTGTGTTAGAAAAAATAACAGACCTGGGAGGTTATCATGGACAGAGACTTCCAAGCTGTTCTTTATCACTAGAATATAATATACATGGAAAAGAGCAAATGCTTAATAGGAGATCTAGGATTAAGTCCCGTATCTCCCCTTCTGGGTTACCTAGGGCTAATTCTTTCCTTTCTCTGGACCTCAATTTTCTTGCTTATTAAATAAATGAGTGACTATATTATTTCTAAAGTTCCTTAAACTTCTAAAATCCTATGATTCAAAATTTTTTCCCTGAAAAAAGAGAAGTTTTTTTTTTTTTTCTGAGAAGTAAAATTAGATAAGCAAATATTAAGCTTAAGAGAGATCTTGGTGCATAGGAAAGAGCCAAATGGCATTCAGAGTCACAAACTTGGGTTCAAAAACTTAGTACTTCCAATATGACTTTGAATAAATTATTTAACTGCTCCATATTTTAGTTTCCTCATTTTTAAGATGAGGGGGTTGAATCAAATGATCTTTAAGGTCTCTTCCAGCTCCAGATTTATGATCCTATCTCAGAATTGTTATGAGGAAACAAATATAAAGCGATATAAAGAAGCACTTTATAAAGATATAAAATATTTTAAAATATAAAGTACTTTTCAAATATAAAATGTAATGCCCAATATCACGTAACAATAATAGTTAATTCCTCTGAAAGTCTGAAATTTACTTTACTTTGTCTTACTTATTTTCAAGCAGACTCCTCTTAAGCACTATTCAATGTCTTTCTAGGTTCCCAAAACTACATCAGCAAAGGTTTATTGATTAAGAGATGCAAGTGTCTTTCTAGTTTACCACCCTCATTTTACAGATGAAGCCCAAAGAGATGTGTCTTACCTATTATCATAAAAGTAGTAAATATCAGCTTAGGTCCTTTGGCTCCAGAGCCAGTATTTTTCCCACTTTTTCACATTGCCTCTCGAGGTTAGAAAAAGCTTTGAGCTTCCAACTGGATGTCTGAAGAATAATCTGGCTAAAGGAGGCTCATTACCAGATAGATGTAGAATGATGAATTTTTTTTTCCCATAATGACTCTCTTAAGACCATCTACTAAGACCTACTGGGCTTGGGATATGTGTGGATGAAAGGAGAACCCATACTAATAAAATTACAAGTCTCAAGTGTCAACAAGTGCTTTCTCTTTTAACTGTCCTCATTTCCCCTTATGTTTCAATGATTCAATAGGAATCTTATCCCTAGTATAAATGTATTTCAGGGAAATACAACTTGCTCTTGGGAATGAATAGGGAAAACAAGATTGTAAAATCTACCTTCATTATTAAAAAAAAAAAAAAAAAAAACCTAAACTAAATACACAGTAATTTTGCATAAAACAAATGGATAAAAAATGAATCATCCTTGAACTACGTCTCTTAAATTTGCTATAATGTAATTTGAAGGTCCCCTAAGATCTGTTTCCAGTGGCTAAGAATCTGGTTCAAAGCCAGAAAGACAAAATTTCAAGTGGAAAGAACAGTGGATTTGAAGTCAAAGAATCTAAGTTCTGCTACTTACTTAGGAAAGTAATTTAACCCATTTGGGTTTCAATTTCTTTACTTGAAAAATTAGAGAGATTAGATGAGATTATTTTTTTAAGATTCTGGCCTGCTCAAAGCCCTATGAATCCAAACCAGACTATTGGTTAGGACTCTACAGGGAGTTAGGGTTTTGGCTCTCCAAAACTGCCATATCATACCTTCTAGTATTTCCAGCTAGAAAATTTTTAGTTTATGATCTAGTTTTTGAGAATTACTATTCTTATTTCATTGTAAAAAGTATTGATTTTCTATCTGATTTGTATTTAAGAAAGATTTACTTTGTTCTTATGGTGACTTTAAAAGATTTGGGGTACACAATTTACAGGAATGTCTCTCTTTTTACAAAATAGAAGGCAAAATGAAGATAAAATTTGCTGATCCTGATTTTGCTTTATAGGTGCTACCAAAATGCAACTGTTACCTATATATTATATATAAATATATGTCACTATTTGTATTGATGTAATATTTTTGTAGCATCAATAGTATACATTTTTATTATACTTTCTACTTTTAAAAATCTTTTCATATATATATTTTCATATATATTTCATATCCATATAAAATATATATGTATATATATTTTAATCTTACCACAATTTTATGAAGGAGATATAATAGGAATTATATCTCTAGCATGTTGATAAGGAAACTGAGACATAAAGAGATTATATGACTTGTCCAAGGTTATGGACATCGTGGCAGAATTTGGCCTAGAATCCAAATCTCATGAATTTTAATTCTGTGTTATTTTCACTATCATGTTTCCTCTGGAAACAGTTATTTATGCACAGAAAGAGTTGACTTACATTTACCAATAAAAATTTCCTTTCATTGTAATATTCCAGAAACGGTAGCATCTGAACTAAGAGTTACAACAAGTAAATGCTCTGAAATCTAAAGAACTAGGAGAGACATGACATGGTGAACTTGAACTTGGCTGGTATTTTGTGACACAGAAGCCATAATCTTATATAGGTGAAGATGTCAGAGGCCTGAGAGCTAAAAATTTCAACATATACAATAGCCGGATGTCATCCAGGCCATAGATGGCATACCAAAAGACAAATAAAAAACAGAATGGGGATTCTATTGTGTAAACAAAAACTTACTCTACAGATTCACATTATAAAAGACAAGATAAAAAATCCAGTCTGGATTTAAGAAGCAAGAACATGATCAAGGGACCAGGAACATCAGGGAACAGAAAGTCATGACAGGAACTAAAGAAAAGCAGTTGATTTGTTCATGACTCTAAATAAAACTACACAAGAAACAGGAAAAAAGCATTAGGATTATCCAGCCTGGAAATAATAACAGTGCAGATCCAGATTTTGGCTCTCAGTACAGTGAAAAATTTCCAAACTCTCAAAAGATTAGCTGTTGATGTGAGTTGTTAATAGCAATTGTGTGCAAAGTTCCATTAGCTGAATAATATATTTTTATGGTGTAATTCTACATTGCTAGAAGTCTTTGCCATTTTCTTAGTTCTATTAAAAATAAGAAACAAAGAAATGAGCTTTTCCTTCCAAACACAGGAGAATTTTCAGCATGATGTAGGAGAAAGAGAACTGAATTCATACCCAGAAAACATAGATTCAAATCTTGTTCTGAAACTTCCCATCTGTGTAACCCTGGACAAGTCAATTTCCTAAATCTAGATTTCTAAGATCCTTCCTAGATCTAAATCCTATGATTTTAGGCATGCTGTGATATTTTGGTTAAGCCAAGTAAGTTAAATACAGTTTCCTTTGTTCAGAAAGGCATCAAAGGGACCTTTTGATTTTTGGCTCTGTAGCATTAGAAAATGTTATTGTTGTTCAGGCATGTTTGACTCTTTATGACCCCATTTGGTGCTTTCTTGACAAAGATACTGGAGTGGCTTGCCATTTCCTTCTCTAGCTCTTTTTTATAGATGAGGAACTGAGGGAAACAGGGTGATTGGCCCAGGGTTATACAACTAATAAGTGTCTGAAGTCAGATTTGAACTCATGACTCCAGAACTCTATATACTGGCCTAGAGGCCTTTTCTCCTTAGCTCTCTTCTTCAGAGTTTTTTTCTTCCTTTAATATTCAGCTCCAGCAGGAAGCTTTCCTGAATCCCATAATTATCTTACATTTAACTACTTTCTGTATGTTTGTATTTATATTAATTTTATATTTATGCTGTATGTGTATGTATTTTTGCATTTGTCTCCCTACAAGTATTGTTTTATTCTTTGTACTTGTACTCCCCAGTTTCTAGGATGGTTCCTGGCATGTAGTAGTACATGGTTAATTAATTCTTGTTGATGGATGATCAAAATTTATCTTTGTGTCTCCCCTAGAGCCCATAAGAATGTATTACTGGATAGTTGGCACTTATGCTTACTGAGATCAGAACTCTATTTCAAACAATGTTTTCTACATAGGAATCTTTTTTTTTTTTTTTTTTTTTCCTAAAGAGATAATCAACTTCCTACCTAGGATCCATTTTTCTGATAAGTACTTGATCTCTGGCTGTTTCTTTCCTCTATACGGACCAATGTAGATACTGGCTGTTACGGTGCTCCTGGACACTTGGCCTCCACATAGCTGCACGAGTTCCCTTAGGGTGGCACAAGGAGGTTCACAGGCTGCAGTTATGAACATCACTGGCTGACTGGCAAAAAGGTCTCCTTGGTACTGGTCTATTGACAAATGGCGCTGCAGCCGGCATATCTGTTGTAATGAAAAGAAAAGAGAAAAGAATTATGACATTTTTTCAAAAGATTCATTCTAATTCCAAATCTCCTAACTGCAAAGTTCATCTTCTTATTTGGGAAAAGAATAATTTGAACTTTCACATTCTCAAGTTTTGACTTTAGAAGGTCTGGAAAAGATTTGATCACAACACATAATTGATACTTGATATTTTCCAAGGAGGCAGCTAGGTGGTGCAGGGGCTAAAGTGCTGTGCCTAGAGTCAGAAAGACTTATTTTTCTGAGTCCTCTTCTGGCCTCAGACACTTTCTAGCTATGTGACTCTGAACAAGTCACTTAACCTTGTTTAGCACTTAATTTTGTTTACTTTAGTTCATCATCTGTAAAATGAGCCGGAGAAGGAAATGACAAAACCACTTCAGTATCTTGGCCAAGAAAATATTACATGGGGTCATGAAGAGTTGGACGTGACTGAAAAATGAATGAATAACAACAAAATTTTCCAAGTAAGCCTATAATAATAATAATAATAATAATAACAATTTAAAAACCTATTACACAAACACATTAGCTTGCATCATTTAAGTTGTTTATTTATTCCCCCAAGTTTAACAAGTAACATTGAACACCAGTTTTAGAGTAGGGAAAAACTGTAACCTATATGAGGTCTATCAAAGTCATTTAGATGATTTGTTTATGTGAAACAGAATTCTAACTCAACAGGTGACCAATGGACTTATGTGCAACATTAATCATTAATTCTTGTACTTCCATTAAGACTTCAGTTCTGGGGAATATACAACAACTTGTATACGAAAAGATATCAATATTTCACAGAACATTATTTGTCACTCAGTGTGGCTCACAGAAGAACTAGGTTTCTCTGTGTATCCTTCTAACTCAATTTTGTGGGTATCAGTGACAAAGTCATCTCCCAGAAACATATTCAGGTACTTTATGCTTTAGCGTCCATCTCATTTTTTTTTTTTTTACTATGCTGCTTGCATGTCAGAAAATGCTGATTATCACTGAAATTGGTAGTGGGGGGAGTCAGGACTTATGGCAAGGGGGGAGTGGTTAGCAAATAAGAAACAGAATACCAAGAGCTAAATAAACTGTAGTAGTACAGTTATAAAACTTAATTTATATGAATAAAGACAGATTTAAATGTAGAAATGTAGAAATATTAACTGTTCATGAGTATGGCAAACTAATGCAATAAAAATATCAATATTACCTAAATTATTATCTAATTGTTTGATTGAGTATCATACTAATTAAAAATTATCAAAGTATTACTCTAGAGAGGTAGGAAAAAAATAAGAAAATTTATCTGGAGGAATAAAAGAAAAGAATATCGAGGGAATTAATGCAAACAAAGTAGAAAAGAAAGGACCTAATAGTATAAGATCTAAAACTATATCACAAAGCAGTAGTCATTAAAATAATTTGGTACTGCTCAAGAGCAGAGAGGTTATTAAGAAGATAAATTAGATATACTTTATATATGAGAAAATGAAGATAATAGTTTGCTATTTGATAAATCCAAAGAACTAAGATGTGCAAGAATTCATGATTCAAAAAAAAATTACTGGGAAAATTGGAAAGCAATCTTGCAGAAAATAGATATAGAGCAACATCTCATAATATAGACCAAGACAAACTTTAAGTGGATATATTACTCAGGAAAAAAGGAAAAGAAGAAAAGAAAAAAAGGGTGACATCATAAAATAAATTGGAGAAACAAAGAAGAAATTAATTATCAAATCTATTAATAGTGAAAGAATTCATGACCAAAGAAGAGATAAAGAGGATCACAGGAGATAAAATGAATAATTTTTATCACATCAAATTAAAGTTTTTACACAAATAAAATTAATGCAGCTTAAATTAGAAGAGAAACATGTGAATGGGAAAAATCTTTGCAGAAAATTTCTTCAGTGAAGGTTTCATTTCTAATAAATAGGGAACTGATTCAATTTATTAGAATCAGATCTATTGTCCAATAGATAGATGGACTAAGGGTATGAATTGGCAGTTTTCAGAAAGTGAAATTCAAGCTATCAATAACCATCTGAAAAATTAACTTAGTTATAAACAATTAGAAAAATGAACATTTAAATAATTCTTGAATTCAAATTGATACCCTTTAGATTGGTAGTTAACAAAAAAAGGAAACTACTGGAGTGGTTTTGGATAATAGGTACATTAATGCACAGTTGATTGAGCTATAACCATAAAGAAAAAAAGGCTAACCATGTTATTGTATATGTGTGGAGAATACTATTGTTCTGTAAGAAATGATGAAGGATATGTTTTCAGAAAAATCTAAGAAGACTAGTATAAACTGAGGCAAAGATAAGTAACTTTGAAGGAATTAGGAACTCTTAGTATAATGAGCAATCACAATTCCAGAGAAGTCAAGATGAAACATGCTATTTACCTCCTGAGAGAGGAGTGATGGACTTAGTATATGGACACATTTTTGGGGGAATGGGTTTGAGGAATGGACAATGTTGGATTTTTTTTTCTTGATTATATACATTTGTAAAAATTTTTTTTCTTTCTTGATTTCTAAGTTGAGGTGGAATGTGAAAGATCAAATGCAGATTTTAAAAATAAAATTTAATTAAAAAATTAGTATCTTTGCAAAGAACAGATTCAAATGAATGATGAATTTCCAAGCCAGAATGCAGAGGGTTTAAAATCACATGAGTGATGAATGAAGACCAGTGATTGGTGAGTTTCTATTAAAAACTTCATTTTAATGTAAGTGCTTAGCTCAGCTATATTCACATCTTCATTCTTCCCTTGATGTCCTTCTTGACTCTCCAGACTTTTTTCTCTACCATGTCCTTCTGAAGGTACTTTCTCCCATTTTAAACTTCTTTTATGTGTCTTTTCCCACTGTAATATAACTTCAAAGCAAGGACTGTTTTTGTTTGTTTTGTTTTGTTTTTGCTTATATTTATATTCCCAGCACTGAGTACGGTACTTATTTAATACATGCTTGTTAGAGAATAAACAGAGGTGTCAATTGTAGATAATTTTCTCAAGGAGTTTAGCTACCATAGGAGAGATAATAGGATAAACATTAATAGGGATAATCAAATAAGAAAATGGCTTTTTAAAGGATGGGGAAGAGATGTAGATAACAGGGAAGAGGGCAGTAGTTGATAAGAAAATGAAGATTATTGAAAGGTTGAGAATGATAAGAGGGTTATCTGCTAGAATGGGATAAAGTGTGCATGAACGGAGGGGTTCACCTTAGCAATGAGGACTAATTCATGTAAAACAGAAATAAATGAAGAGATAGCAGAGCAAGGAATCTGAATGAGATGAGATGAGGGGAGAAGCAGAAATGCCAGTTGAATAATCTCCATTAATTTGGATGAAATATATGGCCAGATCCTCAGGTAAGAGGTTGGAGGGAGACTTGGAGAGGGATAAGAAGTTTTTGAAACTGAGTAGCTAGAGAATTGATTGAGCAGGTATAAAAAGTATTGCTTAGTGTAACTAGGTAATGCAATGGCCAGAGTGCCAGGCCTAGACTCAGGAAGATTCATCTTCCTAACTGGAAGGATTAGAAATCACAATGAGGATGAAGAACAGGGTTGAAGGTCACAAGACAGAAAGATGAAATGATAAAAGATTGTAATCTGATAAAAAGTTTTGGAGTTCAAGATTATGGAAGCAGAATATTAGTAGGTGATGACAAAAACAAGAGTATGTTCATCATTAAGTAGTATATGAAGTTGAATTAGGATGTATGCAGGCATATCATATGTTGATAATTCTAGTATGAAGTCAGTAATTGAAGAAAGAATAACTGAACTTAAAAAAAATAAGGTCCATCAATGAATCATAATAAGATGATTAAGAGATAAAAAGAAACTTAGAGTTCATCCAACCAACACCTTTATTATAAAATTTAGGAAGGAAGGACTACAGATATTAAGATTTGTCCAAGTTCACAAAGGTAAGAGAAGGCAGAGTTAGGATTTGAATCCAGATCCAAGTCCAAATTCAAGACTTTTTCCATTGTAACATCTAAGAAATGACTTGCCAAAGTTGGTCATGAATTGATTCATCAGTGGAATAGCTGGCATTCTCCTAACTCCTTATTCAGCATATAATATTGCTTTGGTTTTAAGAAATCACAAATCTATAAATCTAGCTGTGTGACTTTTTTGAATCAACATAATAAGTTTCTTTTAAAGTTGATCATTTAACTATCTTACCTCATCAATAAATTATCCCTTTGTAACATGAGTGACATTTTATATTTAACTGTCAAACCATTTTAAGCATTTGCCAATATTCATCACATCCTTGTGGGACAGATGGCCAAGGGTTACTTACATTTATTTTTCTGATGAAAAAGCAAAGGTCAAAGGAAGGTGAAAGATTTGCTTTGTGCCAAATAATGAGTCATCAATGAATTTATTCTAAAATTTCCCCCCAACCACTGGACCATGCTATCTTTAAAAAAAATAATATCACTTAATTTAAAAATAATATAAAAATGTTTTCTTTTCCATATATTTTCAAGCTTTACCAGAATTTAAAGTGAAACTTAATTTCCTATTTAATATTAGCACTACATACTTTGATTGATTTATTAATAGCCTACCAAGTATGTGATATAAATAACTACAGTAGCCAATGATCTTAAAATTATATCTCATGAGATTTAAGATTAGCATTACACAGGTAAAAACAAACAATATGTTCCACTGTTTCTTTTTTGAACCCTTTTTAAAACCAAAGGGATGGGGGAAATCGATCTTTGGTTGATAAACAATGTAATCTCTCATTTGAAATGACTGGCCATATCTGCTAAGATGCTGTTTCAGGAAAAAAAAAAAGGAAAATAAGCTTCCTCCAAACTCAATTCAATTTAATTTATTTAAAGTTAATAAGTTAGGGATTCTAGTGCTTTTCTAGTTTCTTTTGTGAGCCCACATGCTAACTTTAAACTAATGAGTACTGGAAATCTCTATTTATGTTAAAAACCCAATGAGACGTTATTTTGAATGGAAGGCATATAATTGAACTTGATTCTAATTCTGCCAGGTCATAAATTTTAAGGATTCAGGTTTACAGGAGATTTATTTACTCTCAGCATTTGGACGGTTTTCTTTTTTTTTTTTTCCTCCTTCATATATTTATTTGTTTAGGTCAAAAGAAAAAATGGTTGCCTTGTTTAGTAGGCTTGCTAATGTGTATTTATTAAATTTAAATCTTAGGAAGGGAGTAATTAAGATAAGATTAATAGCTAGGAAGATCTTAGGAATCAGGGTCATTTCTCAAAATATAATATAGTTTCTCTAGAATCTTAGAATTGAGAGAGCATTTAGAGGTAACATCCTAGTATCCCTAGTATATATATATATAGTTCTATTCAATGAAAGAATTCCCCTTATAACAGCTTTAAGAAGTGGCCACCTTGCTTCTGCTTGAACACTTTCAATATAAGGGAGCTCACTTCTTAGAAAGGCAGTCCAAATCACTTCTAAACAACTCTAACAATTAAGAATCTAAACCCTACTTTTCTATAGTTTTTATCGACTTACCATAAAAAAATTCTCTAAAAAGAGAATTACTAATAGAATATTTTAAAAAATAACTGATGATGGGGATTATATTTAATTTTCCTCCCAAGTCTTCTCTGACAGCCTAAATATCTTCAAATTCTTTACTTTTCCCATTACAACATAGTTACTAAGCCCTCTCAGCAACCTTGCTGCTTCTATTGGATGTTGCTATTAACAACAGTTGTATCCTTTTAGATAGCAGACTTAAATGAAGATGATTCAAGATTATAAGAGAAAACTAACTTTAAACCTTATGATGTAGCTTTCTTGCTGAATGACATATGAAAATTCAACAAACTTTTGTTAATACATACAATGTGGGATTTATTATAAAGGAAAGAAAATGGGATTTGGAGTTAGGTGGTTTGTATTTTGAATCCCAATCAAGCTGCTTCTGTATGTGACTGTGGGCAAATTATTTAATATTTCTAACTCTCAGTTTCTTCTTGAGTAAAAATTTGTGATAAAAATGTGGCCTCTTTCTAATTCATAAGGTTGGTAGAAAGAAGTATGAAAAGGCATTTGTAAACTAAGGCATTATATAAATAAATCAGAATTATTATTCATAATAACTGCACCACCTATTTCCAGGTCACTTTTTCCAAGGCATGAATTTTATATAATACTGAGACATTTAAATATATGGTCCTCCTAACTCATCCTTGTGGGACAGATGGCCAAGGGTTATGTATGGTCCTCCTAACTCCAGGGCTGGTGCTTTCTCTATCTACTGCACCACCTAGCTATCCTGGTTGTTATATTTTTAAAGCTCTACCACCATACTGAAATTTATAGGAGCCAGGGGTGGCATGAAGAGGATTAAAAGATCATACAATTAGACTAGAAGGGAACTTTCAGTCCTCTTATGTTACAGATAATTTGGCATACTCAATCAAAATCAACTAATTTTTCTGGAGCTATCTGTGAATTCTTTTAATTAGTACATTGATTTCTATAATTAGAAAGTCTGGAATAGTTTTCTTGCCATATGTTCTTGGTTTGTTATGTTCTTCTAGGAGACCAATAGTCCTTAAATTATCTTTTTGAATCTTGTATTCAAGATCAATGTGTTTTGCCTGTACAGGGATCACATTCTTTTTACATGACAGCTTTTCACTCTCTTCTCTCAGATTGTTCTTTGCTTCTATATGCTTTTATTTACAATCATTGTCTCTTTTGCGTCTTTTTTTTTCTAGTTTTACTTCTTGGACTGAAGCAGCTAGATAGTGCAGTGGATAGAATATAGGGCCTGAGTCAGAAATATATCTTCTTGAATTCAAATATGGCCTAGATACTTACTAGCCATGTGGCAATGCACAAGTCACTTAATCCTGCTTGCCTCACCTATAAAATGAACTGGGAAAGATATGGCAGACCATTTTAGTATCTTTGCTAAGAAAATTCTAAATGAGTTACAAAGACTTGACATGACTGAAAAATAACTGAACAACAATAGTCATACTTCTTAAGCTTCTCTCAATTCATATTTTAAAATAATTTTTGGAATTTTCCTCTCTTTATTCATATCTCCAATCCCAGTTTTTGGATCTAGTCTTTGTGCTTGGTGATACACCCTGAGATACTCTTGGATGGATGATCAATTCTGCTTGATTCTAGATGTGGCAGCTCAGATGAGACCCTAACAGCTGCAGGAATTCCTGGGTTTTGGTCCTATCTGTTGCTATGACTCCTGGTGGTGTAACTCAGGTTTTGGTGTTGGCTCATTCTTTGTTTCTTTCTCCTAGCAGAGTCCTGAACCTGGAATGGCCCCTATCTCCTGTTGTGATCTTGACAAGTCCCATTTTGAAGTTGATGTTTACACTGGCAGCAGGCCTCCTGCTGTAACTTCAAGTGCTGTCCTGGCCCCTTCTCCTCCTGGGGCTCCTGCTATGGCTCAGGAGTAGTTTGATTGTGGGCTATGCTGCCCGTCACACAGGCTTGGGGCAGTTAGGTGATGCAGTAGAGTCCTGGGGCTGGAGCACCTGAGTTCAAATTTCAGATTCTCACTAACTGGGCAAATTCCTTGATTTCTGTGTTCCTCAGTTTCCTTATTGTAAAGAGAGCATAATAACATACCCTTCAAAGGATTGCTGTGAGAATCAAGTGAGATACTATGGGGGGGGGCAGCTATCTGGTGCAGTGCAGAGAGCAACGGCCCTAAAGTCAGGAGGACCAGAGTTCTAATCTGATCTCAGACATTTAATACTTCCCAGCTGTGATTCTGGGGAAGTCACTTAACCCCAACTGCATCAGAAAAAAAAATCATTACTTAATTGCTTATTCATATCAATTCAGATATTACAAACCAAAACAGACGAAAGAAAAAATACAGAAGTTATAGGAATTAAGATTTATTCTTTGTGTAGGTATAGAAGTCATTTAATCTTTTAATTAATCATACTATTATCTGATAGTTTAAGATAAAGGAACAGTTTTAGATCATTAGAACATAGATTTGGAGCTTAAAAGGGACCTTACTATATAGGTATTCAACTTCATTTTATAGATGAGGAAGCTGAGGTCAAGAATGGTTAAGTATGTTTAACATATTTTGGTTTACTTGGCATCTAGGGGAAGGGGTGGGGAGAAGAAGGGAAAAATTTGGAACACAAGGTTTTATAGGGGTCAATGTTGAAAAATTATCCATGCATATGTTTTAAAAATAAAAAACTTTCATAAAAAAAAAAAAAAAAAGAATGGCTAAGTGATTTGCCCAAAGTTGTATGGGTAACAATTATAGAAGGTAGCATTTGAACTTAGATCTTCTGATTACAGAATTAAAGCTCCTTCCTTTGTCCATTTTGTTGTACCATGCTGTCTTCTAATCTTGAATTTAAAAGTTCCCTCTTTATATTGAAAAGGGTTAAAATATGAAAACATACATAAAGTTAGTTGTTATAAAATAATTTTATTGGAATGCAGTTATAACCTGGACTTTGAAGGAAAAATAAAAGTGTTGTCTCAAAATGGAAAAAAAAAATCCAAGCTGTTGACAATTTCTTTAACAGGTTTTTCCCCTAACACTGTCAAATATGTTGGCAGGAAAGTTGCACTTCTCTTAAATCACAAGCACTGATAAGAAAGTCTAATTACAACAATATATTTTCTAAAAGACCAAGTTCCAGGGGGAACACTGCACGAGAAAGTTGGCAAATACATCTACTGTTTGGCTGAGAGTCAATTTCATATCAACCATTGCCAACATTTCTGAGGGAAGGAGAAAAACTACCAACTTCAAAAAAAAATTTATTTAACTTTTAAAAATAAATGTGAAATTATTTTAAAATATTGTCTACTTTATGTGAAAAAAATCTTCTAAAAAGATTTTTATGGGATGACTGATTTTATTCCCTAACACCTACTTGTATTTGGTTAAACAAAACATGGGTCTGCTCATGAGTACATATATTCAGAGAATAAACCTTAATTTCTACAGGTCCAATCTTTTATTTTTCTTCTATTCTGGCCTATAATATCAGAACTGACTTGAATAAGCAGTTGATTATTATGTACTTAAAAATAATATGGCATTTATTAAGAGCTTTAAGGTTTGCAAGGTTTTAAGTTAATTTTCATTACTACTGAATTGGCTAGCCAAGAATGAACACCTCCAACCATAGTATTTCTGAACATTTACTAAGGCACACAAAGATTATGATCCTTATCTGTGAAGAGATGATCCTTATAGAAAAATCTCTGAAGAAGTAAGTAACCCCTATAAAAGAGCAATTAAATATATTTTCACTATGGATATTAATAACTTCTTTTATTTATTTTTTTCTCATTTCAATTTCCAGACAGCCTTCAACTATTTCTGTTCACTATCATACCCACTAGCACACCATTGCTTTGGCTGGCACACAGCTATTCTGTTAGTGAGCTGGGTACTTCTTCCTGCCAGCTTTAGGTACAGAAAAATAGCTCTAGAGATACAAGATGAAAGAGCACTTCTAGACCACATTATAAAAAGATATAAGAAGCCAAACCCAAAGAAAAACTTATTTTACAATAGTGAAAGCTTTAATGACTTCTGCTTCAGGATGTCACAGTCATAGAATACCTGAGTTGGAGGAAACTTATGTCATCCAGTTCATCTAGTTTTTATTGTGATGAATAAGGCTCTGGAGAGGTGGAACCATTTGCCAAAGGTTATATATCTAATGCCAGGAATTCAAATCTAGTCCTTTATCTTCTACTTTAATATGTTTTTCACTACGATATACTGAATCCATAGATTACTTTTTAGTGACAAAGACAAAGATGATTTTTTAATGACCAACACTTACTTATCCTGTGTCTTTTCTAATAAAAAAATAAGTAAAGAAAAAAAAAGCATTTGTTGATTTATTATTTCATAATAGGGCATTTTTTTTTTAAACCCAGGGAGGAAAGAATAGAAAAATAGCCTCAGTTAGCAATTTGTTGCCAAATTGTGCAGCTGCTTTCATAGTATCTCCCTTGAATCTTCCTCTTCTTTTCATTCTAATAACCACAATGACTTTTTTACATTATAAAAATATAAAAAGATTCTAAATCCTATGACCTTAAAGATCACTGAGTCCAAATTCTTTATTTAACAATGAAGGAAAATAAGTGGTCAAATGACAAAATTATTAGGAGCAAAATCAGGTATTGAACCCAGGGGATTTTCAAATCCAGTACTTTTTTATGAATATACATTTATTTCTTATTTTTATTTAGTTAGCAAAAATCTGCCATTTCACCCTCTTACTTTTCCTCAACTGAGAACACAAAGAAAAACTAGTTTTGTTACAAATAGTTATAGTGAAACAAAACAAATTCCTCCATTGGCCATATGCAAAATGTACACATGTCCTTTATATATGTGTGTCTTATATGTCTATCCATACATATACCACATATAGTGTATATATTAGTTGATTGTTGTCCTTTGTACTTGAAGAGGACCAAATTGACATCACTATATTAGAGTCGAGTGACAGACAGTGTGTCTGATTGATCAGACCAATATGAGTTTGCAATACTCTACCACAGGTCGGACACAGTCTCTATGAACATTATTAAGTGTATTTATACATACACATGTTTTATTCTACACCCTAGCGCAGTAGCATGGAAAATAATACATTCTAAGAGCTTCCTATCCATAAAATCCAGGGGATTCTCTGGCTTGGTAGAAGAGGCAAGTATTTCAGCAATGCTTTTTCTCATCAATGTGTGTTTTATGGTCCCCTGCAGGGAAACACTACTAAGTAGCTATGTTAATAACCAGGTGATTAAGGTAAGAGGATCCATATCCAGCTGGGTATTCTTGTCACTCTAGAAAATTCCAGGGAGCATCCTGATGCAGGACAAAAAGGAGGCAAATTCCTACTTGGAGAGAATTTTCATGCCTAAAACCTAAGGAAAGTTGAATGAATTCAGTGAGAATCTCTGAAGGATGATAGGGTTGAGAACACCTCAGCAGCTATAACTAAAATACAGATCACCATGTAGGTGAACCTAAGACAACAATGTGATAATGTCGCTCTTTTATTAGAGAATCTTGAACAGGCAACCCATTTTCTACAGAATAAAGTACAAACTTCACAGTCTGGCATTCAAGGTTTGCATAATATGGTTCCAATTTACCTTTTCCAGACTTATGCCATATACACTTCTCTCCATGTCTACTATCTTCCAGCCAAACTAGATGATTTTTCTTCCTTTGTTGTCATTCGGAGAGTCAGCATGTCATGGATAGAGATCTGGCTTCAGAATTGGGATAACTTGAGTTCCATCCCCTTTCTGGCACATGCTAGTTATATAAGCGGAAATCATTCTAGTTATATATACACAAGTGACCTTTCACTTCAATACTCTAGGCAAGTTTTCACAACTACAAGTTGCAGAGAAGGTAACAATCTACACTGATAAAGGAAATTTCCTCATTAGGGAGCTCCATATACTAATGAAGTCACAGGTCCACATCCTTATCTGTTCTCATTTTATCCTCTGTTGCCACTGTACCTTTACCTACGTTAGTCTCCATCCTGGAAATGGAAATAATCCTATCTCTATAGAAATTCCTCCATTTCTTCAAGGTCCAAGTTGGATGTACTGCTTTATGAAATCTTTCTTGCTCTTTTGTAGGTAGAAATATTGTTTCCTTTCTGAATTTTTCCTGTGACTTGAATTTCTTCTTTGTATTTTCTCCATTTTGACTTGTGTCACAATTATTTTTTTGCTTGGACTTTCTTTGAATTAGACTATAAACTCTCTGAGAATAGGGAAAGTTTGCCATTAATATGTAAATTCCTCGTGAGGAGGGATTATTTCATTCTTTCTATCTCCAGTCCCAACACAGTGCCTGGCACATAGCAGACACTTAGTAATTACTTATTTATTATCTATATTTTTATGTTCAATACCTAGTACAGTATCATGTAAAAGAAGAAGTACTTAATAGATGCTTGTTGCTTCTGAATTACATCTCTCTGACCTGTTCAATTTGCTTTTATAAACACAATATTCAATTTTAAAGGCTAGATCTATCCTTCAGTGAAGTTTAGCCTCCTTACTTATCATTCTAAGCTAAAATATTGGTGATGTCACCAGCACTCTTGCCCAATAAAATCAGTCCTGATCTTTCAGGAACAGGTCAACTAAGCTTTCTCTTAACTGGTTGCTTCCAAGGACCATAGTTTCAAATGAGCAGCTTTTTTTTTTTTTTTTTTCCAATTTTTCACCTCTTACCCCCCTCCACCCCCTCCCCTAAATGGCAGGATGACCAGTAGATGTTAAATATATTAAAATATAACTTAGATACACAATAAGTATACATGACCAAAACATTATTTTGCTGTACAAAAAGAATCAGACTCTGAATTATTGTACAATTAGCTTGTGAAGGAAATCAAAGATGCAGGTGTGCATAAATATAGGGATTGGGAATTCAATGTAATGGTTTTTAGTCATCTCCCAGAGTTCTTTTTCTGGGTATAGCTAGTTCAGTTCATTACTGCTCCATTTAGAAATGATTTGGTTGATCTCGTTGCTGAGGATGGCCTGGTCCATCAGAACTGGTCATCATCTAGTATTGTTGTTGAAGTATATAATGATCTCCTGGTCCTGCCAAATGAGCAGCTTTTTGAACCCATAATTGGGACTTCACTTCTTTGCCTTTTTTTTTGGTCTCTCCTGCTGCTATCTTTGCTGTGATATAATTATTGTTGCCACATCTTACTCTCAGTGACTCTTTTACTTCAAATGCTACCACTCCTCAAATTTCTCCTGATAAATTCACAGACCCTTTATAATAATATCTCAGTTTTTAAGTTTCTAATGCTTTCTAATTTTCTTAGTTTTTTCTTGAATAAAAAATATAAATATAAGTAAATTAGTTGATATACCAGTATGTTTTGTATTTCTGAAGTACTAAGAACTACTTCTTTAAAATCATATTTCTCTAGTTTTTTAATAAATACAATATCTTTGTCTCTTTTTATTAAATTGTTCCCTTACAAGTGAGATACCTTTCTACCTTGTTGACAATGAATTTTGATCTAACCTACACATCATTTTCTCACCAAAACTCTCCAAAATCTCACTTAGAAGCTATATTTCTTTGTGTGTGCGCGCAAGTGCGCAACGCCCCCCCCCCCCCACATACTCAGCACATATTAAAATAAAATTCTACTCCTTCACATCTTACTAAATTGTTTCATAAGTTGGGGGCAACAAAAATTCACCTCCCTAGATGAAGTGAGCCTCTTTCCATAATTGTCTAGGCTGGTCCTCAGATATAATTGACATATACTCCATTGCCAAGTTCATACATGAAGATTTTCAGCTTTTGAAAACCCAGGGTTCCCACTGATGAAGTGTTAGAATCACAATACATGATATGTTTAACAGAAAAACAAGAGACTCATTTACTTATAGATATGTTTTTATCTTGCTATGCCTTGTCTAGAACATCACAGCTTATTACTACTTTCCCTTTAGAGGGGAAGGCTGGGGAGGAAAGGCTTGCTAAAACATGAACTTGTATAAAGCCATGATGCACTTACAAAGGAGGCAATAAGAACTGTGTTCTCTTTACACAAAAGACTGAAACAATCCATGTTGTGACAAAACCTCAACCTCACATCTGGTACACAGACTGAGAAAGGAACATGGTGGGAGTAAGAGCAGAGTTGGAGTCAAAGAATGTGCCAGCTCTGAATTTTCTAGTATGTACTTTGCAGCTGTTAGGGGTGATGGATATGGCTTATTAGTCAGAAGGAAAACTCTATTGCTGGTTGCCACCATTTGAAAGGGACGGCTCCTTTATAATGACACCTAAATCTTAGCTGTGTGTCAAAATTCTAAGACTCTGGATTTGCAATCATTTGGATTTGAAAGTTTCTACAACTCTATCCTGTAATTCAAAATTTTCCACTTTCCTCAAAATTTCTTCATTTAGACAACAGGAAAAGAAACACTGAGAGAAAGAAAAGTAGTAATAATAGTTCTCATTTATATGGTGTTTTAAAGTTTACAAAATGTTTTAATATATTATCTCAGTTCACGATCACAACAACCCTATGCTGTATGCGTGATATGAGAATCTCATTCTAAAGATGAAGAAAGTAAGGCTCAGAGAATTTAAGTCACATGTGTAAGGTCATAAAATGTCTCTCTTCTATTTTTTCCCCAAGGAATATCTCTTTTCAGAACCTCACTGAAAAAGCCTCATGTTTCTTCTAACTATAAGGAATGTTTCTTTCTATTTTCCCTTGTTCCCCATTTTTAGAATATTCTCTTTGATTTTCCCCACACTGATAGCTACCTCCAACCAGAATCTAACCTGCTGTCCTGATCTTTGTAAAATGGCAGTATTACTTGCTTACATTTCAGTTCATTTCTCAATTATAGTGACATTGGAAACTAGTTTGATTGTGTCTCCCCAAAGAGACTGGGGCACAACAAACTGTCTTGCAATTATCTTCAGAAACTCTTTAAATACAATCTGTAATATTTATTATATAGGCTTTCTTGAAATGGAAATTTATGTTTTTCTATTTTGAATCCTTCCCTATATTCTGCTGTGCTCATGGCAAAGTTTTTTTTTTCTTTTTGTATTTTGTATTTAAGTTTTAAATTAATCAATTTAAGAAAAGAAACTGTTTCAGCAACAAAGTTTAAAGTTTCAAAATCTAACTTTATATCAGAATGTCTTGAAGAGCAAATTAAACAGAAAATGGGTTCATGTACTCTCATGGCCTTAATTATCACTTTTCTCTGGATAACTACTCTCTCTCTCTCTCTCTCTCTCTCTCTCTCTCTCTCTCTCTCTCTCTCTCTCTCTCTCTCTCTTTTTCTTTCTCTCTCTCTCTCCAGACACACACACACCCCTCAAGTTCTGATCTTTAGTTCCTTTTTCCAATTGCTTAGAAGGCATCTTCACTTGAATTATCTGTCCATCAAATAAAGGGCCCTCCCCCCCAAAAAACAATTAAATTATTCTCTGGTCTCAGCAAACCAGTTCCCCTTCTAAGTGAAATAATTTATATTAGTGCTATCACTATTTTTCTAGAATTGACTTTATGACTTAAATCACTTTAGGTAAAATCTTAGAAATTTGTCTATAAAAATTGATTAGAACAATATTTAAATGTGTCAAATTAAGGATTATGTTGCAAAGATATGTAATTCTATTTTAGAATTGGTTTCAATATTTTAAAATATTTTGAAATATAGTTTCTTTAAAATGGCTTAAATTTAATTGCTATGATAATAAATTTATTTCAAAAACATTAGGAGTGGAAAATTCATGGCTAAAAATTTCAAGACCTGAGCAGGAAGCCATTCTCTTAGAAAAAACTTGCTTTGTCTCTTGAATTGCATTGATGGGCACCTCACCACCAGCTGATGGCAGCATGTCTAAAATGAGGAGACATTTTTTGGAGAGGTGGAAAAAATCATTTGGAAGTGGAACCTGGTGAAATCAAACTCATTAAGAGACTGCTTTCTCACAAACTAAAATATGTTTATGTATTGCCAGTTATAAATTTTGAATTAACAAGGAAACAAAGTCTGAGCTCTGGTTCTAGAGGATCTAATTAATTTTTACATGTCATTGGAACAGGAAGGGAAGAATTCCAAAATGATATATCCACATTCATACAATTGGATTCCTGAAGAAAAATGCTGTTAAAAGCATTTAATAACTTTAACCAAGATTGGGTAATTACAAGTCCAGCACTGTAATCATTCATTAAAAACAGAATTATGATTTTGATGTCTTCTTGGGATCTAAAAACCAATTGATAGGTACTAAGTGTGGAATATAATCTTCATTTTTGAGTACTCATTGTTTCTATCAGTTAATCAAAAACTCCTTAAATTTTGAGTGATGACAAGAGAGTGTTTAAATGATAGATTCCTTAGACAGTAAGAAGGTATAAAATATCTGAAGAAGCTATGCTTTTCCAGGGGACTAGTAATAGTTATTTTTATTGATCAGAATAATGTGATTTCTGAATTCTACACTCCCTAGTCCTTTTTAAATCATTTGAATCTTGTTCATTTTCTTATGTAACTTTTCCAGGGCTTTGTCTGGGGCAAATAAAAGTTATTTTGGTTTTCTCACTCTCATATTGCCTTTTGGGAAAATGCATATTAAGCACTCATATTTTAAAAACAACAATAGCAAAAGTTAACAGTAATAACCACAACAACAAACTCCTCCCTATGACTTGGCAAAAAAAAATTGTGAAACATGGACGCTCATATATTCCCTACTCAGATCTGAATACAAATAAATTTTCAACTTTGACTTGGTTAAATTTTTAAAATTCTCTTTTTCTTGTAAAGATATATTCACCACAATATTAGTACAGTAATACTTATCTTTTTTCTCCTATCCATTTGTACATCAACAGATATTTACTGAGCAACTATTATTCTCAGTGTGCTAAGCTTTATGCTGAGGAATTGAGAAAGAAGGATATGGACCTTACTTTTCATGGGGTTCATATTCTATCTGGGGAGAAAAAAATTCATGAATAAGTGAAAAATTAGAAAATATGGATCCCAGTAACAGTTCAAGATAATAATATGATGCCTTGTAATGCTGTACATGTTCACTTTCAGTGAAAAGGACAGCTAAAATTCCTACAGGCCTTTCAAAGCAGGAAAATAACTTCATAGTTAGGGTGGCAAAGAAAAAAGCATGGTATAGAAAGCAGTGGATTTGGATCCAGAAGATGTAGTTTCGGCTCCATGCTCTAATAGTCACTATTTGGGAGGTGGAGATTACTAAATGAGTTTAAGGTCTCTTTCAGTTCTAAATCTAAGATCATAATGAGTCCATCTCTTTGACCTTAAGCAAGCTGCAATTAGATTCTGTTTCCTCATTTACAAAATGAAAGATTTAGGCTAGATGACCTGTAAAATTCTTTCCGGACCTATTATATTAAGAATCTGTGATCATTAAACTATATGGAGAATGTGGGATTTGAACATGGTTTTGAAGAACAAATAGGCAACAAAGATGACAAAGGCCATTACAGATAAATGGGACAGAGTAAGCTTCAGGAAAGTCCAAGATTCACTCAGATTAAGCTTTGAAGTCTATGGAGCAATTGGATACAGGGAGATGTGAATGAGTAAATGACCTTGACATTTCTGAACAATTCTCATATTTATCACCTTAGCCACTCTCACATAGTTCAAGCTCTAAGCAAATTGAAAAACAAAACCAAAAATACAACCTCTACCCCAAAATAAATAAGCAAATGAAAATATAAATGATTTATTTCTGAGTTGAAGTTAAAGAGCTGAAAAGAAACTACCACCCCTTTTTCTAGTTGTTCTCCAAATAAGAATGTTGACATTCCATTACTTCCCTCTTTTTTCTCACCAAAATTTGTGTGTGTGTGTGTGTGTGTGTGTGTATACCATTAAAATTCAAATCAGAAATCATATACTTGTAAGTCTGAAAAAAAGGGTTTTGAAGGAAACCAAAAGAACCATTCTGAAAGCAATGCACTGCTTGAGGGTACAAAAATGTCCAAGACATGGAACACTTCACCTTGGTAAAATACAGGGAGATGTGGATGAATAAATGACCTTGACATTTCTTAATGATTCTCATGTTTATCTCATATATGTGTGTGTGTGTGTGTGTGTGTGTGTGTGTGTGTATGTGTTAATCTGAGAACTAGATCTCCAAAGCACCTTGGAATCTAGAGAGCTTTAGAAAACCCCCAAACAGGAAACAACTCAAGATCGAATCTGTATTGATTCAAATGGATCAGAAGCATAGAATGTTTAAGAGTATAACAAGGGGGAGATAAATGGTGTCAAAACAATGAGACCCTGAAGACCTATAAGACTGTGTAAATGATTTAGGGAATTCTAATGATTCATAGCATTAAAGGAAAAACATATAGTGTTAACTATAGCAGGTTTGTTTATATTATTGGTTTTGGCCTAATATCACAGTGGTATTTAAATATTTTAGATACTAATGTTAAGACAAGGGGTAGTAGAAAGCTCTTAGCAATCACCTCCAAAAATTATTTCTTGGGGAGGGAGAGACTGAAATAATTCTTTTCAGGAACTTTGACAGAACATAATAAATACAAAGCTGTCAGCAGCTCTAGTGTATCTAGCAGATGGATATTACTTTGATAAAGAAAGTTCCAGCAAAAATAAAGTCTATGATGTTATTGAAAAGGATGAAAGGGAAAGTCTGGCAAATATGATGGGTTACACAGCCACCTTCCATGCTACTTTCTTTAAATAAATTTATTTTATTCTATGATTAAAATAAAACTCCTAAGGATAATCACTCAGCTTTTCTAACTTAAAATCTACATAAAGTAGACCTGTCCTAGCAAAAGGAAGTTATAATTTAAACAGAGATAGCGTGTATTTCTCCCTATTTTTAGTTGCCATTACAACAACCAGATTTTACGTCAGTGTGTGCCAAATTTGTATTTCTCAAAAGTATTATTTAAGTTTTAAAGGCTACAATAAGAGATTCTTGGGAATCTATAACTTTTTTTAAAAAGCTCATTAAGCTGGCTTTCATATCTCACTTTTCAATAGCTTAAAAAAAAGTCAAAGCTTATACACAGTAGGTTATTTTCTTTCATCAACTGTCAAGGGGTTGACTTTGTTGGATTTTTTTCATATACTTCAATGAAAAAAAAAACAAACATTAGGAAAATCTGGTTATCAGTGGAATCATTTGGATTTTGTTCTTTTCCATTCTGGTGAGAAGAGAACACAGTTCTGCTAGTTATTTTTTACAGAGAAAATAGTTTTTTCAACAAAATATGCCCTTTTCAATACAGAAAAATATAACTTTTTATATTAGTTATTATAATTTAGAGCCTCCATTTGTGGACATTAGTTTCCTTCTTCCTCTGTACAGTGAGAATACTGGAATCAATCTCTCTAAAGCCACTTTCAGATCAAGATTTATGAGCCTGTCAAAGAACAGACATCACGAACAGTGTATTGTGATTTATTTTCAAACTTTTAAATCATTTTTGGGTACCAGTGAGAAAAACTTAAATTCTTGGTCTCAAAACTAAATTTTGCAAAAGATCTCAACAATATTTTCTACTTCAGGTACTACTACAAAATAGCTACCACTACAGGGATAGGAGAAGAACACTTAAGATTGGAGTGTTTTATTTAAGCAAGAGGCCAAATCCATGAGGATTTGTCATCATTGCCTTTTGATGATACTGGTACCACAAC
This sequence comes from Sarcophilus harrisii, assembly GCF_902635505.1. Classification (NCBI taxonomy): domain Eukaryota; kingdom Metazoa; phylum Chordata; class Mammalia; order Dasyuromorphia; family Dasyuridae; genus Sarcophilus; species Sarcophilus harrisii. The sequence goes on from NC_045427.1 coordinate 170,248,535, forward strand.
CATTTCTACCCACTTCAGATAATATTCTCTCAAGGAGGACAGAATTTGTGTGTTCACTTGAATTGATAACTCTCAAGAGATGCACACATGTGGTGGGAAAACTAATATACTCCATAGCCGCTTCTTTATATCTGGTGGAAAGCTTTTCCAAATTCATCAAGATGTGCACACTTGTGCTACAGAATGATGGACCTAATTTCACAAATACCAGAAGCTCTTAGCTATGAATTTTCCATTATAAGTCCTGTAAGCTGGGCTTACTTCTAGTACACTGGAATTGCTTACCAATATTTCAAAAGGTTTGCATCCATACTGTATTGCACTATCTCCTATTAAGTGAGAATTAGCTACCTCACATTTCCATCTGAGCTCTAGTCTAGATTCTACCATAATTAATTAGTTATAGAGTTGGTTCTGTCATTTCAATTCTTTGATCCCTATTTCCTCATCTCTAAAATAGATTTGTCTCTATGATACCTTTCAGAGTTAGCATTCTATTATTCTATGATTGGTGCAAATTAGATAATGTAATTACAAGCAAACAGCATACTGTCTACACAACAAAGAGATATAGGACTTTGTTTTTTAGCATCTTTTTATCTTCTGGATTTTTCTTGCTAAACAAAGTATTTGTTGTTTACCATTAGGCTGTTGTTCCTAACAAGGTTCAAGTAACTTTTATTGTTTTCATTTTCCCTAGGTTCTAAGAATTGTTAAGAGGCTATGGACTTCCTATAGAAAAAGAAAGGAGTAGTTTATTACAGGTATGTGCGTCTTGTATGGGCCACAGGGTTAGTAGTGATGATCATATTTTAGGCACAGTAATTTCCATTTTGAAATTTTCATTAAAACAAAATCTATAAAAAAGTATGGCTTCAAAAATTTGTGTATTAGTTATATTTTATTTTACAAAGTGTGTATTAATACACACACACACACACACACACACACACAGACATAGAACTTACTTTGTGCCAGGCACTATGATAAACATATAATTATTATATCATTTGATCCATACAACAACTTTGGGAGGTAGGTGATATTATTATCCCCATTTTACAGATGGGGAAACTAAGACAAACAGTGACTTGCCCAGAATCAGACAGCTAGAAAGTATCTGAGGTTGGATTTAACTCAGGTCTTCCTGACTTCAGACCTAGAATTCTATTTACTGGACCACTGAAATGCAATCCCAACATTTAAACTAACTCTTGCCTAACCCTGGAGGCTTAGATAAACTTAAAGTTCAGTGAAACCCCTGGGGCCTGAAATTACCATAGTCCAAATGACTTAACCCACCTGTCCTGCAGGACAACATGAGACATCCTCTTGGCACCACGCAAAAACTCATGATGGGTCTTTACCTCTCGTGCATCCCTCCTGCATCCCTCCTGCACAAGGGATAATCACAAACTCAGCATCCTGTGCTAAATCCCCCTGCAGGCACACCCTGTTGGTCCCATGACAGGGAAACTGCAGTAAGCTTCCCCTTTTGTTAGGCCTTTAGGGGTTGTTTTTCAATCAGCCCCTCTCCTTTGTGAACTCCCTGGAACATCTTGGTCAGCACGAGGCCTAAGGACATTCTGGTAATCCCCAGATAAGGAATTAATGGTTGACTTTTTGCTTCTGTACAGTTATTGCTTATGGCAATAAGGACCTTCCCTCTTGTGGTTTTTGTTCCTTATACCTTATAAACTATAATTCCTTATAAGCTAGATGCTCCCTCCATTAAGACCTGCTCAGATTTGAGACTCCCCCTTGTAGCCTCCCGTTTCAATAAATCTCCACATCAAATTCCTGTTGGGTCTTATCTCACATCTGGCATAACACTACCTTGTTCCCTTTGGAGCAAGAAATTTCAAAGACATTATTTTATTCAAAGAAAAATGGAAGTTATTTTTGCTTTCCAAGAAATTATTCATGTTTTCTCTTTAAATATATAAAATTGTACATACTTCCAAAAATGATATAAAAGATTTCTAGACTCTCATGTTCTTTTTGAGATTAGTGATTTCATCAGTTTCTTATGAAAGACACAGGGTTTTATTCAACACTAAAGATGATAATTAGTTTCAAGTTTTATTTTGAAACATATCTCCAAGTGGACTTCATTCCAAAACAAAACTGAATGTTTATCATTAGTTGTTAATTAATCAGAAATGATAGCCATATTCAGGAACACCCCTCTTCCAACGGCATATAAACTGTGATTCAATTCCTTTGGCATTCAAGAGTACCACTGGCCTTTAATTTAAAATGCTGGCATTATTAATAAAATTATTAAGTTACCCAGAAATTATGTATGTCCCTAGAACTTTTTAAACACAACAGCACCAACCGACCAACTTTTTAAATGAAAGATTCCATATTTATATAACTGTTTGTAAATGTTAAAGAGGGGGAAGAGAAAAATGTCTGAAGAACACAGATAGGATAGTTATAAAATGAAATATTATAAATATAATTCGATTAAGTTCTTCATACGACGATTGAAGATCATGTTTCATAGGTGTTTACATGTATCATTAACAAATCTTTTAGATTTAAAAGTCATGGTCTGACCAGTAAGAAATCTGGTTCCTTATTCCACTTCTGGCATTTGCTGATTTAATGACCTTGTGAAAGCCATTTCCCCTCCGTAGGCTTTGCTCTTTTCCTATCTAAAATGAAGGTGCTGGCCTAGACAGTGGATAAATTTCCTTTTCACTAAATTCTAATTCTTCCTGACCTACTTGGCTCAAAGCAGTAAAACTCTTTCTTGTCTTTTTACTATGCAAGTAATTCCCCCTTTCTCCTTGAATTGACATAAGTTTTTACTGTACTTGAAATAATAATATTCTCAAGCTATGCCTACACACTATAAATATTTACTGGAGAATGCAGTAATCCTCTGGAGAATTCAACCATATTTTAACCATCCAAACAAAGAATTCACATGCCTCTAGTTAATTTGAAGACTTTCAAGAAGAAAAATCTCTAAGAGACAAAAAACATTCAAAGCCAAAATTAATCAGTAAGAGCCTTAGACAAAAAAAAGACCCCAGTCTATTGTAGAATAACTAAGTGCAGAGATATTCAACCTCAGAGATTTGGCTATTCGGGATACATTTTTTTTTGTTTGTTTGTTTGTCTATAGCAACTCCATGAAATTGTCTTTGAAGGCACTGAAGGGTTAGAGGGTGTGTCCACATCAATGAGATCACCCATCCTTGAGGTAATGAGAAAATACAGATTAGATCTAAATTCTCCAAATTCTCCAGGCTATTTCCCATTTCCCTCTACCAGGTCTTCCAACACAGTGAAAATTCTCACATTAACAATCAGGCAAATTTAGTTGGAGGCAGAGTATAGATGCTCCCTTGAAAGATAAGACTCCAATCCAAGTTTCAGATTTTCTAATTTGAATGCTACCTTGGAGAAACAATGAACTTTGAAGAGTCTGCTTTTATTATCCATTTCCTGTACAAATATGAAATTAAGGTCGGTAAAGTAGTAGGTATGTGTAAGGAGGAAAGAGAGAACTAAGGTATATTTTGTATCAGCTGAACAAATGGTTAAATTCTAATGTTCTAATACTGTTTGTCATTGACTTTCAGAGACATTTCATCCAAACTGATGAGGTCTTTGTGCCTTATTATGAACTAGGAATTGCAATCTGAACCCTAACATTTGATGCTGGGCTCCAGCCTCATCATTTGGTGCCTAAGCAGAAACTCATTAATCAATTTTAAACACTGGTACTTCATATTAATATAACATGTATTTGTTTTTATGAAAATGGAATAGTCTAATTTTTTATGTGTAAGGTAGTATAATAGATCAAGTATTAGAGGTCTATTCAGAAAGACTAGATTCAACTTCTAATTCAGATACTTAAAAGTTGTGTGACTCTGAGCAAGTCACTTATTCTAAGTTATCTCAAAGATTTACTTATTAGGTCATAGATGAGAAATCATAGCTTTCAGGCTAGAAGGGACCTCTGAGCCCAAATAGTCTAATCCCTTCATTTAACAGTTTACATTTACTGAAGGGCAGAAAGCTGAAGTAACTATCCAAACAGTAGGATCTTCCCAATCTTTGCCATTCTTCTCATTTTGTCAAAATCATATCCTCTGCAAAATGTATTCCTTATGTATAAAGATTTATGGACTCACTGAAGTTATCTTGTAGATCATCTATCTCAATCCTTTTAAAAAGTGAGGCCCAGAGAAGTGAAATGATTTGTCTAAGATACTATGGCTAGCTAGTAAGTTGGAACTAAATTTCAAGTTCTTAATTTTTCCAGTATTCTTCTTGCCTCCTAGTTAGGAATTTATTTTAAATTTAAAACCAGAGTGTCCATAAGAAGACTTTTAGGGGAACTCAGAAATAAGGTCAATATATCTTAGAAATAAGTCTTTCATTCCTGGATGGATGAGATCCTGAATATTGTTTTGGACCAAGAGAAACTAAAAAAATTGATCCCTGACGCAAGCAGGTAGAAGGTTCTGATAGAGATCAGTTTAGCTCCATGGTCCCATCCTTTGGGGAGGTGATCCAGTCTGAAATACAAGTTATGTCAAACCCCTAAGACCCACCCTCTGTAGAGTTCTTGAGAAGTCTTTGTCATCCCCCGTCAGAAATCCTGGTCATATCCCTGAAGTTAAAATTTCCCTATAAAATCTACTTGTGGACCAAAAGTGGTTTCATTAAGATTGGCCCAGGACCACTGTCTACTTAGCTCAAACTTAAGTGGTTTCAATTAGCTAGAGATCTGGACCTGATATTTCTATTGAATAACTGACTGCACACTCTATTGACCTGAAAATTAGTCCAGGACCATTCTTACTTAGCTCAAACTACTGGAAATCTAGGCCTGGGGGGAGTGACAACATTGAAGCAATTTCATTCAATTGAAATTTTAGTCTCAGATTTCCTATTTAACAAGCAATTTGGGGGCTCATTTCTTTGCAGAGGACCAAAAGCAGGACTCTGCCTTGTCAAGGAATCTCTCTCTTTGGCATAGCTACCTGTCAGGACCCCTGCTGCCTGAGAAGACACCCTCTTCTCATTAACACCTCTGTTTATCTCTCTGCCAGGATTTCTTTGCTAGGACCTTTATCTCTCTTTGTCACTCAGAAATCAGTCTTCCTAGCAAAAGCTGACTTTTGCAGTGCCCATAAACTTCCTTTTTGTCAATCTAATATTTCGGGTTTGTAAATTCTTTCATATTGGACCTGTGCTGACTAAAGAGGGGTTCCCACAACTCTCTGCACTGCCACTAACCGCATCATTTGGTTCACTGACCTCATCAACCCCAATCATAGATCACATCAAGATGACACATTAATTAAGATGCCCTTGAATCAGGAAACAAGTTGGCTTAAATTTTCACTAAGACTTTAATCAATTCATTCCTGGAGAGTAAGTTTTGTGGTATTTTACTATCAAACGATAGGATCTCAGAGCTTCAAGAGAGATTGTGATGGAAAGTACATCAGATACTAGATTTAGAGTCAAAAGACTTGAGACTGGTTCACCATTACAGAATTTACAAACTAATGGACATTGGGAGAGATACACATTCTCTTTGAACCTCAGTTTCTTTATCTATATAAGGAAGAGGATGGTCTTTTCTAACTCCAAACCCTGACAGGGCATGACAAGGTGAAACTGTTGGAGATCTCTGTAGTAGATGGGTCTCAGTCTTGAACAGTCTCACCTTGTCATGCCCTGTCAGGAATCTCAGTCATGTCCTCCCCTGAAGCTAAATTTCCCTATGAAATCTGCTTATAGGTAGTCTTTCTCTTTACCATTCCCTCCATGACACAAGGTTTCTCCCCTAATTCCACTATGCTTTTCAATGCCACTTCTACTCCTAATAGCTAATTAACTCTTTAGGATGCTAAGTCCTTTTCAGGATTTAGCCTGCCAGCTACGGGCATGCCCCAACCTCATAGGGTAATTTTGAATTTCACTGAAATATTTGTCTTTCCTATGCTCTCCCAATTCGATTTCATATTTACCATTTCTGGTGTCTATGTATCCTTTCTTTGTCTGTAAGCTATTACCCTAAATAAATCTACCTTTTGCTCAGTGGCCATTGTGAATTCTTCACATGACTAAACCCCAATTTTTGGTATCTATCATCATCTAGTATCTAGATCAATCACATAAATAGGGGAAATTAAATAGCTAATTTTCCCAATATGATACAGTTAGCCAGAGTTAAATCCCTGGTTAAAATTCTACTAATGTGAGTAGAAGAGCAAAGGGGAGGAAAAAAAGAGGAGAAGAAAACTGACCACTGACCAGGAAGGGTGAGCTATGCTTCGCAGTTTTATTAATTGTTGGCCTTATTTAAAAGGCTATATAGTGATAGATCCTAAAATTAAATAATTAATTCTATTACTTATTTGGGTTCTAGGGCCCTGGATCCCTCAGAAATCACTAGATCAAGTAGCAGGCAGTAATACAGTTGGTTTCTTCTTCTTCTTCTTCTTTTTTTTTTAAAGCTCCCTTTCAGCTTAGTGCTCAAAGGAATTCAAGTTTGAGGAGAATGCTCAGACTCTGTGTTATAGGAAGATGCCAGGAAATTGTAGTACTAATTTACTCAATAGCACATGTTCTCATGTGTGTAATTGAGCATGTTATAAACTATTATGCCCTAACTAGATTGTTAAAAAAGTATTCTTGCAAGGGAGAAAATGGGAAATGTCCTCTTTTCTATTCTGAACCCTACTGCCAAATTTTCTCCACTTTGGGGCACCTCTTAATGAAGTCAGATTTGCATGAATTCTGAGAACCGAAAGCAAACATTCTTCAAGGAGTGCTAAGAAGTCAGACTTAGAAGCAAAGATTCAAAGAACTAAATATGTACTTATAGCCAAGAGGTGACTAAGTAGGAAAGAGATAACATCTGTCTACAAATACTTAAAGTCAGTAAACAACTAGGAAAGAGACCAAAACAAAGCAAAATTAACAACAAAGCCTTATCAGGAATTTGTTATATAATAACAAAAGGAAGTATCCAATGAAGCAAGGAAATCTTCCCTACACCAAGATTTCTTGAGTATTTTTCATTGTGTATATGAAATAATCAACAACTTTAGCTCCTCCCTTTTTGATATGCTCATATTAAGCAGTCACTAAGCCTGTAGATTCTTTTTTCCAGATGCTTCTCCCACCACAATCTTTAATTTATTACCCCATAAACTCTTCGGGTTACTAATAGTTGAGTTGGTGTTTTAACTCCATTGTCTCCTCTGTCTAGTCCATCTACATGTATATTTACACTTAGTAGATTAATTTTCATAAAACCCTTATTTGATCATACCACTTACCACTTTATTTAAATAAACATTTTCAGTGCTTCCACAACCTTTATATGCCAGACAACATTTATATTCTATTGATTGGATAAAACATGTACATAGATAAATAAATACAAGGTAAAATGAAAAGTGGGCAGAGGATAAGTCTATTTTTATAGCTGTGGAAAATAAATTGGGAAATTTGGAGAATGGAATCAAAGAGGCTAATTAGAAGGTCATTGCCATAGTCTAGGCAAGAGATAAACAGAACTAACATGGTGGACAAGAGAGGGACAGATAAGAGAGCTAGTGTGCTATTCCTCTCTCCTGTATAGCTATCATTCTCTTGGTTGTACATGATAGGGTAAAGCTTCTAGGGGAAATATAGCAGTAATCCCAAGGTCCCCTGACTTTAGAGTGCTATTGTTCTAACAATCTGTCAATGAATCTAAAATCTGCTGGCCTTAAGAATATAATATAGTTATAATTTGTTGGTCAGTGATAACCAAGTTCTTGAGATAATAGCGAACCTGTAAGCTATAAAATTAGCAAATAAGTAGCATAAAACTGTGGTATCTCTTTAACTTTTTCTATAAGTTTGTGTTCTTGCACCTGATTCTTTGCCAAATACTTTTAGGAACTTAGCCTTCTTCAATTGGTGTTACAATTGTGGTATCTTTCCTCTTCCCTTTTCCCCATGCCAGTTGGGGCATGCCCCAACCTCATGGAATGTTTCCTTTCATCTGAATAATTGTGAGTTCCACTGAGGAACTAGTCTTTCATATGCTCTCTCACTCTATTTCATATTTACCTTCTTGGTGGTGTCTATTGTATCCCTTCATTTTGTCTATAATCTAATTCCTAAATCTACCTTTTGCCAAAGAGAATGGTCACTGTGAATTCTCCACATGACCAAATCCCAACTTTTGGTGCCTGCCACCATTTGGTCGTGGGGCAGCTAGTTGGTGTAGTGGATAGAACACCAGCCCTGAAATCAGGAGGATCTGGTTCAAATATGGCCTCAGTCACTTAACACTCCCTGGCTGTGTGACCCTGGCCAAGTCACTTAATCCCAATTGGCTCAGAAAACCCCCTCCCCCCAAAAAACAAAACAAAACAAAACATTCTATCATGGTAAATATATTAGAAAGTAGCTAAATCAATTCTTATGTGAGTCTGAGAAAGAAAATTGTTAGAACCAAAGAAATAAATGAAGACTTCACGTAACTCTGGCATTGGAGTAAGATTTTAAAGATATTTTTGGCAGATGAATTAGGAAAAGGGACAGATATTTCAGGCCTGAACATAAGCAAGGAGGCAGGAGAGTATAGTGAATTTGGGGGATATAAAGAGATGCTACCTTGGCAAGAGCACAGAAAGTTTGAAGGGGATATGGTTGATAAGTGAGTTTAATGCCAGGATGTGAAAGGTTTTGAATTGTCAGGCTGAAAAGCTGACTATTCTAACAGCAAATATGAAGAATGATTTAAATGGAAAAGAAAGAGAAGAGAAGTCTTGTTAGGGAGTTATAACAACAGTTTGAGAGTGTCAGTGAGGATTCTTGGAAGAAAAACTATGCAGGTGAAAATGACAGAATTGATTATTGACTTGGAAGAAGTGAAAAAGATGCAAAGTCAAAAATAGGTTGAATTACTGACAGAAACAGTAGTCTGAAGGAGGAGCAGGGTCAGAAGGAAAAGATAGGTTGAATTTAAGATTTTGGTGCCTTAACACATCTTCAACCACCGATTTACTTCAATTGATCTGTAGTCTTCCAAACATATTTTATAATTCACTACCTTTGTCATTTGCTTATAATAGCTTTCCTTCCAGATACCCTCTCTTTCACATGCCATTATTATAATATCTAGTTCAAATCTCTTTCTACCTCTTTTCAGATTCAGAGTATCTTCTCAAACCATCTTCTCTTTTAATACAGGTTCAGAAGAGGTTCTTCCCTTTTGCAAAACCAATTCTTCTACATATACCCCTAATTCCATACCATCCTTTCCCCAGAAATTGCTTCCACTATTCTCACTATTCTTTTATCTTCATCTTTCTATATCTACTGGTTTCTTTTCTGCAACTAATAAACATTGATGGCTTTCTTCATCTTCCCCAAATCCTTTCCTTTGCTCTTACTATTTCTGCTACTTATCAAACTCTATTTCTCTTCCCCTTTGTAGCTAAATCTGTTAAGAAAAGTTAACTATATATGGCAAGATTAGTTTGGCTGGGTTGTAGTGTGGATAAAGTAGAGTTGTCACAATTTGTTGAGTTCAGTCATGTTCAACTCTTCATAATCCCATTTGGGGTTTTCTTGGCAAAGACACTGAAGTAGTTTACTGTTTCCTTCTCCAGCTCATTTTACAGATAAGGAACCTAAGTTTGTTAGTTGCAAACGATGGTTACATAACTAGTAAATGTCTGAGACCAAATTTGAACTCAGGAAGATAACTCCTCATGATTTTAGGTCCAGGAACTTTATCTATTCTGCCACTTGGTTGCCCAAGAATGAGAAACTCATTCAGAAAGATAGGTTGTGGCAAAATTATGAAGGGTTCCAAAGAATTGGGGTAGCTAGGTGATGCAGTGGATAGAGTACCACTCCTAGAGTCAGGAGGACTTGAGTTCAAATCTAGCCTCAGACTTACTACCTATGTGGCTGTAAGCAAATCACTTAACTCTGACTCTCTAAAAAAAAAAAAGTGGAAGATTTAATATTCGATCTGTGAGAAGTAATACAGAACTACTGGAGTTTACTGAGTTTGGGAGTAATATGATCAGAATTACATTTTAGGAAAATGACTTTGGCAGCTGAATGAAGGATGAATTGAAGTAAGGGGAAATTTAAAACAAAGACTCTAATTAGTAGCCTACTGTAATAGTTCAGGTAATAAGGAGGTAAAAATAATTGTGGTAAGGGGCTAAAATTAGAATTAGCTGTGTGACAGAGAGAAGGATGTGAGAGATATTATGGAAGTAGTTATAATGGATTGGATATGTTGGATAAGCAAAATCGAAGAGTCAAGATTGAGAGAGAGAGAGACTATAAACCTAGATAAAAGGAAGAATGTTGGTGTCAAAGAAATGGAGAAGTTCAGAAAAAGGGGAAGAAAGGAAAATGCGTATGTGGGTTTTAGACATGTCAAGACTGAGCCATTTAGTTTGAAACTGTAGACAGTTTATAAGAGAGGACTAGAGCACAAGAGAGAGATGAATGCTAGGGCTAGAAATATAAATATAGGAATTATTAGCCGGGAGATAATAATTAAATTAATAGTAGCTGATGAGGACCCTGAGAGAAAAAGAGTGGAGGCCACCCAAAGCTTAGGGATGTGTTATGAATGATGATCTAGCAAAGAATAATGAGAAGGAATGCAGATAGAAGGAAACGAGAGAAATCTCATCTCATCTCATCTCTCTGTCTTCGTCTCTCTCTTTTGTACACATACAGAACCAAGATACAAACAAAAAATCCTTAAAACAAAATATCTAGGAGGAGAAAGTAGTCAATGGTATCAAATGCTACAGAGAGGTCAAGAAAGATAAGAACTGAGAAAAAGCCATCTGATTTAGTAATTAAGAGATAAATGATAATTTCTAAGACAGCAGGTTCAATTAAATGATTATATTGGAGAATAAATTGTAAGACAGTTGAAAAGAGGGGGAAGAAGTGGAGACAATGAGTATTGATTTTTTTAAAAAAGAAATTTGCTTGACAGAAGAAAGAGATATAAACTTATAATTTGTGGGCATGAAAGAGTCTAGTGAGGGTTTTTTAAAAGATAGGTATAGGATTGTAGGCAATAGTACATGGGGTGAGAAAAAGAAAGAAAGGGAGACAGACAAAAAATGATAGTGACAGTGATCTGCTGGAGAAGGTAAGGAAGGATGGAATCAATAATATTTATTTATTCAGAATAAATGAATAAAATGATTGTTTGAATCAGAGGCAGGCTGCTCATCTTCCACATAATCACTTCAGAGCTTTAAGTTCAATAAATTTGATGAGAAACTACAGAAACTCCTTTCTTCTCAGAACTGCACAAAAACCAGGGCAAAAGTTAATGGAAAATAGGAAAGGGATAGGAAAAAACAAAGTTGTTGAAGGTACAATCAAGTTGCTGGGTTCCAAGCATGAATACAGGTAATTCAGAGGTCCAATGTAGCCTTTGGGGTTCTCTATTTAATGGCAGCAAGAAAGGAAGGCCCCTCTGAACAAGATCCATAGTAGCTACAAAAAAATCCCATGGTTAGGATCTTGGAAACCCTTGAGAATGGTAGTGATCAAAGTGACTAGTGTTGGGGTAGCACTCAGACAAGGGCAGGGTCTTTCAGGTACTTACTACTCTCTCTTGAGATGTCACAGAGGATTCCAAAGATCTAACCCTATGCTCTTCAAAGATGCAGATAGAATCTAACCCTGGAAGGGGAGATCAGCATGTAGGGCTAGGGTATATAGAATGACAAAAAGCAGATTGATCATCACACCCTAAAGAGGGTGCTACATGTGGGTGCTAAAATAAATAATTTCAGAGAATCTCCCTCCCCCAAAAAAGTGAGTAACTTGAAGATGATTGCAACCAATGAAGACAAAAATGAAAAGAAGGCTTTGATATGAAGAATTGGAAGGAAACTAAGTAGTTTAAAGCTTTAAGTGACAAATCTTACTCCCTGAAAACTATGTTAGCCTGAAGAAGAAATCAATGATTCCATGTAAGACAGTAAGAGATAGTGGAAGGAAATTAGAATATTGGAAAAAAGAAGAAAATATAAGATATCTAACATTAAAACAAAAAAAAGACTGACTATTGATTTTGAAAATGTCAAAGAAAGTTTCAAGATATTTCAAGATATAGTAAATGAAAACTACCCAGATAGATTAGAACAATGGAACAACATTATAATATAAATATGTATTTATGTTTCTAGCCCTAGTACTCTCATCTCTCTGTTATAAACTGTCTACAGAAGCCTAATAGTAGGCTTCTACTAATCATTTACTGAAAGAGGCAATGTAAAGCACTCTTTGAGATTCCAGTTCTTTGGTTTGTTTGCTTTTTTTTTTTTATAATGACTTTTTAAGGTTATGATGTTTGTTTTGTTTATGAAGGAGAAAAAAAATGATTCAGGAATGTCGGTCAAAATCCAGAGCTCCTATATTAAAGAAAAAAAAAATCTTCAAGTACCCAGAAATAAACAGCTTAAGTATTCCCAAACTAGTAAATAACCTAGCAGCTTTTATTTAAAAAAAAAAAAAAAAAAAAAAAAAAAAAAAAAAAAGCAAGAAACCTTGAAGTACAATATTCCCAAAAGCAAAAAAATATAGGTTGACAACCAATAGTAATATTTACTCTGAAAGTTGAATATTATCCTTTATGGGGAAAGAATGGACCTTATAGGAATGCAGGACTTAATTTCTTTTTATTTTTCTTATGAAGGCAATCAAACTAGTGGCTTGCCTGGAATGAGACAGCTATTAAGTATCTAAGGCCACATTTGAATTTTAGTCCCCCTAACTCCAAGGCAAGTGTTCTATCTACTGTGCTACCTAGCTATCCTTAGGAGCTAAATTTCTTTTAAGATAAACAGAGATGCTGGGAGTGGATTGGTTTTGTTCTGAGCATCTGAAGAAGAGATAGAAAAAGGAGAGCAAGAGGAAAAATATACTCATGCAGAAAGAAGGGAAAGGGGAGCCAAACTTGCTATTTCTCATAATTGCATTGAATGAGAAAATTACAAAAACCTGAATAAAGGGGTGAGAGGGGGCATCAGATGAACCTCACTTATCTGAAACAGACTCAGGAAGGATGAACACCCACAGTTGGGAATATAAATACATCAAATTCAATAAGGAAACAAGCGGTCATGGGAGGCGGGTGGGGAGGAAGGATAATATCAGAGATGAATAGTCATAAGCAAAACAAACTTCATCATCCTAAAGAATCAATTAAAAACAAAACAACTGGAATATAAGGGAGAATCTTAGATGGCCTCTGAGAAAATTGGGTAAATAGCTGAATAAACAGTGGTATACAGAATGGACCAAAATATACCATAAGAAATGATGAAAAAGACTATTTCAGAGAATCCTGGTTAATGTGAACTGGAGTGACTAGCTCCAGAACACTTATTCAAAGCCAAGAACATTATAAATGATGATATCTATACTGGCAGTTAGCATTTATGTAGCACTTAAAGATTTGCAAAATGATTTACAAATATGTCATTTTATCTTCATAACAGCCCTAGAAGGTAGATATTAATATTTTTATTTTTCAAAAGAGAAAACTAAAGCAGAGAGAAGTTAATTGACTTTTCTTGAGTCCCAAAACTAATAAATGTTTGAGTCCAGGATTTAAAATTGAGTCTTCCTGACTTCAGATACAGTGCTCTCTCTACTGTATAACTTTAATACTTAGGACTCTGCTCAGTGCAATGTCCATTCATATCTCAAGATGACCCCTGATGCAGCCTGTTACCTACTACCTGATAGACACAAATTTTTGGACATGGCCATGGTGTGGATTTGTTTTACTTGATTGTGCTTGCTTTAGTTGGCATGAGACAGGAAAGGGAGAAAGGTGATAAGCAGTGGTAAGATCCTCAGCATCCCAAGAAAAAAATTATTTGAAATATAATTTTTTTAAATGCACAGAAGAAAACAGAAGGAAGTTCTGAAGGAAGTACAGGTTCTTGTTCCATAAGGATAGTTTTAAAAGTAACATGTAGAATTTATTATATATTTAAAAAAGCAGTTTGAACATACAAGAAGCAATGAAGAGAAATTTGTTGGTTATGAATTTAATCTTGCAGAGGATATGGTGGAAGGGTTAGGTAGAATTGGAATAAGCCATTCATTGGGTAGGGTTGAGGTGGATGGGTAAGACAGGTCAGTGGGAGATAGGGAAAGGATAATTTCCTCTTAGGCAGTCAAGAATTTAGTGAGATAAATATCGTCTGGCTTCAAATACAGAGAGACCAGTCCACTGAATATTTTGTTTTTCAGTAATTTAACTGGAGAACAAGAATTTTATTGTTTACTATATGCAAGCCACTGTGCTAAGCTACATGTTAGAATTACAAAGCAAGACAAAACCTCAGTCCCTAGTGTAAAAAAGCAAGTATTCCAATGAGGAAGATGATATATTAAAAAACAATGGCAGTGTGTACAAGATATATACAGAGTAGGAAGGCTCCATAAGAATGAGGTGATTAAATAACAAATATTAGAGGCAGTTAGGTGATACAGTGGATCAAGTAATGGATTTGAAGTCAGCAAGACCTATCCTGCCTCAGATACTTACTACCTATTTACTTTAGCTTTATTAATAAAATAATAATACCACTGACTTCCCCACAGTAAAGATAAAATAAATTGTTAATTACAAAGTGATTTGCAAACCTTAAAGTGTTATAGAAATATTAGCTAAGGTGATGGTAATGATCTTTTAAGACTTTTAAACTTTCATCATGAAATTATTTTCTCATTTGGGCTCAAGCTCTTTTATGTTTAATGATAGTGGGTGTATTTCTACGTTATTTGTTTTTTCAAAGAATTTAATACAATCTGGATCATGAACTCAAGATTAAAAGTATTTTCTTTATTAAAAATAATTTTAAATATCTCTGGATATTCAAAGTTGTTAATCTCAAGACAATTTATAAATTGAGAAGACCTGACAGTGTAAGACTAGAAGTAAAATCACAACTCCAAAAGGGCCTTCTATACACACAGTGGTTATTTATTTATTTTATTTTTTTAAAGGAGTTATAGGTTGGAAAATAAAGGTTCCTAAAAGCCTACAGGAAATACAAAATATTATAGTATTACAAGTTACAGTAGCAAGTTTCTGAGGTTCAAAGTTATCACTATTTCTTATGGAATAATATCCTGTGTTTGTATTGTATTTTCAGTTTCTTCAAAGTATTAAAGTATTTGCCACAAGCAAACTTGCTCCACAAGTTATATGGGGTAAGTAATGTTACCTTCATTGTAGGTAAGGAAATTGAACCTCAAGGACATTAAGTGGCTTGTCCAAGGTCACATGGTAAGTTATAGGCTAGACTGAGACTAAACCACATCTCCTGATTCTGTCTATTGTTTTTTCTTTAATGCCTTCCTAGGAGTCACTTACATTTTAGTTTGTGATATATAACTAATTTTGCACTGGGGATTCTACAGTGACTTTTAACCAAGGTGGCGCAGCTTGCTGAGGTTTTTAATACCACTTTCTATACCACTTTAAAATCAAAAGTCAAGATCTGAACTATGGAAAAGTCCAGGAACTTCAAACACAAAAGTTTCTGTAGCTATGTTAATTAAAGTACATGACATTTTCATAGGTTTTTGTTCTGGCCTTTACTGTAGCTCCTTTAATTAAAGATTTACCAAAAGAAATTTTCACTGGAACTAGAAAATTAAAAAAAAAAAAAAAACAAACTTCTGAATATGTATTTTCAAAATATACTCCAGCCACAGCCACAGAAATGAAAAGGATTTTACAGATCATTCAATTCACAATATTTTATAGAGAAGGAAAAAATAGTAAATGTTAGGGACCTAAATTTGATTTAATTAGAAGCATATTATTACTTTAATTTATATGTTAAAATTTTTCTTCACCAGGCATATATCTATACACATATCTATACATATATGTAACTATCACCAATTATACATACAGTCTTGTACTGTAGAGATTCCATCTTTTTTTACTTATTAATTTAATATTGGTGAGTTATATTTTAAGTGTGTATATATATATATATATATATATATATATATATATATATATATAATGTCAAAATGAATTGGTATGTAATTTCCTTCCCTTTGAAAAAAATTAAAAAAATTAAAGATTAAAAGTATATCAAGAGGAAAACTACCAGGAGACTATTTCCAACAACAGATGACTCAACTAGCACCTGAGAATTTGTTGTACTTGTGTGTACTGAGGTTCTGAACTTCCTGCTTCAATAAAATACCAAACAAGTTGTGTTTCCTTTACAAATAAGCTATTACATCAAGCCCTGTTCCTATAATTTCAGGTTTTTGTCTCCATTCCAACATTTTTTTTGGCAAATGTAGAAACATTCTAATTAAAGTGGGGAGGAAAACAAGCCTCATTCATCACGATAAGAATAACGCACAAAAGCACATCCTCATTTTTTCGCTCTTTCACTATGTTATCCCAGTTCCAGACACTGTGGATACTGGCGTCACACAGTCCCTGACTAACTTCTAGGTAATGCCTTAAAGAAAGCCTTAGTCACTAGAGAAGAAAATTCCAAAAGTATCAATAATTCCGGTAGTGAGTCTTAAAAAATGTCCTTCCGTCCCTTACAGGAAGGCATTACTTTTGAGTAATCACGTAACAACTTCAAGGTTTCTTTTTGAGATATTAAGATTAGGAAGAAGCCTTCCTATTTGTGAACATGTAAACTTTAGTTGAAAGCAAGAATCCCACTTCCTTTGAGCTCTCAATTTTCACTTTTATCAGAATGTTTTACAGCCTTCAGTCACTCCCTGAAAGGCCTCCCTAAAAAGTTAATTTTTTAAAAAAATCCTAAATATAATATATATATGTATATTTATATAAAATAAATCTTTAATTACCTGTCCCTCTCCCTCCTCCCAACAATTACTATTAGTGAGTGGCATTATATAGTGTTAAAAGTCCAAATGAAAGAATGAATGAAATGAGAGAAAGGAAAAAGATGAAATGTTGTTGTAATGGTTCAATAAATGTTCATTTAATTGTACTGAAATTGTGTTTGATTTGATAAAAAAGCAGTTCAAAAAACTGATCAACTAGCAAAAGACCAGGCATATTATTATTAGATAATGAATTTCCTGGCTAACATCAAAGGGTTTCCCAGTCTTTCTAACTGTCCTTTTCTCAACTTTATGAGCTTTACTTATTCACAATGAACCAGGAGGTAAGCACCATGCCGACTGTCCTGTTCATTACCTGAATCCATACATTTTAGCAGTAGACAACAGTCTACTGAGTCTTTTGAGGCCATCGGAAGACACAGTTTTGGAAAATGTATATATGTGTTTGCTTTAGAAGCTTAATAGAGGCTAGAAATGTATGGGAAAAAGGGACATTGACTAGCAAAAGAGGAAGGGACATTAATTACACAGATAAGATAATCTTCCTTAATACTCTAGTTAACTGAATGGATATCATCCACACTTTTCATTTTGCTTACCATTTAAATGAAAGTTCCCAAATTTTACTCACTGTTGTAGAGTGAAAAGAGCATTGAACTTGGAGTGAGGAGACCTGTGTTCTAGCACCAACACTCACTGGCTGTGATCTTGAACAAGCTAATTGACTTTTATTAATGTCATTAGACTCATTTGTAAAATGTGAGTAACACTTGAACTGCCTACTCAAAAGGTTATTATGAGGGAACTGCTTTGTAAACAGAGGCAGCCTGATATAGAAAACAGAGCACTGAACAGTAACAGGAAGAAGTGGGTTTGAATCTCATCTAAAATATTTATTGGTTGTGTGTCTGAAATAATCACTTAACTTCTCTGGGCCTCAATTTCCTTGTCTATAAAATAAGAAGGTTGTCCTTTATGTCCTTAATGGCCTTTGCTCATTCTAAATCTATGATCCTATGAATCTTAAAGAACCACAGAAATATGAAGGGTTATGACCTATCTTCCAAACTCTAGAAGTTGGTGACTTTGCGGGAGGGACATCCCAAGTCTTCATTTATTGACTCTAGCATAGTGTTGTCTGATCCTCCCCACTACCACCCCCCCCCCCCATACACACACACACATATGCTATTATACTACAAATATACTTGTGCAATATCACACAGTCACCATTTAAACTCAGGTTTTCTGACTACATATACTATGCTGTCTAGGATCATGTTACTAAGGAGGTTTTTTTCCAATTAGCATAGGGTGACACCTCAGCCAGGTTAACTGGGAAAGAAGGAAAATTATCATCATCATCATCATCATCATTATTTGTTGTTTTTTTAGTTTCAGTCATGTCCAACTCTTTGTGACTCCTTTGGGATTTTCTTGGCGAAGACATTGCACTGGTTTGTCATTTCCTTTTGCAGCTCATTTTACAAAGAAATTGAGGCAAATAGGGTTAAGTGACTTGTCTAAGATCACACAGCTAGAAAGTATTGAGACTGGATTTAAACTCAGGAAGATTATCTTTCAGACTCGAGGTCCAGCATTCTATCTGCCTATTAACTGCCCCCCTCATAACATTTATTAGTATTTATTTATTTATTTTAGTATTTTAAGATCTATTTTCACAAAAAATATTATATTTGGTGTTCAAAAAAAATCTTATGAGACAGGTGTTATTATCCCCACTTTATAGTCGAAGAAATTGGGGATGAAAAATAAAGCAACTTGTTCAGGTCATGCAGCTCACTAAATATTTGAGTAAAATTCAAACTTGTCTTCCTGATATGTCATCTAGTGATTCCTATGTCTGAATAACAGAAGAGGATGAGTCCTGGTATCATAAACTATAGGTCACTGTCAGAGAAATTATTTACTGCCATTATACAAAATTAAAAATACTAAAATGGTGATGGGAAGCAAAGGCAAGAAGATGCTTTTTACTATGAGACTTCCCTTGCTGTTTTTCATCCCTTCTTTTAACTAACTTCATTGCATAATTCCTTCCATATCCAAGTCAAAGTTTAATCTTCAACATTCAGTATCAGAACACATAAAACTCTGAGGAGCTCTAATAGCTTCTTGAGTAACATTCTTCCCAAGATATCAGTTACCTCTGGGAATGGAAGCTCCAAAGGCTAAGCAAAGTGAAGTCTAAGGCTCTTTGCTTACCAAATTCAGTGGAAATTCCTTAGAATGGTATTGAGAGTCCTTTCCAATTTATCTTTTCAGTCTTTTCTCATAAACCACCCTTGTTATATTTGACATTCTAGTCAAACTGGATCATTAGTTAATCCTTATTTTCAATCTGCCTTCTCTAATTCTCCATGCCTTGCTCCTGCCATCCACCTCCTTTCACCAGAATCCTCTGTTTCAGGACTGAACTCAAAATATCAGCTCCATAAAGTTTACTGTCTTTTACATCTTCTAAATTCAAGCTATCAAAAGTACCTTAGATTCTTTGTTGTAACTTTACTCAGAGTGTTACTGTTATACTGTATAACGTTACTTATAAGATGTTACTGTTATACTTTAATTCTATAAATATTTATTAAGTGCCTAGATATCCACATCTTTCAATAGTTTCTCTTCTAGTCACACTGTCCCCAATGCCATTTTCCTAAATCAAGATCTAGTTAATTTTTCATTTTTTCTGTTTTTATTTTATAGTTGACCATTCATAATATGTCTTTTTCTTTCCTCAATCCAGAATGCCATAACAAAAAGGATATGCCCAAATAGTCATCTCACCATATCACTCCCTAAGATTCTGCATCGAGAATCATTGTCTTTGTATCAGATGCAAGTTTCTTATTCTTTCAGATTATATTGCTTTAATTCATTTCTTCCCATAACTCTGATGAGAGAAATCTGTAGCTGTCAATGTCTATATGTGTATTGTCTTTTTTCTTGTTTGCCTCAAAGTTGTAAGAAAAGCAATTAATAACTTAAATCTAACTTTTTGTTTTGTTTTGGAACACCAATGGCTTGTTTGTATATAACAGGTTATAAACAATTAAGTAAATGGGGAATTTAGTCTGCAAATGAAGTAAAGTTTAGGTTAATGACCAAGGATATAATGAATACCAAAAATGATCTATGATTTTGGACAAATGCAATTTATATGAGAAATGCAAGGTGAGAATTTGCTTACATCAATTGCTTCAATTAAGGGAAAGAAGAAGATCTTTCATAGCAAGGAATTACTTGAAAAATCAAGAAAGGTTTGGAAGAGAAGAGGGAGAAAATAGAGATAAAAATTGAGGTGACTCAGAACTGAATCAAAGAATAACAAACCTTTCTCTATATAGGTCTCTTTAGAGCAGAAAACCTATTAAGACCGTGTTCTGGGTAATTTCATCTTTCACCTCTAGGGCTATGATACTCTAATTTGTTACTGAGTCAAATGGATATCAAATATAAAATTGTCTTCTTAGTTTTGCTTTGGCCAATCTGTCCTTTCTTTTATGTGATAGTCTTTGAAATATTTAAAGATATCTATAATTCCTGCCAAATTTTACCTTCTTGAGGCTAAATATGCTCAGTTCTCTTAAAGAATCCCCATACAAGCACCAGCTCTGAAGTCAGAAGGATCTGAGTTCAAATTTGGCCTCAGACACTTAACATTTCCTAGCTGAGTGACCCTGGGCAAGTCATTTAACCCCAATTTCCTCAGGGGAAAAAAAAAAGAATCCTCATATAGCACAGAAGGAAATGAATACTCTTCATTAGGACTTTTTGTTCTCATTCTCTCTCTTAAGGCCTGGTGACTCCAAAGCTCATAATGCATTTTAGGAGAGACTTCAGTCCTCTCTTCATTCCTTACAGACTTCTCCACTTCCCTGACTATTGCCTTGTTCTTCTGTGTGGATTTACCCCCTACCCTCACCTTCCTCAATCTCTTCCCTATTCAGCTTCTTCTTATGCAATGTCTTCCTCTAATTGAATGTATAGAAGGCAGGGACTTATTTCCTTATATTTCTATACCCAACATTTAGCAGAGTGCTTGGCATATAATAATCACTTAATGAATGCTCTAATTAAAAATTAGGGGAATGGAGAAGAATACGCTGGATGTAAGGAAGTAAATGTCTGTGGTACAATTCTTTAATTTTGAAGAAATATTATTGCTGGTGATGGTTTTGTGAGTTGTGATGTTACTGGTGATGGTTTTCAACTTGGCAACTGATTGGATATGTGAGGGAGGGGTAAGGAAGAAGGATGATTCCAAATTTTGATGATTATGAATCTTAGTGACTGGGAAACTGATGAAAGGAAGGAAGGAAAGAAGGGAGGAAGCAAGGAAGAAAAACACATTCAGTCATTAATAACCATCAAACATTGGGCTAAGCACTGAGAAACAAATATAAATGCAAGACAACCCCTGTCCCTAAAGAGGAGACAATACATAAGAGAGTGATGGCCAGGGAAATTTTTTGCCTTGGGAAATAACAGGGATGGGGAAGAGATCCCAAGGGTAGAAAAATGACACCAATCTAGAATCTAGGCTGAACTGATTTGGTTACTATTCTTAGAGTAAGAGATGGAAATGGGTAGAATGGGTAGAAAGGGATGGGGGCAAGGAGATGACTGGGGTAGATGGTCAGATGGGATGGAAGCATGGTCTGGTGTGTGGGGCCACCTAGATATAGTAGGCTGTATGTATTTGTGTTGGCTGACTTCTCAAGATAGTGTGGCCCATGAGGCAATAGTTACAAAACCAAATAGACTAACTCACACAGAGAATGATCTCAAGCAGTTTGAGGTTCAGAGGGAACAATAAGAAGTCACACAGAAGTAGATGGCTAAGTTAGAGAGTTGGATGGGATGTGAAGAATAGTCTGGGATTTCAGGGTCAGTTATATACAATAAGTCATGTGTGCCTGACTGTCTCACCAATAAGGAGAGCATAGGTTCAGACTGGTAGGTCCAAAGCTGAATGAATAATTTTACAATAGGTTTGCTGATCCAGAGAGAACAGTGTCACTATGAATGAGAGGGAAACTGTGAGCTAGTTACTGAACTCTTTGAGAAATAAAGATAGAGAAAGATTACTATAAAGGCTGATAATTTATAGTAATAAGGATATAGATCAGGGTGGAGTAAATCTCTAAAAAGAAGCCTGAGAGTAACTGTACAACAGAGAAAGTGTAAAAGTGACAGTGAGAGGAAAATAGTATGCTCATTCTCTGTGTGTGATATGTATGTGGTGTGTGTGTGTGTGTGTGTGAGAGAGAGAGAGAGAGAGAAACGGAGACAGAGGTACGCACAAACAGACATAGAGCTTGTGTGTATATGTGTGTATATATACATATATGTATATATACACATATGTGTATATGTATAGACACACACACACGCACTTATGACAGAAAGAGCAACCAGTACAAGAAGGGATGGTCAGGGAGCCAGGTTTCTATGACTGCAAGAAAAAGAAAAGGGAGAGAGGGGAAAAGATCTGGTATGAAGGGAAATTTGTTAACAACAGAATGAGGAATCTATTGAGCATAATGGAATGGGAAAATAGGAGGAATGTGAAGGGTGTGGAGCTGAAGTGGATGAGGATAACAGTACAGGGAATGGTAATATAGGAAATTAAGGGAGAGAGGGAGCTTTTGAACTATGGGGACTAGAATAGCAGGAGGTGGGAGTTTCCACTACACAGTTCTGCCTCTATTCTGGAACAAAATAATAGATATTTCCTATTTCTCTTTTCTCAGTTTGTAAAACCTAAATGTTTATGTAAAAGTAGCTTCCTATTACTAATTTAAATATTATTGATAATTCTAAATCACTCATTCATAATAATTTGTAGTGACCATTAGCATCTTTGCGATGGTTTTATGATATTCAGGCATCAGACGCCATTATGAGGCAGGTAGAAGAAAAAAAAATCTGTCTTACCATTAGTCATATGTGGTAGTATATGGTTTGTACATGTGAAAGTTGACAGAGCATACTAGGAAAATGATTATTTTAGAAGGCACATTAATCATCATTAAAAGGAAAGCAGATCTTTCTTATGCAGCTTTTTATGCCAATGGGAATTTGCAGGAGATAGATCATGATGGCCACTCCCAAATTTATCAATGGTTAGGGAAGGACTTCCACATGGACCATTTACCATCCATTACATAAGCAGGGTGGTTTCACTGGAAGAACCATCAAAAACAAATTTTCCATTTTATACTTTCCTCATGTGAAAAACCTTTACATAATCAAGAATGAACCAGTCAAAAATTCATTGCCACCAGCCAGAGGTTATTGTGCTATATATGATATTGGGGAATACACATCAATAACAAACCATACCATGGATTCAACAATGATGTTAACAAGATCCCAAACTGTATGTTACAAAAGAAAAGTCACCAAAGAAGGACAATTAGAAAACCACAACTCTGTATATAACTTAGGGTAGGGTGGCTCTATACTGACTTTTCACCAGAGGAACAGAAGTAAAATGTGTTTTATATTATTAAGCTCATCAGTAATCTTAAAGATTTGTGATTAAGATTGTTAGTATCATCACTACTCTTAGATTTCACAGGGCTTTTCTTATTTTCTATGTTATGAATGTTTCTATGAGTTTTCTTGACAAGTTCCTTCAATGAGTCACTGCTCATAGAGTTTCATGAAAGGCTGGTATCAAGACTTGTTGATCAAGATAAATTATGATTTTAGATATTTAATCTTAGTGAGGCCCCCATGCCAGCCCTTCCACAGAAAACAAAAGATACTCTTTAAGTTAAGTGGCATAAAATGTACTTTTCCTAACTGTGACTTCCATTTGAAAAAGCACACTGAAAAAATTAGTCTCAGCTTTGTCTTTTTGTCTCTTAAATCATGATTATACAGCTTAGTATTCATTTCATAAATATGCATGTCAAATAAATCTTTTGCACTCTTCTCACAAACCTAGAAATGAAATTAATCTACTCTCATTCACACATCCCCAATTTAATTCAGCAAACATTTATTAAGTATGAACCAGTTGTAAGGCGCCATGTTAGGTAAAGATCACAAATGCCTTAAAGGAGTTTACTATCTAGTAAAAATAAAAAGATAACTTGATATACAATATATGGTATAAAGGAAAAAGCACCAGGTTTGGAATGAGCTCAGTTGGGTTAAATCCTAACATTGTTACTAGCTATATGATTATATGCAAGTTCTTTAACCTCTAAGGGCTCAAGCTCTTCACCACAAATATGGGTGCTGGAGTAGACAATTTCTAAAGTGTCTTTGGATTCAAATTCTATGAAATTGTGCAGAATTTTAAAAGATTTTGGGTTTTGAGTTTCTGAGGGGGGATGAAGGAAAGGGGTTTGAACTTATCATTAATTCATGATGGGGAATTTCCAGTAGAGGGGAATTCCATCCATTGATACAGATCAACAACTTCTCAGTAATTTATAAATGTAGACAGTTGTCTGTGAAACAAAGAGGTTAAGTGACTTTACCATGATCACACAGCTGGATGTGTGAACCTTGGTCTTCAGGATTTCAAGAGAGGCTTTTTATTCATTATGCCATATTGCTTTTCCTACAGATAATAGCTACTTAATAGATATTTGTTCAAATGACTGAAATTGCACTAAGGAAAACACATGTAGTTGAGGAGGTTATTTTGTATTAATAGTCATCGATGAAATTGGAATTTATTACAAAGTTTCTTAGAATTTCCATAGAAATAGACTATAATTATTCCACCATTTATTGGTGGTTCTATTTCTCCCTTTAATAGTGTTGATAATATTTGGCTTCACTGACTTTTCCTCCAAAATCAAAGTTTTCCACAATGATATAAACAATCAGTTGAAATTCTAAATATTTATGCATAATAACTGGTTGTAAGAGGAAATTGCAACTATTTTAATAAGTTCAGAAACCATTGAGAAAGTCAGCATTCAGCTCGGCTGACAGAATTTTTATTTGCTCCTGTTACGTTTTGCAATCACCAACCCATCCTAAAAACAGGATCTTTGTTTATGATTTCAACCTTTCCAGGTGTCCATCCTTCAAATGACATCCACTGCAACACAAAGTGGTCACAGTGATGAGAACTTCTGGTAGGAAATTAGTAGTCAATGAACCCATGCATTACAAAGATCCTGTTTTCATATTAATATCCTCAGCAATTAAATATGAGAGAAGTAGAAAAAAATAACTATATCATACAATTTTAGTTTGCAGTGGCTTTAACATTTCTTCTCTGATTATCAGACATTCTTTAAAGAGGCTAAATTCGCGCTCTGATTCCTTTAGATGAAGACACTACTGTGTTCCAGGTAGTTACATTTCTGTAGTATGCCTCATTGACATTGGTCAATTTTCTGTAAAACAATAGAGTATTCTTATTGATTTTAAAGTGCAGGCTAATTCTTGGAATAAGCTAAAATATAATTATTTTCATTATTTTATTCTATAAAATGGTGGAGACAATTTCCCTACTTGTTAGTTGATAAATTAATTCATTGGGTAAAAAATAAAGAGTTTATTTTACCTTGATCATCATTTCTACTCCTGACTCTAGAGCAATGCAACTTGCTTTTGATAAGCTTAATCTGTTCCCTTCTGTCTCTAAAGTCATTAAACTGATGTCTATGTCCTAGTTTCCAAAATCTGATGTCTAATTCATTATCTGAGAGGAAGGCTCTACTTGGCCAGCCATAACAACCATAACTACAGTTTTGTCCTCTTTCCTAAGGGTTGAAGGTAACTCCATTATAGAGAAAGATTTTTGTTAAAAGAGACTAATATATTCTCTTTATCCTCAGTAAGTAAAGTTAACTAATAGGGGATTTACTGGGTTTAAAATACTGACATATTCATTTACTCAATGGCACTAGTACCTAACCTGCTCAGCAGGCCTCATTAGCTAGAATCTTTTCACTTTGGGGAAATGAAAAAGATCTCAGAGAAAAAAAAAATCAAAGGTTAAATATTTTTGCTCTGATTTCAAATAGAATTCATTGTGCACAAGAAGGTAGAAATTGGCTTAAGCGATTCTAAATTTGCTAGGTTTTATGAAGTTTCTCCACTCCATGATTAACTTTTAAGAGAAGAAACATATACATTCTAGAGAATGGAGTTCTAATCTCTAGAGTGTAGACCAACACAGATGTTCGAGTGTGTTCACACCCAATTAGTACAGATCATTAACAAGTAAAACAAATGATTATTTTAAACTTTGGGAAAATGAAGCAGATGTCCTTGGCATTATGACGGTACAGAGTACTAAGCCTGCATGACAAGAGAATTCCAGGGTTAAGAGTCTTCACTGAGAAAACCCTGCTCCCACAACTCTGTGGTTTGTTAATAGGAGTGCTGTCAGATATGAATCATCACAAGGAGCCTCAGGAATATAGGAAATGTCTATGTTAGCAAGTAATATTATAAAGGATTTGCATGATCAAAAAGGCAAAAAAACTGTAGATTATACTGAAAAGAAAACCAAAAATTGTGAGCCAACTCTAATTTAATTTTATCTTCTACACAGCCCTAAAAAAGCAAGTGATTGCAAACTCATTCACAGCATTGATTTGGATATTTAGGAAGGTAAAAAAATAGTTCTTTTGGAAAGCTCTACTGGAAATGGACTAGTCTCAATCCCAAGTAAAGTACATTATAGTACACTGAAAGAATTATGATTCTATATTCTAAACTAAAACTGATGATAAGGGAAATTCTCAACTGCAATCACTTCTTGTATATCATGGAAAAAGTATGGAATAAATGATCATTCTAGTCCTAACTATAAGACAACATAAATTAGACTCACTCCCCAAAGGGAGGTCTGATCCTTGGGATAGCTTAGTAGATATGGAACTTTAAGCAATATAACATCATACAACAGACAGTTATTATGTAAGTATTCTGTTCAGAGAACTATTAGAATCTGGAAGAGATATAAAATTTAGCTAAGCAACCTGGAAGAGAATAAGAGCTATAAAATACATTCATTTAACAGTCAAAGGAGGCAACAAAAAGTCACTGATGATTCAAGCAGAAACAGGAGCTGATCTGACCTATGCTGACCATAGAAATCTCCCCAGTTTATTAAAGGAAGAAAGTCTAGAGAAGTTCTTAAATTTCTGAATCAATCTGCCAGTACTGTCAGTATAAAACCAACAGTAATGGTCCAAAGTCCCTTTTTGTTTGACAGGGAATTTGAACATCAATTAGTCTTTAATTCCCCAGAAATTTCCCTTCACTTCCCATGAGCATGAATATAAAACACTTTCAAGACCCAGGATTCTCCTTCCCTTTCCCCAATTCTTGGTCCTGATGCTGGATCCATATAAGAACTCTTTAAAAATTTGCCAGATTTTACTGGTTTGGTGATTCCCCATTCTTTCCAAGATCTGAGTAGGGTTAACCTAATTACCTTAAGTAGTCTTAGCAAATCTGATCTGTTTTTACTATTCTCTCTGATGCTCTTGATATCCTAAATATTTCCCCTTAATATGTCTACTTTAAGCATGAGAAAGACTTTTCCTGGCAGAATGAGAGATTGAGAATAAGTTGTTCTAATGGTCATGAAGGCAGGCAAAGTAGGCACTTTGGAGCATTTGGAGTTTGGTCATAAAAGAAGATACCAAGGTCATCCTTTGAATCCTGGGTCACCAATGGTTTCCCACTGGCTTTTGATGAATTTGAAAGAGAGAGAAACTGGCAACTTTGTGCAACTCTGCTGAAATCTAATTTATATACAAGTCAAGACATCACCTTGTGTGTCATTAGTCCTCTTCAAAAATGAAGGGGCTTTTTTTTTCAAAAATTTTTTCAATAAGACTGACTGGCTTTACTGTCTTGTCAGATCCATGCTTTCTTATATTGGACCTTAGAATTCTGAATCTTCTTATATCTGTATTAAAACATTTATAGGAAATAAAAGAATATTTTGATAGGAATGTGAAGAAATGGCAAAGAAGAGAGATTATGGCCAAAGACTTTTTAATGGGGTATTGTAACAGTAGGTCACATAGTAATAAAAGTTTTTTGAAATAGAGGGAGAGAGAAGAGATACTCAGAAAGATGGAATTGGGAGGACTGGGTGATTGCCACTGGGAAGTAACAGAAAAAAACAGGGTGACAACTGAGAGCCATTAATAATGGCAGAGGGGAGTATATGTCTATATACTAGCAAAATTATTTGTGACATAAGTGAGCGAAACATTTCTTCTCTGGCTTCAGAATTGCCATTTTGTCCTAATTATATTCTTGTCCAAATGTCTGCCTTGGGAAATCTATAGTCTCTACTGGCATTAGGACAGAGTTCTTTGTTCAAATCTTTATTGAACTTTCATTAATATAAGTGCCTGATTCAATAAGAACAAGGTCACCTCCCCACTCTGCTTGCTGCCACACCTTTCTCACAAAACCCCATTCTTTATGCTATTGGGCCAGAATGTCTAGTGTGGAAGCCAGATATATTGTTTTAATAAATGTATCCTGAGTTCTCATGACTTAATTCATAATACAGGATAAAATGAGTGCCAGTTTTTAACCATCTGTCTTTATTTTATAAAAAGAAAAAAAAAAAGGATTAACTCCAGCATTCCTTTGTTCTTCATAGACAGTAAAGAAAGATAACTGAGTCTGTGTGGGAATCTACCCAGTACTGACTGATGAGAAACGTGACCTATATGTCACCAGTGCTCTCTGATGACAAGATGAAAAAAAAAATACAAGTACAAACTTATTGGAAGGCATTTTAATTGGAAGAATTTGAGGTGGGTGTAGCAGGGAAATTGTATTAGTATTTCTATATTACTTGACCCAGATAAATATCTTAAAATTTTGGTTATTTATGGTCCTTCTTAGATCAGTTTTTTCAAGAAAAAAGAAAGTTTAATAAGATTTAGGTTGTAATACAGAATAGAGAATGAGCTGGCAGTTGTGGGAAGGGACACAGAGACAGCTGTGATTGCTCTAGGTCACATTTCCTGCTGTGCCCACAAGTCAGATTCTACTACTACTGTTCACCCAAACTGTCTTATTTAAACAGGAAACTTATGGAACATTTGCAGTGTAGTACATATTACTGTGGGAGCACATAGTCCTTCAAATGGATACTGAAGTTTATCTGACTTTGGGGGCATGTTAATTTTTTAATAGAATTTTTCTCCTTCAGCAATCACTATTATAGAGTCTTTCTTATCATTACTAATAATAAATATATTTGCTGCTAAGAAAGAATTAGGAAACAAAGAAACTGCACAACATTCTCAAAATATTAGAAACACAGTTTCATCCTAAATATTCAAACCAAATTGTTTGAGAAAAATGTTTATCAAAATATCATTTCTATTGGGCTGCCAAGAATGTTAAAACTTAGGTGTAGAGGGGAGAAGAAGAAATTAATCTGGCCTTGCCATGTTGACCAAATTTGCCTTACTGGACTTAAAAAGAAACTTCATTAAACTGTATTTTGTTTTTTGACTTTCAGGTTCCCTTGGTTTCTCAATAATAACTGCCTCTGCCCCATTTAACATATAACCATTATACATGTAAATGTTAGCCAATACATTTTCCAATGAATCTGAAACATGGCAGAACTTTATTTGTAAATGGCACCTGCCCAATCTACAAATGGTTAAATTTTGTCTGAATTAAGTTTATCATATTTTGAAATAATAAGCTATGGAAGTCAATTTACAATGGCTTAAAAAACCATCAAAATGCTTGCAAAATTTTGGATAGTATTAAGGCAATCTGCAAACAATGATAATATGTAACTTATAACTAAAGATAAACTATTCTTCCAACTATGAAAGTCAAGTAAGAAAACTATAACTGCATGTTAGACATAGGTCTATTGCAAATAAATTAATATTTAAGTATATATAGCTTTAAAAAGAATGTATTAAGTAGCTTAAAATTTAAAAATTCAAATTTTTACTGTTAGAATTCTTTTAACAACAGTCTTTGTTTCCTATGTTGTCTTTTACATTAGTTAAAACAAATTTTAAGGGGAAGATTTCTTTGTATTGGAATTCATTTCATCTTAGATTTCATTCATTCAACTAATATTGATTACCTACTATCCATATAGACTTATTTAGTAAAATAACTGAGATTGTATGAATACACCAGAGGCATAAAATCGCAGTCTATATTTATATGCTTATAACTTACTACGGGAGATAAGATATATATAAATAGGATGCAAAAGTAAGACAAATAAAATGTGAAAGATACAAAGAACTATAAAAGTTTAGAGGATAGAAAACTGGGGAAAGCATAGAAGGTTTCATAGAGAGGGAGAGATTTAAACTAGACTTTAGAGAATGGGTAAGATTTTAAAAGCAGAAACAGAGGAAAGGACTTTCAAGTGAAAAGAACAGAATGAATAAAGGTAGTAAAACAGAAAGATGTAAAACATGTTTGGGAAATGGCAAGGGATATAGATTGGCAGATAAATAGGCTTGGCCACAAGTGGAATATAAGAAAAGAAAAGTAAATTGAGGATAGATGGGGAGAAGCCTATGTACTTTGCTAAAAGGGTCTGGACTTCATTTGCTACTATAGATCATAATGAGCCACTAAATGTTTTAAACTAGGAATATGACATTCTTAAAAGGGCATGTTAAATAAGTTAAATAAACTTTCATATTAGGAGAGAAATATATTTCTCAATTTTCAATCTTTCTCTCCACTATACATCTTGTGTATAGTTTAGCTAGCTTCATTTGGGTCCATCCATGTTCATAGTTTATTCTTTTATCAAGTGAGACAATATTTATAAAGTACTTAGCACAGTGCTCTGGAAAGCTAGATGATGCAGTGGGTTGAATGCTGAGCCTGGAGTGAGGAAGTTTTATCTTCATGAGGTCAAATCCAGTCTTAGACATTTATTAGCTGTGTGACCCTCTTTGCATTTATTTTCTCATCTATAAAATGATCTGGAGAAGGTAATGGCAAACCATTCCAATATCTTCTCCAAGAAAACCCCAAATGGGTGGCACAAAGAGTCAGACATGATTGAAAAATGGCTGAATAACACATAGAACTGTGCCTAGCACTATGCAAATACTTTATTAGCTCCTTTTCTCTTCTTATCCTTACCAATTAACTTTTTTTAAAAATTATAACTTTTATTTACAAGTTATATGCATGGGTAATTTTATAGCATTGACAATTGCAAAACTTTTTGTTCTAATTTTTCCCCTCCTTCCCCCCACCCCCTCCCCTAGAGATGACCAATATGTGTTAAATATATTAAAGTATACATTAAATACAAAATAAGTTTACATGTCCAAACCATTATTTTGCTGTACAAAAAGAATCGAACTCTGAAATACTGTACAATTAGCCTGTGAAGGAAATTTTAAAAAAATATGCAGGCAGGCAAAAATATAGGGAATGGGAATTCAATGTAATGGTTCTTAGTCATCTCCCAGAGTTCTTTCACTGGGTGTATCTAGTTCAATTCATTACTGCTCCCTTGGAACTGATTTGGTTCATCTCATTGCTGAAGATGGCCAGGTCCATCAGAATAATCACAAGTTAAATTAGTAAATATTAGTGTAAAAATAACACAGAGATACTGTTTGTCAATAGCAATGGTTGCAGGACAAACATTTTAAAGATACAGCTTGAAAATTATGCTTGCTTCTACAGAAGAAAGCAGATACATGTAGATACATATTTTATCAAGACATTTATCTATTATTTATATACCTATATTCATATGTGAATGTATTTTAAAATCATATTTCAGAAAAATGTTATAATATTTATTAATAGTTTTTTTTTTATAAAAATAAAGAATATAGGCAACACAGAGGATCATATTAGCAAACAGAGTTTGGATAGGTTACCTTCAAAAATGCCAATTAATGAGACAAAACAGATCATTCCCCATAGTCTTCCCCTCTCTGGATCTGTTTTTGGTTGGACTAGATGAACTCTAAGATCCTTTAAGTAAGATTATGTTTTTTTCTTTTTCTCTCAACCCATTACCTGAAGCCCACATGATATGGATGGAGAATGGAGATAAGCAGAATGAAGAATGGTAAGAACATATTCCATGCCATATATCAATATAACAACCCCTGATATCCTGTCTTTGTTGTTTGAATTTTGCTTGTAAAGAACCCTTAGCTTCAAAAATAAAAAGTGTATTGAATTGAGATTAAAAAGGCCTATGTTTTATCTAGTCTCAGTTCTATCACTAAGTAGTTAGTTTATTCTAGGTAACTTCATTTCTCTGGATCTCAGTTTTCTCATTTATAAAACAACTAATTTGGACCACATCATCTCTAACATTCAACTCCAAGATTTGAGAACTTAATCCATTTGATTATTCACTAATCAAAACAATACATAAATTAGTACACATCTTTTACATCTCAAGGGAGATTTAATTTCATGGGTGAAAAAAAAAGCACAAATGATCTCAAATGCTGTAGATGAATTAGGTTTATATTATCTAGATACTAAAATATTTGCACAAGTGTTTTCATATAAAAAGCCAAGACAAACAAAAAAGTTAATAAAAATATATATGATTTAATCATACACATTTTAGATTTTCCTTTTCTTTGCCAATATAGGATTGCAATGTTGCTAGTTCTTAAAGAAAAAATGAAA
The DNA here is from genome assembly GCF_902635505.1 of Sarcophilus harrisii. Taxonomy (NCBI): domain Eukaryota; kingdom Metazoa; phylum Chordata; class Mammalia; order Dasyuromorphia; family Dasyuridae; genus Sarcophilus; species Sarcophilus harrisii. The sequence goes on from NC_045427.1 coordinate 170,281,106, forward strand.
TGGCTGCCATCAATTTTCATGAGAGAATGTTTTGTGGTCAAAGTTATCTCCCTAAAGTGATTTTCTCTGCTAGTAGGCTGAGGAACTTAAATGGGAGATGCTGCAAATAGTGAATACTAAGGTTATAAGTGGAGAATTATGATGTAAGAATAAAGGATGAGGGGATACTAAACCAAAAGTAAGTGCATAATGCTACCTGATACCTTGAAGACTAACTTAGTTTGGTGTTGACCTCAGGAATGTGGAGGTACTCTTGATCCAGAGTAGCTCTCAGAGGTTGGATCTTATTTGTTATCAACATAGTCTACAGGGAACATAAATAGTTTTTTTTTTTTTTTTACACAATTTTACATTTCACCCAGGTGATACATGGCTGAAATAAATATAATTCTGAATATGAGTTCCACTGATGATATAATGACATTTGATACTATTCTTTGAATTTCCTTCAAATTACTGATACTTTTGTGAAAATGATGTGACCTAAAACTTATGAAAGGATTGGATGAGAATCAAAACTGCTAGGGTAAATTCCAATAATGTACACATTGAAGAGAACTTTCAAAGACATGAGATCCAATATCCATTTGAATATATTGTATCATATCACATTATATATTACATACCAGTTCTGCTTTGGACACATTAAGTTGAGATGTGTATGGAATTCAATGTCTAATAAATAGTTAGTAATGTGGAACTAGAAATTCGAAGAAAAATTAAGGGCTAGATATTTAAATGTGTATGAGTTATCTTCTTAGAGATGATAATTAAAGCCATTGAAGTTGATGAGATCTTGAAGTCCCCTTGGCAGGGGAAGATTTTTGTGAAATGGATTCCTTAAATAAAGGGCTTGCAAATGAAACAAATATATTGAGTTATAGTTATCAAAATATTCAATAAACAACATCTCTGACTCCAAATTAGGAATCCTTAATATACAGAATAGAGAGGGAACTAAAGGAGTCCTACAGAGGATGATTTCATAATAGTTTTTTATTTTAATGGTTTACACATTTAATTTTTAAAAATATTATCCCAAATGATAGAAGCAGAAGTATTTAGGAAAAGGAAAATTGGGAATTGTTCCCATGTTTCTGCCAAATTAGCATATTTTTAAGCCCCCAAATGAACATATTATAGAAAGGGGGTTTCCCAAACTTTTAAGCGTCAAGCATTATTGTTTTCTCACTTAATCTTCTGCCAACTAAAATGTTGTTTAGCATTGAATACAGATAGTGAACAGCTGCAAGTTCTGGCTAAATGTTTTCTTAGGCATACCAGTTTTGGAAAGCATCTTTTTCCCTCCTCCCTTCCCAGTGGGTAGTTTCTGCCATCATATTAGCTTAAACTGCTTGTTTTCAGAGATTGTATTTTAAACATCTACCAGGAGGGGTTCAAAAGTACAAAGTGATGTGTTTGGTCTTGGAAAGAAAATCTAACTATGTTCTTGCCCACAAGAGCAGTCTTTGAGTAGAGATATTCTTAGTCATGACAAGGAAAACAAAAGAAAATATTTTTTTCTCATCATTTTGACTGTCAAACACATATGAAATATCTGATTTCTGTCTTACGGAGAGGAAACAAATATAGATTTACATTTATATAATTTACTTGCAGAAAATATAACTATACTTTACTTTGAAAACTATACTGATCATTCTTTCTTCAGAAACTAGTTTCAATTCTGTGCATTAAAAAAATGACATAACTTCCTTCCCCACCCTCCCCCCAAAAGATTACAATGATTTACAAAACCACAAAACTAAGTGGCATAATGGTTTGAATGGTGGACTTGGAAGCATGAAAATCTGAGTTCAGATCCTGCCTCAGACAATTAACTAATATATGATCCTGGGCAGGTCATTTTACATTTTTCAAACTCATTTGTAATATGGGGAGAATAATAGCCCCTCCCTCATAGAATTATTGTAAAATCAAATGAAATAACATATTTAAAGAGTTTTACAAATCTTAAAATAATACAAAAATGCTAGATTTGTTATTACCATGTTATATATTGCTACATATAATATGGTATTGTTATAATTATTATATTACTATTGTTAACTTCCCCTCCCTTTGTCTGTCTTCTAACCAAATAAATAAAATCTATACAGTGGCCACATCAAAAAACAAATGTTTCTTTTTTCACTTTGCATCTATTGCCACTTCATTTAGGAAGTGGGTAACATGCTTCATTATAATCCTTTAGGAACATGGTTGATCACTTCATTGATCAGAATTCTTAAATCTTTCCAACTTGTTTCTCTTCATAGTTTTACTGTTTTTGTGTAAGTTGTTATCTTGGTTTTGTTCAATTCACTGTATATCAGTTAATGCTACCTGGGATTATCTAAAACCAAATCTTTTTGTCATTTCTTACAGTGTGATAATACTGTATCATACTCACACATTTTGTTTGGCCATTCCCCAGTTGTTTAAGATGCAAACTAAAGCACCCCTATAAATTCCAGTTCTTTGTTTTTATCTCCCCTGCCCCTTTCCCATACAATTTAATCTTCTCTATAGGATTAGGAAGTTTATTTTGGTTATGACTATTTCCAATCTGGCTTTACCCCAGCATCCATTCTTCTCAATCCATGCTTGTTTCTCTGTTGAATTTAATCTTTTTCTACATAAAACTCTTTGTGTATATTCAACCATCTTTTGTCCATTTCAGTTAGAAGTGAATTTCATCTGATATACGCTGCTCCACCCCTTTCTTCATGTCCTCAGTCAAAAGAAATGCCAAGTTAAAACTTCCTTTCTACAGCATTTTATTTCCTTTACCTTCCCTTCTTTCCCCTCTTTAAATTCTTAGAACAGAACAAACTCATTCCCCCCCCCCTTCCTTGCATGTGTTTTTTCCCCCCAATACCCTTTGAAAACAACAAGAGAAGGAGGAGGAGGAGGAGGAGGGAGAGTAGCAGCAGCAGCAGCAACAAGTAGTAGTAGTTAATAGTAGTGGTAATAACTAACACTTATATAATGTTTACTATGTATAAGACACAAATACTATCTCACTTGCTTCTCACAACCATGATAGGGAAGTACTATCTATATATGCTTGTTGACTGGCTATAAATTTTAGTATTTTAGATATAAAAAGGTCAGCATTCTTTCTATCAAGCCAGTAAGATATTAAGATTCTAAAGGGACATTTGTTTCTCCACCATCAAAAGGTTAGCACTACATTATCCTACCTTTCAATTGCTCAAATAAGTATTTTGTTATAGGTTTCTTTTGACCAGTGTTTGAATGTCAGAGTTCCTAGTCAGCTTTTAGTCTTTTCATCAGAGATGCTTTAAAATTTTCTATTCCATTAAAAGTCAAGATTTCTCCTCTTCCTCCTTGCACCTTAACTTTTTAGGATTAGTTACTTTTGGTTTAAAATCTATATCTTTTATCTTTTGGAATATTGTATTCCAAGATCTCTTATTTTTAGTGGAAGCTGCCAGGTCTTGTATGACGCTGACTTGTGTGATTCTGTACTTCCTTGATAATTCAATTGCTAAATGTTTGATGATGACAGAACTCGAACCTTCACAGGTGAATGAATGTCTGATAAAATGCAGAATTCATTCATGAAATTAATATTTATTAAGGGTCTACTATATATAAGATTATTGAAGGCTAATTTTATTTAGAGGATTTAACTAAAAGAGCAGCTAGGTAGTACAATGTATATAGTACCAAGTCTGGAGACAGAAAAACTCATTTTCCTAAGTTCAAATCTGATCTTTGATACTAATTATCCAGGCAAGTCACTTAACCCTGTTTATCTCAAATCCTCATCAATTCCTAAATGAACAAGAGAAAGAAAAGTCAGTGTCTTTGATAGCAAAACATTAATGGGTTCACAAAGAATCCAATACAACTGAAATGAATAAACAATAACAATGAATAAACATTTTATTTAGTACCATATACCCAAATTACCAATACTCTGATCATTAAGAATGAAGAAGAATAACAAAGCAGGTCATTGTTATATTTTTCAGTCATTATATATAACAAAACGTGACCCAAGTTTTGAATCAATTTAACTTAAATGCTGATAGAAACTTACTATATATTTTGTATAGATCAAAAAACAACTTTGGGTCTTCCCTTAAGGCATTTACAATCTGGAAAAGAGGGAAGTACAATGTAGTTTCAAAATGCATGAGGGGCATGAGAGTTCAAAGGAGGGAAAGAGCTCTGATGGCTGAGGGTGATAACACAAAACTTTATAGAGAAGGGAGTATTTGAGCAGTATTGAAATATAAGTGGTATTTCAAATAAATAAAGAGTGTCAGGCACTGGAAAAAGTGTGAGCAAAGAAAAGGAAATAAAATGGCACCATTAGGGCATAGGACCAGAAGTAATAAGTTTGATTGAAATACAGAGATATGAAAATTGAAAAAAAGGCTAAAAAGGTCAATTTTTTTTACCACTACCATAGAATGGTAGAATTATAAAAGAGCTTTAGAGATCATTGAATTTTAAGTTGGAATCAGACAATTTGAACAGGAGTAATAGCAAATAGTGAGTAACTGTAGTGTAGGAAGGCATTACCTTTTGATTTAGACTGTGAAGAGGATAAAATTGAATATGTTATATAATCATTCGACTAAGAAACATTGATATCCACCTCTATCCCCCATTAGAATGTACATTTTTTAAAAGGAGAGACAGTTTTGTTCATTCTTTCCCTTTTTTGATATTCCTTGTGTCTGATTGACACAAATCTCTCTCCCTCAATTCAGACAATACACACCAATCAGATATGAATTTATACTACATTAGTTCCCTCCAACCATCAAGATTTCAAAACCTTCTTTTGCTTTAACATATGTGCATATGTTCCTACATATGTGCATTATTCAAAGATTAATAACTGAAGATTATTGTACAAAACAGAATATCAAAATAATATCCTGGTTCATCAATAATTCTCATCACTTTGAAAAATCGACAGACTTCTGTAAAATGAAGCTTTTTCCTGAGCTTAGATGAAGGCTGGCAACATTCCTGGCTAAAGAATAGTTGTTTCTGGTTGACTTCTTCATTTGGACCTTTATTTACACAACTGTACCTGAGCCTGAAGTAAACATTTAGTATTTATGGAACCAGCAGAGGGAGTATGGGAGCATACAAAGAAAGTAATGGTTTTTCCTTTCACTGTTTATATGGGTTTTCTGTAATTGTAGGCTTTTTCTTAAACAAGGCTATTTTGTCTTAGGAAAAAAATTCACTGAAATGTATTCTATGGTTTTTGACAAAAGCTTATTATTTATTTTTCTGAAAATATCTTTCATGTTAAAAAAAAGAATACGTACAGAGTTCTATAATGAAAACAGATGGTAGGATAAGATGCCTTATGTTGTCATACAAGTCATTTTTCTAAAGCCTTTGATTTTATGTATATTTTGCTCCCTTTTTATTTTCTCTTTATTTAAATATTCCTTTGAATTCTGATCCATAAGTTAAGATGACATGTTACTGGACATTTTATCATTCATAAAAATTGATCAATATTAAATGAAATATTGAATAAAGTTCTTATCTGAACCAAGAAAGGATTTCTAGGAAAAGATAAGATGTGCAAATGGGATTATTTGTACATTATTTGGATTATATTTCCAATATCATACTAATAAATATGTGGATAGAATAAGACAAATGAAGAAATTTTGTATCTTTAAACAACTAATCAAAATTTACAGGAAATCATTTTTTCTTGAACATACATTGACTTTACAAAATTTTTAAAAAAATTATAGATTAGAACTTCATTTTTGGTAGGGAAAAGGGCAAACCATATTGTCAGGTCTAAGTTTCCACAGGAAGTTTAAAAAAAAAATCAAGTTTGCAAGATAGATGAGAATACCAAAAGTGTGGTCATCTGTTTTTGCCTTTATGATATAGTGACATTATTTATATTAACCTAAAATCAAGAACAGGATAACATACCTCAAAATTAATTGCCTTTTTGGGATTTCTAAAATTCTTAATTTTAATGGCTTCTCCATAATTAAGATGAAAAATTTACCTGCAAACTAAATGAAGATTGATCTAGAGAATATTAAGACACTTCTCTGAAACAGTGGAATAATTTTTATTCCATAGTTGCAACAAAACATGGAATTTATGATAATCTCTACTAATTATTCATGACCATTAGAAGCTAACTGTTCTGAAAGTTTAACTAAATTTAGCATTACTTTACATAAAAGCACAACTAACTGACATCAAGAAACCCACTTCAAATTCTTTAATAAAAATACTGTATTAGTCAGTGGCAGATTTTGATTTGATTCAATTCAATTCAATTCGGTCATAAGGAAAACTCTATTTATTGATTTAAGAAAGAAAACACATAACATTTCTTTCCTTGGGCAGATAAACCAAAAGATATCACAACCAGGACATGGAACAAGTGGCAAAGACTATCATGGGCCTAATGCTCCAATACAATGACCAACAATATAGTCACTATTTTTTGATATTTTGTGCTTTACATGTCTTGATTTCTTTTGACATTTGTTCTTGATGAGGGGGAATAAGGCCTCTACATAATTCTCTGAGAATGCAAATCACATCTCAGAATCATAAAATTGAATTAAAGATGGTTTCTTATATAAGAAAAAATCATTCCAATTAAAAAGAAATATAGTATTTCCAGAAATTCAGACAATGTGAAACTTTATTTACAATTCGACTAGATTAAGAGCCATGTTGTTTCCACAAATAAACAACATGTTTGCACTATGACCTGAAATTAAAGAGTTTTTTAGCTGTTCACTTTATATGTGGTTTCATGGTAAGATAAATCTTTAAATGATTCAAATATCCTAGATGTCTCTAGAAAGTAAATTTTCTTTTTATAACTGCCTTGTTGCTTACTTGTTTTCAGTTTTTATTTCTCAATGAAAATGTCAAATAAAACTAATAAAAGGTAGGTTCCTGGCATCTTTTTTACTTAGGTGCCCTAATGGGAATAGGATGACCATTTAAAAAACCAGCCTGAATTATGGTCAAGATTTTCTTATATTACCTTAACATCAACTTTCTTTCTCTTCTCACAGAAGTTATTTCAACACAGTCCTGTCAAATCGAAGCTGGGCAATAGTAAGTACAAAGAAGATTGTGAAAGATAAGGTCTGTGATATCAAGGCATCTATCACTTAAAGTAGTGCACTCATATCATATGGAATAAAACCATGACTGATAGTGTAGGGGAAATTGTAGTTTCCCAGGAAAGGAAATTGTCTGAGGCACATCTGGCAAACACTCCCCACTTCAAACCACTGGCAGTTAAATGCTTAGTTTTTAACAAAATATACTTTTCGCTGCCTATTTCAAAGGTGAATTATATAGTGTGAATGCCAATTTCTAAGAGGAGAAGAATTAATACATACTTTAAATTTGCTTGATCAGCTATTTTGTGTTTCTGCTACACACTTAACTTTGTATGGTTTAAGCAGGAAACTATGCTCAACTAGGCATCGGTATTTTGATTTATAAACTACGCATTTCGAAACCTGCCTCAGATCCCTTGAACTCATGATGAAATTAGAGATGACCAAATATAACAAAAAATAGCTATTAAAGCAAGAAGATGAAAGTTATATTGAAAACAAATCAAATTTAACCAAATTAACTTAATTTCCAGTGTTGATACCTTCTAGCCAATAAACCAATTTTGTTCTTAGTCTTCATTGAAAAATTGACTTGAATATTTCATATGTGACTTCCTGTTTACAATTCACATAGATAAATGACATTTTAAGGCATACATGGTGGTCTTCTATATGTTATGCAGCTGCTTTGGCTCCAGAAGATTACAGATCATCAGGAAATTTTGGCAGTAAAATATATTCTATCCCTTAAATGTGTGACTGTATTATGGAGGTGACTAAGCAGTGATGCTCTTATCTTCTAAAGTAGTTTAAGCTTTTTTATGCTTAAACAAGGCTATTAAGTATTGCTTTAAAGGTACCATTACTAGCACATACACAGCTATCATAAGATCATGGAGCACAGAGTTCCAGCTGGAAGGGAAGTTAGAGAGACCATAAAATTCAACTCTTTTTACTTTTACAGATGAGGAATTGAGGCACAAAAAGATCAGGTGAATTGTACAGGATAATGTTAAGGGACAGGTCAGTTCTCCAAGAGCCTCCACAGTTGTGGATCATAGCGTCTGAAGGAGTTGCAGGGCAGCCCTTGTTGACACAGGTGTTGCAGACTGGGAATGAAATAAATTGGAGGCAGAGGGAAGAGGAGAGAGGTCAGACAACACAAGGCCTCTCAGGGGAGAGGTCAGAGAACAGCAACTGCCTTGCAGTCTCCTTGTATCATCCTCTCACTGTAATGCCTGAGAAACTGAGGCAAGATAGACATTAGAAAGTATTTAATATTTTATTTGAAAGGGAGAGATTTGCTGGGACCAAATGGATCCATGGTTTGGTCCCAGGGCTAAATGAGACTATTGTCTCCAAGAATCCAGCAAACAATGTGAGTTCTTAATGGCATATATACGCGTGGCTCAGACACAGGGGGTAGATCAAGGTAAGGGCGGAGTCAGGGTGCTGAGAGCGGGAAAGGAACTCTGACAGGGTAGGGTGAGCCTCTGGAGATGGGGGAAGGCATCTTGATAAGATAATATCTAATATTCTAATAGCTTGGGATGGGGAGAGGCATTCTGGTATTCTGAAACATAAGATCTTTTATCCTTATCAAATATTCTGATAAAGAGGGAGGGGTGGTTTTGTAGGATTGATTAGAACAATTATAAACTGAGGCAGAACAATCAGGGAAATTGAGTCAGGATAATTACGGAAACTGAGTCAGGACAATAAAAGAGAACTGTGGCATAATATCACATGAGGAGATACATTCTGGGTTGGATCTCCAGCAGCCAATGTCAGGTGGCTCCTGTGTATTCCAACAGGATGGCACTGCCAATGTCTAAAGAAGAATATGAATACAGGTTTTCTGCTGAATGCTCTAGTCATTATACCAAATTGATTCTTAAAAAAAAAAAAAAAGTTTGTGCAGAGTCCAATGGACAAATCCACAACATAATTTTAAGTTTGGCATTCCAAACTTCAGTACTATATTTCAAGCTTCAGTACTATAAAGTATTAGTAATTAGAATTATAGGAATGAAACTTTTGTGTTATAATTTTTCAATTTTGGTTCAATCTGTATAAGAAAGTTAAGACACTGATTTTTATCTTACATTGCTACTTTCTTAGAATTTTGTGAATCTAATTGCTCCACTCAAAATGAATAATAATGTTTATTTAAAACACTGGCTTTATTTTAATTTACCTTAAGGCTTTCATCACATGTCCAATATTATATTTGGGTATTCAAATATATAGTAAATTTAATGAAACTATATATTTACAAATTGTTGAAATCAAAACACTATGTCCTAGTTTTATTTCTAGGTCTGGAGACTTAGGAACTGAAAGTTCTTGCCAGAGTAGCATACACACTTTCTAAAAATTAAGGTTAGAATCATCAAACAAGCATCTGGTAAGTAACCATTTCAGGATACCTGAGGGCAAAGATGATATAATTTAAAATTGATTATACTTAGGTCATAGGAAAAACTCTTACATTAATACTGCTGTCTCAGAAGTGACATTATACAGATGGAAAAAAAAGTAGCACAAAACGGTCACCATAAACCAGCCAAAAATGTTGTTAATTAATTTGACTCAGTAATTTTAGTGTTTTCCAAATACTTTAAAAACATGATTGATTCATTCATAGCCTATTATTAGACTCTTATTAATTAAAAAACAATTATTAGAACATCTGTATCAGTATGGGGAATCAGATCTGGAAGAAAGAACAGAGGTCATCATCATTGTCGTTATTGTTCAGTTGTTTTACTCAGGTCTGATTTGTGACCCCCTTTAGTTTTTCTTGGTAAAGATACTGGAGTAATTTACTATTTCCTTCCTTAGCTCATTTTACAGATAAGGCAAACAAGGGTTTTGCAGGGTCATCCAGCAAGTGTCTGAAGCCACATATGAATTCAGGAAAATAAGTCTTCCTGACCCCAAGCTTGGCATTCTAGTCATTAGACATTTAGCTACCAAGTAGCAATCCATATCTTGTGCACTCTCCTCTATAACATTTCTGTGCAGTCAGTTAGTCACTGTTTAAACACTTTCAGTAATTGGGAACTCACTATTTATTAAAACAATTCATTTTAATTTTGGAGAATTCCACAAATTACCACATCTAATGTTATATCAACAATAATCTAGTCATTTCAGAATATCCATACATTTAATAACTTTCCTAGTTCAATGCAAACAGTACTTGGCTCCTGCTATATGAGTGATTCTTCACCTTAGACACTTAAGAATTTTAAAGGTTTATTATGAACTTGCATTGCCTCATCATCTGAAAGGTATTTTATGTGCATAGGAAGACTCTATGATACTCTGAGAGTTTTGATTCCCTAAGGTATAAAGTCTTCAGGACAAGGATATGGTAACAAGGATGGAGAAAAGACTAGAGGATCAGGCCATATGAAAGTTGATTAAAGTAACTAAAGATTTTCATCCAGGAAAAGAAATAACTCTTAAGAGTGATAAAGCAATCAGAAAGGCTTTCATACAGAAAGAGAGATTTACTCAGTTTCAAAGGGCAGATCTAGCGTGACTGTAGAACTGTTACAAAAATAGATATAAACATTCCATTTTTTTTGATAAGAGGGGGAAAAGTATCAATTTTTTAACAATTGGAATTGTCCCAAAGTTAAATGGCTGCTTTAGGAGTTTGGGGTTCCTGATCCTAAACATCTTCAATGAAGTTATAGAGAGGACTCTTGGTTGGATATGGAACAAAGTACATGACTTTTAATATTTTAAATTGAAGATTCTGTCATCTGGACTCTGTGAAGATCAGTCAGAAAGAGGCCTTATTTGAATTAATAAACAATTATTTATGAGTTAGGCTACTTAGACACATTTTAAACTCTAGGGCTGAGCTGAGTCTATAACTGACTTATTAGACCTTCCTTATGTTATTACAGAGGACAAAGAAGCTTCTAGATAAGCACTCCAGTATGTGCTTTCAGCCAGCATTAGTCCACTGGAAAATGATGCTTCACTGCACCAAAATTTATTATGAACACTTTGGCAGGCAGAGTTGTAATCTGGAAAAAAATGGGTAGAAGTTTATTAAGAGGGTTTGAAAATAAAAAGAGAGGAGAATTGTCTATATAAATGTCTTTCAGGCTTATTTACCATAGATAAGAAATAAGAAGAAAAAAATAGAAGACCAATATATCAGAGAAATAGTAATCCAAGAATCAAACAGTAATCCATCAATAACCAATAAATACATCAATCAATAAAGATTTATTAAGTACCATCTATATGCCGGGCACTGTGCTAAATACTGGAGATAAAAAGATAAGACAGTGACTGTCCTTAAGGAACATACAATTTACCAGAGGGACAATGTGTACCTATATAGATATGCACACTTACAAAAATATATAAAATCCATGTCTATATATAAATGCAAAGAGTATAAGCATTAAACAAGTTGAACTACAGGTCCTAATGCAAAGAGGCAAAGTTGAATTCGGTGTCACTGAGATATGGTACAAAGGAATACAAAATTAGAAAATGGCAATGCAGGATCATACTCGAGAAGAACATAAAAGAAAGAAGAAATGCTGTGTTAGTATTTCGGATTATAAAGATATGCTAATGTAGGGACATTCAGGAAGTTGAGAAGTAAAATGTAGTGAAGAGCATGTGGATGAGAATCAAAGGATTAATTCCAATAATTTAATTGGAACATATTTCAAAACATCCAGAGAGGGAAAGTGAGAAGAGTCTGGTAAACATCTCAAATTTGTTGCTAAAGTGGGATACTGTAGCAAAGGGTGACATCAAATATTCACACACCTACTGGAATTCTTTCACCTCAAAGCAGAATCATTAACTTTATGACATACCTTAATGACTACTGCAGTCTTGAAAATTTGAAGTAACTATTACTATGAACTTAATTCTGATCAAAAAGGAAAAATTATTTGTTAAAATAGACATGATGTAAATTTTGAGGATAATTTATCATTTATATTAAAGAAGGAAAAGAGATAATGACAGTCTGACAGGGATCACAGATTTGGGGAGAGAAAGTTTCTAATTTTTAGACAAAAGGCTAATATGCTACAATGAAAGTTGACTCATGAATAATGGGGGATTCTTAAGCATAAAAGTTTGAATACTGATGAGAAGGAAATGGTGAAGTTGCCCAAAGAGAACAATGTATCTGCCCAGAGATTTCATTGTACACCTGTATTTTTAAGAAGGTATAGAAGATTGAAGCAAACTTATAATTTAGGATGAACACAAAGAAAAGTTTTTTTTCCCATTGTAAAGATGCCCAGAACTATATAATCTAAGATAAGATGAGTTTAGTGATAAATGCTAATGAGAACAATTTTTTAAAAAATTCTGAAGCAGACAAGAGAACTATCAAAAGGATAAGACCATGGATGGGGAGTGAAAAAGTTTTATATGCTTTCCCAAGATGAGTGATCTTTGGACTGTGTAGGGAAGAATAAAAATGGTTAGCTGGAGTATAAACCTAAGTTATGTAAGGAGAAAATAAGATAACATCTTGTTCAAGTAATAAACCTGTAAGAATTGGCACATTTGATTTCTTGGCCACTGTCAGTGATCTTTGAGAAGTCTTTGAAAATAAGTGTTGTATTTGAGAAAGTGTGGGACTTAAGAAAATCAAATATAATCCAGATTTTCAAAACATGGCAGATGATGAAATATGTAAAGAATAGGTCAGTGAGCCTGACTTATTATTATGTTCCTGAAAAACCCCAACCTCTGCAGAACACATTATTAAAAGGACAGCTTGTTAACAGTATTAAAAAGGTAGCAACAGTCACTAAAGTCAGCTCTTTAATTACAGTCATTTTAGTTTAACTTAATTTGAGTGGTATGCTGAAGCTAATTCAAGCCAGTTTTGGAGAGACAATTGTTAAATATTCAGTGTAAACATTTGTACCTTGTAAACAAGGGCTAGATTTATTATTTTGTTAATTGCCTTTAGGCTTAAAAAAAGTGATGGAGAAAATGATAATAGCAAAAGTTAAACTAAAAAATATGCACATTTCCCCCTAAAGATTGATTATTAAACATTTACTTGTACAACCTCAGCTAATTTCCTTTTTGGAGATTTACCAGGCTAGTAGATCAGGTAGATACGGTATATCGTGCTTGAGGTATGAGGTAGATATGATATACTTGGTTTTACCAAAACATTTAATGAAGTCTCTTATGCTTGGCAAAATGGAGAGATATGGAAGCTAGATAATAATATATTTTGGTGAATCAGAAATTGTTTGATTGACTAGATTCAAAGAATAGTCATTAATAAGTTGATGACAGCTTGGAGGATGAGCTCTAGTGCAAGATCTTAGGAGAATCTGTCTTTAATCCTGGACTGTTCAATATTTTTACCAATGACTCAGATGCAATCATAGATGCCATTCTTGTCTTTGCTAGGAGAAAGGGCTACCACTTTGACACAACTTAGATTCAAATAAAAAATCTCAACAGGTTAGAACAGTGAATTAAATAAAAAAAGAGGAAAGTTTCATCTTTTGTATGTAAGTTTCATAAATCATCCTAACAATCACAGGCAGAGGGGATAATAAATAGAAAATAATTACTGTAAAAATGATCTTTCTGCTAAATATGAGTCAACAATGTGACATGGAAACTGAAAATCAAGCTAATGCTACTGTAGGCAGCGTTAAGGAAAACATATGGTCCAGAATGAAGGAGATAAATAATTGAACTAAACTTTGCCTTGATCAAATTACATGAAGAGTAACGTTCAGTTCTGGCAACTGTATTTTAAAAAAGGATATGGACAAGCTGGAAGAAGACCAGAAAAGAACAGCCAAGATGAAGAAAGCAAGAGATTATGCCATATGAGGATCAGTAGAAGTAACTTATAATGCTCAGTATATAAAAGATAAGACTTAGAGGGACTATGATAATAGTCTTAAGTATTGAAGGGCTGGATGACCCATTTGTTGAAGGTTTTATTCAGAGATAGGTCCTGTCTAGCTCTTATATTCTGTGATTTACACAATGCAGTACAGCATAATGAACCAAGTAATGACAAACTTTGAGTCAGGAATACAGGAGATCAAATCCCACCTTAAACACTAGTTGTGTGATTCTGAACAAGGTATTAAAACTGTTGGCTTCAGTTCAGTAAAAAGCAGGGATTGGACTGGGGAACCTGTAAGATCTCTTTTGGCTCTAAACCTCTGACTCTATGATACAACATCTTAATTTTTATAACATTGCACCTTTGATTTCTTGGGAAGTAGGATCCCAATATGGGATTCCTTTTGTTTACAGAGCTCCTGGTGAGGAAACTCTTTCAACCAATGCAGATCAGCAACTACTCTGTCCTAAAAGTTTTAGGGAGCTGTGTCACTGATAGGTTAAGTGATTCATCTAAAGTATACCGTCCCGCCCGCCCCCCCCTTCTTGATTATTACTCACATCTTAGTAACTTTGCTTAAAATGGAAGAATGTGAAACAAAGAGGTAAGGTACTAAAGATTGCTTCTTATATTTGATTTTAGCTCATCCCTTTCTTTTGAGGAATGATTATTTCTTTAATGCCTATAAAATTGGATTTGCCTCTGTAATAGCTAATAACAGGTATAAAGAAAACTTCTAACAAACCTGAAAGCAGCCAAAATCACAGTTAACTAGATGAGGTATATGAGAGAAAACAGACATGATTAAGTGAATAGCAAAACTCAGAGCTATTCAGCAGAATGGGGGGAGGGAGTTGTTAGACAATGCAGGCTGTACTGACTTGAAGTCAGGAAAAATTTTTTTTTATTTTATAACCTCATCTGCCTCTAGCTCTCATTAGTAAGCTGCTGGACATAACTTCTCTGTGATAAATGACAACTGAAGTAATGAAGTCTATTGAACATCAGAGAGAGATCTGGACTATGTATTTTTATCTTCTAATCTATCAGATGCTTCAGTGTATTCACAGGCAGAGAAAAGAAGAAAATCTGGCTTTATAAACATTCCTTTTGTTTTTCCTTGGCAATCACATACGTAAGAGACTGGTATTGTATTCCCTAGATATACCCCCATACATCTTAACATAATATACATAATATAACATAAGGAGGCAATAGTACAGTGGAAAGAACAATGGATCTGGAGTTAGATAACCTACATTTCAAATCCTTCTTTTGCATCTTAGTACTTGTGACATTGAGCAAATCATTTTGCTTCCCTAGGCCTCAATTTCTCCATCATGAGAGAAAATAGAAAATAATTACTGTAAAAATGATCTTTCTGCTAAATATGAGTAGGATTAGACTAGAGGATTAGACTAGATGGACTTTGACATCTCCTTCTATTCTAGATCTATGATCCTCTAATCTTTTAGCAATATATGTGTAAATTACAATAGAATTAGCATGCATGCATGTATATATACATTTATGTAGTTGTTATATATATATATACATATATATACAGACATATATATAAGTATTTATACATACATACAACTAAGTAATGATTCCAGTGAATAGCTAATGGAAACATCTAGGATATAAGGGGGTAATAGAATAAAAATCTGATGCTTTTAATTGGGATCAACAATCCAAATTTAGCCCATTTGAGGCTAAATTGTTTTTATCTGAGGATAGATGAATTATAGATGAATTGAGAATTGAATTAGTGATGCCTTTAGTTGAAATTGCCTATAGCTTGCATTTTTCTCTAACTGCAAAAATTACTCCTATTTAGTAGGATTTAAATACCAAATAATTGAAAGAAACAATTCTTTCTTTTCTCTAGAGATGACACACACAGAAACAAGCTAGGAGTGAAGTCACAAAATAGAAGAGCTCTTCCTACTCCCATAGCCCATCCTCAGTTCCCTCATTTGTCTCTTGAAGACTTAGCTAAGGATTCTAAACTCCAAATCTGTTAGTCCTTCAGCTTCTAAACACCCCATATCTAATTAAGATTTTAAAAAAAATCCCCAAATGTTTATCTTTTACAACAGAATAAATATTTTAGTCCTATGAACTCTGGACAGACTTACTGATTCTCTGAAAGTTTTGGAGATGGAAAGAACCTTTTTCTCTTTCTTTCTTTCCTTCCTTCCTTCCTTCTTTATTTCTTTCTTTTCTTCCTTCCACCTTCCCTCCTTCCTTCCCTTATTTCCTTCTAAATAGCCCATATCTAATTAAGATTTTTTTTTTAAAATCCCCAAATGTTTATCTTTTACAATAGAATAAATATTTTAGTTCTATGAACTCTGGACAGATTAACTGATTCTCTGAAAATTTTGGAGATAGAAGAAACCTTTTTTTCTTCTTCCTTTTTTCCTTCCTTCCTTTCCTTTATTCCCTTCTTCTCTCCCTCTGTCTACATACAGAATCATACCTGTTAGTTACAAAGCAGTTGATCTGGCCTGTTATGTCCCAAATAACACAGTGCTGTGGGTTATATGTTGTTTTTAAGTAATTACTACTATAATTCAAAGGCAGATTTGATCTTTTGTTCCTACAAATGATATGATTTCTATATGTGACATGTCTCTAATTTTTTTTCTCCTTACCCCTCTCTCCTCTCTTTCTGTCTGTCTCTCCCACCTCTTTTTCTGTCTCTCTGTCTTCTGTCTCTTCCTTCCTCCCCTCCTCTATGTGTGTTTGTATGTATATATATATATATATATATACATACAAACACACATATACATACATAATACTGAAATTCAATAAATAGTATCCAAGTTTACTTTGAATATTTCAAATACAATAAACAAATAATATTTTCAGAACCAAGCCACTGGCACATCTAAATTGATTGAATAGAATGATCCAATCTTTCAATATTCAAATGAATTCAAAATTCAATATGTTTAAGTAAAACACTCATGGTTCAAATTTCACATAACTTTGTAATTTTTTTCCTTATGAAAACGTGAATCTCTTAGTTTACATTAACAAAAACTTCTTTCTTTTAATTTATATTATTAACATAAACCAAAGATCCTGGTATATTTATAGTTTTTTACTTAAAAAAGGAAACAGAGGAATTTTCATTGTACTTCAAAATGAAAAAACGCAAAAATTTAAAAGACTAACACTATTACACCAGTTTCAGGCAAAAGGGCTGTGGTACTAGTTTAGGAAATACTTTGTTAGGGTGGTGCTTATAAAATACCCAGGGGTCCTGTAATTGATCAATTTCCCCCCGAGGTTTTCTCTCCCATACTGTACTGGCTGGGCAGCAGTAAGCTCTGATTTTCCTGTTGCCTTGTGAGTGACCCCCCTACAGGAAGATAACGGAGAAGCCGAGAGGGAGGAGCAGTTAAGCTACACATGTCTGGCTGCTCTTATCAACTTATCATATAAGGAAAGGAAAGTGATTGATTCACATACGGACACTGTAGAATTTGCTCCAAAGAGAAACAGAAGAAACACCAAAGCTTACTTGTAAAGCTAAGCCAGAACACACAATTGGGGTAGGACTGTTCTCCCTGCTGGCATCTAACCGTTTACTGGAGGACTGGAAAGAAAGCAGCATTTTGTTGTTTTGTTTTGCTTTTAAATCAAATTTGCTACTAGAAAAGGTGGGTGAGGGCAGGAACTCATTGACTGTCAAGAGTGTACTTTACACATGACAGCATAGCACAGCATTTCAGAGGACAAATGAATGATCTGGACTCTTAAGTGCACTGAAGTTTGCTAAGTTGGCTGCATTCTCCCCGAAGGAAAGTATGTGGCTGATTGTTTTCTTTACTTTGAGCTATGATCTTGTCTTGGCGTCAGCTTACAACAATTTTCGGAAAAGCCTGGACACCATAGGGAAGAAGCAGTATCAGGTTCAGCATGGATCATGCAGTTACACCTTCCTATTGCCGGAGATGGACAATTGCCGCTCTACTTCTAGTTCCTATGTGTCTAATGCAGTGCAAAGGGATGCCCCGCTGGATTATGATGACTCTGTGCAGAGGCTACAAGTACTTGAAAACATCATGGAAAATAACACTCAGTGGCTTATGAAGGTAGGAAAATACCATTTCTATGGCTGCATGAAAAACTGAGGTTCTGTTGTTTTTATTTCTGCTCTAATAAAGTAAGTTTCATCAAAGATAGTTCTTGAATTACCATTTATTCTGTATATCTCAATGAATAATCTCATCCAGCCTTGCATGAAAAGGATAGAATGAGAAGCAAGCAAATTTACCCCTAAGGTGGAAGGTCAGTATTAAATGTGTGTGTGTGTGTGTGTGTGTGTGTGTGTGTGTGTGTGTGTTGTGGAATAAGGGGGGGGGGAGGGTAAGTATACTTTTTTGCAAAACAACTAGGCTGTTTTGTTTGTACAAGTAATTTAAACTTAGTAACACCAATTACTAACATAACTGGCTGCAGGCATGTGAGGGAAGTGGTAAGCAGCACAACAGCGCCAGGACAAGGAAAAAACGTGCTAATCATGATAATTACTGATAAATAGCGGATGGTGGCAACGTTACCTTCTGGAGTAAGTGCTTTACCAATTTCCTGAATTTATTTACTGAAACCAATTATAGCTTTTTGTAAAAAGAGAGGAAATTAACTTAAATAGACCTTATGTTTTTCAGAAACTTAGTGTTTTAGTCTATGGGTCTGTCATTTGTAAACTCTACTATGTTTTTACTAAGTGTTCTTTCTGGAGGGACTCAGTATTGCCATTTACTCTAGAAACTAGTGAACTGATTTCAAAATTATCCACGTGTGATTGTTGTTAGTCTTAGCAAAGAGGAATTAATGCCATGTCAAGATCAGCTGCCTTTTATTCACTATTATTGTTCTTATTCTTTCTATTGTACCACAAACTTTGCAAGAAATGTATAATTAAAGAGGTATTTTGAAAGCTAAGTTGTACTTCAAGAAATGACTGTTTTCTCTGGCAAATTTTATCTCCAAATAAGAAAACCAAAAACTTCTAAAGTTTCTCTATTGGGAAAAAGAAAAAAATGATTCATTCATTATAGTACTCTTAATGAAATAGTAATTACACATGCATGGTGGAAATGATTAATGTCAAAATTTGTACAAAGATATAATTTATAATTGTACAGATAACTGAAGTAATTACCAGTTCTCTAACAAAGTTTCATGCAGGAAAACAAATCTTTAATTTCTTTTTTGGTTGTCTGTCAGGAGCATATCCCATCTTAATCTTATAACAGATCTCTCCCTGGCTTTTTATCTACTTAAAATAAGGGAAATCACCAAATGGCACTGAAGGTAGGAGTCAATCAATACATGAATGAATCCTTTGACCATTATTCCTCAGCTGAACTAGTTATTGGTTCCAATAGTGTTTAATTAAAACTTCTAAGAAATAATGACAATAACTTACTCAAAAAAAAAACAAAAAAAACCCAAAACTCTCACAATTTTGAAAATATCTGTGAAAAGACCCATATCTGCTCTGTAAATTCTCTGCCAAAGGTTTATTCTTTCTTATCTTTAAAACCCTTTACTTTTCTCGTATGTGTAAATAGCTTAGCTAAGTATGGGAGGTATTCAGCAATGCAAGCTCACATATTTGAAAGTCCTAAATATCTACCTGACACTAACTTCCTATTTCCTTTTTTCCATTGTTATGTTCACACTTAATAATCTACTCATTTTAACTGTGACATGGTTAAAGGCCAATGCTAACAGAAGCTCAGGGAGGGATGAAAGAAGTAAAGTAGTAAACACTCCCATCTATCCAGCTAGTAAGTCATTTCCTAAATAAACAGTCAGGGGACATAAAAGAATGTTTTACCAAACACAAAATAGTTTAATTATACTAGCTATAATTAAGGCCATTTTTAGGTAAATACCAAATCTAATAATTCTTTCTCAGCCAAATTATCCCATTTTCCTATAAGTTTGAGAATGTTGAAGAGAAGGAAAAAGTTAAGCAATCCTATTTCATGAGTTGGTTAGTCCCAAACTTATTCCAGGTTCCAGAAATCAGAATTTTTGGGGCAATCAAACAAAATAATTCTTTACTCATGAATATAATTATCAAATATTTGAACAGCAATACAATAGTGTTTTAGAATGCAACCTTTAGATATCCAGCTAAAATATCACCTAAAATGACTTAATATTGACTTTTCATCTGCTTAACACCTGCTCTGATCAACCCTATCTCATAGATCTAGCAGTACACCTGAAAAACTCACTGATATTGTTATTTACAACTGGCTGGCAAACAGAAGCAAGAGAATAGATAAAAAACTATGCAATGTATGAGTATGTGGAACTTTTCTTTGCTGTGTGTTCTCTCTCTAGGTTCTGGCACCTGTGATAATAGAAACAACTTTTTGCTTAAAAATGAGAAAATAAATTGAATAGAGTGCCAGATGAGCCCCGTGGCCACATGATCTAAAAAATATTGAAATTTCTTTTTGAAAGATTTTCACAGATTTAGAAATCCACACACCTTACTGGAGTCCTCCAAAAAAAAAAAAAAAATAAAAGTTCTTAAAAAACTATCAAAAAGTTAACCAGATACTGTTCTGATAATGTGGAAGAATATCGTCTCAATCCTCTAAGTGATGAGCATCTGTTTATGAGTTTAAAGAGTTTTTTTTTTTTTTTTTTTTTTGCATACTACAAAACAATTTCTAAGGTATCGTCTTAATGTATCACCCAAAGGAAATGTCATACATTTGAATGAGTAAGGAGGTATATACTGAGGTACATGAACAGAGTGACATGGCAGAAACATTCTCTTATCTGTTTAGTGAAAGAACAATGGACAAAGATAACTTCATTTAGTACATAAAAATATTGTGGAAATTTGTTAAAATTAAAAAAAAAAAGATAGTGATAGTCTTTCTTCCTAATTGTATCACTCTATAAACAGTTCCCTGTATCATTTAGAACACTTTAAAAAGCACTTTTCTAAAACCTGATAAATGATCTTGTAACTGAGAAGATTATGTTAATACTGGTATCTTCTTTAATTGGGATTGTGAAGCAAACACAAAATATGGAAGAGCTAAGCCATTATTTAAGATTGTTTCTCATGCTACAAAAATTTGTTTAGATCACTACCTTTCCAAATAGATTTTTGTTTTTTGCAAAAAATCTCCCAATAATGTCTCTAAGTTAATTAAAAATCTTATTTTTTTATTTTATTTACTTAAAAGTACTTTTTTTTTTCATTCCCACTAGAAGAACATGGATGTCCCTTTATGAAGTAATGGACACTTAATATACTATACATAGCTTTTATTTACAAAGCTATTTACCACCAATGGACATTATAGTAGTTAAGCAATTTTAAAAAATTCAACAATTCAGAAGCAAGACAATGGTTTTAAAACATGAGAATTGAATTTAGGGAGCTGAAAGATGAAACTTTTCTCCTTATGTTTCGTAAAAAACTTTGGCTCAGATATGAATTTTATTTTTCAACAAACACAGTTGAAAACTAATTCTAAGCCATATATTCAGAAAAACAAAACTTGAATTGCTTTCAGGTACTCCTAGCCAAGCTATGTTGGTCTGCTTGATTTAAGTTTCTGCCGCTGGCTTAATACCTAGTGGTTAATTAAAAAAAAAAAAAAAAAAAAAGAAAAAGAAAAAGAAAAAATACCATCATGCATAGAGCCAACAACTCCTTGCAATACAAACAGAAAGACAATTCTTTCTAGGATTCTACAGGTTGTACTCTAAAGCACGAAATTAATCATACTCAATATTCAAAAGAAGTTTTGTTCATTCACTTAAGCCAATTAAGATCATTAAAAATTAGAGAAAACTTTAAACTATAGTTATATTTTTTTCAGATGAAAACAATATGATTAAAATTTAACCAGTTTTTTTTAGTTATCAGAAACTGCAATTTTAAATTCCCATAGAAGAAGACTATGTCTTCTTAATTTACTTTATAGTGCTTTTCACACAGAATACTTAATAAACTCTTTGGCTGCCATATCTCATATTTATGTGTGTATAGGATTATGGAATTGAACAATATTTCTTTGTCTTGAGCTGCTTCACGTTAATATAAAGGATAACTGTCATGAACTTGAGCTGGGAAACAGGCATATGTGCATAGTTCACGACACCTTTTTATATTTAGGACAAACACTGTATATTCCATATAATCCTGATATTGAAATCTATTATCTGCAATCAAAAATAGATTGTGTTTTAAGAGTTTAGTATGTTATATAGAAAAACTTTTCTTCCCAGAGATGATATAATGGTTGATTCTTAGACCAGCTCCACAAAGCCTTGTTGACTT
Source organism: Sarcophilus harrisii (assembly GCF_902635505.1). Lineage (NCBI taxonomy): Eukaryota > Metazoa > Chordata > Mammalia > Dasyuromorphia > Dasyuridae > Sarcophilus > Sarcophilus harrisii. The sequence goes on from NC_045427.1 coordinate 170,303,469, forward strand.
GTATCATGAAAGAAAAGATGTATATTTAAAATGAAAAATAAGTTTCAATAATAATAATTAAAGTAAATAGGAGGAAAAAATACTGTCAGAGGACTTGAATTCAAATAATTTCACTGATGGCTAACTATCTGCAGGATCTAGCCCAAATCATCTCACCTCATTAGGCCTTAGTTTCCTGATCTATAAAATGAAAGGATTGGACTACATGATTTCTAAAGTTCCTTCCTAATCTAGATTTACACTACTACGAACAAATTCAAATAGGGAACATTATTTTCCTTTTTCTAACAATATAGAAAGACTTCAAATATATTCTTGCCTATCAGGTACTTCCTCGTGATCTGACCTCACTATAGAGACTCGGCACAAGTAGACTGGCTAGATAAGCTTTTTTGGACATGGCAACCCATAAAACAAAGAAAAGTACACCATTTTCTTGTATTTCTGCAGTGCTAGCAGTAGAGGATTCTAAGAATCACTCATATTTTTTGACTATAAACATTAGCTTGGGGAAACAAGGTGGCACAATGGATAGAGTGCTGGGCCCAGGAAGATTCATTTCTGAGTTTCAATCTGACTCAGACACTTACTAGCTGTGTGATGCTGGGTAAGTCACTCAACCCTGTTTGCCTTGGTTTCTTTATTTGTTAAATCATCTAGAGAAGGAAATGGCAAATCATTACATTATCTTTGCCAAGAAAACCCCAAATAGGGTCACAAAGAGTTGGATGTGACTGAAATGACTGAACAACAACAAACATAAGTTTATATTAAACACTGATATTTGAAGGAAAGCTATTTTTATTAGAGGTGGACTGTGACTTTTGTGGATATTTTAAGTGGTTCTTTTGAACAACTTTTAGATATTTTGGAGGCTGAAAACATTGGTTCTTATGCCTAGTTTCATTTGATATCAAGAATACTAATATTGCCAGTCTTAAGCTTGTTTTATTTGTAATTAAGTCCTTTTTAGGCTGCTAGAATGCAGGTAGGGTGGGGTTTCTTGGTATTAGTGAGATAAGTGAAGAAAAGTAGAAAAGGGAATGGAAAGAGTAATGGGATAAAAATATTGTGTATACATGAGACAAACAGGTTACCTGAGACAGACTTAATTAAATAGGGAAGAAAAAGAGAACATAGCACGTACACACAATTCCTTACTAAGATAAAATTGGATCACTTTCCTCCAATCATCCACCAGGTGGTACTACTGACATAAGACAGCCCTGGGCATGGGGAAAAAAGATGGGTGCTAGAAAAGAAAGGAGGGGGAGACATATTTCAAGTGAGAGTGGAACATAAGCAAACATTTCTATATATGAAATATTCTTAAATTAATCTCTTTCAGGCAGCACATATTGTCTATTGATAATATAATATGCTTTATTTTCTCAATTTTTGGAAAAACAAGCTAGTAGTTGGATGACATTTCATGTTCTAATCTTATTGGTCCTATCTGAGGGAACAAGTTCATCAATTTTAAGCTCCATATAGATATTTTCTCCATTATTGGAATTCACAAACTAATTATACCCATAGGCTTTATCTACTTCAAGAGACATACTCTTTCCACCAGGTTGGCTTGAAATTGATAACCCAATGGATGTTTCATGCTTGATTTGAAATAAAGGGTCAGAATTAAACCCTTTGTTCTTCTCTAGGGTCTTGGCCTTCAAGAGTGACTTCAGTATGTATGTATGTATCACTATGTTTTCTGTTAGGCCTAAGTACAATAAGAACAGAAATATGGAACATTTCCAGCTCATTAATAATACATGTAAACATATCTACATATAATTCTATAAATTCTCCTACTTCCAACTACAACAAAGTTAATTTATGCCAGATTTATTAGTGTTTTTAGAAAAAGTAACCACTAATTTGGAGTTTGAATAGTTTGCTTGAATGAATGTGGTTGAATTTGGAGGCTACACATTTAACAGCTTCAGCTATCCAGGGCACAGCTGAGAACCAAGAAGCAAGTGGAAAAAAAAAAAAGTTCTAATTACTATTTTGTACAATGTAAAGCACTGCAACTATGCACTAAAGCTCACATTTTACTCATAACTCCCAATTCCTCAGACTCTCACCTGGACATCATTTAAAAATCTTTTTCACTAATTGGCTTCAGTTTCTCTTTTTGGGCTAATTATATACATTTGCTTTTACATGTAGATGCCTGAACTTCTTGACAGATAGTATACAATATCCTATCTCCTATGCCTATGCTTTTTGCCTAAATGGCACTCTTTCCTCTTTCTTATTCCTCAGAATTTCTAGCTTCCTTCAAAGCTAAGCTCAAAGCAATCTCCTGGAGTAAGAGTTTCTCAACTCTCTAGGTTATTATTGTTCTCCCCATTATTTTTGTTATATTCTGTGAAAGAAGCCAAGATTACTATTTATTATGTTTGAATGTCTTCCATAGAAATTAGTCACAATAAAATAAAAGGTCTGAGACTTTAATATATTTTAGTTATCTGGGAAATTCATTGATTTGTAATTTTTTTTTTTGTTCTCCAAAGATTTTATTTATTGAAATTTTGATAGTAGCTTTTTGTTTTTTAAATACATGCAAAGATAGTTTTCAAAATTCACCCTTAACAAAAACCTTGTGTTCCAATGATGATTTATTTCTTAATGATGCCTAATAAATTAGGCAGTATTTTACAAAATTTTTACCTCTTGAAGTGAACATAGCATTAAATATTTTTTGTTATGTCAGCTGAGATATCATGACAAAAATTTCATGGAATTAATATGGATGATAGTTAATGACAATCTGCTGTAGTGCCTAACTCTATAGTATAGAATTAGTTTAAATACTGTCTTTACAAATTTTAGTTTGAGTATAAACATTTCATTAAACTCTAATAAAGCAAAGCAAAAAAAGTATATTTATGGTTCCCAAATATATATAAACAGATTATTTCTACTGTATAATTTTAATAACCCAAACCTGTTTTTATTTGAAAATACATTAGAAACCAACAGGTAGAAATTTGCATAACTATTATTTGTTTCTCTTAAATACCAACTATTTTCTTTTAAAATGTGGACTTTTAAAATGACCTATATTTAAGAAAACTGAACTAAAGCTAAATTAATTTAATTGGCATCCATATGAAATAGCCCAAATGATGTTTTTGTAGATATTATACCAAGAGATTAGCTTCTGGAATAGAAGGTGATAATCCCTTGATACTTTGTTCTTGTCATCTGGCATATTGTGTTAATTTGCTGGACCTACAAATTAAAAATATACTGATAAGCTGGAGGGTTTTCAATGCAGGGCAACCAGGATGGTGAAGGGGCTTCAATCCAAGACATGTGAAAATAGATTGAAAGACATGTGGGTGTTTAGCAGATAGGAGAGAAGACTTGAGAAATTTATAAACTGTTTCCAGTCTTGAAGGATTATTTTGTGAAGGAAGGATTAGATTTCTTCTTCTTGGTTCCGAAGAGTAGAATGAGGAATAATGGAAGAGATTTGCGAAGAGACACAGTTCTGATGTTAGGAGAAATTGCACAATAATTTGAGATGTCTTCAAATAGAACGAACTTACTTGAGAAGATCTGGGTTCCCCTTCTTTGGATTTTTCAAGCTGAGACTTGGGGGGTATTTATAGTGGGTATTCCTTTTGTGTATGGGGTGGGCTAAATGGCCACTGAGGCACCTTCAAACTCTCAAATTCTGTGATTCATTCTACTCTTTTACTTAGAAGAAACATAATTATAAATTTTCTTAAGTTATTCTTAAATTATAACATAATTGGAGATGATATAGTGTGTTGAAAATAAAAAATGGCTCAACAAGTATTTATTTGACAAATGAATGAATGAAATACAACCATAAAATCAAGTAAGCAAATGACGTTCCATAGCAAGAGTATATAACTTTTGAAAATTATTTAATTTTTAAAAGAATTTGGTGTGGATTATTTAATTTTATCTCCAAAAAAATAATTATGGAAATATAGATTAGGTAGCTATTCTTTTTCTTTCCACAATATTTTTTTATGACTAACATAAGTAGCATTTTGTGATTCTTCTATCTTTAAAAAAAAATTAGGAATGTTTTTATGTGGCTGTCCTTAATTCTTTAAGAAGACCAAAATGACACCATTACATTGGAGTCAAAATATAAAGTGTCTGACTGTGGCTGATCAGACCAAAATGAACTTGGAATGCTATACCACCGTTTGGGCACAAGAAGAAAATTTGGGTAGAGATGTCTCCAAATTTGCACACCGCATGTTTCTTTTGAGTTACTGCAATTCTGTTTCACTCAGAACACAGAGCCTTCTTTGGCAGCATCTCCCATGTCATGTAATTAATTCTAAAGTTCTTCAGAGACATCGTGAAATTGTCTTTATGTCACTTCTTCTGACCATCATGTGAGCGTTTTTCTTGCATGAGTTCTCTGTAAAATAGTCAGTTAGGCAAAAGTATGTTTGGCACTTGAACAACATTGCTAGCCCATCAGAGTTGTGCTCTCTGCAACAGAGTTTGAATATTAAGTTTAGCTCAAAAAATGTCTGCAGTCTTAATTTTGCCAGGTGATCTTCTTAAGACAATTTTCCTAACACAAGCCAAATGGAAGCAGTTCAGTTTCCTAGCATGGGGTTGTGTCCAGGTTTCATAGCCATACAACAATGAAGTCAGCACAATGGCTCTTCACACCTTCAGTTTAGTGGGCAGCCTAATTACCCTTTCTCCCTTACTTTCCTTAGGGACTTTCTGAACACTGAACTAGCTCTGTCAATCAGTCTCATTATCAATAGAGACATTACTGGAAAGTTCACTTTCAAGGTATGTGAACGTATCTACAGTATTAAATATTTCTCCATTTGCTATAACTAATGGTTCCAAATATGGATGGTGTGATACTGACTGATGGAGAACTTATCTTGGTGTTAATAGTCCAAAATTAGCAGAAGTCGCAAATAATTGATCTATACTTTGTTGTATCTCAGCTTAAGAAGTAGCATCAAGTACATAATTATCTATGAAGAAAAATGTACCCACTCTCCCTCCACTTTTGTCTTGGCTTGTAGTCTTTCCAAGTTAAATAATTTACTATTAAAAAAATTAAAAAAATTTACTATCACTGTGGTAGCTCACCTTGACACTGTGTTTGTCATCATTGAAGACATTTGATAATATTGCTGAAAGCATAATGCTAAAAAGTATGGGAGCAAGCACTCAGCTTTAATTCACTACACTAGTGACCAGAGCATCATCCATTTCCCCAAACTCAGGAAAGTATGCTATTATATAATTGATGTACAATGTTAATGAATTTCTGCAGACAACCACATTTTGATATAATTTTCCATAAGCTTTCATGACTGATAGTATTACAGATCTTGCTCAGATTTACAAATGTTGTGTAGAGACCTCCGTTATCCAGCAACTCCAGGAAAAATTCCAAAAGAAAAACAAATATATAACCTTTCCTTGGATCTTGCTGAAGTCACACTGGTTGCCAGTGTGACCATCTTCAAGGTGAAGGATTAGCTTATTAAGGAGAATTCTGGCAAGAATCTTGCCAGCAATGATTAAGAAAGAGACTTTGATTGTCACAGGCCAATCTATTTCCCTTTTTCTTTATAGAGATGGATAGTGGAGGCATCTTTGAACTAGTAGAGAATAACCTCCTTTTGTCATATAACTCAAAGTTTTAGTCAGCTTTTGTATGAGCTGTGGACTCCCTACCTTGTAAATCAGCTAGAATTGAATCAATACTAGATTCTTTGCCAGAGGAGTGGAGCTTAATTGCATTCAAAATCTCTTTTTTAATTGGAAATTTTGTTGGAGAGGGACTGACTTCAACATGAGGTATAAAAGGTCAATGGTTTCAGCAATGATTGATGATGATCTGTTGAGAACACTACAGAATTGTTCAACCTGTCAACCTTATGTCTAAGGATATAATCACTCATCAATGACTTTATTAACTTTGAGTAGATGAGATGGCACCATAGGCCTTTGGCCCATAAATAGCTTTGAGGATTCCATAAAGGTGCTACATATTGTTATTATGAGCATAAAACAATTTCATCTTTCTTCTTACTAAGCCAAGAATTCTGCATCTCTCTAAGCTTTGTTTGTACTTTGCTTTTTTTTAGAATTTAATTTTTTTCTCAATTGCATGTAAAAACAATTTAAGTACTATTTTTTTCCAATTTCATTTAAAATTTTTGAATTCTGAATTTTTTCTCCTTCTCTTCCTTCCTAAAATATTAAGCAATTCAATATAGGTTATATATGTGCAACCACATAAATCATTATTTTCATATTAATCATTTTGTGAAAGAAGAAAAAGACCAAAGGAGAAAAATGCAAAAAAAAATAAATAAAATGAAAATAGTATACTTCAATCTTCATTTAGATTCCATCAGTTCTTTCTCTGCACGTGGATTACATTTTTCATCATGAGTCCGTTGGAATTGTCTTGGATCACTGTATTATTGAGATGAGCTAAGTCATTCATAGATGATCACTGCATAATGTTGCTATTACTATTGAACTTTACTTTTGATGGAATTAAACCTGCCTTCTTAGAGGCAGATGAACAATCCTGCTGCTAAACCCTAGGGAGATGTTTTTTCTTTAGCAGTTTTTGAATTTCCTCATCATTTTCATCAAGCCAATCAAGCTAATGAAACTTATAAGTGTTCTGACCCAGATGAGTAAATGCAGTGTCTTACACTAAATCTCTGAAAGTTGCCCACTCTTTTTCTGCTCCACTGTTGCCAAGCCTGTGTTGGCTTAGCTTTCTCTCCGAGTTAGCAACAACTGTTCCCACTCGGAGCAGCTTTCACCTGCTGACCTTAAGTCTTCTGGTAGTAGTCTTGCCTTGGAGATGCTGCTTTTGTTGAATGCAAATATTTAGCTTGGAGAGAATAAGTCTATGATCATTCCAACACTTGTGCCATATGTTGGCTTTGTCACTCTCACATCCTGTCTGTCTCTTCTCCTTACAAGGACACTGTCTACTAAATGCCAATGTTGGATGTGAGGGCACTCCACAATGGTTTATTGGGAAGACAGTGTTAGTTATGAGGTCATGAGATACACACCTGCATTCCTCCCAAAGATTTCCTACCACGTCTAGTAGTCTGTGTCTATTCTTGCATTAAAGTCAGCCAGAGTTATAAGCTTGTCCTCTTTTGACATATTAACAACGAGGGTCTCTGGGTTTTGATAAAAATTTTCTGTGATCTCACTAGGGTTCATTATGGTAGATACATAGGCACTGATGATGGTGGCTTTCCTGCAAGGAGCAATTGCATTGTTATGAGCTTATCGTTCACTCCTTGGAATGCACACAAGCTTATTGACTGGATTACTTTTGATTATACAACACATGCTAGCTTCACTGCCCTCTCCTTCACTGTGGCCACTCAAGAAAAACATGCATCCAGTACCACCTTTGTTAACCTGGCCTTCATTTGACAGTCTAATTTCATTCAGTAAAGCAGAAAAAATTTAGGGCATTTTTTCTAGTTCCTTCAAACAAGGGGGTGGAGGGTGAATAGTGTGGTCCTTAAAAGACTGCTTAATTCCACTGCTGCTTCCAGGGAGAAGACACTCTCTGGCCCGAGTCACCTGTGGCCAGGTGACCTACTGCTTCATCACTTGCCTGTTGCCAGAGGACCATAAGATAGGTAAAAATGGTAAAATAGTATGGGTGATATCTTTTGATTCATAAATAAATTGGATTTAAATGGGCAGAGTCGTGCAAAGTCACTGGCCTCATTCTCTCTTCTAGAGTCATCACAATCGGGTGGCAAGAGAAAGTCAAGATGACTGATGATGACTCAAGATGCAGCAGATGCTTTTGGCTTGGTCAACAGTTAACCAAGCTCTAAGCACTCCACAATGCTTGCTTTAGCTGCCTTCATGGCTGTTGGAACAAATTATTCCATGAGGGAAAGTCTTCCCATGCTTTGGATAGACAAGTCCCTAACTCATTGAAGGGTTTGAGACCCCCTACTTATCCTCAAGCCCTTAGGCTGAAATGATTTGCTGGGATGTGGTTGCTGCTCCTGTTGCAGCTTCTAGGAGCCACAGGTGAGATTTGGGCAGATTAGGTGGACAGACACCAAAGGTGCTAGTCTTCTTTGAACACTCTCTATATCTCTTCAATGTAGAATGTTTTGCCATGGAAAAAAGCACATAAAATGTAATGAAAACAAGGTGCCGGTTCCCATGGGCACTAAAACATATATATATGTATATATGTGTGCGTGCATGTGTGTGTGTGTGTGTGTGTGTGTGTGTGTATATATATTATATATATATATATATACACATACACAAAAAAAGTTGGTATATATTCTTTTGGGTTCCAGTCCCACTGTGGTAGGGAGGATTTGCCTTGAGTTGAGGCAAAGTGGATTGTGTGGAATACTACAGGCTACAGGGAGAGGAAAGGATGTGGACAAGGTTTTCTTATGTAACTGGAGGTCAAAGGTGTCTTAGAGTGAGTCTACATCAGTCAGTATTTAGGATATAGAGGATCAAATGGGAGTTTAAGGGAAGAAGTAATCTCCATAGTATCCACAGATTCATGCATAGGATTTTTAAAGAATGTTGTTCAGTTGTTTTAGTTGGGACCAACTCTGTGTCACCCTGTTTGGGGGCAAATTATTTTAGCATAGGGGTTAAACAAGGTTGAGGGTAACCAAAGGGCATTTTATAACTTAGGGGCATGTCTATCCCAAACATGTGAAGACTTGTCCTCAAGGAACAATTTGATCCAAAAGCCATGAAGGCTTGGCAAAGCTTGGCAAAGATAATAGTGGTTTGCCATTTCCTTTTCTAGTTCATTTTTATAAATGAACAACTGAGAGAAACAAGGTTAAGTGATTTGCCTAGGGTCCTGATTTGAACTTATGAAGATGAGATTTCCTGATTCCAAGTCCAGTGCTCTATTTACTGTATCTTCTAGCTATCTTTTTGAAGGGATAACCCTAGATCTATTATCTGGGTTTGGACTCCAGCAATTGAATTCCAAGATAAATACTAAGAGTGTGAGTTTAACAAAGTTTCTTCCATCTACCGAAATCAGATTTCTTTGGATTTGTACGCATTCTTCTGGTAAGCCTTATTAAGCCTTGTGCCCCAGAATTTGATCACACTGCTACTGAAGACAATGATAGTTGTCCTGTGACTGATGTGTAAAACAGGCAATACCATAGTAGTATGCATTAATTCTCAAAGCTGAGTCTGGAGACTGGGAGAATCTCACAGTTTAAATCTATATATTAAGATTGGAATTTCTTTTTCTTTTTAATGGAAATGAGCCAGAAAAATTTGGTAACTTATCTCAGTTAAGCCTGTACTGGAGGCAGGCCTGGTATTTCTATCTCCTGGCTGATCTCAGCATTCTTTACTTTAGACCAGAGTAATTTAGTGGAGAAACAAGCTTTGATGACAACAAATGCTAAACCAAAGTTCATTTCCCCCACTTCCTCAATTTCAGGGTATTTCCCAGGGTAAGACCTACATTGTGGAGATATCATCCTTTAAGTATCTTAAAATTGAGATTTCTTTCTATTATCATTGATTTGAATTAGACATGAATGGCTTCATTACATACTGAAATAGGCAGATTCGAAGTTAATGTTTTAATCAAGCTAAAATTTAAAAAAAAAATTTAAATGTTTAAGACTGATTTGGCAGCCAGTGCACAGAATGGTCATTGCATAGACTTTGTTTTATATCTCTAAATATAATGACATTTCCTATCCTTCATTTATGAAGATGATGCTGAAGTCATTAGTTTCAAGCAATTTGAATTATCTAGATTGTGGGGAAAATTGTATAAAATTGAATACTGTACTTCAGAACTATAAGTACAAATTATATAAATTTTATATATGTGTGGCAAAAAGTATGAAAAACCACACAATCTATACAAAGAGTGACAGCTTTTGCCTGGAAATTGCTTAAGAGTAAATTCTTAATTTCAAAGGACCACTTGAAAGCCTAAGCAAATGGAATTCAGATTCAGTGAACCCTGTTTCCCATCCCTGGATTAAGAAATCTAGTCTAGTTTGCTTTCCATTGTTTTGTTCTCAGAATTCTGCATCTTGATATAATTAAAGATAGCTTGATGGCAGTAATGTTTAAGGGTTAGTGTTTAAGATGAGAAAAAACGTGATGTAAGACAATAATATAATGTAATAAGAAACAGTGCAAAGAAATCTTTTGTGGTTCAGAGTTCCAATAACTTTTCAGGGTCAAAATGACTCTTTAATGTCTAGCTTAAACATAAAGCTGATTGAAAGCATGTGAAAATTTGGAGCAGGTCGCTTCACTTTGATTATATATTTACTCATGAAATTTCCTTTCCTCCTCACCACAGATAAACTAAGTTTTCAAACTCACTATCTGACTCTGGGGACAGAAGCCATCAGTGATTCCCCACCATCTCTTTAATGTAATTATTCAGTATGGTACAGGTGAAAGTGCCCTGGATTTGGAGTCAAAGGACTTGGATGCAAAGAACACTCCTGATACTTTCTATATGATGACTGGAGTAAGTCACTTCAACTCCTGGGCATAATTTTCTTGACCTATAAGATGAAGGGTCTTTAGACTAGATGGTCTTTAACATTTCTTCCAATGAATCAATCTATGAACATTTATTGAATGCCTATTATGAGCTGGGCACTGTACTACAGACTGGACATACAAAGACAAAAGTGGAACAGTTTCTGCCCTTAAGGAGTTTATAAGATAAAACTACATCTATGCTCTTGTGATAACTTTATAGCTATTTCCAATTAACTGAGGACCTAATTCAACCCCCCACAGTAATTACTTTGCTTAATAACTAAACTTTTTGTCTTTGTCTTCTCATAACTGTACGTTATATCTGAAAACCCTTTTAAACTCATAGCCTTGGGGTGGATAGATGGTGCAGTTGATAGAGTACCAGCCCTGAAGTCAGGAGGACCAGAGATTTGAACTGGCCTCAGACACTTCATACATCCTAGCTGTGTGACCCTTGGCAAGTCACTTAACCCCAATTGCCTCAGCAAAAATAAATAAATAAATAAATAAACTCACAGCCTTTATTAATAGACTTAACTAATACTAATAACTTTTCTCTAAGAACAGGTATGATTAAAAGCTTACACATTCAATCCTGAAAATTCTTAAAATATCATGGATCCTTGGTGTATATCACATAGGTGTTTTAATATTTTAAATTTTCTGGGTTTTCTTCCTCCATACTCAAAAGAATTTTTACAGTATTTTTTGTAACAAAACAATATTTTGAAAGGAAGAACACAACTCCACTATCAATTTATATTATAATGTTTTATAGATATACATGATAATATATGTAATTTGCTGTTCTTTATGTTCCAAAATGATGTATAATGATTTAATTCAATAAATATTTATTAAGTACCCATTTTGTACCAGGTTCCATGCTAGTCTTTGAGGAATATAAAGAAAAACATGAAACACAACCTGAACTTATGGAATTGATTAGTATTTGAGTGGGTAGGCATGGCTGAAAAAAACCAATTCAACCCTATTCTGCAGTCCTCACTCTTATTCCTATAAATCCTCTAATTCCTATTCTCTTCAAACAAACACTACCCACTTCCTAGATAATTAAATTTTCTTTTATCTTGAATCTTTTTCTTTCCTATTCCTTCTGTTTTCTGGCTTTTACACACTTGGCTTCCTCCTAATGACAAAATTTTCCCTTTTCCTTTTTCCAGTATTGGTTGCCTTTTCACTTAGTGGCTAGACTGAGTGGCTAAGAAGGTGTCATTGAGTTTGGGCCTTGGAGTCAGGACCAAATTGCAGATACTTAAAAACTCTGTGATCCTGGACAAGTCATTTAGCCTGTTTACCCATTTTCCTCACTTGCAAAATGAGGATAATAGTATCTACCTCCCAGAACTGCTAAGAGGATCAAATGAGATAATTATAAAGTACTTTACCCAACATCTTTCACATAGTAAGCACTATATGTTAATTACTATCACCATCATCAATGCTATTATTCCTAGTTCCTCATTGCCATTTTCATGTTTTCCCTTTATTTTTATCACTGCTTAACTTCTCCTCCTTTCAGTTTCACTCAATAATATTTATTCTTTAGTCAAAATTCCAATAGCTGTAGTCTACTGACCTACTAAACTCTTCAATGAGTTTAGTGCTTAGTTCAGTCTTTTGTTCCTCCTCAATTCCTGCCCTTATAATACTTAAACACTCATATTGTTATTCTCACCTCTCAGCTCCTCAGTTTGCTGATTTTTCATTATACATTTCTCTACCCAATCTCAGCTACATAGAGATGATCATACCCTTTGATCCTGCCACCATCCACAAATATTCCATTTCCATGTTTATCAAGTCTGAAATCCCTTTATTTGATTACAATCTATTGTTATTCCATTTGATTTTCATTTTTATTACTACTTTTAGTCCCTAGAATTTTTAGTTATCAGGTCATCACACATTTACTGGTTACAATCTTCCCACTTTTCTGATTTGACCCTTTAGAGAGCCAATTGAAATATATATGTTTTTTCTTGAGTTCCTTTCCTTCTTATTCTAACATTGAGTTTGCCTCAACAAGCCTCAATTCTGAATTACTCCCACTATCTACTTCCTTTGCCTCTTATTCATGTGCTACTGAGGAAAACTGGAGAAAATTATAAAACCATGTTTACTGGAACCATTATAAATTTGTTATGTAATATATCTGGGCTCTCACTTCAGCAAAGAAAAAAAATTTTTTTTTACTCCCAAACTCACTATCTTCAACAGAGTAGATTTTCATGCCTTCTTAATACTCCCATAGTTTCCTCTCTCCCTACTCTGTCATCTAAAAACTTATATTTCTTTTTTTATTGTTTATTTTTATTTATTATAGCTTTTTATTTACAAGATATATGCATGGGTAATTTTTCAGCATTTACACTTGCAAAACCTTTTGTTCCAATTTTTCCCCTCCTTCCCCCTCCTCTCTCCCCCATATGGCAGGTAGACCAATACATGTTAAATATGTTAAAGTATATGTTAAATACAATATATGTATACATGTCCACACAATTATTTTGCTGCATAAAAAGAATTGGACTTTGAAATAGTATACTATTATCCTGTGAAGGAAATCAAAAATGCAGGCGGACAAAAATAGAGGGATTGGAAATTCTATGTGTGAGTGTGAACCACTCATTTCCCTGAATTCTTTCGCTGGGTGTAGCTGGTTCAATTCATTACTGTTCTATTGGAGCTGATTTGTTTCATCACATTGTTGAAGAGGGCCACGTCCATCAGAATTGATCATCATATGGTATGGTTGTTGAAGTATATAATGATCCTGCTCATTTCACTCAGCATCACTTCATGTGAGTCATTCCAGGCCTTTCTGAAATCATCCTGTTGGTCTTTTCTTACAGAACAGATTAATATTCCATAACATTCATATACCACAATTTATTCAGCCATTCTCCAATTGATGGGCATCCACTCAGTTTCCAGTTTTTGCCACTGCAAAGAGGGCTGCCACAAACATTCTTGCACATACAGGTTCCTTTCCATTCTTTAAGATCTCTTTGGGATAAAGAACTTATATTCCAATACAAAATTAAGGATATTTGCTGAGAGTCCTCTTCTCCTCTTTCTCAACTGACATGTCACAGATGCCTTCAGCCACTATCTCTGACTTTGCCGCTAGTTTATATGAATAGGAGGTCCTTCTCTTAAAGCAAATCCCTCTTTTCTGCATAAGTGATCCCATTACATCTTTTTTCTCTGGTAGATTACCCCCTTTAACATACTCACTCTCACTTGTGTTCAATCTTTTCTGTTTACTGGCTGCTTCCCTGCTACCTTCAACCATGAGCAAGATTTTTTCTGTCCTCAAAACACCCTCACACTTGATCCATCAATCCCCACTTGTTATCCTTCCATATCTTTCTTGCCTTTCATGGTTAAATTAAAACAGAAAGTAGCCTACAACATGTGCACTTCCTTTTCCCTCACTTTCTTCTTAACTCTCTACAGTCTGGCTGCCGATCTCATCACTCAGATGAAACTCTTCTTTCCAAGGTTACCAATGATCACTTAATTGCCAAATCCAGTGGCCTTTTCTCAATCCTCATCCACCCTGACCTTTTTGAAGCCATTAGAATCTCTGATTGTGATTTTCTCCTCTTCTCTTTATGAGAATGTTCTTTCCTGATTCTCTTCCTATGTTTTCTGATGGTTTCTTCTGCCTTCTTTACTGGATCATCATCCACATTACACTTGCTATTAATGGGGTACCTCTAAGGGGTTTGTTTGTCTTGGATCCTTTTCTCTTCTTACTCTACTATTTCACTTCAAGAAATTGTCTCTATGCAGATGACTCAGATCTTGAGTTCAAGGGCTTGTGCATTCCTAACCTCTCTCTTGATCTCCAGTATCACATCTTCAGCTATTTGACATTCTGAACTAGATGTCTATAGACGTGCCTAAAATTAAGTCATTATCTTTCCTCAAAATCCTCTCCTTCTTAATTCCCCTGTTACTTCCTTATTACTATCCGGATACCACTGTCATAACTCAGACTTACAGACTCTTCACTCTCAATCTCCATGTGCAATCTGTTGCCAAATTGTGTCGACTTTACCTTCTGAACATCTCTTGTTTATGACCTCTTTTCTTCTTTGACAATACTGTCTCTCTGGGTCAAGGATACATTACCTCATGACTACAGCAGTCTGGAGATCAGTGTCCCAGCCACAACTCTCTCCCTATGCCAGTCCATCAAAGTGATCATCCTAAGGTGCAGTTCTGATTATGTCACTCCCATATTTAAAACATTAAAGGCTTCTAATGACCTACAGGAACACATATATAATAGTAATAAGAGGCAGGGAATTGATGAAGGACTTTGAACACCCTTTGATAACTTTCTCTTCCTTCAATTTTCTATTCTTAAAGCTTATAAAACTAGATGTACTATACAATCCTGTGACCCTGACCTCTTTTATTCCTTGCATAAGAAATTTCAGTTCTTAGTTCTCGGCATTTTTATTGGCTATCTTTCATGTGTGAATTCTCTTCCTCTTCATCTCTGTCTCATAGTCTCCTTAGCTTTTCAAGTCTTAGCTAAGATTCTACTTTCTATAAGAAGCCTCTCCTTAACTGTCTTAATTCTAGTGCCTTCCTTTTGTTGATTATCTCAAATTTATCTAGTATATAGCTTGTTTGTAGTTGTTTGCATATTGTCTCTCCCATTAGAAAGTGAGTAGGGGCTCTCTTTTGCCTCTGAATTTCCAGTGCTTAGTACAATGCCCAATATATAGCAGGTATTTAATAAATGTTTACTGGCAGCCTGCCTTCTGCCTGCCTGACAAAGTGTTTTTCACTTTCTCCAAGGAGACTCTTAAAAGCCTTTTAGATCACCATAGGGATTACTTTGAGCCTGCAGAGCCACAAGTTTATTCCATTTCTGGTAGCCCTGGAAATCTAGCCAGACTAGAGTCTGGGGATAATTCTGAAATAAATATTCTATAATAAACAAACACTGGGAATGCATGTCATTTAGTTGCTTTAGAGGACAACAGATAACATTTAAAAACTGATGCTGTTCTTAATATTAATGTAATTACTCAATACAATATATTAAGATATATTTTGGTTTATTTTTCCAAAGTGATGAGTCTAAATACTCACAATCTCTAATTTCATTAACCGCAGAATGTATCAAATAAGAAAACTGGCCACTTAATGGTGTGATCTGTATTTTAGGGAGAATATTAAATTTTGAACAAACAAGTGGGAAGACTTCAGCTAAATAAAAGGATATATTTTCTAAACATGAGATGAATGTCTAAAAAAGTTTTTTTTTGTTTTCTTTTTGCATAGAGAAAGAAAGAAAAGCATCTGCTAAGTGAATACTATGTATAGGCACTATACTAAGTGCAATACAAATAATATGTTATTAGAACCTCACAACAACTCTGAAAGGCAGGTTTTGTGATTATCCCTATTTTACAATTTAGGAAACTACGGACAGAGATTAAGTAACTTGTCACAGTCATTTTAGTAGATGATTTTCTACTAAATCTAGAAGGCTGAATTTAGATCTCCTTGATTCCAGGCTCAGAATTCTGCACTAGAAAGTCTGGCTGCCTTTAGTAGGAAGCTTTGTTATCAAAGAAAGCAGAAATTAAATGACAAATTGTCAAGATGTATAGGAGATTAATTCTTTAAATGAGAATTCAACTGAACTTCTAAGTTTTGTTCCAATTCTGTGACTATGAAAACTATGCTGCATGCAGCATATTGTGATAGCCACAGAGGCTTAGTTGGGGTGAAGGATCATACAGGAATAAAGAGGACTGCTTTTCTAAGTTTGTTTCCTTCCTTCAAAATTCTTATAGTCTAGAAGCAGATAGATAAGCATAAAAATAACAACAATGTAAAGAAGATCAGATAAATATACAATGGAGATGAAGGTACAATGGAAGTTTAAAGGATAGAGAAAACATTTTTTCAGTGTATTTCAGGTGTAGGAGATAGCAGAAGCAAAGACATGGAGGCAAGGAAGAATGGGATAAGTTTGGACACCAAAACAAAACTTATTCAGTACGACTAAATGAAACAGATACATTTGAAATTAAACTGAAATGGCAGGTGAGAGATAGATGATGGAGGCCATACATGCTGGTCTAATGAGTTTGAACTTTATTCAGTAGAAGATGTTGAAGGTTTTTGGTTAAGATCAGTGATGTGAGGGTTTCTATTTCCAGAAGGGACAGGTTAGTAGGTAGTGAAAGATATGCTTTAAATGGAACATTAATAAAACAGGCTTTTAATTAAACACATGGACAAAACTAAAAGCAATGCAGAAGGGGACATAAATAATTTTGTTACTACCTTGTTAAATGTTCATGTGCACGCATACACACATAGACACACACATACAGAAAGAGAAATTCTTTAAAAAAAACCTATCTATATGTTAATAACATCAAGGTTTTCATACTATCCTCTTTTTATTCTTTATATATTTAAATTTTTGTGTTTGTTAATGATTAAGTTAACAATAAAATAGAAAAATTTAGTATGATTAACCTGGGGGTAGTACACAGAGGAGTAAAGTTTGAGTATAGATTCCTAGGCTTGCTAGTTGTGTGACTACACACAATGGCTCAGTTTCCCAATGTAGGGGAAGGCTTCCATGACCTAATTATAAAGTAACTGTAGATAAAATAGAATATAAACTTTAAAGTATTATATAAATGTGTTGTTACTATTATCACTGGAATGAATTCAAGTGGATAGAGATTAGCAGGTTATTCCAACAGAATGATTCCAACAAGCAGGTGAAAAGTAATAGGGACCTAAGTTAGGTAGTTTCTGTGGATAATGCAAGGAATGGAAATTTGTATAGATATTGAAGTCATTGGGCCTTTTGGCAGAGGACAGGATGGAGAGGAAGACTGTGAATCAGCCTTGTATCATTTTAAAATCTTCACTATCTCTTAATAATGACAAATGAATTAACTAGTGGTAATAAATATACAAATTTGTTTTACAAATAACAACTGGTATTCTAAATTCAAGTTTGGTCATTCAATCTTTCAAAAGACACATCTTTAAAAACATTTCTAAATTATATAGAGAATGTTTTCCTTTTAACACTGAAGAAGAAAATAATTCAAGGGTATCACAGAATGTTTTCTGTTCATATATAACTCAGACACAGATTTGTTTAAGGGCTCGTTGTATTACAAAATCCAGAGCTCCAAAAAAAAAAAAAAAAAAAAGCATTTCTAAACTAATATGTAAATGCTTATACTTTTACCTACATCCAAACTACTTTAAAGTATGTCATTATGGAACAATTTCCTTGAGAAATTTACTCCCACTGTACTCTGCTGTTATAAGCAATGCTGCCCTGGTATGGCCTGGAATGGTTCTTTTTCACTTTGGACACAAGTACTAAATCAGTCAGAAAGTAGCCACTGCAGGTCAGTGTTTTTTGGATAACATTTTTTTTATTGTAAAATGGTGCACAGATGTATCTAGAATTCCTGATAATCATTCTTTCTTCCTCAAGACTTTCTAAAAGTATATATATATTTTTTTGGGATTCAAGATTAGTTTTTAGATTTAAGCATCGAGAATTTCATTATCCCAGAATTTTGGTTGCCTGATTTTTTTTATTTTTTATTTTTGATGCTAAATGGAGGTATGATCTTGGGACTTAATATATGCAATTTCTTGTCTTTTAAGGTAATTAACAAACTATGTTATATATAGTGAAAATCCTATAAGAGTGAAAACCCTAAATAGTGTTGTTGTTGTTTTTAACCAAGTGACAATACTGTTCAGCAAAATATTGAAAAACAAACAAAACTCTAATGTTGCCTTCATTATTTAAACTGTTAATCTCAAATAACATATAAAGTAGGCATAGAAACAATTAGTAATAAATCTGTATGTGATTATCATTGTTGTTATTCTGTATCTAACTGCTAAGGAAGCTGATTCTTAAGGTTCCTAAAAAGAAGACTTATTAGTCAGACTTTTACTTATCTCAGATGTAATGACAAGAATTCCTGAAAAGGATTACTTGCTTTTAAAAATTTTTATAAAGTGGAGTGCTGGAATTCTACAAATTAGCCCAATAAAAAGTGTGATGGGAGAGAGAGTACGTATTTGTCATAATTTCAATTGCTTATAGTTTCGATTAGAAGGCAGGGTTTTTCCCAAGAAATAAATGAAATAATGTCAAACAGTTGAACCTAACCCATATTTACTTTCTCCTTTAATACCAAGTTTCCATGATACTTATGACTAATTGATATTTTTTATAACTAAAAACATCTACTGTAGTTGAGGTTCCATGTTAGGTGATAGGAATATAAAGATATATATGGGACAGGCACTAATCTTAGAGTTAACAATTTAATAAGAAGTAAAGGCAAAGACACATGACAATGATGGGAGGAAAAGTGAGTTAAGGGCACAGCAGAGGACCATGCAAAGTGCTATGAAAAAACTTCAGGAGGAGGGGATCACTTTTACTTTCACATAAAAAATGTAGAGAAAGGGAGGGAAAGCCAGTTTTTATTAAGAAAGTAGTATCTGAGGTGGATTTTAAAGAAAGAGACATCATTAGATAGAGAATGAATTAGTAGAATCCATTCCAGGTATGAGGCAAAGTGTCAAAGAGTAGGATGAGAATGACAGAGAAAAGTTCAGTTTGATTTGACCACAGGATCATCTAGTTAGCGGTCACTGAAGTTAATCACCTCATTTTACAAATAAGGAAAGCAAGACCCAAAATGTTGAGCTAACTTTGCTCAATCATCTAGTCAGTGTCACAAACACTATTTGAATCCAGGTTTTTCTGACTCTAAGTCACTAGTGCTCTATTCACTGTGCTTTAAGGGCTCTAAGGCTAGATAGTAGGATAAAATTATATTGTGGAGGGATCTAAATACCAGGAGCTGGAGTTGATTTATTCAACAGAAAGTGAAATGATCACAGTGGTACATTAAGAAGATTTCTTGAGCAGTGATTTGAAAATCCATTGAAGCAAGAATAGATTGAAGGCAGAAATGTCACTTAAGATGAAGAAGGAAACTTAGATTTTTTTTTTTAAATCATTGGGGAAATACAAAAATAATTTCTATTCAACAAGTATAGCATTTTACCAAATTTGAGCTTTAAAGTTTTAATCAATTTGACTCAAAGTAAACACTGATTTAATTAAAAATGCAACAGGTATAAATTACAATGCTTAATGGATCACTTTACAAATAAACATCATTTATTGAAAATCTCAAAGATAAGTGATTATCTAGGGCAGGGATCCTCAAACTTTTTAAATAGGGGTCACTTCACTGTCTCTCAGACCGTTGGAGGGCCGGACTATCGTAAAAACAAAAACTATGAACAAATTCCTATGCATGCTGCATATATCTTATTTTGAAGTGAAGAAACAAAAGGGGAACAAATACAATATTTAAAATGAAGTAAAGTTAAATCAACAAACTTGTTAGTATTTCAATGGGAACTATGGGCCTGCTTTTGGCTAATGAGATGGTCAATGTCTGGTTCCATATTTGTCACTGCTAGTCGTAACAAGTGATGCAAGTGTGCATCTGTTAGTCTTGATCTGGTTGGAGATTTCAAATATTTCATTCTAGAAAAAGTCTGTTCACAGACATAAGTGCTGCCAAACATGATTGCCATTTTGAGTGCTTGGTTCCTGAGATGAGGATATGTCTCAGAGGGGAGAGATGCATAGAAATTATGAAGGCTGCTTGACTTGAATGCGTCTTTCAGAGACTCACAATTCTGCAGTTCAGCCAGTTCCATTTGGTAAATTGTATCCACATTTTCAATGTCAATAGAAAATGGGTTACGGAAAAGCTGTATGTCCTGTTCATGGAGATGAAGCTCTTTAAATCTAAATTGGAACTCCTTTTGTAATTTTTCTGGTGAATCCACACGTGTTTTGTTTGGGAATGTAATCAATGGTTTTTCCGCTAATAGATTTTGAGTTGTGGGGAGATGGCAGTTTTCCTCCTTCACTTGTTTGATGAGGAGGCCTAATTTTACTTCAAATGCTTTGACATGTGATTGCATATTACAGATGAGCTTCGCTTTCCTTGAAGTTCCATATTGAAATTGTTGAGTAGCTCTGTTACATCTGTCAGAAAGGCAAGGTGCCATTTCCATTCTGCATCATTGAGCTCTGGTACTTCTTTGTTTTTTGAAAGTAGAAAAGTTGTAATCTGTGGTAGTAAGTCAGAGAAACATTTCAAAACTCTCCCTTGACTCAGCCTTCTGTGTGATATAGAACATCTTCATATTCAGCATTTAGCTCAGACAGAAATTCCTGAAATTGTCTGTGATTTAGCGTATTAGCTGTAATGAAATTAACACAAGATACCACAATTTTCATAACAGAGTCCTACTTCACTGATTTACTACACAGCACTTGTTGGTGGATGAGGCAGTGTATGGTTATTGGATAAGAATGGTTACATTTGTCCATCTCTTGGTTAATGCGAGCAATTACTCCTTTCTTAGACCCCCCACCATGATAGGAACACCATCAGTTGTCATGCTGGCTAGTTTAGCCCAGTCTAGCTCTAAAGCATTCATAGTTTGGCAAACCTTTTCAAAGATATCCTCTCCTGTAGTTGTTCCTTTGATGCTTTGCAGTGCAGCAAGCTCTTCTATGACCTCAAAATAATCATTCGTCCCACAAATAAAAATTAGAAGTTGTGCAGAATTACGAACATCATTGCTTTCGTCAAGTGCCAAGGAAAAATATGAAATTTTTTTTTATGGAGTTTTGCAAATGCTGATGCAGATTGTCTCTGATTTCTTCAATCCTCCATGTAATTGTAGGTCCTGAAAGACTCATTGTACTAAATACATTGGCCTTTTCTGAGCACATTTCTTTAGCAACAGAAAGATTCTTTAACAAATTCTCCTTCCACAAATGGTCTGCCAGTGCGTGCTATTAGCTTGGCAACTTGAAAACTTGCTCGCAATGATGAAATATTTAGCTGCTTCTGCTTCACAGAAGTATTTTGCTGACTTGTCAATGCATTTTTCAGTTTTAATATTTTATCTTTTCTCACTTCTCCAACCAATCATATTATATTTATCTTTATATTGAGTTTCATAGTGTCAATGCAAATCATATTCTTTGAACACAGAGACTATATTCTGGCATATCAGACATACAGCTCTTTCCTTGTACTGCATGAAAAAGTAATCATAAGTCCACTGTTTTTTGAATATCCTACACTCCGAGTCAATTTTTCTTTTTTCTTGACATCATTATTTCCTAGGGATTCCAAATTACTATTAGTAAAATACCAATATATATATATATATATATATATATATATATATATATATACACACACAGAGCTACAAAAACAATATACCAGCAATAACTTTGCCCACACAGAGACATACAGACTGTAATGCCCAACTTCCTCCAAGCTGCCTATGTGCTGTGATGCCTCTCTTTTCCCGCACTCTCTCTCCCGCTCTTCATGCTCCCACTTCCGACCTTCACTGCTGCAGTGAATTCCCCCTGCAGCGGCTGTGACATGCGCAGCATGCACTGTACATCCCCTGCACCTATCTGTTGTGGTGGCTGCTATTACTGTACAAGGCCGCGGGCCGTCAGTTCTCCATCTTCTGCATCTCTCTCCCTTCCCCACCCAAACACCCCGGCCTGGGAACTCACCTCATCTCGGTATCACCTCACACTCTGTCTCCACCATCTCAGCCCAGTGCTGGAAGTGTGCATTGCTAATGCGAATTTAGGTCAAACGTCATTTCCGGTCTGATTTTGCCATAACTTGGCAGGGTGCATAAACGCCCTCAGCAGGCGGGCCATAGTTTGAGAAAACCTTGATCTAGACCATATGGCCATAGAACAAGGATTTGGTTTTTTAAAAGGCTTACTTTTTCTTCAAAAACTAAATAACTCTCATTAAATTGATCAAATGAGATAAAATTTATAAAATTTAATACAGTGCCTGGCACATAGTAGGTACTTAATAAATGCTGATTCCCTTCTCTAACTGAAAAAGAAGCAACATGGAATGGACACTATGGAGAATAGTACAGAAGTCTGGGTCTATTGGGCTTGCATATTTACCTTGACCTGAGAAAAATGACCTAATCTCTTGAGAGACTATAGATTTTAGAGAAGGTGCTGAATTTCTTGGGGAAAGGGAGTTCCCTCCACAACTCGCTTTTCTTGGTTTGACTCCTGAAGTCTTTTCCAATTCTGTATTCTATAAATTTTTGATTATATTGATATCTTCAGCTAACAGTGTTGTAGAAATGTGGATCTAAATATCTTCATTAAGGTATTATCCTTGGACTTCCTAGACCTCTTGAGTATTTACTTATCTGGCATTATATACCCCACTATATCTGAAAAAGAACCATTATCAATGAGAGTAGGAAAATAATGAAATCAGAAAGAAAGCACATATTGTCTTAGTTACCTGCCTATATTATGAGTAAAATATTGGATACAAGTTAAATCAAATGATTCAATCTTGAATTCTGGAAAGAGGAAGCCACCCTCATTAGATAGGTGGACAAGAATTAAAGTTAAAAGCATTCAGCAAATTAAAGTGAGGAGTAAACAGCATTCAGCAGGCATTGTACTTCATCTCACAGCAACATTAAATCATGAAATCTTGAAATTAGAAATGTAATCTAGTTCATTTTTCTGTTACATTGCATTAAGATACATTAAGATAATTTCAGATTGATAATTATCCTCCTAGAAATGTTCTCATAAGCCTATAAATTATGTATGTGTATTTATATATATATATATATATTGGTAAACATATGTATAGAAATAGAGGAGGAGCATAACAAGAGAGTAGAATACAGGACTGGATTTTTGAATATGAAAACATGTTAGAAAGAAGGAGAAAAAAATCTATTATAACTTAAAAAAATTTGTTTAAGTATTAATTTGCATTTATTATTTTCTTCTACTAGATGGAGCTAATGTATTTTTGATGGCAAGATGGTGACTAAGCTGGTTTGCCAGGCAGCAAGTGAACTAAGGTTCTTTTCAGAGATTATTGCAAACTGCTGATTAAGCAATTTGAGATGGCGGGAAATGAATTTAAGATGCTTTTTAATCAGTAATGAATGAGCATTTTGATGAAATAGAAAGTGGTGATGCAAACAGATTGCTGGTATCCATTTATTTATTTATTTTTATTCAATTGACTGGTTTAGACACTCATCAACTTCTGCTGTTCTATGAAAATTAATACTCTTCAATGGGCCATTACATTAAAAACTGACATAATAGCCTTAGGGTTCTTGCAGTGGGACTGTCTTTTCGGTAATGAAACTACCCTATAATAAAGTACTTTTGGTATTTTTAAAACCAACAAGTTCTTGGCTGCTGTGCAAAATTAATCTGCTATCTAATGAATTCTATTCTCTATCGAACAGTGTTCTAAAGAGATTTCAGGGTATGCTCCCAAGGGTACTCCAAAGAGTCTTTTGGGACAGGCTTGTCTAAATTTCTTCCTAAGTTATTATCAAACATGGTATGGTCTCCCTAAGGTCAAAACCTATGGTTAACAATGGTACATTTAAAAGGGCATTAGGGATGACTAAAGAAACAGGAGACTATGTAAACATTAATTCACTGAAAAGAAACTGAAAGAGGAAAGAAAAAGAATCCATTGACCACCTGCCCAGTGCCATTTTCAGTCTTTTAAAGCTACTTTTGACAGCTACTTCATAGTTCTACATAATTGTATTTTCCATATAAATAGAACCTTGCCATTCAAGTACCTCAAATTATATTTTAATGATTTTAATAGAATTTTTCTAAAGCATATTTGACATGCCTATATTTTCTTAGAATATACTGAAAATAATTTAATCTTTTTTTTAAAAAAAATTCAGGGTCATAATTTTACACAATTGTACTATGCTATACCAAGTCTATTCCTCTTTCAAGGAGAAGCTATGGACTCACAAATCCATGGGCCAGGGTCTGTTTTTCACAGTCTACACCTCAGTATCCCATTACCTTCCCCTACTATTACAGCATAGCCTTTTAAAGCTGGAAGATAATTTAGAGATCATTTAGTCTAAGCAAATCATTTTAATCATAAGAAAACTGAGTCCCAGAAATGAAGTACTCTGGCTACAAGTAGGTAACTTGCTGGGAAACCACAAAATAAGTCTGTTAAGAATTTTGTGTTAAATAAAAGTGACTGGAGATGTAAAGAGTTGAATATTTGGCTTTACTTCAATGGCAATGTGACAATTATTTGGGGACTTGGAGGCTTTTTTTCTTCATTAAGAGCTATATTTTCAGAAGTTTTGGGTTGTCAGAAATCTGACCTCAATGGGAATTAGGTTTTATTACATAGTGAACCATTGACTATTTGTGGACAATTTAAATAATTTTAGGTTCAGGAGTCCCTAGAGATTATTCCAAAATCTTCATTAGATAAGAAAAATGAGATTCTTAGTAGAGAATACTATATACTTGACCAAGATCAGACAAGTATAAGGGTAGACATTTAAGAAGTAACATAGCTGGGAAAAAAAGAAAGAATCTTAGACTAGAAGAAAGAGAACCCAGATTCAAATTTGACTTTGTTACTTAATATACCTGTGTGATCTTAGATAAGTCACTTAGTCTCTCTGAACCTCAATTTCCTTTTGAGACAATTAGGTGGAGTAATAGATAGACTCATTTTCTTGATTTCAAATTTGGCCTCCGATGCGCTAGCTATGCGACCCTGGACAAGTCACTTTGCTGTGTTTGTTTCAATTTGGGAAGCTAGGCTTGTCAAGTACACTGGAGAAAGCAATGGCAAACCATTCCAGTATCTGCCAAGAAAACCCTCAAATCTGATCAGAGTCACATGGCACTGAAAAACGACGGAACAACAAGAAGATAGCTTTTAAAGATATATTGTAGCTCCCTATCAATGATCCTATTTTACTTTATAGCTTTAGATAATTTTATCTTTAAAATTTTTTTTTTAAAGAGTACTACTCTTACTCTTAAAATATGCCAGGGGGAAAAAAAATCAAATATATGGACTTTCTATTATCTATCTTAAACAATAATAAATTCAGAGAATCTTCTGACTTGCAAATCTAAATAAAAACCATTATTAGTTAATTTTAATTTTGAACACAGTTTTTGTTCTCTAAACCCAAAATAACTGTAAGAGATCTGTTAGTAAAAGACAGAGCATACTCTCTTTCTAATATCAAAAGTGAATCTTTTTATAAAAAATGACTAAAATCATTAAGGAATTCATTAGTGAAATTTCCATTCTAGATAGGTTAATTTTTTAAACCGAAAAATAACTTTTTTTCATTCATTCACAAAGTTATTCCATTTGCACAATACATGTAGTTTAAATCCTATTAGAACATTCAGAGGTCCACTTATAATTTGCTTATATTTAATTCAATAAATGTTTCTTAATTAAGCACCTGATATGTTCAAGGTACTGTCTTACAGGGTTTGGATCAAACCTCTATGCTATGTGGTTGATTGCAAAACAATGGTTCTCTTGCTCTCATATTTAGGATAAAGAATCCTTATTTATACATTTCAATCCTATGAGACAGCTATGGGAGATCTAAGACTGACTTAGCATGTACAAGTTAAAACCCTATTTAATGGAACTTCTTTGGGGGTGAAGATCAGTCCTGGAGATCAAAAGGTTATATACCATTCTAGTATAAAAATGTTAAAATGAAATTCCTAAAAATGTACTAGGGGAAAAGAAGTCAGGTAGAAAATTTTTTTAAAAATTTTATTACCATCTAACTTCTGCTTTTAAAGGCTCTAAACTAAGGCTTGAGAGATAATTCTAATCCCAAAGAGCAGCCAAAATTCTAATGTCCTTAGGTCTTCAGGGGAACTTAGTAAATTTTCTAAACCATAGATTTTAAAGAGATTAAATACACCATTTTAAGAGTGAAATTAATGAAAATTACAGAACTTTTGCCAGTCCTAAGATCTTACTAATAATACCACTAATAAATGCAGGCTAGCCTGTAGGGTTTAATGCTAAAATCTCCAGAAGTACTTAAACCACTAAAATGAAGTATTATAGTGATCCTAATGTTTTTCATATTTGATATTTCTTATTCATCCAACTAGGTCAATCCAAGAATATATTTTAAAAGTATCTCATTGCAATGCTGGCCAAAGTGATCACACTTAGATTAAAAAAAAAAATCCCTTGAAATCATTCCAGTAGTGAGCAAAATACAAGTTTGTTGTAGGGGGAAAAAATACTGTAATTTTGAATGACATGCTTTTTATAATTTATGATAGTGAAGTGAAAAGGGACAGGAATTTTCCACTAGCACTCTGAAAAAGACAGACATGCAAAGAAGTATCATTAAAGAGAGCAAAAGAGAGTGCAAACTGCCAGGAACTGAAATGGATTGTGGGAAAGTTATTCAAGTCCCAATGGCTCTTACCACAAGCATGTTGGAGGCGTACATTGAAGATCCATTTTCTCAATTTCTACAATATTCTGGCAAATTCAGGCATTTTGTACATTGTAATAATTGTGAAATTACTATAATAAAAAAAACGAAGGGACAAATGTATTAGCCCCATATCAGATCTATAAAGTACATTTATTTGTAAAAATGGTCTGCTTCCTTTGATGTTTTTTCTTTTTATTTTGATGCTGTTTCTGTTTTATTTTTGGAAAGATGGGATCAGTACTGTAATAAACTTATAAAAGTTGATAGTTAAGAGGAAATGCAATACAAACTAGTGCACTTGCTGGGAATGTGGATTTTTTAAAATTGTTTAGAAGTTATGAGAAAAATACTACATTTCCTAATAAAGCATACATATAATATACTACACTTCTCTAACTTACCAGTCTAATGAAGAGAGATTTTATGAACATGATATTCAAAAGGAATAAGTCTCATGAAATAGAAGAAATAAGTTTCAGAGAACAAACAAATCAAATACAAAAATACTCTATAAATAAAAACATTATAGTTCCACTACACACACACATACAAATTAGTTGAACAGGATTCAAATAACTAGATTTTATTATGTGCCTATTATACTACATGCTGTCATCTATGAAACTAGGGGATTGAATTTGCTCTGTGAAGATTCTTTACTACAGTTCTGATATATGGGTGAAGTTGTTTCTCAAAAGTCAGACAGTTTTGCATTAGTATAAATCAAGATATAACCTTCTACTATCTAAGCCTATCTAACTTACTTCTCTTGGAGGATTTTAATATTCACTCCAGCAAACAACAGACATTCTAACTACAAACAGCAGAGCTCAGTGTCCTCTTTTATTTGATGCTACTGAACTACAGCAAATGTAATTCATGACTTAGGCATTTATTTATTTAATATTTATTTTTAGATTAATGGGAACTTCATAAATTCTTTCTTTGCCTTCCAAGAGCAAATGCCATTGATTCTTGATCCGGAAAGAAGAGTGTTTCAGAATGCTAGATTACTATAATAATTTACCTAACAATACTTTTAAGCCGCTTCAGGCAGCTGTAATGATTCACTCCCCATCTATTTGTACATAACCACTTCAGTAGACTTGTCCAGAACAGTTTCTTTAGGCATGATTTTAGATAACAAAGGATGGAAGTTGGAGACAACAATGAATGTGATCAAGCCACATTAATGTGGGGAACAGATTCACATCTCATTTTAACTATAACCCATTACATTGCAGAAAAAAATGAGTTAACAAAGCACATTAACAAACCATATCAGTCTCCATGGAGAAAAAAAATACCAACATTTATCAACCAAAATAGTAATTCTCTTGAGGGAAAAGAACTGGTGAGAAACAGTCACCAAGAGAATGGTATTTAGCATTTGCAATTAGGTACCACATAGACATAAAACATGAGATTCCAACTATTTCTGGAAAAATTTCTACAATTTAATAATCCTTGTAGCTAGCTACTGTAGAATGAAAATCCTTTTTATAGCAAAGTATTTAAGAGTTTATTCATAGTATAAAATTAGCATATGATATAAAAAGTATATAATATTGTTAATATAGTATCTATGTTTTTATTAGAGAAAACTTCAATTTAACAATCTTAGAAACATAGAATCTTAGAGCTAAAGAGAGTTCAGTGGCTGTTTAATTCAACCCCTTCCCTACAGGAAGGCCCATGTGGGTCAAGAAACTAATGATATTCAGATTTTAAAATTCTGAACCAAATTCTCTAAGACATATTAAAAACCTGTAGATTTTTAGAGACTGTCCATCCTCTTAAACAGAAGTCCTATGCAAGAAATATTTCAAGATAAGGGTTCTCTTTTTCTCTCTTTGGTAAGCTTTCAATAACCAGGAATTTCATCATCATCTCTGTGAAGATGCCTCAGATAATAGCCAATCTCCTATTTCCATGCCGTTTTACAGGCTGTCCTTCATGCCTTGAAGGCAGTCCTCACTTCCAACTTTCAAAATCCTTAATTTCTTTCAAAGCACATCTCAGGTGCCACTTCCCAAATGAGGTCTTATTGATTCCCTTTATCTTCCAATTATTAGTATCTTCCTTCTTGAAATTATTCATATATATGCTGTATTTACTTATGCATATTCATGTTATAATTTCATGTGAACTCGAGAGGCTATGTAGCTTTACCCTGTATTTTGTACCTTTCTATAACTCAGTGAGTCAGTCCATAAAAATTTATTGAGACCCTATCCCTAAAAAAAGTCAAGGAATTCACAATCTAATAAGGAAGAAAACAAATATGTACAAACAAGCTGTAAAGAGGATAAATAAGTAAATGAGAAAGAAGACACTAGAATTAAGAGGTGTTGGAAAAGGCTTCTTGTAGAAGATGGGATTTTAGTTGAGACTTACAGGAAGTCAGATGTCAGAGATAAGGAAGGAGAGCATTCCAGGCTATCTTGAGAAATGGAGCTTTTTGTTCAAAGAATGGGAAGGATGCCAATATCATTGAAGTAAGAGAGACAGGAAGTATAAGAAAACTGAAAAGGTAGGAGTGGAAAGGCTAGGTTATGAAGGGCTTTGAATGCTAAAGCTAAAAAAAATCCTATTTGATCCTGGAAGCAACTGAGAGCCAATGTTCATTGAGTTGTGGGTCTATAAGTTTCACCAAACTGTCAAAAGAGATGCGGTCTGGTATAAAACAAGGTTAAGAACAAATACTTATA
This sequence comes from Sarcophilus harrisii, assembly GCF_902635505.1. Lineage (NCBI taxonomy): Eukaryota > Metazoa > Chordata > Mammalia > Dasyuromorphia > Dasyuridae > Sarcophilus > Sarcophilus harrisii. The sequence continues at coordinate 170,333,228 of NC_045427.1, forward strand.
TAGTTTAGTCTGGCTCTTGAACATACTTATTTTACAATAGTAAAAGAGAAGAATCTAACCAGTATGAGAATAGTTATTTTCATTACATTTGTGGGTTGAAAAATAGCCACTTGCTTCCCCAACTCTAATTAAACTTTTTTATAACATTTTAAAATGTGCCCAGATATTTAAGAGTTTTTGAATTCATGAGCATAAACATATTCCCCTAAAAATTATTTGCTTTTCAAACATATTATATAAACCAATGGGAAACTTTTGGCATCTAGGGTACATGTGAAAATACAGCTGAATACAACTCAAAATTACTTAACTTATTACCTATCCACTTATGTAAAAAAAATCTTGGTTTTTTTACATAAGACAAAAATGAAAATTTATAAAAATCTTTGCTCTTGATGAACTAAATTCTTAACATCTACACATATTAGGGGGCTGAATTTTATAACAACCCCGAGAAATATGAAAAATGTGCAGTTCTGAATATTTGAAAGAGTGGAAATTGAACTGTATCTAGTTCAAATCAGAATTGATTTAATATAAAAGAAGATAAACTTCCCCTTTAAAATGATGGAGCAAATAGATGAACTTAAACTCACACAAAATTAGTGTCAGACAAAATACCATTATTCGAGTTATCTTTAGGAAGGCTAAAATGAATGATATTTTTTGACAAAATGTTTTCTCTAATACTTAATAAATATTTCTCATTAACAATTTGGATTTTACTGGAAGATTGTTAAATATGTCATAGTGGGTGTTCCTTTTGTTTATAGATAGGGATGGCCACTGCGATTCTCCCAATCCTCAAATTCTGTGATTTTATAATAGTGTGAATATAAAGATATAGCCACAAGAGGTTTCTCTTTATTTAGGCCATTTAACTTGCCTGTCATAAGTTCATCTACATTTTGGAATTGTCACTTAAAATCCAAAGCCAGGGATCCACTAGTCAGAATGGGGTACAAGCAAGAAAAAATGAGTATTAGTGCAAATTTAAGGCCACTGGTGGAAAAACAATTTTAAAAGCATGCCCTCCTGATGGTAGCCAGTACTTAGCTTTATATACAGAAGGAAAAATATATTGTTTATCACTATTCTCATTAAAATTAACCCTGATGGGCTATGTGCCTTGCATATTACATCTATTCCAATGACTATCCATTAGAATTATCTCTATCTTTTTGACTACTGACAGAAAGAGAAGATAAAGAAACAGAAAAGTTTGGCTAAATGTCTGTTCTGGTGCATAGTACTTAGGGCATGCAAAGCCCTCATTTTGTAGCTTTCTCAAGCATTCCCCATCTGCATTCTCAAGGGTTTTCTTTCTTTCATTCTTTTTTTTTTTTTTTTTTTTTTTTTTTTTTGAGAAACAACAGAAACTTCCTGCCTTCTGTATCAAAAACAAGAAACCAGTTTGAGAATGTCTTCCAGACAGAAATCATTTAATTTTTCTGTAAGCTTTTATCCCTCATTCTTTATCTCTCTCCAAGAGTCTATTCAGAAAATAATCTACTAGGTAGGTGTTTTTTTTTTTTTTCCTTCCCCAGTATCCCTTCAGTAAAACTGTGTTCAGTATTTTTGCATATATTTACAAACACAAAACTTAGGGCTTAAAGGGCATTTATAATACAATTAGTCTTTGGTTTTTGGATGTTTAATCAAGGATTAATCTACAGTTAATCTACAGATAATTGGGAACAAGTGGATCTACTTAAAATTATAAACAATCTTCATTTTTTCTTTCCCTTATCTCAAAAATCATAGTAAAGATGTGAGTTCACTAAAAAAAAAAAAAAAAAAAAAGAACTAATGTTCAGTTTTTATGTATGCTGTTAACATGTTTTTATAAGCATGTAGAGTCAGACTACATGAGTATAAAGGGCATTGCTTGGGAGATCTGGTTTCTAATTCTTGATCTAATTAGTTGCCTGACTTTGAACAATTCAGGGAGTAATTCAGGGAGTTATGAGAACTTAATATAGAAGTTCTAAAGATCTTTGAAGATTTAAATTTCTGAGCCCAAGGAAGAGATTTATTTACCATGTTGGCCCATATATTAACTCTCTCTCTCTCTCTCCCATTTCTATCTCCCTCCACCACACCATCCTCACTATGTTGCTTTTTCAATTCTGGCTTATATAAACCCAAGTGAGGCTTATAATCACTTTAATTGGAGTCTAGGGGAAGAGATATTGGTCAAGTATGGAATTTGAGTTAGTCTTTATTGGCTCATTTCCCTTCTCTCCACATCTAAATGTAGGTCTGTAAATTTGTTGCTGCTGCCCCAGGTCTTAGGGCCATTCTCTGTATACTCTGGACCATGCATGGCAATCCATTCCAGCCTCCTCTCACCACAAATGTCCCAATTTTAGTTTAAAAAACAAACATTTTACATGATAGTTTTATATAATATTATCTTCAATACATTTGTTGTTCAGTAGTTTCAATGGTGTCCAACTCTTTGTGACTCCAATTCGGGTTTTCATGGCAAAGATACTAGAATGATTTGATATTTCCTTCTCCAGCTCATTTTACAGATAAGGAAACTGAGGCAAATAAGATTAAATGACTTGCCCAGGGTCACACAGCTAGGAAGTATCTGAGATCAGATTTGAATTCAGATCTTCCAGACTTTAAGCCTCTAGGTGTTGTATTCACAGTTTCAGTTAGTTACCCATATGTGATCTAAATAACATATTTCAATGTCTACTTTATATTGATTACTTTCTTCTTAATGTATTTCAGAAGTTTCTAATTGTTCACAGTTATAAACTCTTCCTATGGGCTTTGAATCTCATATATCAATTTCCTCCCTACTTTCCATAAAGGAAACTTATTGATCATTTTATCTAAGACAACATCTTTGTCACAGGCAAAATTCCATGTACACTTGTCTCTTCTCATAATATGGTCTCTAGAAGCTTAATCTATATTGTTCATTCACCAAATAATATTTCCTTTCTGTACAGGCAGGCCATTCTAAAAAACCTGAACCACCTATCTACTTCCATCTATAAAATCATTTCCTTCCCATTCTATAAAACTCTTTATAAATGTCATGTTGTCTATGAAGTCTCCCTGACTCTTTCTATCCCCCATTAATAATAGTCCTGTGATGCTATTAAGCTCCATAATAAACATCCATATAGGGCTGGATATCTTCCACAAAAATTATATAAGCTCAGATCCTATAGGCATTCATGAAATTCCATGTTCCTAACTCATCCAGACCTTTCCCCCAGACATTTTACTGGTTAAAAAAATGGGGAATGGGGAATATGTAGGAATTCTGGCAATAAAAACCAACATTTCCCTCTTTAAAAGGTTCTCAGCTATCAGTGTCAATAGTAGAGTCAGTAAAGTCAGATTTAGTGATTTACCATCTAACCACTGAACTTGGAAATTAGCAGAATTTATGGGAATGCCAAATTGCCTGTATAACTATGTAAATATAATAGCATTATGCTTCTCATATACCTGAGATGGTTTCACTTTGGCTTAAGAGCATAGAATGAGAAGTAGTTGGTGGAAATCTCCAAAATGCTGAGTTAAATTATATGGAAGATCAACTTTCCTAACTATTAGACTTGTTCAAAAGTGGAATAGGATATCTTGAGAAGAGAGAAAGGTCTCCCTAATGGAAATTCTCAGAAGGAGGCTGAATGATCAATTGTCAACAAAGTGATTAGAGGGTATTCTTGTTAGATATGCTTTAGAAAGCCTAGAATAGGATGAAAATTCAACATTTTACAGTTAATCAACAATTATTTATTAAGTACATACCTTTGTGTGAGGTATTCTAGAAGCTGGGGATCCAAATATATCAAATGAAAGATTTGATATTATACAAGAAGCTTACAATTTAATGAGGGAGACAACAAAGACACGTATGTATATAAGTATAAAGTGAATAAACATAACTTTTTAATAATAGCATTTATATAATGCTTTTAAGGTATGTAAAGTGAGTTACAAATAATTATTGCCAACATTTAGATAGAGCTTTTTGTGTGACAAATACCATATTAAGTGGTTATAATTATTATCTCTTTAGTTCCCACAACAATTGTAGGAGGTATAGATGAGGAACCTGAAGCCAAACATTATTAAGGAATCTTTTTAGGGTCACACAGTTGATAAATGTCTGAGGTTGGAGTTAGGTTTTTCTGACTCTATGTCTAGCACTTTATCCATTGCATCACCTAGCTGCCTGGCTAAACAAAGCAGTTTGTAAGAGAAAGCAGTTATAGATGAGGTGATCGAGGCTTTAGATGGTCTTTGAGCTTCAATGTAAAAGAATAATCTGAAGCAGAGGTGAGGAGGGAAGGTATTAGAGGCAGTCTGGACAATCAGCAACATGATATTAAGATGTGAGAGGAAGAATGTGTTGAAAAAAGGATAGTTGATTTGGATTCCAGAGTCTAGGTGAGAGGAAGTTACTACACCTCAATAGATTTTTTTGAGACTAGATTATCTAGTACTTTATACAGAGGAGTTGATGCCTGATGGAAGACACAACTAGAAATCTATTTCTTAAGGTACTGATATGTAAGATCTATGCTTGAAGAAAATCACTTTGGCATGGGAGTGGGGTGTAGAGAAATTTCAGGTAGTGAGACTAATTAGAAGGCTGATGCAATAATTTAGGCAAGAAGTAATAAGGATCTGAATAAGGAGGTAGTCATATGAGTAGAAAGAATGGGCTTAGATGAGAGAGCTATTGTGGCAACATGGCAAAAATGGCAAGATCTGGCAACTAACTGGATATATGGGATAAGTAGGATAGTGAGAAGTTGAGGATAACAATATAGATATGAACCTAAAAGAGTTATTGAAGAATGATGCCTTCTATAGAAATGGGGGAGTTTAGAAAACAAAAGGGTCTGGGTAAGGAAAGAGAGTCCACTGATGCGTCTCTGAGATATCCAGTCTGAAATAATCAATAAGCAATTAGTAATTTGGGGTTGAAGTAATTTGGGGGGGGGAGAAGCAGGGGGAGGAGGGGGGAGAGGAATGAACTTGAATGTATATATATTTGGTAGCCATAATTGGTTGTTAAACCCATGGGCACTAATTTGGTCAGTGAGAAATGTAGAGAGAGAAAAAACAGACTGGGGAATATACAAAATTGGTAGGCTTTATATGGATTATGAACTAGCAAAGGATATTGAGAAGGAGCAACAAGGTAGACAGGAAAATAGCCAGGAGACAGTAATTTTAAAAGACCAGAAAGATGAAAATAGGAGGAGAGAGTAGTTAACAGTATTAAATGCTACAGAGAGATTGAGAAGACTGAGGATAGAAAAACCATTATTGAATTTGTCAATTAAGAAATCACTGGTGGCTTTGGAAAGAGCATGTTTAGCTGAAGAATAAGGTCTGAAGCCTGGCTTTAATGTTGAAGTGAGTTGAAAAGTAAAGAATGGAAGAACAAAAGGAGGTGGTAAGTGTATATGGCTTTTTCCTAGCGTTTGGCTGAGGAAAAGGATAAATTTAAAGTGATAGCTGAAGGATATTACATGGTTCAATGAAAGTTTTGTTTTGTTTTGTTTTTTTAAAGGAAGAGGGAGACTTGCACATATTTGAAAGCATCAAAGAATGAACCACTAAACAAGGAGAAGCTGAAGATCTTAGTCAGAGGATTAAAGGTTGAGGGCCAGATCTTGACAAAAAGAACAGATGGAGGCTATGGAGGAAAAGAGACAATGGGAGATGACAGCAAGAGATTTTGAAATAAAGAGTAGGGGAATGTCATATAGTCTCCATTTGTTGTTGTTTAGGAAAGACAGAGGCCAGCCCTCAACTGAGAAAAAGAGAGAAAGAAAAGATTTGGAAGCATTAAGAAGAGAAAAAAAAGTTTGGAATAAATTAAGTGGGGAGTGAAACAAGAAACTAACTAGGAAGGAATGATAGGACTGTTTTCTTGCAATAAAACCTCAGTTGACATTGTATAACATAAATTTATAACACATCGGGATAGTATTTAATCACTTCTTATAGATCAATTCAGCAGTACACATGTAGGAATAGAGGACATAGATGGCAGAGTAACCTAGTACTAAGAAGTGGCAGTAGCTTTATAAATACATGAATGTGGTATCCTGAAAAGAGTCTAGAAGCTAGGAGCAAGCTTTCTGGAAGCAAATATCTGAAAGAGTTGGGTTTGAGCCCTATTTAACACTTCCTAGGTGTATAATATTGGGATAGGTAGGATATTATATATATTATTATAATATCTTATAATAGTGGGATAAGTAGGATAGTGGGAAGTTGAGGATAACAATATAGATATGAACCTAAAAGAGTTATTGAAGAATGATGCCTTCTATAGAAATGGGGGAGTTTAGAATATATATATTATATATATTATAATATATATTATAATATCCCACTTTATCCTTCTGAGATTTCATCATCTCATAATAAGTTTTAGAGAGTTTGTGAACTGTGACACCCTGGGCAAGTTACTTAACCTATACTTACCTCTGTTTCCTCAACTATTAAATAAAGAAAATAACTTTACAGGATTGTTGTAAGGATCAAATGAAATACTACTTGTAAAGTGCTTAGCACACTGCCTGGCATGGAGTGATGCTTATATAAATGCTTATTCTCTTTCCTTCCCCCATTAATGAATTATTATGGAGCTTATAAACAATTAAAGATCAATAAAACCCATTCATGCATTGTTAGTAGGAAGATATGAAAAATGAGAAGATAAATGTTTCATGTACTATTTCTTTACAAGATTTCAGGGTATGTAATAATTTGAGAACTAGGTGATTTATATTTGCTTAGCAATGAAGTCATTATTAGGACTTGAAGCATTTGGAAAATCCAGTTACTCTGAACTAAATTTCTCTGAAGATTTATTGTATATTTCCAGCAATCATTACACAAACTGTTCATGTTTGAAGTGTCATTGCTTCCCTTTTTTAAAATGTCACTTGGGTAGGGGTTCTCCTAGGGATGAGAATTCATTATAAGGTAAGCATCAAGAGAAGATCAGGACAAAACTTACCCTCTATAATTCTAAATAAGACAAAAACAAACAATTTTTTTTTTTTTTTTACAAGAAACACTGTGGAGCAAATCTACCCAGTTTCTAGTTTCTTCTGTTCCACAATCTCTGTATGTACCATCAAATACTGGTTGAATGTACAATGGTTTTACCCCATAAAAATCTTTAGGTCAAAGAAAGTTAATTGGATAAGGAAGAAGAAAGTTCAATTTTTCCACTTTCCATATGGTTGCTGTCAAAAAAAAGTTTCAGATGCTCCTTACAATGGGGAACAAAGAACTTCAAAGGTCAAAAAAGTGTTTATTCAGAATATCCCTGATCCTAAAAATCTTAATTTGAACTTATAACTTAAAATAGAAAAGTAGGCAGTGTGGTGCTCATGGATGAATGGATATTGATGTGTAGAATAGCTAAATATATTTAGTAAGTCAAAATAAATAATGGAAATTATAAGCTTATCATTATATGTGGCTTAAACAAAAGCAAAAATCACAATCATGGGTCAGATTCCAACACTGACTATGAGCTACATTCCTTACTTGTTAGATGTCATTAAACTTCTCTGGGTCCCAGTTTCTGGATCTGGAAAATGTAGGGCTTGAACAAGAGTTCCTTCTATATAGCTCTAAATTCTATAATTTTAAAAAAGAATAATTTCTTCATACAAAGCTTCATCAATTTTGCAACTTTTTAGTCCTATGAATCCCTGGTGAGTGGGCAGATGGAACAGAAGGAGCTAACTGCTGCCTTCTACCAAGGTGATTCACTCCATTAATGCTAATGGTGGGGAAAGTTTCAGGAATATTGACAATCACTACTATCCTAGGAATTCAGAAAACTTGGGGAGGGAAAAATGCTGCTTGGTATTTGTCATAATCATTCGTGCATTTTTTCCATTTTTGTAGTTTTAGCAAGATACTCATAATTATTGTTTTTTCTCAGTCACTTGCCTCAATGAGCTTCCTATCAGACCAAGTGGAAGACCAGCTTTCTTGTAAAATTTTCTCTGAAAGTTGATGACCATGGTAGACCACTAGAGAAACACTGTGTCCCCAAATATAAGGTCCTACCATTATGAAGGAAATATCACTACAATATATCCTTCTTCACTCTACCAGGTCAATTTAGTAGTAAAAACAAACAAACAAACAAAAACATGAAAGTGATTAGCACAAATCATATTTCCTTTGAAGTGCTCTTAAGAAAAATAATTCTCATTTATTGAGGCATGGAGGAATTAAAAAAACCCAAAAAACTGGTGGTCACAGAGAAAGTCAGTGGTCAATTAGCATATCTATCTATATGTATATCTTTCTATGCACTTTATCAGTTTTGTGTTATGTGCTTTCTTTGGTTTTTTTTTTTTTTTTTTTTTTGCATGCCTGGTTAAAAATTTGAACCATATCATGTGCCCAGTAAAAGAGAGAACGTGTAACCTTTTCCTTTCATTTGAATTTCTGGGTACCATCATTAAAATTTCTATGACTTCAGATGATGAATTTTAGGTTGTTTCACTTAGACTAAAAATTCTTGGAGAGAAGGGGCTATTTATTATATTTATTTTGTATTTCTCATAGTGTGTATCCATGATACATATGTAGCAAATACTTTATCTTGAGCAAATGAGTAAAATCCTTTACACAGAATAGATACTTATCAAATGTTTACTGAAAAAAAAATTTAATCCAAGAAAGTCCTTTAATTCTATAAAATCCCAATTACAAATTGAGATGTCTGTTTCTAATTTTACATGGTAGAGAAGATGTTTCTAAAGGAAATCTCAGAGGGTTTGTTAATTTGTCAATCACATAGACAAAACTAATTAATAGAAACATATAACAAAGTTATAATTTGCTTAGATAGAAGCTGTCATTCAGCCAGCACCAAGAGTTGGTAAGGGACAAATATAAAATACTCAAAGTTGAAGATATATTTCATTTAAATAACTGTTCATGTTTTTCTTTCTCTTGCCAATTATAAGATTACTTTTTTTTTTTTTTTTTGCAGTAAAAACTAATGATAATAATCTTGGCCACAAAGAAAGATAGATGGAGAAATGCTGTAATGTGACTAATCTGGCACCATCATTTTGGCAAATCAAGTTATTTTTTTTCTGTCAAATTTGATAATTCAGAACATTTGGAAGAAAAAATGAGGGACAATTTTATATTTCAACATTTTCTATGTTGTTCAAAAATATTTTACCATGGCATTTTAAAATCTATTTGTTTTTAATCCAGTTTTTAAAACTTTATTTCCTAGTTAGATAAAATCTATTTTTAGAGTTACTATATCAATTCCAAAAAGTATTAGACAGTGACTTAGTTAAGATGTTTGCTATAGACTTACTTCAAATTATAATCTGGTGACTTTGATTTTAATTACTGGAACAATTATAAAATATAAAATATGCATTCTATATTTTATAAAATGCATATTTAAGATTATATTTAAGAAATAAAAAAATGAGATAATCATAACTAAGAGACAGTATGTCTTCATGAAAAGAAACAGGTCACCTGAGACTAATTTCCTTTTCTTTTCTGACAAGACTGTAAGATTAGAGGAATATTACAGGTATAAATTCTTCATCTCAATAATATATTTTTTAAAAAATTTAATATTCAGTTTTTATGTTCAAAATGGAAAGAAGAGGGCTAGATAAAACTGAGAAAGCTCAAAGAATTAACAGATTGATGTCAATTTGGAAGTAGGTCTCAAATGGAAGGGTCATGTCACTGGTATTGTTATTCAACACTTTTAAAAAAGTAGGTTTTTTGTTCATCACCTTTTTTTACGAGAAGTTACTTATCCCCTGGGCCAGAAGATATTCTCCTGCATCTGATAATCTATGGAATAAGCATTATTGTAAGTCAGTCCTTAAAGATTTCTGACAAAAGAAGTACACAATTTTTTAATGCCTATTACATGCCAAATGCTGATAAACAATTTACATTTATCATTTCATTTGGTTCTCATAACAACAAATGAAGTAGGTGCTATTATATTTCCATATTACAGCTGAGCAAACTGAGGCAGAAGTTAAGTGACACAATTTGTAAGTGTATGAAGCTGGATGAACTTTCTGATTCCAAGTTGAACAGTTATCTACTGTTATTCAGTTACTTCTATGCTTTCCTTATTTGATTCCATTTTTTGGAATCCCTTGTTACTGAAAATTTCAAGCCATTACATTTGTTAGTACTCTACCGTCATTTTCCTTGTATCTACTTTATATTTACTTATCTGTGAATATATTATATTTCTTCTGTAGAATTTAAGGTTTTTGAGGATAGGGACTGTTCCCTATTTTGTTTTTCTATCCCCTGTAGTTACCACGGCCATTGGGACATAGTAGACATTTAATAAATACTCACTGAATTAAATATTAGGAGATACAACAGGCAAAACAGATAGGTAAATGCAAGCTAATTTGAAGAGAACAAGAATATTAACAAATAGCGGTCTCAGACAAGGTTCTTCCTTGTGAGGGTAGTACCTGATTTAAGGGAAGCTAAGTATTATAAAACGAGATGGAAAAGATAGAGAACAGCTAAGACATAGGAGGATGACCTCTGAAAAGTCACAGAGATCAGCAGTATATGAAGTGTAGAAGATATTAACTAGGTTATTCTAACTAGAATTTTTATTTTATTTTATTTATTATAGCTTTTTATTTACAAGATATATGCATGGGTAATTTTACAGCATTGACAATTGCCAAACCTTTCATTCCAATTTTTCCCCTCCTTCCCCCACCTCCTCCCCCAGATGGCAGGTTGACCAAATACATGTTAAATATGTTAAAGTATAAATTAAATACAATATAAGTATACATGTCCAAACAGTGATTTTGCTGTACAAAAAGAATCGGACTTTGAAATAGTGTACTATTAGTCTGTAAAGGAAATCAAAAATGCAGGTGGACAAAAATAGAGGGATTGGGAATTCTATGTAATAGTTCATAGTCATCTCCCAGAGTTCTTTCCCTGGGTGTAGCTGGTTCAATTCATTACTGCTCTATTGGAACTGATTTGGTTCATCTCACTGTTGAAGAGGGCCACGTCCATCATAATTGATCATCATATAGTATTGTTGTTGAAGTATATAATGATCTCCTGGTTCTGCTCATTTCACTCAGCATCAGTTCATGTAAGTCCCTCCAGGCCTTTCTGAAATCATCCTGTTGGTCATTTCTTACAGAACAATAAGATTCCATAATATTCATATACCACAATTTATTCAGCCATTCTCCAATTGATGGGCATCCAGTTTCTAACCAGTACAAACAGGGCTGCCACAAACATTCTTGCACATACAGGTCGTTTTCCCTTTTTTTAAAATCTCTTTGGGATATAAGCCCAATAGTAATACTGCTGGGTCAAAGGGTATGCACAATTTGATAACTTTTTGAGCACAGTTCCAAATTGCTCTCCAGAATGGTTGGATGTATTTGGAGAATGGCTTGATTTCTTATAAATTAGAGTCAATTCTCTATATATTTTGGAAATGAGGACTTTATCAGAACCTCTGACTCTAAAAATGTTTTCCCAGTTTATTGCTTCCCTTCTAATCTTCTAACTAGAATTTTTTAAAAAGATATGAATAAATCTAGAAATTCAAGAATCAGATTAAAATATTAACTCATTTTTGAAATTTTATAGAGGATGGTAAATTATTAGTTTTTTTATTTATATTCTATATTCAATAAAAAGTCTCATTACTTAAGAATTTGTCATAATTGTGAGGTGTTTTTCCCCAATGAAAAATCTATTTTCCCTCCTTCCACCTTTCCCACTTGGGAAAAAACCTACTTGTAAAATATATTCGTATTCAATCAGAATAAATACTTGATTAGCCATGTGCAATCACCATTTTGTATTAGTGGCATTTTCTTGGTTTCCACTACATTGCATTTAATGCTTCTACCAAGATAGACTAATCACTTGAAATCATATGACCATACATACAGATTGACTCAGGTTTTGATACTCAATATTCTCAACTCCTTCAGTTGCCTCTCTTCTGTCTGAAGAGTGGAACAATAAATTCCTCCCAAAGACTTCCTATAATGGAAGAGGGCTCAGAACTTTCCAGGTAATATTCTGTTTTCTATCAGTTTCTACAACATAGAATATAGTATCGCCCAATTCTCCCACCTTCTGCACCCTCCCCCACACACATCTCGGTCCCCTCTTCTGCTCTCCCTTCCTTTCTCTTTTCAGCTTCTTTCTGTATATCGTCTTCTATTTAAATTATCAGCTTCTTGAGGGCAGGAACTGTTTCTTTTTCTAATTTATAGCCACAACATTTAGCAGTGTCTGGTACATAGAAAACACTTAATAAATATTTACTAAATTGAATTGAATGTCCAAAACATAAATGTCTTAATCTTCACCTTGTGTCTGTCAGTTCTCTATTAGGAAGGATGCCATACTTCATTATTAGTTCTCTAAAATTGCTGGTTGGTCATTGTGTGAATCAGTTATAGCTTTTGAAGTTGTTTGATTTTACAATATTGCTGAAATGACTGTCTTTTTAACAACAACAACAACAACAACATTATTATTATTATTTTTTTTTCCTCCTGAGACAATTGGGGTTAAGTGACTTGCCCAGGGTCACACAGCCAGGAAATGTTATGTCTGAGACCAGATTTCAGCTCAGGTTCTCCTGACTTCAGGGCTGATGCTCTATGCACCGTGCCACCTAGCTGTCCAACAATATTCTTAAAGTGGCAAAATCTATCTATAAAACATATAATTCCAACATGTCTAAAGAATGAAAGTTATGGATTAATCAAAAAGTAAGAAAAAGGTACACTATAGGTGAGTAATTCACATGTTATTTAAAAAAATGAGTAGGAAAGCAGAGTAAAGGGTATTATTCAGGAAAATATGACCAGAAAAAGATGTGGACAGATTATATAGTGATAATAGGGGACAAATGACAGCCAGTTCACAAGTTCCACTAGTAGCTCTGTTATGTAGAGAAGGCTAAAGAATTCTATCCCCACCCCAACTATGGATGAAATCTCTGTTGTGGATAAATCCATAGACATAACTTTTATAGAATGGAAAGGCAAGGATAGGTTGCAAATCTGAACAGACAGAAGTAATACCTATGTCAGTAAGTTCACAAATACATTTAAGTATCAAAGTAGACCTAGAATTTAGCACAATATTTGGCACATTGTTAGGTATTTCATAAATATTTGTTAAACTGAATTCACTTAAAAAGCAATCAAGTATTGGTAGAGGGATAGAGGTAGAGGGAACATTTACAATAAGACTATAGTATCTAATGAAGCTAGGGAGATCTGACAAATCTTTTCCCTAGGAAGAGAAGAAATCTCAATGGGCTGATTCTGGGTTTCTGTTTTGTTTTGTTTTGTTTCATTCATAAAAATGGAAGAAGTGGAAAGGAACAAAGATCTAACTTAGGACTGTGCCTATCCTAGTACTGAGGCAATACATGGGGGAAAGAGGCAGGAAGTACTGTGAGAAAAGATTAAGTAAAACATCATCAATACAAGCCAGACTATTCTTTGCTGGAATAAACAGGCTTCACTGTGGTGCTACTACAAAGGACTAAACTGACCCAGACACAATGAGTTGTGCAAGATCACAAATGTATGTTAGTAGCAGAGATAGGATTGTTACTAATTCTCTGGATCCCAAGTCTTAACAGTTTAAATTTGTTGTTCTTTGACCTCATTTTCAAGGCATTTATCAAACTATTTCTCTTAAAGTCCTAACTTACTTTAACCCCAAAGTTGGGTTAAAAGGAAAACTATATGACATTTCAAATACATTATAGCAATCAGGTGTTAAATCTAATATTTCAATTTATTAGAAACAAAATTAAACACAATTTCAGTAGTTTAGGTTAATTTTAAACAACTCATGTTTTTAAAGAGTAGATGAATATACATATAAAATGAATGAATGAATGAAAAAGAATTTATTAAACATTAAAATAAAACACTATCCCTGTCATTAAGGAGTTTACATTCTAATAGAGAAAGCCAACACATTTGTGAGTGGTGACCAGAGGATATTTTGTTTGCAGAGATGGTAAATAGATGGTAAACACACAGTTAACTGACGCACCTTTTTCAGAAGCAATGTTAATATTAATTTGGGTAAGTATACACAAAGGAAGCATGAAAAGATGATGGCCAAGACATGGTCAGAGGTTTGGGGCTGGTAATAAAACAAGTGGTTGTTGCCAATTGTTACAGAATAGCCCCTCTGAAGGAATTTGAGTAGTATTGGTTTGGAGCAGGGAGTTGAACTGTGAATCAAAAGCCTGAGGCTAAGTATTTTTTTCCCCACTTAATTTAAAGTTCAAAACATTTATTGGTTATCATGTAATGGTATGAAAAGAATAACTGGTTATTTTAATTTAAGAAGATGCCATGAGAGGAATACAACCAACCAAATATATTTTTGTCACCCCCCCAAACCTGTAAATACATAGTAAATTTCCAAAGCATTAAATCATCCCCCCCCAAAATTGGATAAAAAATGTGATCTTGGTATCAACAAATTATTTTTGTTGTTTTAAAGAATAAGTAGTGAATTCCCAAGACTTCAAGTAGAGGCTAGATGACCATTAAGTAGAGATATTAAAAAAGAGAGTCATATATTGGTCAGGGCTGGACTAGAAGACTTCTTAGGTTCCCCCTAAAAATACAGTGCTATAATTCAGTGATTTGAAATGCTCATATCAAAACAATACACTTGAAAATGGCCTTCAAAAGTCAAGACTTGAAACTACAGCAAATCAAAAGACCTTTATGATGACAAAAGAGTATAAAAGGATGACAGCAGTTCTGGATTGATCTTCTTTGTCCTAAGAAAGGCTTTGCTATTTCTAACCATATGACCTTAGTCAAGTTTTATTCTTTCTGTGTCTCAATAGCACTATAAGTGGGTTAGATTGGTTGACCATGGAAGTGCCTCCTAGTTCTAATTCTATGATCCTATGATAAATATTTGAAAATAAGATTTATGATCATGTGAGCTCTAAAGTTGAAATAATAAAAAAAATCTGCCTGCCTTAATGTTTTTTCTACTACAGCTTGAGAATTATATCCAGGATAATATGAAGAAAGAAATGGTAGAGATACAACAGAATGCTGTACAGAATCAGACTGCAGTAATGATTGAAATAGGAACAAACCTATTAAATCAAACAGCTGAGCAGACTCGAAAACTAACAGATGTTGAAGCCCAAGTAAGTAAGAAATTTTAATCACAAATGCTTCACGCACTGTAAATATATCATTGTATGGATGATGCAGCATGACTTTACAGTAATTTAAAGAAACTGAAAGTCTAGACTAAAATCAGAAAAAAATTTTAAATGGATTCATATATAAATAACCGAATTATGATTCCATGGCTATTTTGTGACAATGTATCTTTATTTTTACATAATTTGAATGGCCACATATTTAAAATAGAATGCCCAAATAGTATCTATGTTTTTGTTTACTTAAATAAATGCATATATAAACTCAACTCTAACACATACAACATCACCATGTTTTCTAGATTACATGATTATAAGTTAATAGTGGTAAGAAAGGATAGCTCCAAGTTTTCAAGATTTTCTATTTTGTCTTATTTAATCTTCATTGATTATAAACTTCAAATTTGAACTAAGCCCAGATGGAAATTCTCTCAATCTTAGTCAATTGGTAGAGCCAATGTATTAATAGGCAGGATAGAATGAATTTGACTAAAGAATTACAACTTACATATAACACTGAAATTAGTACACAAAATGAATATAACAAATTTTTAAAAATCAGTTTTTGTGGTGTTTTTTTTTTTTTTTAATGAAAGTCAACAAGTATCAGGTAGTATACCTAAGTATGAAAACACAAACATTTATATGTAAGATATAGAAAGATTTGTTAGGCTTAAGTCTCTAAGAAAAAGCTTAAAGATAGCTTCTGATGGTTCACTTTGAATTGGCAAGTAATAAGATTGTGAAAAAAGTCAGTTTTACTGCACTTGACTTCTTTGAGAATAATAATGTAGATGTAGATTTATGAAATTCCATAAATCAGATGCTTTAAAAGTCATTGGAAATATAGCATGGCTTACCTGGTAAAGGGCCAGTTTTTGGAATCAGGAAAAGTTAAGTTTAAGTTCTCCTCTTGTCTTTGACACATATTGGACAATTCATCTTACCTCTCAGAGTCCTTAGTCTTTAGACTTGGTCCTGAGTCTTTAAAGAAGTGACATTGCAAATTACAGAATAAGGCTGATCTTTGGCAAAGAAAATGTTCCCATCCAGAGTTTTCTTTACCATGAAATTACTGATTTAAAAAGCAATCACTGATAAGGGTACCATGACAAGGTTTTTTTTTTTTTTTTTTGAAATCTTAGCTTATTGCATTCATGAGAAACTTCCTGATGCCTGAGAAAGATTCCCTATTAACACCATCTTGTCTTTATTCTATATTTACATATATGTGTACAAATTATATGTCACCTCCTCTCTACCCCCTCATCTACACACAAAATGTAAGCTACTTGAAGGAGAGATAGTTTCAATTTTTGTAATCCTGACATTTAGCACAATGCCCCAAACATTTCTGGTGCTTAATAAATGCTGATTAAATAACTGATACTATGGCATCTACAGGGAATGTTTTGTTATACACAGTACACTGATTGAAAGATAAAAAAGGGGGGCATGTCTGTTTTGGGAAAAAGGCCAATACAGAAGTCTCAGAAACTTGGGATGGGTTTTATTATATTTTGAGAAGTTGTACAAATGCTTTTTCCAATGTTGACATATTACAAAATTATTTTGAGATCACAGATCATTGGATTGCAGATAAGAGTTGGAAAGAATCTTGGATGCCATCTACCCTAAACCCCTCATTTTCACAGATAAAGAATTGAGGCCCAGAGAGATTAAACATTTATTTAGTATCATACTGGAAGAACAGGGATTCACACGTCTTCTTCTTCCAAATTAAAATCTGACCACTATACTATACTTTTGGTTAAGAAAAGCAGAAATGCTAAAGCACAGAAATGGCAAAACTATTTTGATATAAGTTTAAAGTAATATATTTAAAGAAAATTCATCCAAATAACAAAACAATGTGGATTGCTTCTTCACTAGAGTTTGGAACAAAAGTGAGGAGGAGTCAAGAGGAAGGGAAAGGAACAAGCATTTGTATATAGTCTAATATGTGCCAAGTACTGCTGTAGATACTTTACAAATAAGGTTTGATCTTCACATCAACCCTGTGAGGTAGATGCCATCATTATTCCTCATTTTACAAATGAGGAAACTGAGGTAAAAATAGATTAAATGACTTGATCAAAGTCACATAGCTAGGTTAGTGTGGGACTAGATCTGAACTCAGATCTTTCTAACATTTGACCCATGGCATCACTTAGCTGCCTAATAAAATACAAACCAGTATGAGTATGAGAGGGAGAACACTTAATAGTTGAAGAGCCCAGGAAAAGTTGTATATTACTTTCTCAAATAGTGAGCAAAAATGATCCATTATGAAAATTCTTGAAGAGTTGATAATTTTCAAAAAATATTAACAGAAATCATTTAGATATTATTGATGTGGATTTTTAAAATGCATAATTCAGATAGGGCAAAGTGAATAAATCCTAATCTCAATTTCTAGATCTTGTACCAAAATAGGAACATTTTCATAGAATTTGAAACTCTTAGGAAAATGATGTGATTTCCCATTTCCCTTTAAAATTCTACACGGTAAAATGTTTAGGCCCAAATTAGAAGTAGACTAAATCTACATCCCAGGTGTCAATAACAAAAGCAAAACCATTGTGTTGGAATGGCTTTATTCATTCACAATAAGATTTTTATGGTAAAAACTTGATTTCTTTTTGCTTTGAAGTACAAGACCATCCCTGAAATGGTACATTGTCTTTCTGTGACTAGGGTAAGGGTTTAGCTAACAACATAAAGGTATAAACCAAACAATTGCTCTTTCAAGGACGGATTCTTTGGCAACAATTATGAATTACACTTAAGTGTGAAATCATGTCCTGAATGACCATTAACTGAGAGGATGTGAGTAACCAATTCTTCCTGCCAACAGTAGCCAAATACTGATGAATTAAAAAAGTCTGCAGAGATATTTGAATACAATGAGAAAAGTGATATTGTCTAGAGAATATACATCTGTACTTCCCACAAAGCAGAAAAAAAAATCAACTTTTTATGGCAATTTTATTATTTCCTAATTGATGGGGATTTTATTTTTTTTAATTATTAAAAAAAAAAAAGAATTTGGCCAAAGAAACATAAATGAGGAAATACTTTCAATGAAATGCTGACTATATGTTGTATATAATATATTCTGTAATGAAAAAAACTCATCCTTTTAAATTAAGTTGAAATGAAAGAAAAAGCATTCCTTATCTTATTCAAATGTAAATTTTTCTACATTCTAAATATAATCCATTTTCATTGGACATATTTACTGAAGATATTTTCATTTTTTTCTATAGAGGAAATTGGTGCTAATAAAGGTAAAATATGGATAATTATAGTACCTATTACCTTACAGGCTTGTTCAAAGCAGGTACTATATAAATGCTTATTTCTTTACTTTCCGTTTCCTGAAATGATTTACCTAAAGTGGTATAGAAAGTGTCTGAGATCAGATTTGAACTTGGGTCTTCCTGACTCCAAGTCTAGTGCTTTATATACTAGGACTTACTTGCCATAACATCCAAAACTAATAAAACATTTTCTTAAAACAATGCAAAGAGATATTATTATTTAATATGCTGTACTGAAAATAAAACTTCATAAAATGTTTGCTTTGATTCAGTACTAGAGTGATAAAAAATTGACAATATTTCACATAGAAAAATTGGATAAATATGTATTTCAAGTAACACTTTCTCATTTCTAGGAATAAAAATTAATAAAAAGGCAGCTAGTTTTGCAGAATTCTCAAGAGAATTCCACATTTTATTTTTGTTCATCTAGGTACTGAATCAGACAACCCGACTTGAACTTCAGCTTTTGGAACATTCCCTTTCCACAAATAAACTGGAAAAACAGATCTTAGATCAGACCAGCGAAATAACCAAACTTCAAGACAAAAACAGGTAACAAAATAAACTATGATTTTTAAATAATGTTAGAAATCAAAGTTAAATTCAATGGACAATCGTGGACTCAGCAATTTATTGAAAACCTACTATGCTAAAGGTTTGAACTAAGCACTGAAATATAATGAAAGAGCTGAAAGGGATTCTCATCTCAGAAATCCTACAATTTAATTGGGAGCATAGGTGAGAAAAGCAGAGCTCAAAATAACTATGAATCATAACATGTGTATGTTGGGATAGGATAGAAAGGGTAATTAACTATGATGCATATATACTACATGGCTGCTAGTTTAGATCAATTATTAGGCCTGGCATCTATTAGTCTTGAGTTAAAACATAGCTTAAACACTTCCTAGTTGTGTGATCCTGGATTTCTTTTTGCCTCATTTTCCTCATCTGCAAAATGGGAATAATAATAGCACTTATCTGTTTTGAGGATCAAATGAAATATGTGTTAAATATTTAGCACAGTGCTGGCACACAAAAGATGCTATATAAATACTAGATATTATTATTAAAAACAAAATTGTATCAAATAGAAAGGAAGATCCAAAAAAGTATGAAACACTGGAAGAGAAGGTATCACTTTCACCTTGAAATGATATTTAGAAAGTGACAGATGAGTTAGATTTGGATCAGCTTAATGAATGAGAATTGTATATATCTGCCTAAGCATGGGGGAAGAAGTAGTAGAAACAAAGGCAAAGAGATGGGAGAATTAGGGAGAATAGTTCAACTTCTCTCACATGTAGACTAAGGGAAAAGGCCTACTATGAGATGAGTAGGTAGAATGAAGCCAGTTTGTGAAGAGCCTTGAATATCAGAACCAAAAGTTCAAACTTTATTCAA
The DNA here is from genome assembly GCF_902635505.1 of Sarcophilus harrisii. NCBI lineage: Eukaryota > Metazoa > Chordata > Mammalia > Dasyuromorphia > Dasyuridae > Sarcophilus > Sarcophilus harrisii. Next base: position 170,353,238 of record NC_045427.1, read on the forward strand.
TAAGCATTTGAATATTTTTATCTGATAAGAGTGATAGGCTAGGAATAGGAATAGTCTTGGACAGCAATGAGGAGGACAAATTGAAGAAGGGATGTAGTAGGAACAAGAAGTCCAATTAAAAGATTACTAGAATAACTGAAGTAAAAGATATTGATTTGAATTATGGTTATAATAACCAGAGCAGAAAAGAAAGAACAACCACAAGAACTGATATAGAGGCAGAATCAAAAGAACTTCAAAAGTGATTCATTCAATTAAAAAAAATAACATTTATTAGGGGAATGGAAAGAGGAGGAGTAAATATAATGTTTATCAAGTGTTGGGCAGTGTGCTGTGCTATTTATAAATATTGTCACATTTAATCCTCATAACAACCCTGTGAGATACTATAATTATCTTCATTATACAGTTGAGGTAACTGAGGCAAAGAGAGGTTTAAGTGACTTGCTTGAGGTTAAGTGTCTGAAGAACTCAGATCTTCTGATTCCAGACCCAAAACTCTACCCAAGCATCACTAGCTGCCTTAGAGCACAAGTGAGGAATCCAACATGTACAAAAGTAAGCAAATACAAAGTAGATGCAAAGTAATTTCAAGAGGGAGAGAGTACCAATAACTACATAAGTGAATAGAGATCAGGAAAGGTGGCATATAGGTGGTGGCAAATGAGAACTAGTTTGAAGGAAGCTAGGGATTCTGACAGACACAAGTAAGGAAGAAGAATATTCCAGATATTGCATAAGTGATGCCACTTATGCAAAGGCCAAAAGTAAGAGAGAGGTATACTGTATACACCCCAAATAGTTGAAGGTAAGTTCATGTGCAATGAAGAATGGAGAATATATAAATGAATACTAATGATACAAAATTGAAATTGCCCCTGTCCTCCATTGATGGGGCCAATGATAAGACAATGCTAACTGGATCTACAACAGATTAATGTTATTTTATATAATTTCAGATGTAACCTCATTACAGTGTTACAATATTTTCTTCCTTGGCTGACCATCACATTCCCTATAACCAATATTCTAAACCTTCTCTTTTCTTCAGAAGTCTCTTATCAAATCATCTATTCCTTCTCCTGCCCCCAGCAGTTGGTCTCAACTAATTTTCTGAAAGAGGACATCAAATATGAACTTCTACTTCTTATCTTCCCCTATTAAAAAAGAGCGGGGCAACATGATACCATGGGAATAGCACTAGCTCTGGTTTCAGGGAAAGTTGATTAAAATCCTAATAGTGATTTGCCACAGAGGGCTATGAGTAATTCATTTAACCTTCTAAAGCCTGTTTCCTCATTTGCAAAACAAGGAGTCTCAGCTAGATGACCTCTAAGATTTTCTCCATTTCCAGATTTATAATCCTCTGAATGTTAGTATCCTTAAGGCAGTGAGGTAGCAGAATGGATAGAGCTGGGTTTGGAGTCAGGAAATCCAATTGGAGTTCCAATTCAGCCTCAAACATTTATGAGGTATGTGGCCCTGGACAAATCACTTCATCCCTGTTTACCCTAGTTTCCTCAATTGTAAAAAAAGGGAAAAAACAAACAAACAAAAACAAACAAAAAAAAAAACAGCTCCTAACTGGAAAGATTGTTGTGAGGATCAAATGAGATAACATTTGTAAAGTGCTTCAAAAAGTACTCGGCACACATTAGGTATTATATAAAAGCTTATCCCTTTCTTGTCCCCTGTATCTCATGTCATTTTGTCTCTTCAGTTCCAAATATGGTGAAGAGGTAGTTCTGCTTCCTGCTAAATCCTTTTTTATTTGTATGCTTAATTCCCTCTAGTCTTTCTTTCAAGTGATCCCCTTTCATCACTGTTCTCCAAAACATCTTAATCTCTCTTTATCTATAGGTCTTTTCCCTGTCTTTAAGTATGTCTAGAGTTTTCATGATGAAAACAAACCAACCTCCTCTCCCAAATTCCTTAACTAGAAATTGTTATGCCCTATCTCTTTTAGAAAAAAGCCTTTTATATTCATTTTGTCCATTTCCTCAAATTCAGCTAACTTTTTAATCCTTGGAAATCTGGTTTCCAGTCACAGCCCTTGCTTCTTCCAAAATTACTAGCAATCTTGTAATTGATAAATCCTTATTCTTCTTACAGCTTTTGACTCTGTTGACCATTACTTTCTCTTGAATATTTTCTCTTCATTCAAGTTTCTTAATAATTTAAATTTTGATTTGTTCTGAATTATCCTTCTACTCTCCTACTTTCTTACTGTAGTTGGGTGGTCCTCAAATCTCTGCTCAGGACTGTTCTCTATTGTTGTTGTGATTTCATCAAGTATTATAGGTTTAATTATTATTTCTTTGTTGTTAATTCACAGATTTATATAACTGGATTTAATCTTTTCTGAATTCTAATCCTATATTGCAAATTAAGTGCTTGCTTGCCCACTCTTACTTTCTCAAACTCTACATTCCAAAATAGAACTTACTGTCTTTTCTTCTAAATGCTCAGTATATCCTGTTCCTGTTGTACTATTATCTTTCTACTCTTCCAGTTTTACAAGCTCCCTGCTTCTCCCACCCTCTACTTTATCACCCACATACAATCAGTTGCCAAATCTTGGCGATTCTGTATTCAAAATATTTCTCACATTTGTTTCATTCCTTCACTTTCCATGATAATCATTCTAGTTTGGGCCTTCAAAACCTTTCCCTTATATTGTTCCACTTGTTTTCCAATTGACTTGTTTTAGTCCCTCTTTTCCCTAATCTATGCTCCAAAAAACTAACCCCCCAAAAATCTTCCTAAAGAACTGGTCAGGTGATATTTCCTTGCTCAAGAAATTTCAATGCCTCTTTATTACCTCTAAGATACAATACAAATGTGAATATCTTATTTTGATATTTAAAACCTTTCCTAACTTGAGTCAAGCCTACCTCTCAAGATTTATTTCACAATATTCTCTGTCATACACTATACAATCCAATCAAACTGACCTACTTGTTTTGTCACCAAATTCAACATTCCATATCTCACCTCCATGATTTTGAATTGACTGTTCCCTCATGCTTGATAGGAGACAAGTCAGGAGAATAAAGTGTCATAGAAGCCAGGGAAGAAGAATATCAAAAAGGACACAATGATCAACAGTTTTGAAATTTACAAAAAGATCTTTTGAAAAAAGCAACTAGATTTAGCAATTAAGAGATTATTAACTTCAGAAGAATGGTTATGTTTAGCAGCTAGGCTATAAGGAATTCAAGAGTAAATGAAGAGAATAGAAAGAAGTTTAAGTGATTTTAATTTTCTCATACTTATGAATGTGCATGTGATGAGGACAATACAACCTCGTCCAGAAGAGACATCCATATTAAAGAAATCTAGTATTCAATTAAGGAAAAATTCTTCCTTCCCAAATTTCCTCCAGAAGGTTAATAAGATATGATTGTAACATTCTGAATTTGAGTTTGAAAAATTTGTCAATGATTTTTTAAGGACCCATAAAATAAGTTTTGAATTTGAACATACTATAATTTTTATTTTTATTATAATAAAAGGTGACATACAAATTAACCTAAAAGTCACAGTAATAGAGGATTTTCTCTTCTTCCAAAAGCAAATTTTGCCAGGCAAACCTCCCTCATATGAAATATATATTTTATTTGTAATAAATTTTAGAGTAAAAAAAAAGGAGCTATATTCAGGTTCTGACACAACATTCATTTTTACATTTTTTGATTCTGTATCCTGAATGTTTCATCAATGGCCTTTGTATAAACAGGATTTTATTCTGAGATCAAGATAATTGTTCAGTTTTCAAATGCCACAGTTTAGAATGACAGACTGAGAGCAACAGGAACCTTTGTTGATTTCTTCCCCCCTACAGTAAATAGAGAATGCTTAATTGCTGAAAAATGTAGGAATTAAAAAAAAAAAAAACATAGAAAGCAGACCTTATAATTAAAGGTCAAAGTATCCAATATTTCTATTACATCCTATTTTTGAAGAATTTCTGACAACCACACTTACCAAGCCTTTGTGTGTATTCCGGGGAAACAATTAACATTCTTAAAAGTTCAGTAGACATATGAACAATACTCACTTGGAAACATCCATTCTATTTTAACTAACAGGAAACACTTCCAGTTTAAAATTAAGTTTACTTTTAACTAATAGTCTTTGTTAAATCAAGTAAATAAACCAAATTATTCTGAAACCAATTTAGCAGTGTCTTGAAGTCCATTTTTATAATGTTATTTGTGAAGGGCTGTTAATTTTATTTTGGGAAAATAAGATATCCAATTTCAACCCATAATTTGTTGTAATGTAGCTTTAGTAATATTTTTTAAATATAAAAATTCTTACAAGGTAAGTTGCAAAATTATAAATTGAAAGATTAAATGTGAGTTTCTGTATGATGGTCTTCTCTGGAAAAAAAGCAAGTCAAATTAAGATAAATAAGGTAGTTAGGGAGAAAGCTTAAACTCTTACCTACTTTTAAAGACTTAAATCAAATTCCTCCTTTTCCATGAGGGCCTCCCTGACTATATTATTCCCCTCCTACCACCACACATACACTCCAAAGCTCTCTTTCCTCAGAACTCTAAACTTAACAATTATTATTATACTGAGCTTAATGCTATTTTCACTATCATGCTTAGCTTACCAATTACGTTAAAAGCTACTTGAAGGCAGGAGTGTGTCTTACAATTCTTGGCATGTCTCCACAATGTCTTGCACAGTCAATAAATATCTGTTGACTAAATATGTTATTTGATTAAAATTCATCTTTGTGTGTTTATGTGCACATGTATAGTAGTTTACTTTGGTGATAGCTGGAAACCACTAACACTGGCTTTCTCTCACAAGTTTCCTAGAAAAAAAAGTACTTGATATGGAAGACAAGCATACAGTTCAGCTGCAATCAATAAAAGATGAAAAAGACCAGCTTCAAGTGTTAGTATCCAGACAAAATTCCATAATTGAGGAACTGGAAAAACAGTTAGTGACAGCCACGGCAAACAATTCAGTTCTTCAAAAGCAGCAACATGATCTGATGGAGACAGTCCACAGCTTGCTAACTATGATAACAGCACCAAACTGTAAGTACCATTACTGAAGGCTTTGACATCTCATTAGTCATTAATCACCACTATAAAACTAAACCCTTAGGGTAGTACTAGAGATGATACTGCTTTTAGCTAGTACCCTGTTATAACTATGTAACTAAATCTCCTTAAAGATGGACCCACCTTGTACCTAATTCTCTTCCATATTTAAAAGGATTTTATAGTATTTACTATCCCATTGAGGTTAAGTATGAGGTATCATCAATACTATGAGCTAATGATGAGTGACAACTGTCAAAAATATTTTTTGAGGTTCACATGAAAAATAATTTTTTAAATATATAATTTTTGAAAGATTAAAAAGTAGCAATATATTCATTCTTTCTGTTATTGAAGCAACTGCTTTTCATTTCAAGTAGAAATATAAATACAATTAGAGGAGGCTATTGATATATAATTAGGGCTAAGAGTATCTAAATGTTTGAGAAAATAACTTATCTTACCATAAGCCTCCCAACTGTTCTCGTTTATTTATTTATTTTTGCAGCCAAGAACTCCTTTGTGGCTAAAGAGGAGCAAATCATTTTTAGAGACTGTGCTGAGGCTTTCCGAGCAGGCCTTACCACTAATGGAATCTATACATTAACTTTTCCTAATTCCACTGATGAGGTCAAGGTAAACTACTTCTCTTCTTATTCCCATTTTAACTTACCTAGTTGTAAATAGCCAATTTTAGAAACAATACAACCTCTACAATATGACAACTTAACACAACTTGAAATTTTCTCTAATCTCAAATCTCACTTGGTTTCCTTATTGTGCCAAGCTAACTTCATCAGTTTGGACAATTAATAGAGTCACTGGATGCTAGACTTATCGTGTCAAATAATGGTGTTTTAAACATAAGATTTATCGATTACTTTTATTACTACATCCCATTCATTTCTGCAGATAATGCTACCACATGTATACCTTTGGCAAACTACTGGGATATGCTCTTACAAAGATTAAACAATATACAATTTGTGTCCTTATAACCTCACCAACTATCAGAAGGATATCACAGGCACACAAATAAGCATGATACAAAATGATAAAAAAAATAAGTGCATAAGGAAGATGCAAAAACTGTTCTGGGAGAGAATGGATCATCACTGGAAGACTTAAAAAAAGACTTCATGGTAATATTTGAGCTTGGTATTAACAGATAAAGATGAACAGCTGAAGATGGAGGAAGGATAGCAAAGTGATACATATGTTAGATAACACGGAAAAATGTACCAAATCTTTGGATGATGTGTTGGATCTGATTATTGCATGATTTTTTTGACAATTTTTAAAAGTTGAAAACCTGTATTTGTTCTAAACTTTCAATTTTGCTTTTTTTTTTTTTTATATCTCCCAGACTTTAAAGGTCTCTATTATCTATAGCATCAATCTAGCCATAAAAAAAAATCTATTAAATGCTCACTATGTGCCAGGTACTATGTTTAGCAATGGGAATACAAAGAGGGGTAAATAATAGTCCTTTTCCTCAGGGAGTTCATGAGGAAACTCTAAGATGAGGAAACTTATAGGAATCAATTCATTTTAGTTCTGTTGTCTAATTCTCTCTTGAATCCAAGAGAAGAAATATTTATTTCCATTTTCATTTCTCAATTGAATTTTAGAGTGCATGAATCAGAACATGTTTTTAAAACTAATTTATGTCTATGAGCAAATTTTAAAAAAAGATTTACTTGAACATTGTCATCTTGGTTTTTATTTTAAAAAGCCATGATTGAGGTTTGTTTGCTTATTTGTTTCAACTAATAATTCAACCTCCAACCCCATTCAATTAAGGTTTGCTTAATATATATATATATATATATATATATATTCATATATTTTGATGAAGTATCAATTAAAGTGCTGAAGCCAGAGTTCCAAGACTGAAGAAATTTTGCTGAGAGCCTCCACACTTTCTATTAGGATAGAGTATACCACACAAAGGATATAGTACACAATAGTACCTTTTTCTTTTGATAGGACCATATTTGCAAATAATTGAACCACCCTTAGATACTTAATATTTATATAACATTTCAATTTTTATGTAATTATATTTTACCTTATCAGACACAGAGACCAAATTAAAAGAGTTAAAAGGAATGGGCTTTTGTTCCTTGTTTTTGTTCAAGAATTCAAGGGTATTTAATAACAAGCTTAGCAGAAGCATTCTTCTCCAAACCTAGAAGAGTCACCAAGCACTCTATTAGGTTACATATTTATCATTCTTAATGATGACTCTCATTAGAAAACAAATAGTGAACCAGACAAGAGAATAAACTGATCACTTTGGGAAAATGTGCTAACTCAGATTCTATTTGAAAAGGTAGAAAGAAAAAAAAAAGTCCCTTAAATATTATTGTCTTATTTAAGTTTAATACAATGGGACAGTGACTTAAATTGCAAGTCATATAGTTAATGTGTGTAAAATTCTATGGGTGGCAAATATGTAGATAGGTAGTTGCAGTAGGAACTTGCAGGTGGGAGATTTTTTTTTTAACTGCAAATTGTTGGGATAGGAACACAAGACAGTGTTAACAGAAAGTTATGCAGGTGGAGGGTAAATATACCCTCATACATACGATTACATATATGATATAGCAGAAAGAAAAGAGACAAATACAGAGAGGATTGGCGAGACTTACATGAATTGATGCTGAGTGAAATGAGCAGAACCAGGAAATCATTATATACCTCAACAACGATACTTTATGAGGATGTATTCTGATGGAAGTGGATTTCTTCAACAAAGAGAAGATCTAACTTTGTTTCAATTGATCAAGGATAGACAGAAGCAGCTACACCCAAAGAAAGAACACTAGGAAATGAATGTAAACTGCTTGCATTTTTGTTCTTCTTCCCGGGTTATTTATATCTTCTAAATCCTATTCTCCCTGAGCAACAAGAGAACTGTTTGGTTCTGCACACATATTTTGTATCCAAGATCTACTGTAACCTATTTAACATGTATAGGACTGCTTGCCATCTGGGGGAGAGGTTGGAGGGAGGGAGGGGAAAAATTGGAACAGAAGTGAGTGCAAGGGATAATGTTGTAAAAAATTACCCTGGCATGTCAATAAAAAGTTATTAAAAAAAAAAAGAAAAGAAAAGAAAGAAAAGAACTACCTCCAAAGTCTAGCTATGAAAGACTTTGGGCAAGTCTTTTAACTTCTCTATCCACAAGTTGTAGAATAACCATAAATCCTAATGGCAGCCTATGTATTTCATTTGACCTCTGAATGATAGCTTCTAATTAAGTATAAATATTTGTAAGAAGATAAATTTGTTATAGAAGTGAAAGATTTTCATTTGTTAAAATAAAGAAATTGGACTAGATGATCCCTAGAATTCCTTCCAATTCTAAATCTTTTGATTCTAAGGAACACTTACACTTTAGTTTGCAATATTCATACAAATTTCTGCAAAAAAGAGAATTCTATAGTCATGTATGTCCCAGGAATGGCTGCTCATGGGTACAGCAGTCTCCTTATTTGTCAGAAATATAGGTCCCCAGTTACTAGGATTATCACATTGAATTCATGTCTGCTTTTGTTTTTCAATTAATTGTTTACAGCTGATGCATAAAAATTAACTCAAGCATGATTTTCTAAAAGAAAATCCAAACTTTATTTCTACTATTAGCAAGGATACCAGATCTTTGAACCATGCAACAGAATGTTTATCAAATGCATTAAGTACCCTCAGATTTGTTGTAATCCAGAAGCTAATGCCTTTATTGGCACTATCTGAGGCCTCCTGCATTTCTGATCTAGATAAAATCTACTGAACTGTTTCCACTTAATGCATCTATTCCTTCTGGCTATGCAAACTATTTTATTTGAAAATTTTTCCTGTGAAACTTACATAACCCAGTTAACTGTACCCTCATAATCTATTTTTTGTAAACCCCTCTTTAAAAACTAAATCTGTCCAAGTCACGATAGTCGCCTCAAAATAAAACAAAACAAAACAAAAAAACTGTCCACAGCTCTATCACTAATGGAGTTAAAAACAATAGATATTTATTTAGATTTTTTTTTTTTGTCACTCTCAAGGATATCACAATCCTCTTGGACTACCAGAATAGCATCTTATTATCATCTTCAATTTATCATTCTCACTTAACCCATATATGAAATCCTTTGCCAAGTCTTAACTTTCTACCCTCACAGCACTTCTCCTAAAGCTCTCTTTTCATATAGACCCCACTTTAGTTCAGACCTTCATCTTCTTTCAACTGGTCTCACTGCCTGAAGTCTACTTACTCGAATCTCTCTTTCACCCAACTACCAAAGTTATCTTCCTGAAGTATGTCTTAGCATGTGATCACCTACTCAAATAAACTCCAAAGCCTTCCTATTACCTTGAGAATCAAATAAAAACTCTTCAGTTTGGCTTTTAAAGCTCTTTATGACCTGGCCTCTTCTGGTCCTTTATTCTATTCCACAGACTCTATGATCTGTGGTTAGTTAGTCAATTAAGCATATTCTATTTGCCAGGCACTGTACTGAGCTCTGTGACTATGTAGAAAGGAAAAGACCTTTTCTGGGTCTCTTCACAATCTGTCTTTTATGTCTAGAATGTTATTCCTTTTTACTTTTGCTTCTTAGTTTCCCTCAAAGCTCAATTCAAATTATATTTCCTGCTCTTGCCTTCCCAGCTGAGATTACTTTCTATTCTGAGATTAATTTCTATTTATTCTGTTTGTAGTGAGGTGGCACAGTGGATAGGGGGCAGGGTCCATGGTGAGGAACACTCATCTTTCTGAGTTAAAATCTAGCCTCATACAATTATTAGCTGTGTGAGCCTGGTCAAGTCACTTAACTTTGCTTGCCCTAGCTTCATCTGTAAAATGAGCTAGATAAGGAAATGGCAAACCACTCTAGTATCTTTGCCAAGAAAACTCAAATGGGATCACAAAGAGATTGATATGACTGAAATAACTGAACATCATCTCTATTTGCACTTTGTATGTAGTTTTATTTACATTTTTCAATTTTATGTGTGTCCCTCCCTCTATTTGAGGGGGGTGGGTGGGAGGGGCTGTTTTTGCCATTCATTGCATCTCTGTTTTAGTGTAATAATAAAGTCATTAGCATATAATAGGTGCTTAATAAATGCTCACTGACTGACTTTAAGACAATCATAAGATACACATTGCATTTGCCTTCAAAGAGCTAACTGTCATGTTGTAGGTTGATGGGATATGCACAAATAACTATTATAAATGATCTTTGAACTTGAGTAATTTATAAATGATGAGAAGCGTTTTCTTTAACTCTGTTCTTTATACCAAAATGGTTTTCATCAAATAAATGAATGAATGTATAAAATTCAAACTTAAAGCCATTAAAAATATAAACCAAAAAAAAGAGTACTTTTAAATGTTTCTGAATCCTAATTTTAATGTACACCCCTTTGTATGTTGTTGGGAAATTATTTTATATTCTCGAACTTTTTTCTTTTTTTTTTTTTTATGATAATGTCCTTATTGAAAACTACTTAATCATTTTCAGAACTTTGTAATTTCATAATAAAATATCAACTAGGTTGAAAGTGAGCATGCATGTTTATTCTATAAAACAATTTTTCATATTAAGAATAAATCTTGAAATGCACTGAAATATTTTAAAAGTAGAAATAAGAAAGTAAATATGTTAATAGAGAAAAGAGCACAAGGAGAAAAGAGCACTGTTACTAAGTATTTCACTGGGAAAAAAAGTACCCAAAATACTGAATCCAGGGTCAGAAGAATAGAAGTTATAGAAGGATGTACCAGTGAACTTAAGAAACAACCTGATCCTACTCATATTCTTGAACTAGGGACAATGATCTACATTCCATAATACTGAATTCTAAAGAACTCCATAGTTGGAGGTTTCAGGACTGGGCAAAAAATTCCTGCCACAGAGCTTTGGGAATCTTGAAGTGGAGACAAATCCCTTTCTATATATTTTAAGGAGATCAATAAGGATCACGAATTGTACTTTTATGTCCAAAAAATCTCTACTATGTGGAGAAAAAACTAGACATTCTTCCAGCTGTTCTGCAGATTGGCTTAGAAGGCAGGTGGGGTCAGTATATCTGAAGATCTATCATGTTTTCTACTCTTTTTCATAGTCATCAAAACCTTATTTGCTTTATCCCCTAGAAAAGCTTCTCAGCATAATTTTTTACTTTACCAAAGATAGTTATTCCTTCCACTCAACTTCAAAAACAATTATTAATAAAAGTCAGGGAACTATGTAGGTATTTAAGTCTGTATTATTGCATAAAATAAGTCTACATTTCTTGTTGGCAGGCATATTGTGACATGGAAACAAATGGAGGTGGATGGACAGTTATTCAGAGGCGAGAAGATGGCAGCACTGATTTTCAGCGAACTTGGAAAGAATATAAAATGGTATGCACAATGCTAGGGTTCAGTTTATCTTAAATTATATTATTTTTAATGAAAACCATTTTTCCTAAATATACATATCTTAAGGAAAAGAACTTATCCCAAATTACCAAACATTTCTTTGTCATTTGAAAAAAAGAAAAGGTTGCATTCATTCTTTGGTTTTCTGTTTAATATGTCTCTAAATCAAAGACAACTTATGTAATGAAAACATAGCTAAATAGAGAGTAGCACATGGAAAGTTTGTTTTTAAAGGAAGGTTCACCATCTTTTTTTTTTTTTTTTAATAAACTATTTCATGAGTCTTTACACCTATAATTTGCATGGAATTAGTTATTTTTATTTCTTCAGGCAGTTGCCCCCCTTTCTAAGTTCTAATCATTCTTATGCTACCAGTTTATTTGTAATGCTTCTATTCCATAAATTTGTCCCCTTCTATTACATGAATTTGTCTCTGGTGAAATCTATTTCCTCAGCATTACAGACCCTGAATGTATATGGAGGAAATGAATTTCCGTAGAAAGATTCAGTGATTACAACTTAAACTGACAGATTGTTAATTTCAAACTATAAAGGAAAACAAAATAAGTAATTTAAAAATTAAATTACAGGGATTTGGTGATCCTGCTGGAGAATACTGGCTAGGAAATGAGCTTGTTTCCCAATTGACTAATCAACAACGCTATGTTCTTAAAATACATCTTAAAGACTGGGAAGGAAATGAGGCATATTCATTATATGAACATTTCTATCTTTCAAGTGAAGAACTCAACTATAGGTAAGCATATTGAATACAAGTAAGGAATTTTATAAAATGATTGTTGGATCAACTTAAAAATTTCTTATAAATGATGCTCATTAAATATTCAAAACAAAAAAACAAACAAAACTATTGGAAATAGGAAAACATTTTGCATGTTACACTTTTATTTGGTCATTAATTTACTATATAAATTAATAAGGTAAAATGTACTTATATTTTGTTTTCTAATAGGCTTCAAGACCGGACCTAAGAGATTGGATAGAATGCTTGTAGTCAGAAAGACTTGAGTAAAAATCTAGCCTTGAACATTTATGATGAAATGTGTGACTCTGGCCACAGTAACTTAATCATTGTCTACCTCAATTTCCTCAACTGTAAAATGGGGATAATAATACACCCACTTCCTAAGTTTATTGTAAGGATTAAATGAGATAATATTTGTAAAGTGCTTGCCCAGTAGCTGCCATGTAACAGTCCTTAGTACTTCCTTTTTTTCTCTCCTTTTTAAAACTTCCTTCTTCTCCTTCTCTTCTTCCTCTCTTCCTTCCTTTCTTTTTTCTTTTTCTTTTCTTTCTTCCTTCCCCTCCCCAGGCTTTACAGATAGGGAAACAGTTTCAGAATGGTGAAGCGATTTGTCCAGCATCTCCTAGGAAGCAAAATGACAATACTAAAATTTGAACCTAGGGTCTTCTGGCTCCAAAGCCAATTCATTTTCCACCTCAATATACTGCTTTATTCTGATCTTAGTTACCACTGTTTAGATCTTGAATCATAATGGCAGTAAATCTATAAACCAACATCTCTTTTTGCCCCTAAATCCAAATTCTTTTGAGATGAGTTCATTTTCTTCCTTTATTTTATTTAAAAACCACAGAAATTTCATCTCCATAAAAGCCTTTTCTTTACACTTCATCCCTTTTAAGATAGTTTTGTCATAATGACAGAGTATTAGAAAATTGATGCAACTTTAATGCCTTTACCTTCAGAAGCTTTTAAACAAAAATAATTTTTTTGAGATTACCTATGGATTGGCTGAATGACAGTGTTACTTGGAGGGGTATATAATGTTATTATTGTGGAAGCGCAGAACAAGCTACCAGCATTTTTTTTTTTTAACAATGTATTACTGTTCAGACATTTCAGATTCTTTGTGTCTCCATTTAGAGTTTTTTTTGGCAAAGACACTAGAATGGCTTGCCATTTCCTTCTCTTGCTCATTTTACAGATGAAGAAACTAAGGTAAATAGGATTAAATGACTTTTCTAGGTCACACAGCTAATAAGTATCTGAGACCAGACTTGAACTCAGGAAGATGAGTCTTCCTTATCCAGGTCAAGCATTCTATCTACCCTGCTACCTACTCTATTAACAACTTGGATTTATAAAATGTAAAATGCTCATTCCCCTTTCTAATATACTGATGAGAATTCATATTACTGTTGTACCTTAAATATTTTCTTCACAACAATCTCATGATAGAAGTATCTTTGAAACTCAAGAGAAGACAATTGCTTATGGCCACACACCTAATAAAACACAGATTTGTGGTGTTCTCTTCTTTAAAATATAATGGTTCTCTCTGAGCAGGTTTCTTGGGGAAGTTTTCTGGAGGCAGTCTTAGTTTCAGTTCAGAGTAATAATCACTCCAAATGCAGCCAGGTGTTAAAAGTTCAGATCTTTTATTGCTTCCTCCAAAATAGCCCGGTTAGTTTTCTTAGTGGCCTATCTCTCTGGTTGGTTCCAAGAGCTCTCTCCGAATGTCCCCAAATCCAAAGGTTTGTCCTTCAGGCTCCAGCCATCACAAAGGTGGAAAATGGAATGAATCTGTTGTCTCCTTGCCTAGGGCTGGGCAGCTTTCTGGAGAGCCTTTCAGACCAGCCTTGGTCTCAGTGGGGGAAGTGCAGGAGGCCAGCCACCACGGTGGTATGAGATGAAGTGAATGAATCTGACTCCACCTCCAAGAGTGGGCTTGTGGGCTTCCTCCCAGAGTCCTCCTGTGTTTGTCCCAGAGTGCCTCTGGCCCTAAGAGCTTCTTGCTTATATGAGCTCTCTAAAGGTGTGAACACAACCATTGTCTCCTCAGTTCTACTTAGTACCTTGTTTCAAGTTCTGACCCATAACATCTCCTTGTAAGATCAGCTCAATCATACTGAACCATGCTAAATTAGATAATTATTGTCTCTATCAACTCTAATGAGTTAACACTTTGTAAGGATTCCAACAGAGATTAAGATATAAATTTAAATCTTCTAATTCCAAGTCCAAAATGTTATTTTTGTCTTATAAAAATGCTTTTAGCTAAGGAGCTAGAGATTCATGTTTTTTTGGTTGTAGTCAGAGCACACTGTACTTATTGCCTTGTACATACTTGTAGTTTCTTAAGTAGAATTCAAGTTCTCTTGCCTTTGGTGAATAGTTGTCAAGGATTTTATGTCAATAAGTTATAATTATCAGTAAACAGGATGGAAGGAAATAAGAGAAGGAAGGAAACAAGAATTTCTTAAGTACTTATGTGTGCTAAGTTGTGCTAAGGGTGCGTAATCTTGTGAGCTTTTTGAGAACAAGAATGTTTCATTTTTTGTATCTGCATCTCTACCACAGAGCAAAGTACCTGACATATTGTTGATAACCAATCAAGACCTGTTGATGGAATCTCAAAACAAAAAACAAAAAACCAAGGAAAACATAAATGATGAGATGATCTATTATGTTCCCAGGAAAATTGTAAAGCATTTGAAAGTAACAGTTGTCACAGAATTTAATGAATGAGAAAATCAAACAAACACATAAACATATAAAATAAACCAAAATACAAAAGTACAGAGACTTGCCTATATATTGGACTGAAGAAAAGAAAATAAGAGATATTAGAGATCCTGGAGGTAGCAGAATTATTGGATTCCTATGTAAAGGATCTGAGAAGTTACAGTAATGTAGGATTTTGAGAAAAGACAGGGAAAAGAATTCCCTAGTAGAATTTAATAAAGAGACCATTTCAGAAAAAAAAAAAAAAAGAGTGGGTTTCTACCCACTCATGGCTCAAGAGCCAGTAGAACATAGGATCTAAGTGGGAGGAAATGTTTGAGTTTTGTCTATCCAAATAAAGAGCCAGTGTAATATCATACCGTGCTAGGCTCAGGAAGAAGTAGGTGCAAATTCTGTGCCTAACTCGTCCTAGCTTTAGGATCTTAGCAAATTATTTAACTTCTCAGTATTCTGGAAAAACTTCCTTCTAAGTATAAGTAATATTTATAGGTTATTCTCAGTGCCCAATACATAATAGGTATTTATCTATAACCTATAAATATTAAACTGACGGACTGGAAATCAGGAAAATGTGTCCAGAGGTAGCAAATGCATTGCTTAACATGTTAGACTCATTCTTAAATTTCAAGATAAGTGATCAGAAACAGAATTATTTTCAGTAGGGAAATGTAAAACTTATATCAAAAATCTTCTAGAACCTCTACCTCTACATACTCATCTCTCATTATTCCCTGACTCACATCTTCCACACTTAATGGAAAGAACAAATCTAAGCAGGTACGGAAATAAACTGAATTTCAGAACAAACATTCTAAGCTCAGGATAGTCGTGAAAAGTTGGCTAAGGTCCAAACTTCCCCCTTGTTTTTTCAGCTAAAAAAAACCTATACAATTGTTAGTGTAGTGCACCTTGTAACCTTGTAGCTTAAATGGGTGATTCAGTTTCAGAAACAGAGCATCTGAACTGGGAAGCTCCTCAAAAAAGTGACAGTGAAGAGGCTTTTATTATTTCTTTAGAGGGACTGGTGATGGGGGAGGGGAGAGAAAGGTCCTTTAATCTTACCCTAGCCTCATATTTACTCTAACATGGTTCAAAACTTTACTGCATTTTAAGTTATAAATAGTATACCATTGTTTCAACTCCAAGTTAAATATGTTTTTCATCTGGAAGCACTTAAAATCTACAGCAGTACACTTCTTTAAAAAAAAAAAAAAACACATGCAAAAATTAAAGAATTAGAATGTTTCTAGAGAAACCACTGATAAATGGGTCATTACCCCTGCTCACTGACATTATTAAAACATAATTATTCTACACTAAATTGTAAAGAGATACTTCCTTGTGACATTCAATCAATGTTTCAATGGGCCATAAAAAGCAACAGTTTAAAACCTGGTTTAATTTACTTGGCTATTTGAATGAGATATTATATATTTTAAGAATTTGTTATTGTGTAAAGTTATGCCAGTGCTAAGAAGAAATTTGTTGTGGCTAAAAGAGAGTTTTCTTTTGTATAACTGCAAAAGAACAAAGTAACAAAAGTACAGAATATCTTATTTTTTTCTTTTCCATTTGTCTCAAATGTTGGAAAAGAAACAGATCCATTTTGTCAGAATAGATAAACCTATCAGAACAGGTATTATCGTTATTGATAACAAAGAAAAAATGTGTGCACAAATCCTCAAATTTAACCTAAATGTATATAAAATCTGAGATATGATCAATATTTGCATCAACTATTTTTGTCACCTTTGAATATGCCATGCAGATTTCAATTTAAACCAATTTCAAGAAACTTATAAGATTCAGAAGTGACCAACTAAAATTTACATGTAGGAATTAAAATTATATAGTCTTTATAAGAGTTGCTAATGAACAACAGACCCTCTTTTTGCTTTGTTTTGTTTTCCTTTTGGACAAGTTTAATAGGTTTAATGAATACCCAAAATGCTAAAAATTATACAACAGAGAAGAGGAGAAAAAAAATATAGTTAATCTCAGTGTTCCCAGTGATTGACCAAGAATTATCAAATTCCTGTGAAAGAATTTGGGTGGGAAAAACAAAGAATTTAGCAATCAGAAAACCCCCCAACAATTCACCTGTTTTGAATACTGAAAGAAAATAATATTTCTTGTTCTGTGAAGTAGGCATTCAAATAAGAAAATAAAAAATGGTTGGGGAAAAAATCAGGAACTTCTAACAAAATCAATCCTATTGTTTGAAACAAACAGGGTAACATGGTGATTCAGAAATTTGGCTATTGACCTGTTTGTGAAGCTACCAATAGTATTAAAATACTATTATTAAAATATGTTATTAAATATATTATTATGTTATAAAATATATTATTAAAATATGGTTATTGTATTTTTCTTTAATATTTACCATATCAATTATGTTAATTGTTGAGCAGCAGTGTGGCTTGGTGAAAAGAGTAATGAAGTTGGATCTAGGAAGATCTACCATCAAAATTTTTCTCAAATACTTGCTAGCTATGTTACTCTGGGCAAGTCATCTAGCTATTGGCTAGCTTCACAAGTAAATCAAGGATATTAATAAGATTTACCTCCAGGGGTTGCTGTGGGGATCAAGTGAGATTATGTATATAATGAATATGTTATTGTTAATATTATGATGATCTCTTCTAATCTGACCTTCAGCAAAGTTTTTAGAAATTTTAGTCTGCTTTTATAAAGTGCTAATCATAGATTTTATTATGTGCTTAAATGTACAATTCTGTTTCAGACACAGAACATTTGAACTGTTAATAAGAAGCTCCTCAAAAAATTCTCTTGGACATAAGCTTTGCCTATTCCATCAGTAATATTAAAAATGAATTTCAAGACACCTTTAGATATTTGTAATGTTTCTGTACATTAATGAAAATTATAATTATGAAAAACATTTGAAATCATTTATAATTCATCAATATAATATTTTGAAAGACTTTCTATATATATATACACACATACATACATACAGTTTGCAGGAGCTAAAGAGTGAGTCATAGAGATATGGCCCTATTGTATAGAAGTTTTTACCTAAATAAAAAATTGAGTGATTCAATATAAAGCACACTGAATTTTGAGTCAAATGAGACTTGGATTTGAGTATTGTTTCTGATGTATACTAGCTTTGGGGTAAATCACTTTATTCTTCAATTTATTCTTAAATTGGGGAAAAAAATAAATAATGACTTTAGGAGTTCTTATCTCCTTTTTTGTGCCATGGGAGCCTTTGGTAAAGCCCATGGATCTCTTTTTGGAATAGTTTCTAAATGTGTAAAATAAAATAAGTATAAAAGAAACCAATTATATTCAAATAGAATGTTTTTTCTCTTTATCTCCTTCCTCCCTTCTTTCTCCTTCCCCCTTCTCTCCTCATATATGTATATTTATATATGAATGTATTTATTTAAGTGTTCAGCAACCCCAGGTTTAGAATCCTTAATGTAGATAATATTTCATAATGTTTTTATAAGGATCACACAAGACAGCATATGTAAAATAATAGATACGTACTATTAATAAAATTGATATAAAAAGCTTGTAGAAAATAGATATATAAATATATATTCATTAAACATAAATATAAATAGCATTATATATATGTGCATATATCACATGTGCATATATAATCTAAATCAAGGGTAAATTTATTTGTGAGGAAAAAAGTAAGTAGGAGATCCTCTACTAAGATGAAATCATATTATTTTAGAGCTAGATAAGTCTGAGGATTTACCTTATCTATCAACTCCACGTGCTATCTTGAAATTCGACATGGTCTCAAACCATGAAAAACAGGCAGAACAACTATGTTTCCCAGTCAGATAAATAAGCGTTTAGAACTATCTAATCTCTAAGGACTTTCTTGACTCAATATCTCATGATATTGCCTATGGAATATTATTTACTTCAAGGATACAGAATTTCATTGGTATGAGTACTTTCTCATTGCCAAAGATCACCATCTCTTGACACTTTTAATATGTGATACAAACTGTTACACACCTTCAAAAATCTGTATCTTGCTATCTATATTATTAATATAAAAGTTACTTGATACTGAGTTGAGAAAGTGTTGAGAATTCTCTTATTCATTTCCTACTTCATTTATCCTAATACTCATCCTCGTCCAATCACTTCACCTCCTTTGGACAATCATCCTTGGACAACATGAGATCTTTTTTTTAATCATTTTTCTCTCTTCTGTTTATCTGAAACACTAGGAAAATGCATTTGAAGAACATATGTATTCCCCATTGCTTTAAATGCAAGGAAACACCACAAGTTTCGCTTTTACCTTAGACCTTGCTGATAAGTTGGTTCCTGTTTATGCTACTACAAAATATTTTGAACACAGTGTATATCAGTACTTGGACAGAACACAACTTCTGTTGACCAGAATTTTCATTGTGAAACACTTTTCCACAACTGGACATCAACAAGTTAGCTTCTGTTTGGTTGTTTTTCTTTCTGCTACAGGATTCACCTTAAAGGACTTACTGGGACAGCAGGCAAAATAAGCAGCATAAGCCAACCAGGAAATGATTTTAGCACAAAGGATGCAGACAATGACAAATGTATTTGCAAATGTTCACAAATGCTAACAGGAGGTAGGAATGAATTTGTGTTTCTCAGTCTTCCTATTTTTATTGGCAAGGATGAGTATCATAGAGTTAATTTTGAATTTCCAAAGCATGACTACTGACAAAGTCCAAACCTCATAACTGAAGGTGTTTCAATGACAGGTAAAATTTGCTTTTCATTATTTTAGGCTCCTGAATAACAAGCTAAAATTCTTTGTTAAGGCTTTTATATCTTAAAACGTGTGTTAAGACCAACAACTGAGAAATTGGCAAAGAGATGTGACATCTGATATCAGGAAGATCTTTTCTGACCTTGTGCATATTCCTAAAATATAGAGGTTCATGTTTTGTTCTTACAAAAAGAGAAAGAAAAGAAGAAAAAAGATAGAGATGAAAATCTTCAGAATGTCTACCTAGAAATAAATTTATAATTCAATACTGTAAGAAGCAGCATGATGTAGTAGGAAAAGACCTGGAAACTTGGGTTCAAATCACAGCATACCTCAAAGTACACTGAAAAGAATACTGGCTCCTGAAGAAATTGGACCTGGATGGTTACTTACAACTTTAGAAAAGTCATTTATTTCCCCTAGATTTGTTTCCTCATTTACATTGAGGGGATTGAACTAGATTACATTTGAGATTACTTTCAAGTCTAAATTCATGATCTAAATTCCTGTCCCTCAAATTAGCTCTGTAACTATGGCTAAATTACTTATCTCAATAGGCTGCAGTTTCTTCTTCTATAAAATGGGAATCAGAATAACCATAATATTTACTTTGCCAGTTATACAAATATATACAAGTGATACAAATACCAGCTATTGTTTGAGTAGAAGGGTTTCCTAATTCTCTTTAAGAAACTTTTGACATTTAAAAATCAAATACCATCAATAATTATAATAGCAGAATGATGTTTTTATAATGATGTATGAGTACAAAGCACTTCCATATTTATTATGTCATTTGTTTCTAGCAATAGCCCTATGCGGTGAATAGAACAAATATTACTGATCCCATTTTGCTGAAGAGAAAAGCTCAGAAGTCAGGTAACTTGCCCAACACTACATAGTTAAGAAAAAGCAGAGGTACTGAGATAGCTAGATAATGCAGTAGATGGTATCTGGAGGACCTGAGTTCAAATCCGGCCTCAGACATTTAATTAACACTTACTAGCTGTGTGACCCTGGGAAAGTCACTTAGCCTTACCTGCCTAATCAATGAGGAAGAAAAAAGCAGTGGTAGAACACTAATCTAGATCTTAAGAATTCAAGAATTCCACTAAATCAGTTTATATTCTTAATTCATAATTTTTTTAAAATGCCTTGTTAATTAGTTCTTTGATGGGAAAATCAAAAGCACCCAACAAAATGAAAAAAGAGATAATTTTTAAAGTGCACAGTGATTATTAGATAATTTGAGTGATATATATTGTTATATTCTCACTGTTGCCCTTGCCCGATATGTTCCAATCTGTTTTTTTTTTTCTTAAGGAAAATAACTGACTTGTTCATAAAAAAAAAAAAAAAAACTTTAATAATGGCCACAAGCTATTCAAAGTTTTAATAACAAAACTACTAATGTTTAAATGGTAGCTATTTCTTATTAGAAAACTTATTTTATTAGACCAGAAGTCTCAGAAATTGACATTAACTTTTAATTACTGTGACAAATAAAAAAAACCAAAAATAACATAGTAGCTTTTTGTTAGTTCAGAGATGCTAGGTCATGAAAAATTTTAAATGTAGTAATATCCTAAACCCCAGGTATGAAGAAACAAAATCTGTAAGGTCTTAGCTGCATTCAACTGGAATCATATAGACTTTTAATTCAAAATACTAACCTAATTTCCTTTAGAAATATATGCCAAGATGCTAGTAGATGTGACCTCCATACTTAATGACAAAGCAAAGAATAAACAAATAAGAAATTCTGACAGGTTTATAGCACATATCATATCATTTCAATTTCAACTTTTTTCCCCCAGACATGACCAGACTTTGTAAAAATAATTCAAATAATCAGTAATAATAATGGTTTTGAAATAATGGTGAAAGAATTAGAGGAGGAAATTTGTTCTAAAATCACTTGTCTAGTTCCCAGGAGAATTATTATGCCAGATTAATTACCATTTCTAAAAGTAAGGGTCCTTAGTTTTTACTTGGTGAACAAGGTCATCCTTCTTAATCATAACTACTCCAACAAACATTCTATAATGCTAATAAAAATAAGCTTATCTTCATTCTACTTCTACTATCCCAACTTGATCTGTACCATAATAATTCTCCTTAGAACTAAATGGAAGAGAGAAAAAGGAAAAAAATGTATGTACACACATACATATGTTATGTACATATATATATTATGTATGTATGTATACATATATATATATATATGTATGTATGTATATATGTAGATGTATGCATCTTTTATTTGCCATTCCTATGTTCTTAGCTCAGTTCTCGGTTTTAACATTTTCGGCCTACCCACACATTTTGAAATATTTAAGAATTAAGTATAAAAAAGTATTAGTGCAGCTCCAGAAGGGAAAATATATTTTGTCACTTAAATGTTAATTTAAGGTCTGAAAATGAAATGGAAACAGATTTGGAAGAAGAATAGCCAACTCAAAGGAAAAAGTATAGATCTTTTTATTGAACAAAAATCAAATTCTTATTTCTTTTCTGAATCAGACATGCCCCATGTCCGATTAAAATAATTCAGTCTGGTATAATAATTCAGTGGGTTAAATTTCATAGAAATTGTATAATTGTCATTCAACTGGTCTTAGAAAATACATATCTTTAAATCTGTATACACAAGGCCTGAGTATTTTATAGGCTTGTGAATCACATACATTAACAATTTCAAATTAAATAATTAATTAAATCAATTTAAATAATAAATCAGACTATGTAAATTTTGTTATAATTTAGGGGCCCGATTGGAGTAACCAATGATAGTAGTTTTAATAATAGTAATAGTAAGTGGTGGTGGTAGTAGTAGTAGCAGTAGCAGCAGCAGCAATATATATACATAACAGTAGAACATAAATTTTGATAAGACAAAATTTGTAAGATCTTATTTGCATTCAATTGGAACCACATCTAGAGGTCTTCAAACTTTTTAAATAGGGGGCCAGTTCACTGTCCCTCAGACTGTTGGAGGGCCAGACTATAGTAAAAACAAAAACTTTGTTTTGTGGGCCTTTAAATAAAGAAACTTCATAGCCCTGGATGAGGGGGATAAACACCCTAAGCTGCTGAATCTGGCCCGAGGGCCATAGTTTGAGGACCCCTGACATAGATTTTTAAATCAAAATACTAACTTAATTACACTTAGAAATAATATATGTCAAAATGCTAGTAGATCCTCCATACTTAATGACAAAACAAAGAATAAACAAATAAAAAAATCCAGTACCATACCAGTCAAAATGCCAAGAAATTACTTTATAGAGCTAGAAAAAAAAAAAAGTTAAGAATTTCAAGAGAATTAATGGGAAAAAATGCAAAAAATGGTGCCCTAGCTGTATCAGATCTAAAATTATATTATAAAGTAGCAGTTACCAAAATCATTTGGTACTGGCTAAAAAACAAAATAGTAGATCAGTGAAATAGGTTAGGTTTACAAAACACAGTAGTTAATGGCAATAGTAATCTAGTGTTTGATAATCTCAAAGATTTACCAAGCTGGATAGGTTTCGACTCTGAGGCTAGCAATAGTAATGATAGATAAAGTTCAGTATAATTAAGTTCAGAAAGGCTCATCATCAAGAATATGACTTCTGGGTGATAAATAATGATAAATTTTATTTCTCAGAATTTATGAAGACCAGCTACTAAAGCATGGATTCTTAATCTTTTTTCTGTCATGGCACTTTGGCAGTCTAATGAAACCTAGAGATCTTTTCTTAGTATAATGTTTTTAAATAATCGAAGGAAATGTTAAATTTCAGTTAGGAGTGATAAAAATACAGATATAATTTTTTTTCTATATTCAAATTCATGGACCTTCTGAAATGTGTCTATAGAGTCCTTTTTTGGGGGGGAGGGGAGAAAGTAAACTTCTACACCTGTATTGAGGTATGGAGTAATTACAGTTTTCATCAATGGAATAAGTTTTCACATATTCATGAAATTACACATCTTTGAAGTTAATCTTAAAATTACTAATCTAGTTTTTCTTTACTCATTCTCCTGCTTTTCCTTATGCTTTCTTTTAATGGGAGTCCTAAGTTGTAGTAGAACAACTCTTTTTATGCACATGGTTGTTTGCATTCTATAAGTCTGGACAATTAGCAGGTAGCAAAGAAGGAAAATGTGTAAAATCAAATTTGTTAAGATATGCATTGTAATGTATCTTATGATCTTAAAAAAATCTCACTTCAAAATTGTGAAATGTATTTAAGATAAGAAAAGCATTGGATTAACACTTTCCCTTGTAAGAAACTTTTCCTATTTCCTGATTTATTTGTTTCCACTTTTGATAGGTTGGTGGTTTGATGCCTGTGGTCCTTCCAACTTAAATGGAATGTACTACCCACAGAAGCAGAACACAAACAAGTTTAATGGCATTAAGTGGTACTACTGGAAAGGATCAGGGTACTCTCTCAAAGCTACAACTATGATGATTCGACCAGCAGATTTCTGATTTTTTTGACTTTGTCTGTGACTGGCATCTTGTGAGACTTCATTTGCCAAGCATTTAAACACACAGCTGCATCATATCTTTTCTTCCACCTCAGAAAATATGCATTTGTGCGTCAAAGGATCGTGTTCTGAACCTCAACACTGTAATATTCATCACTTTAACCTATATTTTTTGACTAGTCAACACAAGATCTACAATATGAAATAAATGGAATGAAAATGATCTATTAGAAAGACTGTCGAAAATAAATTTATGTTCAAGAGATATTCTAATAACATAAGGACTCTTCTCACAATCATTGGTGTTATGTGTGAGTTTATCAAGTAAATAACTGGAACTGTGCAATATTCATAAATAACAGCATCACTAACTTTAAACATAATGCTTTGTTACAGTATTCAATTTCATAAACGTGAAATCCAGATTATTTTGTTTTATGCAGTTTGTAGATTGTGTAAATATCCATAGTTTCTTAATTTTGCATCCTAGTATTAAAAAGATAAAAACTGTACTTTGTAAAATCCACCAAAAGCCCTTAAAACATGTATCCAGGGATTTCCTCAGAGTCAAATAGAAGATGACTTAATTAATACATGGGGAAGAAGAAAATAAAATCTACATTTTTACTCTTCCATTTAGGAGCTTTGAATTTTATCACAGAAAAACAGCATATTTACACATGAGTTGTTGACTGCTTAATTTCATACACATTTAGATTTCATACTTCTTGGTCTTATATTTAAAATTTAGATCTTTGATATTTTTATTGTGGTCTTTTCATTGCAATTTATATGAAGAGTAAACTATTTTTCTTACCATCTAAAATAAAATAAAACAAAAATAAAGTGATCTCAAATATCACTCATCAAATGAGATAATTGTTTTACTTTAAATTTCTTAAAAATTTACTTAGGATCATTAAACTTTGTATGATTGTGAAATTCAGCTATATGATTATGACTCAAACCAAGAAAAAATGGCTTTTGAGAGAGAAGAAAACGATACATGTCATTTCATGAATAAGAAATTTGGGGCAGGATGTTTATTTCTGTCCCCCCATCCTTTGCCCCCATCATCTAATGAGATACTCTTCAGAGAGAGAATAGCATTTAATTTGTGGTTTACAAACAGCTTCCATTTAAAACCTTTTTTTTCAAGGCTTCAAATTCAATCAAAAGCACTTATGGTACTATAATTTCACAGTGATTTTACCCACCAAATTTTCTTCTTAACTGAAGAAAATAATCAATAAAGATAATAAGATTTTATTTTCATTTGTCCTCTAACCATGAAAAATATTTAAGATCCAAAACAGTTCCTATATATTTTATAAGTACAATTTTGTTCTTCTAACTCCAGTTATAAATTCCTGAAATTTCTTTCATAGACAGACCAGTTGACTCACAGATAATTTCTACATATTCTAAAGTGATTTTGGAAAGCTGACTTGGATCCTTATACTGCTACTAAGCCTCAATTTATGAAACTATCCCTTAAACTTAGAAGTTCAAAATCAAATCATGGATTTTGTTTTCCCTTCACATATTACTATACTTAAGAAAATATGGTGGCCAAGCAGCCAAAGAATCTTAGAAGTTTTTAATATGAATTTACTAGTAAGTTTATGATGAAAAGGTCATCATAGGTATTATATTAAAAGAAAAGCATTTGGTAAGAGAAAAAATATTTAAAGGACTACAATTAACCTATAGTATAGTTCTGAATCAAGTGTAGTGAATAGTATGACCGGCAGTGGGTAAGAAAAAGATATGGGGAGGAGGGATAGGGACGAGTGAAAGGAAAAAAGACAAACTTGTTACTCAATTGGAATGGAAACTTTGCAAGAAAATTCCTACAATACTGTGGATTTTAACTTACAAAACACATAAGTTTATTCAAGCTATTACAGATATTCTAATTAGGGGAGGGGGGGAATTTAGTGATATTTTTCCTTTACACTTTAATTCTGAAAACCTTATTTTAAACAAAAGACATACTCCTGCTGAAGGACATTCCTATTCTACTAAAAAAAATTGTAAAGTCAGAAGGAAATCAAAATAGTATTCTTAAAACAAAAACAACAAACAATCATGATAACCACAGTAGGGCAGAGTTCAACTTTCTTGCTAGCTCATCCCATGTAGCATAATCAACTAAACTAACAGAGAAAAAAGACTCGAAACAGAAAAAACACAAGCAATTCATCTTTAGAACAGATATAATTTTGGAGATTAAATTGTTGTACATCTCTGTCAACACTTTTGAAAAATAAATCCAACCTCAGTATAACCTTGCCCTACCACGGTCTTCAAGTGACTATTAACAATATTAATTACTCTCTTTTAAAAAGCGGATACAAGAATAGTTTTACTGGGAATTTTGACTCAGAGTTTAGTAATGTTCAAGTTCGTTGTAGAACTATATGAAATACTTTAAAATTCTATATTTCTCTATTATTCTATTTTCATTTACAGCTTGTACAGTCATTGGAAAAAATAAAAATAATAGCAGGAAATAACATACTACTGCCATTCTAGGCAGATTCAATTATTTTAAACATGTGATTTGCTTCATTTTAAATAACTTTTGTAGTACTTTATGGGAACTTTTATTCCTGGCTCAGTTCACAATACTTAATTTTCTGAATGTTCCTAGGAATTAGGTAGACAACAAATGGGATATGTTTCATCCATATCTTCCTAGTTAGACATATTGCCATCCTTACCAAAGAAATTTATTATTCTTTGTTTTTCATTCTGTCACAATCTGGCGAGAAAGTCAAATGGCACTCACAAATATAAAATGGCACTAGACTTACAGAAGCTGCAGGGAAGTAGTCTGAAAGTTCATATGGCTCCTCTGAAACCCAGTAGCCAAACTCCAAAGACCACAGTACCTACAAATGGAACAGAAAGCAGTTCATTTCTGGATTTACTATACTTTTAGGTAACAATAAAAAAAGAAGAAAATCTGAACAGCAGCAGTTACTCATTCCATATCTCTGCAACAGACATGTATCTGAAAATCAAATCACTTTCAAAATAATAATATTGCACAAAATTAAAAATTTTAATAAAAATTTGGTTAAGAGTCTCATGGTGACTCAATTATAACCTTGCATTGCCCAAATGCTGGAAAGTAATATCTTTAATAAACACATATGGTATAATATTTTGGAAAAATCCTAAAGAAACTCAATTTTCAAAGCTATTTAGAGCTTGACTAAAAGGATAATTCAGGTTTATTATCATTACTATATTTCTTAAAGACAAATTAATCAAAATAATTATCAATATAATAATGAAATAATAAGATCAATAATAATAATAACAAACCTCAATCATGACAGTGATTCATAAATCAGCATCTCTATCTTAAGCAATGGCCAGCATTTTCACATTATGGAAAATTCCTATAATGCATTTTATGACTATTTAATGATTTGTAAAGGGAAATATCTTTCCATGGTCCTAGAGGCATGCAATATCCCATAGGCAGGCTTTAATGACTCTTATTATTTTAGCTTGTAGCATTGTTAAGGTTCAAAGTTATGTTTTGTTTTAAATTCAACCAAGATATCTGACTCACAGCAGTAAATTCCAGTCAGGGTCTACACACCCTGAAAACAAATATTTTCTTTTATTTTTACTAAATGTATCACTCTAATCACAATTAATTTGGCAGAATTAAATTACATTGGTACAACTTACAGAAGAGCTACAATATGTTTTCTTTCTTTTTTTTCAATGAATCCAAGTGTTTTCTATGGTTTCTACACATGGGGTGGACTAGATATTTTGAGTTTTTTCAATGAATGATTCTTAATTATTCCATTCTAAAAGTAATCAAGGTTAGAGTCATGTATATTAAAACTTTCAATTTTTCACATCAACCTTTTATGTTTATCTACTATGTATGTATTTAACCAGCTTGAATCATTGATGTGGCTTTAAAAAAGAAAGACCTGATCATGATACTAGAATACATAAATAAAATATGGCATATGATATACAACATTTATAAAATACTTCCTATATACCACCTATACACATTCATCCAAATGAGGATATATTCTAACCCTGATTTTTCCTGATGTTACATATAGTTCTCCTTTAATTATATCATACCTCAAGTAAGTAATGTATTCCTAGAATTCTGACCATGCTCAAGTCTCAGTAAAATTAATCAGTGAACAAATATGCATAGTGTGCCTATGTAAGTAGGTACCTAAGTGGGTACACAATAAGGAATAAGGCGTGCTCCCAGCTCTCAAGGAGCTAAAAGTCTAATTGGACAGATACTATATAATCAAACAAAAAGATAGTTAAACAAGGAAAGGGTATAATTAGTAGGTCACAGGGCTCTACTTGCATCCCCCTTTTCCTCCTATTCAGTCTCCTTTAAACCAAGGACCTCAGAATTCCACTCTCCATTTTTGTAAAACCTCATTTAAAATTATTTTTGACATTAGAGAGTTAGAGCATTGTCTTTAAATATCTGTTAGTTGATCTTTAAGATTTCTGAAGTTTTTCCTTTTTTTATTGTAATAATTTTATTTTTAATACACATTGATTTATGAATCATGTTGGGAGAGAAAAATCAGGGCAAAAAGTTAGCAAGAAAGTTGAACTCTGCCCTACTGTGGTTATCATGATTGTTTGTTGCTTTTGTTTTAATAAATTTGTTTTAATAAAATCATGGGAAAGATTAAAAAAAAACAGAAAAAAGAAATGAATGTTGCATGCCTTGATTTACATTCAATCCCCTCATATCTTTTTCTGGATGTAGAAAGATTTCTTAAGATTATCAGAATGACTTTTTTTTTATCTCCATCTCATCACCTCATGATCATTACTGTCCACATTATTATATTAGATACGATATAAATATGATCTTTTGATAATCTGTAGGAATCTTAATAATAAGATAATACTTAGATCATTTTCTGCTAAGATGACACTAAATCCCCAAGGTCAGAGCAAATCTAAAAGCATGGCTTTAGAGAAATGGAACTTAGGATATGTAATTTCCTATTTTGTGAAAAGGGAAAGGAAAGGAGAAGGAGAAGGGTAAATATCTAATGAGAGAAATATCTTATTTTGAGTTTAAGGGAATAGTCAAAGATTTAATTTCAACATTTTATAAGAATTTTGGGAATTTTTATGCCATCAATTAAAGTTGGAGAGAACAAAAAAGATTCATAGAGATGGTGAAATTTGAATTAAGTGTTCATGGATGTGTACAACAGAATTGGTGACGTGGTAAGGACTTTAAAGGCAGAGGAAATGGTATGAACAAAAGATTTGCGGAAGGAAATATAAGATATATTTGGAGAATAGCTCAAATTGGCTGAATAAGAAGATCTATATAGGCAAGACTATGGGAAGATCATAAGACCATAGCTAAGAAAACTAAAGCACAAAAAAATTATATGAACTGGTCCAAAAATCATATTGATTACATAGGAAAACTGAAGTTTGAGCCCAGGTTGCTAATTCCAAATACAGGGCTCTTTCCATTACATCATACTGCCTCTCAATTGATAGGGCTAAAAAACAAAATGTGATGAATGATTACCAATGGCAAAGGAATTAGTTTATATACATTACCCCCCCCCCAAAAAAAAAGCAGGAAAATGGTTAAGATGAGTTCAAATAATAAGTGGGCTTTAAGTGTCAGATTTGTCTTTATTTGATAAATAAAGATAAAACAGTATTGAATGGAAAAGGATCAGAGGGAGAGACATAATTATATATGTATCTGTGTATGTATGTACGTATATGTGTATATGAAAAGATAAGAAAGTCTCAAAGAATTAGAAGACTACCTTGGAAGAGGAAAATTAAATATTTATAATGATATTCTATTTTTAAAAGTCTTTTGAAAATGGCTGATGTATAATTGCCTTAGAGAAATGAGGCAGAACAAATCAAAACTGGATTAAAATTCATTATGGAGAAATTTTTAAAACGTCTAAGGAACTATAAGAGGATACTGAAAACCATGAAACATACCTTACACAATCAATTGAAATGTCCAAAAGGTAAAAGAGATACTTACTCTGATAGACTGAAGACATCTTTATAAACCAAACTACAGATTTTGCAAATGAAATTGAGAAAGATCTTTTATAAAAAATTTAGTACATGGCTTTAATTTTAAATTATGGGAGAGAGTGATCGGGCTTTTACAAATCTGAATCCACAGCATACATATTTACCTAGATATGTATTTTACATGTTTCTGTAATATTTTAAGTTTTTCTCTTTGCTGCAGCATTCTAACATTTAATTCATAAGAGGCAAAGTACCATTCTTATGGGTCTAATACAGAAAATCAAATTATAAGGCCAAGATTATTTAAAAATGTTAAAACTTTATTGAAATCAGAACAATTCCCAAGCAGTTTAGTAGAGTAGAATTCAATCCAATAAAATTTTAATTAAAGTCAGTGATTTTCAAGAACTGAAAATTTTAGCTGAAACAAGATTTTGGCATGCTATAAAATTATGAAAACTGAATTTTATCCTCTGCAATAAAGAGTAGCTAGTGTTATTATTTTTATTTTTAAAGAAGAAGAATAATTTGATCTACTTATCAGGAAAAGTTTTTGGTAGCCAAAGCTGATTGATGGGAATGGAAGATGGTTTGGAGGGAGGAAGATCTATTAGGAAGCTATATCCCAAAAAGTCCAGGCAAGGGGAAATGAGGGTCTGGACTAGAATGGTGGCAATGTGAGTAAAGTGAAGGGACAAACAAGCAAATATTCTAGAAGTAGAATTGACAGGCCTTGACAGTTGAGAGGATATGAGGGGTGGTGTGGGATAGAACTGAGGAAGAGAGAAGAAAATGAAATGGCTCTGAAGTTTCTCACTTGGTTAATTTGAAAAAAGCTCTTAACAGAAATTGCAAACTTGGTAGGAGAGACAGGTTTCTGGGGAAAGGTGGGTTTAGTTTGTAATAAATTGAGCTTAATAAGGTGCTGTCTGAATATCCAGCTGAATTTAGTTTCTACAGACATCTGAAAACATGGGGCTAGAGTTCAAAAGAGAGACCCAGGGTAGAAAGGTAGATTAGATTATCATCCAAATAGAGCTGACAAATGAAGTCAATGTTGTGGAACATTCTGAAAAGAAGAAAAATAGAAACAAAGAGAAAACTACAGAGAACAGTTTATGATACAGGAAGTTGGATGAGGAAAAAAAAGAATTAGGAAAGAAAAACAGCAGAACAGAAACTGAGAGGTTAAAGAGTAAGAGGAACATGGAAGCCAATAATATAAACTATTTCAGAAGGCCAAGGATCCAGAGTAGGAGAAAAGAGAGATAGACAGGGAAGAACAGGCATGTATGTATAAATACATGTTCCTATTTATCCATATATATGTGTGTGTGTTTATATCTTTAGATATATTAAATATATGTATGCATAAAGTTTCAGTTTGCATAAAGACATATGGTAACTAGTCATAACCAGGCTTGTATCTATAATACATAAATAGTGTGTTACAATGTTCTAGGGTGCAATGGCTTGAGTTCCTATAAAATAAGTATTTAAACTACTCGTTGAAATATAGAGAATAGGAAATACGATGGTATTGTGTTTTTTACATTTGGTTTCTGTTATGTGACATTTTTATATTTGCTATCTTAAACATATAAGGAACTAATAAAGTATTTACATTAAAAAAAAAAAAAAAAAAAAAAAAGCTCAATGTGAATTACTATTTTCACATATACTATGAAAATGAATGTCTTTTCAGAAGCTTATTTAAGTTGCCCAATAAAAAGAAACAGAAAATCTCAAATCTTATTTTATTTCTGATATGGGCCAAAATGGAAAAAGCAATCTTACAAAGCGTGCCAAACAGAAAAGGGAATAGGTCTCATGATCGGTACAGCATTTGGGTTCAAATGTAGTCCATATTAAAATATGTAGTGAAGCTAAACAACTTTTGAAAGACAATTTGTGTCTTCTGTATTTATGCCCTTTCTAAATGTTAAAAAAAATATATAGGGCATTTAAAGTTATAACTTGAAATGCAAAAGTACTGAAGATAATTGTGTTAATACTGTTGTTTCCTAATTTGCTTGATAATCCAAATCCAAATCGTATGTATGAAAAACTACTCTTATGTTGGTTTGGGCATTTTCCTTAGATAATCATCTTTAATTTGAGAAGACTGTTGCAAATGGGGACAATAACATTTCTAGAATCAGAAAACACAGAAATATAAAGGCACTACACATATACAGCATACTTCTTTAACCTTTATATGATGCCAACATAATATTATAAAATGAAAGTGATAGTTTTACTACTTTTGCTGTCAAACCATATGGTTAACATTCTTTGTTACATAACTGCCTTATTATTAAGCTAATACATTCTCTTATAAGCATTTTCATTTTAAATGAGGAAGGACTACCCAGCAAAAAAAAAAAAAAAAAAAGAGAGAGAGAGAGAGAGAGAGAGAAAAAGAAAAGGAAAAAGAAAAAAAAAAGAGAACCGTTTGTAGAATCATTTTTCACTTTATGTATTGAAACAAAATATTATAAACAACTTGAAGAAATCTTTGACACTGGACAACTTCCTCATCTTCCCTGTTCCTCAGTTTCCTCTTTGAAGGAAGGATAAACAAAGATACTGGACTTGATAGCCTCTAAAATCCTTTCCAGATTTAAGTTTGTGATCCTTTCCAGTTATGTGCTATTTCAAAAAAAAAAAAAAAATTCTCAAAAGTACCTCATACAATGTTCTCCATAGAGCAAACTTAAAAAAAAAAATCAATTAGTACTTAAATGCCTATTGTATTTAAACACTATTCCAGGTGCTTGGGGACACAAAGGCAAACAAGAAATATCCCATCCTCAAAGATTATGATGTTTATTGGGAATAAAGCAAGTAAATAAATAGGTACATATAAAAAGCATTAGAACCAGATAAAAGATAACCTAGTTAAGGAGGACACTAACTGCTAAGGAGATCAGGAAAAACCTCATGCTGAAAGTGGTACTTGAGTGAAGTTTTGAAGGAAACAAGGACTTGAAAAGGGGTAAATAAGGAAGGGGAACAATTTTGGAGGGAAGTCATTGCAAAGTTATATAACAGAAGTTGTAAGAGGAAGATCAAGGCCAAGTTCGCTAGAATCTTGAAGGTGTAGAGGGATTCTCAAACTATGGCCTGAGAGCCAGATGAGGTAGCTGAGGATAATTATCCCCCTCATCCAGGGCTATGAAGTTTCTTTATTTAAAGGTCTACAAAACAAAGTTTTTGTTTTTACTACAGTCTGGCCCTCCAACAGTCTGAGGGACAGTGAAGTGGCCCCCTGTTTAAAAAGTTTGAGGACTCCTGGTAGACTAATATGTAACAAACCTGGAAAGGATGAGATCGGGGTACTAAGTGCTTTAAGTTCCAAAAAGGAGCTTAGATTGGCCACAAAAGTTACAGTAAGCAACTGGAGCTAAATGAATACAGTAGTGATATGTTTAGAGATGCTTTGAGAAAATCACTTTGGCAGCTATGTAGATGACAGATCAGAATAAGGTAAGACTTGAGAAATGGAGACTAATTAGAAAGCTATATGATAGTCTAGATGAGAGTCAATGATGACTTAAGTGAGTGAAGAGACTCTAAATGGAGAGCAAAGCATCTAAGAGAAGAAATGTTGTGGAGATAGAAAATAACAAGATCCAGCAAATGTTTGAAGATATGAGATTTATAGATTGAAAAGTTAAGGATGACATTGAAATTCAAAACTTGGTTGATTAAAAGGAAAATGCTGCCATACAGAAATAGGTCTAAAAAAAGGGACAGTTTTGGGAGAAAGGATATTGACTTCTATTTTAAACATGTTGAATCTGAGATAAAATATCTATGGAACTGGATCTAGAGCAACAGGAATAGATATATAGATCTAGGAGTCATCATCATGAAGATGATAATTATTAATTCATGGAACTGATAAAACCACTGATTGAGAAAAATTAAAGATACATGAGAAACCTGGGTTTATTAACAATTAGAGACTGTGATACAGATGATAGATGAGCAAAAAAAATGAGAAGTGATTGAACAGGTAAAGGATTTCTCTATATTTAAAACACAATTAGTGGCATCTAATTTTGAGGGACAGTTATGTAGCAGGTAGATAGAATTCCTGACCATGAGTCAGAAAGATTCATTTTTCTAAGTTCAAATCTAGCCTCAGACACTGACTAGTTTTGTGACCCTGGACAAGTCACTTAATCCTGTTTGCCTCAGTTTCCTCATCTGTAAAATGAGTTAGAAAAGGAAAAGGCAAACTAGTGCAGTATCTTTGCTAAGAAAACCCCAATGGAGTCACAAAAATTCAGACACAATTTAAATGACTAAACAACAGAAACCTAATTATCTGTATTGAGGGGAAAAAAATCCAAATTCAGAGATACATAACCAATGCTGCACTTAATATGATATATTAGTCACCATATTCAGGATAACACCATAATAATAATTTTTATCAATATACAGAATTTTAAAGTGTTAGATTATTGTTATTACATTCCAAGAACCAAAATACACATAGATATTACATCTCTATAGCTACAAAATATCTTACATATGTCTATCTAAAAATCTATTTATTTTTATTAGCTATAATTATATAAATCCCCAATTTCTCTGAACTTCAGTCCCTCATCTCCAATTGCCAATATCATACTAGATATTCCAGAGATATTTTAAACCCAAATCTGATCAAATGAAGGTGGCCTAGCTGTACCTGATCTAAAACTATATTATAAAGCAGCAGTCACCAAAACCATTTGGTATTGGCTAAGAAATAGATTAGTTGATCAGTAGAACAGGTTAGGTTCACAAGACAGAATAGTCAACTCTAACAATTTAGTGTTTGACAAACCCAAAGATCCTAACTTTTGAGATAAGAATTCATTATTTGACAAAAACTGCTGGGAAAACTGGAAATTAGTATGGCAGAAATTAGGCATGGACCCACACTTAACATTGTATACCAAGATAAGATCAAAAAGGGTCCATGATTTAGACATAAAGAATGAGATTATAAACAAATTGGAGGATAGTTTATCTCTCAAACTTGTGGAGGAGGAAGAAATTTGTGACTAAAGACGAATTAGAGACGATTATTGATCACAAAATAGAAAATTTTGATTACATCAAATTAAAAAGCTTCTGTACAAACAAAACTAATGTAAACAAGATTAGAAGGGAAGCAACAAACTGGGAAAACATCTTCACAGTTAAAGGTTCTGATAAAGGCCTCATTTCCAAAATATATAGAGAACTGACTCTAATTTATAAGAAACCAAGCCATTCTCCAATTGATAAATGGTCAAAGGATATGAACAGACAATTTTCAGATGATGAAATTGAAATCATTACCACTCATATGAAAGAGTGTTCCAAATCATTATTAATCAGAGAAATGCAAATTAAGACAACTCTGAGATACCACTACACACCTGTCAGATTGGCCAGAATGACAGGGAAAGATAATGATGATTGTTGGAAGGGATGCAGGAAAACTGGGACATTGATGCATTGTTGATGGAGTTGTGAACGAATCCAACCATTCTGGAGAGTAGTTTGGAACTATGCTCAAAAAGTTATCAAATTGTGCATACCTTTTGATCCAGCAGTGTTACTACTGGGCTTATATCCCAAAGAGATACTAAAGGGAAAGGGACCTGTATGTGCATGAATGTTTGTGGCAGCCCTCTTTGTAGTGGCTACAAACTGGAAACTGAGTGGATGCCCATCAATTGGAAAATGGCTGAATAAATTGTAGTATATGAATATTATGGAATATTATTGTTCTGTAAGAAATGACCAACAGGATGATTTCAGAAAGGCCTGGAGAGACTTACACGAAATGATGCTGAGTGAAATGAGCAGGACCAGGAGATCATCATATACTTCAGCAACAATACTATATGATGACCAGTTCTGATGGACCTGGCCATCCTCAGCAATGAGATCAACCAAATCATCTCCAATGGAGCAGTAATGAACTGAACCAGCTACGCACAGAGAAAGAACTCTGGGTGATGACTAAAAACCATTACATTGAATTCCCAATCCCTATATTTATGCTCACCTGCATTTTTGATTTCCTTCACAAGCTAATTGTACAATATTTCAGAGTCTGATTCTTTTTGTACAGCAAAATAACGGTTTGGTTATGTATACTTATTGTGTATCTAATTTATATTTTAATATATTTAACATCTACTGGTCATCCTGCCATCTGGGGGTGGGGGGTAAGAGGTGAAAAATTGGAACAAGAGGTTTGGCAATTGTTAATGCTGTAAAGTTATCCATACATATAACCTGTAAATAAAAGGCTATTAAATAAAATAAAATAAAAAAAGGCTTACGGGGGAGTTCCAATGGGCCAAGACCTACAAAGGCCTTTGTGAACGCCTTCCAGCGCTTTGTCGACATCAGTTATTACTATTATTATTGCTCTGGTTCCCAAGCTTGCTGATGCTCTTGCTGGTCCCACCATCTTCCAATTCTTCCATATTGGAAACCTTCCGATGCCCTTTGTCTCCCTCTGTACAGCAAAATAACGGTATGGACATGCATACTTATTTTGTATTTAATTTATACTTTAACATATTTAACATGCATTGGTCAACCTGCCATCTGGGCGAGGGGGTGGGGGGGAAGGAGGGGAAAAATTGGAACAGAAGGTTTGGCAATTGTCAATGCTGTAAAATTACCCATGCATATAACTTGTAAATAAAAAGCTATAATTAAAAAAAAAAAAAAAAGAAATGACCAGAAGGAAGAATACAGAGAGGCTTGGAGAGAATTACATGAACTGATGCTAAGCGAAATGAGCAGAACCAAGAGATCATTATATACGTCAACAACGATACTGAATGCAGATGTAATCTGATGGAAGTGGATTTCTTTGACAAAGAGACCTAATTCAGTTTCAATTGATCGATGATGGTCAGAAGCAGCTACACACAAAGAAAAAACACTGGGAAATGAATGTAAACTGCTTGCATTTTTGTTTTTCTTCCCAGGTTATTTTTACCTTCTGAATCCAATTCTCCCTGAGCAACAAGAAAACTGGTTCTGCACACAGATATTGTATCTAGGACATATTCAACATATATAGGACTGCTTGCCATCTAGGGGAGGGGGTGGAGGGTGGGAGGGAAAAATCGGAACAGAAGTGAGTGCAAGGGATAATGTTGTAAAAAAAAATTACCCTGGCATGGA
The DNA here is from genome assembly GCF_902635505.1 of Sarcophilus harrisii. Classification (NCBI taxonomy): domain Eukaryota; kingdom Metazoa; phylum Chordata; class Mammalia; order Dasyuromorphia; family Dasyuridae; genus Sarcophilus; species Sarcophilus harrisii. The sequence goes on from NC_045427.1 coordinate 170,390,737, forward strand.
TTCTATTAATAAAAAGTTACATAATAATTAAAAAAAAAACCCAAATCTGAACTTAAGATCTTTCCCCCCAAATTCTCCCTGTTGACCCTGTCATGATTCTCTCTTCCCCACCTCCCCAAGAAGAAGAAATATGAAGAGATCGTTCTAGGAATGGGAAATATTCAGTGCAAAGATTTGTGTACAGCACTTTCCTCACAATAAGTCTTTGAGACGGGCAATGTAAGTATCAATGCTCCCATGCTATGGATGAGAAAAGTATCTGAGGAGCTCCTTTATGGAAGGAGAAATAGAATTGTTCTGCTTGGCTCAAGAAGGCAGAAGTAGACTCAAATACACCTTCCTTACAACTAGGACTATCCAAAAGTATAATGAGAAAAAGTGGAAATGAAAATATCATGTGAGGTTACAGATTAGTTGCTGGTAATGCTGTAGAAAAGATTCCTGTATAGGTATAAGTTGAACAAGAGGGGCTCTAAGGTCTCTTCCACACCTATGCAAAATAACGAGGGTCTAATTGCAAAGTACTTTTTTTTTCTTTTCTTTTCTTTTTTTTTTTTTTTTAATTTAATAGCCTTTTATTTACAGGTTATATGCATGGGTAACTTTACAGAATTAACAATTGCCAAACCTCTTGTTCCAATTTTTCACCTCTTACCCCCCACCCTCTCCCCCAGATGGCAGTAGATGTTAAGTACATTAAAATATAAATTAGATACACAATAAGTATACATGATTGCAAAGTACTTTTAAGACTAATTGAAAACTATACAGAATAAATTTGATGCCTAAGTGTTTACAGAAGAGAAATTTTTTTATAAGTATCAAAATAATGGGGGTTAAATAAAAAAAAGATCTATTCTAATAATGGTTTTTGAAACAGGTTGTCAGGAAAAAAATAATTAAAACAGTCTGATGTAGATACGTTAATGAGCATCCAATGTAATATGAAAAAAATTCAAAAAAAATTAACTATTTTGAAAGACCTTTTAATACACTTGTTTCTGAAGCATCACAATTTTTAATCCCTTAATTAATTCACAATAATATTTTTCTAAATACTAAATACTAGTTAATAGTCAATGAAGTTAAGAAGCTGAGGTGAGAAAAATATTCCAGGCATAGAAATCAACCAGTATTTAGTTCAAAATAGCAAAAAAATTTAATTCTTTATCATCCTGAAAACATGTTTTCTGTAGAATGTACTAGTTACCATTTTTTCCCTTGGAAAACCACATAATTCAACTCAGAATTTAATTCTGAGAAGGTTTGGAGTTTCTTTTTTTTAAATAAATAAATCCTTTTAAAATAACTTTATTTTTCAAAATACATACAAATAAATAGATTCACCCTTGCAAAACTTTGTGTTCCAAAGTTTTTTCTCTCTTCCTACCACTCCCCTCTTCTACACAACAATTAATCTAATATGGGTTAAACAAGTATAATTTTTTAAACATATTTCTATATTTACACATTTATCTTGCTGCATGAGAAAAATCAGATTAAAAAGAAAAAAATGAGAGAGAAAAAAAAAGCAAACAACAACAAAAAGTGAAAATACTATATTGTGATACACTTTTAATCCTTAAAATCATCGCTGCAGATGACTTTCCATCACCAATCTATTGGAATTGGCTCAAATCACCACACTGTTGAAAAGAGCCAAGTCCATCATAATCATCACATAATCTTGTTGCTGTGTACAATGTCCTTTTGGTTTTACTCACTTCACTTTGCATCAGTTTTATTTAAATCTCTCCCGGACTTTCTGAAATCATCCTGCTGGGTCATTTCTTATAGAACAATAACATTCCATATTCGCATATACCCATAACCTATTCAGCCATTCCTCTGTCATTCAACTGATGGGTAATTTCTCTCAATTTCTAGTTCCTTACTGCTACAAAAAGGGCTGCTACAAACATTTTTGCACATGTGAGTCCTTTTCCTTTGTTTATGATCTCTTTGGATACAGACCCAGTAGAGACACTTGGGTTCCCCTCAAATATTTATTATTATCTTTTCTTGTCACCTTATCCAATCTGTAGTGCTTCAGAGTTGTCTTAAAATTTGCATTTCTCTAATCAATGATTTAGAGCATTTTTTTATATGACTAGAAATGGTTTTAATTTCTTTGCCTGATCTGGAACTATGCTCAAAAAGTTATCAAACGTGCATACCCTTTGATCCAGGAGTGTTTCTACTGGGCTTATATCCCAAAGAGATCTTAAAGGAGGGAAAGGGACCTGTATGTGCAAAAATGTTTGTAGCAGTCCTGTTTGTAGTGGCTAGAAACTGGAAAATGAATGGATGCCCATCAATTGGAGAATGGTTGAGTAAATTGTGGTATATGAATGTTATGGAATATTATTGTTCTGTAAGAAATGACCAGCAGGATGAATACAGAGAGGCTTGGAGAGACTTACATGAACTGATGCTAAGTGAAATGAGCAGAACCAGGAGATCATTATATATACTTCAACAATGATACTGTATGAGGATGTATTCTGATGGAAGTGGATTTCTTCTATAAAGAGAAGATCTAACTCAGTTTCAATTGATCAATGATGATCAGAAGCAGCTACACCCAAAGAAAGAACACTGGGAAATGAATATAAACTGCTCGCATTTTTGTTTTTCTTCCCAGGTTATTTCTACCTTCTGAATCCAATTCTCCCTGTGCAACAAGAGAACTGTTTGGTTTTGCATACACATATTGCATCTAGGAAATACTGCGACCTATTTAACATGTATAGGACTGCTTGCCATCTGGGGGAGGGGGTGGAGGGAAGGACGGGAAAAGTCGGAACAGAAGTGAGTGCAAGGGATAATGTAAAAAATTACCCTGGCATGGGTTCTGTTAATAAAAAGTTATTAAAAAATAAAAAAAAATAATAAAAAAAAACAAAACTGAGACAGGCAAAAAAAATTTCTTTGCTTGAAAATTGTCAGGTTCAGAATTTCTTACCATCATTTCATAAACAGATAAGTAAAGAGGAATGAGATAAAATCAATAATTTTTACATATATATACTGATGCATACCTAATTCAATCAATATGATCCACTTCACATTAAACTTTGTCAAACTGAGAATTCCTCTAGGAAATTTAGGAAAAGAAAGCTGGGATCAATATACTCTCTTCCTTATAAAGAGATTCAGACAACATAAAACAAAACAAAATAAAAATCTAGTCAATTATTTTTAAACTTTGAAGTCTGTAACCAAAGATTTAACCATAAGAATCTGATCAATATAATGGTATTTTTGAAGTTTATTTTACAAGTAAAACATGTTTATATTTGGGGAAAGATTTAAATTTTTTTGAATGATGCAGACACCCTAGTTAGCTCTATATTCCAACTGTTTGAGTTCCTGGTATGAGGGTTCCCTTTATTATAAAAGGTATTCCAAAAACCTTAAGCTTTAGTAGCTTAAAACTACACTAAGACTTTTGGGACAACTTATGTATTACATAAAAGAGGTGAACAATAAAATACATGTATTTCATGTATAAAGTGCAATAACAATGAGAGATAATTCTCATTAGGAATTTGTCAGAAAGTGAAAAATTCTGAATAAGGTATCCCAATTTCTCTTGCTAGACACCAAATAGAACTTTAAGTTCTCAGTAAAGAGAACTTAAGCTTTGCAGGCAAAGTATTTGGGTGAGAATTTAGCTTTGTTACTCAACATTCCTGTAACCCCAAGCAAAGTAATTACTTTCTCTATACCTATTTGTTCATCTATATTATTTTAAAAATCATTTCCAACTCTAAATTCTATGATGCTATGATATTTTTGACCAAGCTAATCAGTCAGTCAATAAGTATTTATTAAGCACTTATTGTATGCCAGACACTACTATATTTATCATTGGAGTAAAGGCAAAAATATCCTCTTTGTTCTCAAGGAATTCACATTCTAAGAAATGAGATATTTTAATAATTGTAAGAGGAGTATGGTAAAGTATAAAAGAACTAGAAGGGTAGGAAGAACCCAATTTATGAAACAATTGATATGCCAATGAGAGAAATTTACATATGACTTTGAAGGTAATAGGGAGCCACTGGATATTACAGAGTATGGAGAATGAGACAGAATTCTGCCTTAGGAAAATCACTGTGACAGCTAAATATAGAACAGCCTAGAAAGACAAATAGATTTCAAGTCAAGAAGGCCAATTAGATGATTGTTATAATAATCCAAATGAGAGAGGTAGGTTTGTACAGGGTAATGGTTGTGAATGGAGAGGTGATATAAAGGAGAGATGATGTAAAGGCAGAAATGAAGAATATTCCAACATATTATTTTTGTGGGATGAGTGTGACTGAGGAGTCAAAGATGACACTATTGATTATAAACCCCGATGGCTAAGAAGGACAGCAGTACTCTTCACATTCATGGGAAGGTCGGGGAGAAGGGAATTTTTGTTAACAATAAAAATCTTAAATGAACTTATCAAACAGTCTATTATTTTTCAAAAGGAGACAGTCAATGATACCAAACTCAATTTGTTACTCTTTCCTCAAACTTTAGGTACTTAAACAAAATAAAATCTGAACAATTTTTAATGTTTCTTTTTAATAAACTCTTATTTTATGAGGGATAGCCTGGATGGCAGCTAGGTGATACAATGGATACACTGCTAGGCCTCAAATCCAACCTAAGAAAGTTAGTGGCTCTAGGCATTTGCCTCAGTTTCTTCATGTATAAAATGAGGATAATAATAGCACTTAATCGCCCAGGGTTGTGAAGATCAAAAGAGACAGTAATTATAAAGCTCTTAGCACAATGCCTAGCATACATTAAGATTTACATAAATTTTAGCTAATATTAGTAATTATCATCATCAGAAGCCCTAACTGTATTTTTTTCTAGAATGTTTTAAAAATAAAAACAGAACTTTATGCCATATATCTAATGATGGACCCCATGAAAGAAAACAATAGAAGACCAAATTTTGGTAATTAGGTGATTAAGGGGAAAAAAAATTAAATTTATTGCCTCTCTAATCATGATGACCATCATCAGATAGCTGGCATACAGCTGTTTTTATAGTTTAAGAAAATTCTAGAAAAGATACAATTGTTGTTTTCTTATCATAATAATTGCTAATAATAACTAGCATTGTTATTTTCTTTCACCTGGAAAGTAATTTTAGGTCATTTAAAGAAAAATATTAATTGAACAGACCCTTTTTCATACATCCCCTTAAGAAAAATTGTGATGCTACTTCCCCTGCTCCAGCAAATAGTTATACATGTATTCTACAGCCTGAAATATAAAAGAACCCAGAAAAATTCATGGTAGAGGGTAAGGTCTCTATTTTCACTTCTACTAGTTGTTTGTAGTTTCTTTGCTAGGCTATGGACACTAGAATGGAGGCTGTACTATCATTCTAAATGTAGTCTGCCCATGGGAAAAACAAAAACTCTATTTTCCTTATTTTTGACATCATTCTTTCTTTTATTACAGCCAAAGATCATATTAAGCCCTTTAATGACAAAGTTCTGCTCTTATTCCAAATTGTAGTGCAGTGATGCCTCCCCCATGCTATCTTGTGAAGTTGATTTATCTGAACCTAAGAATAGAACTTTAAATTTATGCCTATTATATTTCATCTTATTGGTTTTGGCCCACAGTTCTATCCTGATATATTTCTAATTCCTTTTCTTGTCATGTAAGATGTAAGTTATCTCTTTCAGCTTAGTTATTTGAAAATTTAATAACCTTATCACCTGTATCTTTATTGAGCCCACTGATAAAAAAGTTATGATCACCAGCAGGCCATACACAGACCCTTGAGGCACATCTAGGGAGATTCTTCCAATTTGAAATTAAACCCTTTAATTATGACTTCTCAGGGAAATTTAAAAAGTTACACATGGGTCTATTACCTAGCAAAAACAGACCATCTTATCCATAAGGAGAGTACTAGAGCTTCTGATAACTGCTTTGAAGAAATCTAAATACATAATATAATATTCACCTTTTTAGTCCTCCGCTGACTTGTCAAAAAAGGAAATGAATTAGCAAGACACTGATAATTCTAGTTTAGGATTATTTTGTCTACTTCCCCAAGAGATATGAGTTCGCCTTTTAGAATTAGTATGGTTTTACTCCTAATAAAGATTTTTTGGAAAAAACCTCTTTTGCCAATAATTTCTACCATTTGCAGATTTTTTTGCACCTAAATGCCATGAAATAGAATATACTTTTATTTTACTAACCACTGCCTATTAGCCAAATCGGATTCTGCTCTGAGACACTAATTATATTGTTTCCTCAAAGAGTCTAATTGGGGGTTAACTTCTGGATAGCACATTGGATAAAGAGTTGGGTTTGAAGTCAGCAAAAAGGGGAAAAAAACCTGTGACTTTAGACACTTACCATGTATCAAAGGACAAGTAACAATCTCTGCCTCAGTTTCCTCAAGTGTAAAATGAGTATATAATAGTACTCCTTCAAAAGTTTGCTGGGAGATTCAAATGACATAATGTTTGTAAAACAATTACCACAGTGTTTGGCACATAGTAGGCACTTAAAAAAGACTTCCTTCTCAGTCAGTAAATATTTTCTATATATCTACTATGTACCTGTTGTTGTTTGTCCATCATTCTTGAAGAGGACCATGACATCAGGGAGGGGATGTCATGACATGCAAATGAATTGGATTTGAGTGAGGAAGGGCTTGGCAAGGTCACCTGCCTTACTTTGCCCAAAGCCATCTGGGTCTGATGGTGAGATATAGATGACTAGAGATGGCCCTGGATGCAGATTATATACTGTGCTAAGGTATGAGGATTCAAAAGAAAAAGATAATCCTTGTCCCCAAGGAGCTCCCAATCAAATGAGAGGGAAACAACACTCAAAAAAGCAGGGATTTTGTGTGTGTGTGTGTGTTGGGGTGGGGGAAGGGCAGGGCAGAGAAAGATTGGGCATATTGAAATACAGAGGGGTGCAACTGACTGAGATGTAGAAAAGGTGGCTGACCTGTGCGCTCCTCTTAAGTGGAGGATATGGGGGGAGTGCTCCACTGGTCACCCTACATCATCTCCAACCAGAGGGAAGGAGAGGTCCAAAAGGCAAGAGGAACTGAGAAGGTGTGATTTTCAGATGTGATCTTGCAGGATGTTAAGGTTTCAGAGTGCAGCTAGGTAAAAAATTAAAACAGCAATCCTGAGAAACCTCCTTAAATGACTGCCTAAATATTTCAAAACCTTAACAACTAAGCTGTGGTCATTTTATTTTTAAATTATTTTTTTCAATTGGCAAAAATCCACCTTATTTCCCCCTCATACCAAACCCATCTCCTATTAGGAATGAAGGAAAAACAAAACCCTCGTTACAAACTTTTATAATCAAACAAAACACGTTGTCACATTGATCATATTCAAAACAAATATATTTTATTCTGTCCTCTGAAGCCTTTGCCTCTCTATTGGGAGGTAGACAGTTCATCATTAGTCCTCTGGAATGCTGGTCAGCTATCACACCATTCAGAGTTCTTAATTTTTTCAAAGTTGTTTGTTCTTACTGTATTATTGAATTAATAAATTATTGTTCTGATTCTGTTCATCATTTCACTCTGCAATAACTATTTCAATAGACTTTTCTAGGTTTCTTTTAAAAATCCATCATTTCTTTCTCTTTTTCTTCCTTCCTCCCTGCTATCTTTCACAGGAAAGGTACCATCAGGCATCAAAGCCCCAGCATTTTTTTTTTTTTTTTTTTTTACAAAGGGACAAAGTTAGGCAAAGCAAAGGAGAAGAGCTATTACTTCAGAGAGGAGTTTCTGGAATAACCAATAAAGAGACTTAAAAATACAGTTCTGAATTCAGCTTTAGAGCCAATCACTGCCATAGTGGCTGCCCCAGCTCTAATGAACATGTTATGTCCCTGTCTCTTGAATGGTACTAGTTTGACAGACACATCTAGGAACAAGTGAGGTTAAGGACCTGAAGTTGCCAAGATGCTAAGGTTCTCATCTGTTTGAATCTCTGATTTTTTTTTTTTTTTTTAGCACTATTGCAGATTAAAGGTTGTGTCAGTAGTTGAAATCTATTCTTTGTGAGGGCAGAGGTAGAAATAAACATAATAAAGATATTTATTCTCAGGGAGCAAAGGGCAAAACAAAAGAGCTTCCTGCAGGGAAAAAAAAAAAAAGATAGGGTTTTAATAATTTCTTTCAGTAAGTATATGTATTTCATCTCATTTAGATACTATAAATTATTCAGCCACTCCCCATATTATGGGTACCATTTCAGATCCCCATTCTTTGCCACTTCAAAAAAAAAGATCTATAACTAATTTTGTACACACTTCATAATTCTCTGGGGTTTTTTGGTCAGGATTAATAACTCATTTGGGGCAGCTAAGTGGTGCAGTAGACCACTGAACATGAAGGCAGCTGAAGCAGGAGCTGTGGGGGGCCTAGAAAGTGGTTAAACAACAAAGATGCAAGGTCATTCATTGCACTTGAGCCATCACCAGTCCTCATGACTTTTTTTCTTGCCATTGGATTCTGACGACAACTCTGACTACTTAAATTCAATTTGTGTTCAAGTCAAAAGACATCACCCCTACCATTTTACCATTTTTATATACCTCAAAGTCCTATGATGACAGCCCAATGACAAAACAGCAGCTATAGATACACTGGGAGTTATAGTCACAATCCTGCACTCTGGCAGGCTTTAGGGTCATCTTCTCATTGGATTGAGGCAATAGTAGGATTTGGCAGTCTTTTTTAAGTACCTCCTTATTTGCTTTCAATATGTGTTCTATAAATACCATAAAGGTACAATTATGGGCATTGAGAAAAACTATTTCTGAACTAAAATACAAAAGCAACAGTTTAACTCTTAATTCAGAATGAAGTTTTAAAAGATATTTGAAGCTAGAAATTATATGATGTATAATATACAATCTGCAGTCAGTTCTGCTACAATTTTTCAAGAACATGAATTTGTTCCAATGTGATTGATATGTTAAGGAACACTTTGACTTAATGCAATTTCTAGGTTCCTATTTTTTTTGATGGATCATTGATGAAATCTTTGAGCCATTGGATCCCTAGTCCCATTTTCTTTATAAACACTGTGGCTTTTATGGTATGATTTTGCATAGTAGAGGTATTGGGGGGAAATGTTTATGTTGTGCTATAGTAAAACTCTATATTCTGGATGTTGAAGAGATATAAATATTAATAAAGTTGTTGATGATGATGATGATGGTGTTATTGGTGGTGATAATGATTACTGTCTCAATTCTCTATTTTTTTTCTTTAAGACATTCAAAGACCCAGAAGTTTTTCATAAAGATCTCCAAATAAAAGATTTTCTTAAAAAAAGAAAACCTGGAAGAATATATTAATTCTATTTTAACTAAACTTAACATTTTAAATCTTTACATTAGGTCATTACCTTAAAGCTATTATTACAGAGGAAATGCTAATTCCCCCATTTCTTAATTCACTATAAAGACCTCTTATCTTGGGGATAATGAGTATCTTGTCTATGAATACACCTGATGGGGACTCAATTCTGAAGAACATCTGTGATGATATAGCTATTTTAAGACTGCTCTAAATGTGTTGAGGAAAAGATTCAGAATTATTAAGTGGCAAATTTTTTAATAATAAAATAATATTGTATTTATATCCTGAACAGGCTGGATGGAGGTAAACAAATCTTCAATGACAATTTATTCAAAGAGAGCACTTAAATTGGCAGAACTTTCAAAGGAATAGGATCCATTGTACTGCAGATCACTCTTTTAATTTTTTTCTAATATTAGAATATGGTTTTTAGTTATTAAGTGATTTTTTTTTCTTTTTTCTAAATTCAAGCCTCTCATATTCTGTTGTGCATATGGCAATGTTTTTTTCCCCTTATTTTGTGCTTAAATTTAAAATAAATAAATAATTTAAAAAAATAATATCAAAAAATAAAAGAGAAAAACTAGTATGCTGCCCAAAAGGAAGGCATACTTGAAGAATTATTGGTTCTCATGTTCTACAAAACAGAAGAACAGACACATAAACAGACACATCCCTTAGCAGAGACACAACTATATCAAAATAGGAATACAGTATAAACAATATTTCTTAATCACTAAGAACTTGGTTTAAGAAGGATTTGGGCTACTCAATGCTTAAAGAATCTAAAAGAATAGGAGTTAAGGTCTGCTTTCTTTGGAAATTGTCACAGTTCAAGGAAGTTTAGGGAGTCTAGTGACTTTTTTTCAGTGACAGTTTTTCAGACTTAAAAAAGGATAATCAAATAGATGGGAAAAACCTATGACACATAAGAGATTTTAAGATGGATAGGGGGGAAAAAAAAGCTATGCATGGAGCAGCATAGCTTGGTGGATGAATTCAGATAATTTGAGGTAGATATGTGTATATCTCTTTGGCTAGAAAGAAAAGGACAGGGAGTAAAAACTAGGAAAGGCACAGGAGAAAACATATCCTCTGTCCTATATACATTTAATTGATTTACCAGTAGGTAAGGTTTAGAAGGAAGCATTCAATCAACAGGCATTTTTTAAGTGGTCACTATGCTAGGCATTTTGGATAAAAATGCAAAAAAGGAAACCATTTAAAAACAGAAAATAATTAGAGATTCCCTAGGGGAATTCAGGGCCAAAGAGATCATCTAGTCAAGTCACCTCATTTCATAGATGAGGAAAGTGAGATTTAAAGAGAGAAGTCACTTATCTAATGTCACAAAGGTGGATTTAGCACAGTTGGCATTTAAATTCAGCTACTTTGAATCCAAACCATACATTTTTCACAACTCTAGATTACCTCCTACTTTGAATGCCCTTATCTATGCATCCAGTAGCTACCTAAGAAATTGGGGATTTTCACAGAAAAAGCCTATGAACTCAAGTTAGCATGTCTCCCATAAATAAACAAAAGGTATAACTGTATTAAAACATGAGAAAATCAAAAGGAAAAAAATAATGTAAAGAGAACGTATCTAATGGTACTATTCAAATATTTGACAGTTGTAACATTTTCCCTTTAAACATGTTTGTCTAAGACCAAGCTACATTTTTATTTAAGAAATAGAAAAAACACATACCAAAGGTGCCACCCTGGTCAAACTAATTTATTTTTATACTGCTGTGTCACTTCCTGCTCTTTATGAAGAGAAAATAAACTCTGGTTTGGGTTTTGAATTTGTGAGTAGCTGCCAATTTACTCATGAAGTAGAAAGAAACACAAATTATTCCCTCTGCTGAAAACAATACACTGAACATTAGAAGCATAAACTGATGTAAACATATGGAAATTACCAACATCATTCTTGAAAACAACAATTGAGGCTAAAACTGAATTTGGTTTAAAAGTTTTAACTTTTCAACATGCATAACCGAACCACATATAAACCACAGTATTGGGAAGCTCTGCTGGAGTTCTCCTTCCCAAGTAATTTCCAGAGAATTCAGCAGAAATCCTGAAATATAAATATGCCCAGTATTGTTTCTCTTGGAGGATGACTTTTACTCCTGGCCAAGAAGCATATTTTAAGAATTCCCCCCACACTGCTTGTTGATAAAAAGTGTTGACATGCTGACCCAAGGATGATGGGTGCATAGATGAGTTCCTAGGCCCATCAGTAACAAATATATTAAAGGAACTGAAAAACATTCATTCTCAAGAAAAGCTTCACAAACAACATGAGACCCATCTTCAAATATCTGAAGGGACATTATTTATAAGAGAGTGTATTTGTTCCATTTGGTACTCCAGGAAAGAACTAGAAGTAATTGATGGAGGTTATAAAAAGGCAAGATTAAGATTCTTGTCAGTTCAAACTTCCTACTAATTAGAATTGACCCACTGTGGAATGGACCGTTTAAATAGGCAAAATGTTCCTCTTCATTGGAGATAGGCAAACAAAGGTTGGATGACACTTATTGGGCATATTGTAATGTGGATTCTTTTGGGATATGAGTTGGATGAGATGGCTCCTGAGATACCTGACCATTCTTTTTTTTTTATTATAGCTTTTTATTTATAAAACATATTCATGGGTAATTTTTCATCATTGACCCTTGCAAAACCTTCTGTTCTACCTTTTCCTCTCCTTTCCCCTACTCCCTCCCTTAGATGGCAGGCAGTCTAATACATGTTAAATATGTTAAAGTATATATTAAATCCAATACATGTATACATATTTATATAGTTATCTTGTTGCAAAGAAAAATCAGATTTAGAAAAAATGTAAAAAATAACCTGAGAAAGAAAATAAAAATGCAAGCAAACAAAATGAGTAGAAATACTATGTTGTGGTCCACACTCAATCCTATAGTTCACTGGGTGTAGCTGGTTCTTTTCATTACTGATCAACTGGAACTGATTTGGATCCTCTCATTGTTGAAGAGAGCCACATCCATCAGATTTGATGATCATATAGTATTGCTGTTGAAGTGTATAATGATCTCCTGGTTCTGCTCATTTCACTTAGCATCAATTCATTCTCTGTATTCATCCTGCTGGTCATTTCTTATAGAACAATAATATTCCATAACATCATATACCACAGTTTATTCAGCCATTCTCCAATTGATAAGCATCCATTCAATTTCCAGTTTCTAGCCACTCCAAACAGGGCTGCCATGAACATTTTTGCACATGTGGGTCCCTTTCCTTTTTTTAAAGATCTCTTTGGGATATAAGCCCAGTAGTAACACTGCTGGATCAAAGGGTATACACAATTTGATAACTCTTTGGATAGAATTCCAAATTACTCTCCAGAATGGATGGATCCATTCACAATTCCACCAACAATGTATCAGTTTCCCAGTTTTCCCACATCCCCTCCAATATTCATCATTATCTTTTCCTGTCATCTTAGCCAATCTGAGAGGTGTGTAGTGATACCTTACCATTCTTAAATATTATGATTTCTTAATCCTTACCATAAAATGATATTAATAAGTCAGACATCAATATTATGTCAGATATAAATGTTGTCTGAATGAAAATGTAGAAAAATATTACCTGTGAGTTTTTATGCTAATTTATACATCAGATTCAAAATAGATGATTCTTGAAGATCCACATAGGCTTCTAATATGGTTGTTCTCCATACTGAATTGACAACTTGTGCTATTCACATAAAAGGAAAGGATAGGGAATGGATTTGTAATTTCATTGGTGTAGGTAAATCCTTGATAAGAAGTTATACTGCCAATTAAGAATTACAGCTTCTATGCAATATATAGTATTAGGGTATGAACAGACAATTTTCAGATGAAGAAATTAAAGCCATTTATACTCACATGAAATGATATCTCAGACAACTCTGAGATACCACTACACACCTCTCAGATTGGATAAGATGACAGGAAAAGATAATGATGAATATTAGAGGGGATATGGGAAACCTGGGACACTCATACATTGTTGGTGGAGTTGTGAAATGAACCAACTATTCTGGAGAGCAATTTGGAACTCTGCCCAAAGGGCAATAAAACTATGTATACCATTTGATCCAATAGTGTCACTACTGGATCAATATGCCAAATAGATCATAAAAGAGGGGAAAGAACCCACATGTGCAAAAATTTTTGTAGCAGCTCTTGTTGTAGTGGCAAGGAATTGAAAATTGAATAGATGCCCATTAATTGGGGAATGGCTGAATAAGCTATGGCATATGAATATAATGGATTATTGTTCTATAAGAAACTACGACAAGGCTGATTTCAGAAAAGCCTGGAAAGATTTACATGAACTGATGGTGAATGAAGTGAGAAGAAGCAAGAGAACATTATACATAGTAATAGCAAGATTATGTAATGATCAACTTTGATGGACTTGGCTCTTTTCAACGATGAGGTTATTCAAGACAATTCCAATAGACTTGGGATGGAAAATGCCATTCATATCCAGAGAGAGAACTATGAGATTGAATATGGAGATGAAACATGACAAATGTGGAAATATGTTTAAAAAATTGTAAAAGTTTCACCTATATCAAATTACTTGCTATCTTGGGAAAGGGGGAATAATGAAGGGAGTAAATTTAGAAAACAAAATTTTACAAAAATGAATCAATGTTGAAAACTATTTTTAGGTGTATTTGGAAAAATAAAATGCTCCTGAGGAAATTTTTTTTTTTACCTAGACTACTATGAGATTAAATGATTCATTTTGGATCATACAGCTATTATGTGTCAGAGGTAAGATTGGAACCCAAGTCTTCTTGAGTCTTCAATCAATTACTGTACCACATACATTCTCTTTACTAAAGATAGCAAATACAAAATTTCTCCTAATAACTGAGATAAGCAGAGGATGGGAGAGTGGTCCAGTATATGAATCTATATTTTCTTCCCTAGGAATTACTAAACCTGTTCCTAAAACAGTAGTGGAACTTAAGTAATAGTATGAAGTTTATGCTATGAGACTATGATGGGCTGTTTCATAAGGCCATCATCTTTGCCTAATTTTCCTTATTCTGAGGCTCCCACACCCCTCTGGTACAAGTGGGGAGAGGGAGCTATTTATTTAGTAAGATCATAGAGACTTTGTTGAATTAGGAGGGGTAGTTTAGTCTAAAACTGGTACTCTAAGACCTTGTGGTAGGGTGTGAAAAAGAAAAGAAGATCTTAATTAGTAATCTTCCAGAGGAATGTTGGAATAGAAATATATGATGAAACATAGACCAAGGAGGACTTAAGAGAATCCAAGTATTAGATATGGTGGTTGTATATACTCCCTATGGTTATTTGGCAAAAGGGACAGTTGCATCATTTTATAACTACCAGATTAATTAAAATGATTGAAGGCAAAAGTGACAAATGTCAGAGGGCATGTGGAAAAATTGGGCTATTAATTCACTGTTGGTAAAATTCAACCATTTTGGAGAGTAGTCTGGAATTATACCCAAAGAGTTATTAAACTGTCTATTCTCTTTAACTCAGCAATATCACTACTCGGTCTGTTTCCAAAGATAGTTAGGAAAAAAAAAAACTATATATTCTAAAATGTGTTCTTTGTGGTGTCAAAGACCTGGAAATTATAGGGATGTTCTTCAATTGAGGAATGACTGAACAAATTGTAGTATATGATTGTGACAGAATACTACTATGCTATTAAAATGACTTCAATGATCTTAGAAAAACATGGAAACACTTGTATAAAATAATGGAAGAGTGAAATAAGAAGAACCAAGAAAATATTGTACACATTATTAGCAATATTAGTCTAAGAACAACTTTGAGCAACTAAGTGATTCTAACTATTATAAATACTCAAAACAACTACAAAGATCTTATGAAGGATAATATTATCTACATCCAGAGAAAGAACTTGTAAAAAAGAGTGTGTATAAAATGACACACACATATTTGTATATACACACACATATATTTAATGGTAGCCAGCTCTAGGGTGAGAGAAAGAGAAGGAAGAAAAAAAAGAAGAAAAATTAGAAAAAAATTTTTTACATGATAGCTTTAATATATATATAAAAGGAACAGCAAGTTGTACAAAATAGATAAGCATTTCCATGTGCAATCATCCTTTTTTCTATTATACTTCATTATGGAAATGCTTGTTTTATTCCATAAATTAAACAGAAATAAAATGACAGACATATGAATCTAAGTGCCTACATACCTCTAGGCAGCTCTCCAGAGAGTCATAAGCTGTTATCACTATAATTTACAAAGTAGGAGACAAGGAGCTGTCTTAGTTCAAGAATACAAGGGTGAGACTAACAAAGTGATATTAAACATTAGCGAGTAAATAATACACTATGTATATCATAACAAACACATAATACATGTCATCTTCAGCATATTTGAAATCTACAAATCACTCAGTCAACAAGCATTTATTAAACATTTACTATGTTTCAGGCATCCTCAAGTCTGTAAATACAAAGAAAGGCAAAAACAGTCTCTGTACTCAAAGATGGGAATGTAAAAAAATGTACATGTAAAAAAAAAAGGTACAAAATATGCATATGAAATAGATAAAAAAAATCTCAGAGCATAAAGTACTAGCAGAAAATGGGATGAAGAAAGATTTGCTACAGAAAGTGAGAATTGAAATAACTTGAAGGAAGCCACAGAAACTAATCAATATTAATTTATTAAGCACCTACTACGTTTTATGAATTGTGCTTGGTGCTAGGGATAAAGATACAATTAATGAAACAATTCCTACTCAATAGTATAAGAAAAAAACATACATATTTGTGTGTATGCATATATGTATGTATATATATGCATACACATATACACAATACAGCTATGTAAAAGAATTTACAGACTAAGCATAAAGAGAATAAATGTATACAAATACAAAATAGTTGAATACCAGGTAGTTTGAGAGTGAAAGCATCAGCAATTGAGGGATTTAGGAAAAGCTTCACATAGAAGATGATACTTGAGATAGGTATAAAAGAAAGGGATCTATAATATAGAAGTAAGGAGAATGGCAGAGAAGGAAGAGGCGAGTGTCATGTTTGAGGAATACAGAAAAGGTTGGTTTGGAAGGATTACAGAATTCAGTAGGAAGAGTCACATACAATGATATGGGAAAGATAGTTTATGTAGTAAATGGTTTTAGAAGTTAAAAAGGGAGTTTATATTTTATTCTAGAGGCAATAAGAAGACACTAAATAAAAAAGTGTTTACTGAGTAGAAATGACATGGTCATATCAGTGTTTGAGGAAAATCATTTTGACAAAAGCATGGAGAATATACTGAAGTAATAAGAAATTTAAGGTAAGAAGATTAAATAGGAGAATATCTCAATATATAGGTGAGGGGCGATAAAAGATCTTACTAAGGAGGTGGATATAAGATTAGAGAAAAGTCAGATGTAAGAAATGTGGAGGTAGAAATGAAAATATCAGGGTAGGTAAGTAGAGAAGATAATGCTAAGTTTAAGTACCTAGGATACTAGAAGAATGATACCTTCAACAGACATAGGAGTTTGGAAGAGAGCTTGGAAGAAAGTTTGAGAGAACAAATTATTTTTCTGACATATTATGTCCAGAAGCAGTAGAAGGAAGGTGGGAGAGCATTTCAGGAATGGAAGATAAAGATAGGATAAGGCATATTTTATGTTAGGGATAGTGGAAAGTAGGCTAGTGGCCATATTGTGTAGTTTAAAGAGAAGAGCAAAGTCTAAAAACTGGAAAAATAGGGGAGGCCTATCTTTAAATGCCAAATAAAAGGCTTTATATATGTTTCTAGAGAACTAGTAGAGAACTATTGGAGCTTAGAGAATAGGGGAGGACTGACACAAGAAGATTTTCTCTTTAGGAAAAATCATTTTGATCGCTAAATGTAGGATGGACAAAAGAGGGGAGAGACTTGAGGATTGAAGACCAGTGGCAAGACTGTTGCAATTGTTCAAGTGAGAGGTGATTAGGACCTGAATGTGGGTTTTGACTATGTGAGTAGAGAAGAAAGACTTTAACTTTAAAAATATATTAATGTATAGTAATCCATGTAATAAAACTGATGACCAAAATGTCTATAACCTCTGATGCAGAGATTCCATTGCTGGGCATAATTATCATGAGGGCACTAAGAAACAAAAAAGACTCCATATATACAAAATATAGCAGCAATTGATGAATCCATTGACCAAGGAATGTAAATTGTGACACATTAATGAAGCAGAGAAATGTGTATATTGGTTTTCTGTTCCATTTAGAAGTCATAAGTCTTTTAACTCTAGTTCCTCCAGAAATTTGTTCATTCCATATTTTATCTTTTGCTTATCTGAGAATTATCCCAAAAAATTAGTTTTCTTCTTTGTCCCTTTTTAATTTTTGAATGTTTATTTTTTTTCTTTTGTCTGACAGCATGACAACAACTATTGCTTTTTTGGATTTACTTGATGTATAATAAAATTTTCCCCATCTATTTTACTTTGTGTACATCTTCTAAATGGGCTTCTTCTAAACAACATTTGGTAAAGTCTTGTTTTCTTGAGGTTTTTTATTTAATTGGATTGTTTTTAAAATCTGAAAGGTTGTATGTTATAAAATCATTTACCAGGCAGTTAGGCAGCATAATGGATGGAACATTGGAATTGGGGTAAGGAAGAACAAAGTCTGAATCCTGCTCAGATACTTAATAGCAAGTCACTTAAAATTCCATCAGTCTCAGTGTCTTTATTTACAAAATGGAGGAAATAATTGCATCTAATTTAACAGGGTTGGTTTGAGCTTCAAAATCATAACACTATGACTTCTAGTGGAGTACAACAAAGATGGCAGAGCAGCAAAAGCAGCCAAGGTCTCCCAACATTGCCCTCCAAATAACTTTAAAATAATGACTTAAATTGGATTCTGGAGAGGCAAAAGCAGTTAAAAGTCAAGGTGAATAATTTTCTATCCCAGCACAACTAGAGAGGCTGAAGTAGGGATCTGTGACACTAGAGCAGGCTCCAACCAAAAAGCCTACATGACAGCAACACCAGCAGTAGACCTTAATGGTGGCAACATTAGCAGCATCAGTTACAGGAGATCTTAAACTGGAGACCATAAAACGATCTGGTCAGAACAAGATCTTGTGGGACCTCTGTGAGAGAACTACATACAGGACCTGATGCTATTTGCCAACTTCATAGCCTACACCCATTTCTGAATAACAGTTCCAGATAGATAAGAACACCTACTGATCCTTCAGTATTGAAGAACAGTACTGTTTTCATTATAAGAGAAAAAAGAGTCTGATGAGCAGTATTGCTTTTGATCACCCAGGAACAGTTAGCACACCTCTCTCCTTATCTTCCTCATCTTGGGAACATTGAAAATGTACAAATCCCCAGAACCAACCCTGAAAACAGCAGTGCAAAAAAGACTAAAACTTTAAACAGTGCCCCTTCCTCACCCTGCTGACTGTATACATACCTAGGAAGAGAATCAAACTTTAACATAAATTCCAAAGTTAGAAAAAAGAGGATGGAAAAATGAGCAAACAAATAAAAAGAATCTGACTATAAAAAGCAACTAAGGTGACAGAAAAGATCAGGACACCAACTCAGAAGAAGAAAATTATGTGAAAATAGCACAAGCAAAATATTAAAAAAAGAATGAATTTGACAGAAGTCCAATAAAAATTCCAGAAAGAACTAAAAATGATTAAAAAAATTAAAGTGATAAAGGAAAAATTTTGAGAAAATGAATGAAACAACAATTAAAAGATGATAGGTTGGGGAAGCTAGGTAGCGTAATGGTTAGAGCACCAGTCCTGAAATCAGGAGAACCTGAGTTCAAATGTGGCCTCCTAGCTGTGTGACCCTGGGCAAGTCACTTAACCCCAACTTTCCCAGCAAAAATAAATAAATAAATAAAAGATAATAGATTACTTAATGAGACACAAAAAATACCAAAGAAAATGACAGCTTAAAAAAAACTGGTCAAGCAGGACGAATACAGAGAGGATTGGCGAGACTTACATGAACTGATGCTGAGTGAAATGAGCAGAACCAGGAGATCATTATATACCTCAACAACGATACTGTATGAGGATGTATTCTGATGGAAGTGGATTTCTTCTACAAAGAGATCTAACTCAGTTTCAATCGACTAATGATGGACAGAAGCAGCTACACCCAAAGAAAGAACACTGGGAAATGAATGTAAACTGCTCGCATTTTTGTTTTTCTTCCCAGGTTATTTCTACCTTCTGAATCCAATTCTCCCTGTGCAACAAGAGAACTGTTTGGTTTTGCACACAGATATTGCATCTAGGAAATACTGCGACCTATTTAACATGTATAGGACTGCTTGCCACCTGGGGGAGGGGGTGGAGGGAGGGACAGGAAAAGTCGGAACAGAAGTGAGTGCAAGGGATAATGTTGTAAAAAATTACCCTGGCATGGGTTCTGTCAATAAAAAGTTATTAAAAAAAAACTGGTCAAAAAGAAACACAAAATTTCAGTGATGAAAAGAATTCCTTAAAAAATAGAATACTTTAAAAAATATATACTGTTCATATTAACAGAAAAAGAAATGGAATACTTAAACAATCCTTTCTTAGAAAAAATATTTGAACAAGCCATAAATGAGCTCCTTAAGAAAAAAATTCCCCAAACTAGATATATTTACAAGCAAATTTTATCAAACATTTAAGGAGCAATTAATCCCAATACTATATAAATTATTTGAAAAAAATACATAGTTTCCTTTCATGATACAACTATGGTTTTGATACCTAAGCCAGGAGGAAACAAAATAGAATAAGAAAATATAGGCCAATTTTCCTAATAAATATTGATGAAAAAATTTAAATAAAATACTAGCAAGGAGATTACAATAATGTATCACAAACATCATACAATATGAGCAAGTGGGCTTCATATCAGTAATGCAGGCAAGACTGGTTCAATATTAGGAAACCTAGGCATAAATGACCATCTCAAAAACAAGAAACAACAAAAATCACATGATTATATCAATAGATGCAGAAAAAGCATTTGACAAAGTGTAATAACCAACCCTATTAAAAACTAGAAAGCACAGGAATAAATGAATCCTTTCTTAAAATGATATGTAGCATCTATCTAAAACCAAGATGAAGCATTATCAGTAATGAGGATAAGGAAGAAGCCTTCTCTATGAGATCAGGAATGAATCAAAGATGATCATCATCACTATTATTATTCAATATTACGTTAGAAATGTGACCTATAAATTTTTTTTTAAAAAAACACAAAAGAAAGAAAAGAAATGTTATAGAAATATGACAAGAAAAAAACTGAAGGAATAAAAATAGGAAATGAGGAAGCAAAACTATTATTTTTTTGCAGATAACAGCATGGTACACTTAGAAAAATCTAAAGAATCAATTAAAAACTAGTCAAAACAACTTCAGAAAAGTTATAGCATATAAATTAAATCTACATAAATCATCAACATTCTTATATATTAAGTACAAAACCCAAGAGAAATGCCATTTAAAATAACTGCAGACATAAATTATTTAGAAGTCTGACCGCCAAGAAATTCAAAGACTACTAAACATGATTACAAAAAACTTTTCAAACAATTAAAGACAGATTCAAACAACTGGAGAAATATTCATTGCTCATGAGTAAGCTGAGCCAATATAATATAAAATAACAATTCTAACTAAACCAGTTTGACAATTCTAACTAAACTAGTTTACTTATGCAGTGCCATACCAACTAGATTACCTCAAAATTATTTGAAATTTTTTGAAATTGAAAAAGAGCTAGAAAAAATAATTACAAAATCATTTGAAAGAATAAAAGGTCAAGAATATCAAAGGAATAAAATTTTAAGATATGAAGGAAGGTGGTCTAGCAGAACCAGATTTCAAATTATGTTACAAAGTGGCACTTATGAAAACAATCTGATGTTGACCACGAAAGAAAACAGTAGATCAGTGAAAGAGATTAGATATATAAGAAACAGCAGTAAATGACAATAATAATTTAATGTTAGATAAACTCAAAAGATCCAAACCTTTGGGGTAAGAACTCACTATCTGATAAAAGTTGGTAGGAAAATTAGCAAGCAGTCTGAAAAAAAAAACTGGCATAGACTATCATCTCGCACTGTATACAAAGATATGTTCAAAACAGATAAATAATTTACACATAAAGGTGATATCCTAAGTAAATTAGAGAAGCATAGAAAATCTATGTCAGAGTTGTTCGAGAGTTTACCAGCAAATAATATATAGAAAGGATCATGAAAAGTAAAAAGGATAGTTTTGTTTATTATTGTTTTTGTGTTGGTTCAGTTGTGCCTGATTCTTTGTGACCCCCTTTGGGGTTTTCTTGGTAAAGATACAGGAATGCTTTGCCATTTCTCTAGCTCATTTTACTGATGAGAAACTAAGGCAAACAGCATAATGTGACTTGCCCAGGGATCATGCAGCTATTGAGTGTCTGAATATATGAACTCAAGAAAATCAATCTCCCTGATTCCAGTCAGAGAGAGAGGCCCCGTCCTCTATTCAGTGAGCCACCTAGCTACCTATAATTTTGATTATATGACAGTAAAAAAATTTGCACAAGCAAAACCAATGCAAAATTAGAAAGAAAACAGCAACTTGGGAAAAAATTTTGCAGGTTCCTTTGATTATAAGCCACTTTTGTCAAATATATAGAGAACAGAGCCAAATCTATAAAAATAAAAGCCATTACCTAACTGATAAATGATTGAATAATATGAACAGGCAATTTTTTGAAGAACAAATCAAATTTATCAATGAAAAATTCTTACATGAAAAACATGTTCTAAATCACTGCTGACAATAGAAATTCAAATAAAAAGACTCTGGAGTATTTTATTATACCTATCAGATTGACTAACATGATAGAAAAGAAAAATAACAAATTCTGGAGGGAATCCAAAAAAATTGGGGCACTAATGCATTGCTGGTGGAGTTTTGAATTAGTTCAATTAGTCTGGAAAATAATTTGGGACTCTGCCTAAAGGGTTTCAAAATTGTATCTCCTTTGATTCAATAATAGCTTTATTAGATCAATATGCCAAAGAGATCAAAGAAAATGGGAAAGGACCTATTTGTAGTAAAAATTAGAAACTAAGGGGATATTCAAGATGGAATACCATTGTGTTATAAGAAATAATGAGCAGGACTGTTTCAAAAAACCCTGAGAAGACATGAACCAATGCAAAATAAAGTAAAGTTTACTAGGTGAAGATTGCACACAGTAATAACAATATTGTAAGATGATCAACTATGAAATACTTAGATGCTATGATCAAGATAATGATTCATGACAGTTATAAAGGACCCATGATGAAAAATGGAAAAAAAAGAATTAATGAGCTTTGAATACAGATTGAAGCTCTGTTTTTCTAAAAAAAAAAAAAAAAAAAAAAAAAAATTGTTTCTCTTGGGTTTTTATTTGTTTTTTCTTCTTACACATGACTAAGATGGAAATGTTTTGCATGACTTTATATGAGTAACTGATATCAAATTTCTTGCCTACTCAAGAAGGAAAGTAGGAAGGAAGGAAAAGAACTTGGAACTCAACATTTTAAAAATGAATGTTTTTTAATTTTTTTATATGTAGTTGAGAATATTTGACAAATAAAAAAATATTTTTTAAAAAATTAAAAAAATGTTACGTTTTTGCATGAAACAAAATCATTACAAGCCAGAAAAATTAGAAAGAAAGCTGGAAACTGGGGGGAAAATTTTTACAATAAGTTTCTCTGAAAAAGGCTCATTAAATATATGGAGAACTGATCCAAATTTATATAAATAAGAGTCATTCTCCAACTGAAAAAATGCTCCAAGGATTTGAAGAGACAATTTTCAGAAAAAAAAAATTAAAGCTATGAAATCATGTGAAAAAAATTCTCTTAATCACTATTGATTAGAAAAATGCAAATTAAAACAATTCCGAGGTACTACCTCATGCCTATCATACTGGCTAACATGACAGAAAAGGAAAATGATAAATGTTGGAGGGGTTATTAAAAAAAAAAATAGACTCTATAGAATGTTGGTGGAGTTGTAGACTACTTCAACCAATCTGGAAAACAATCTGTAACTGTGCCTAAAGGACTACAAAACTGTGCATGCCCTTTGATCCAGCAATGTCTTTCCTAGATCTGTATCCCAAAGAGATCAAAAAAAGGGGAAAAGGATCTATTTGTACAAAAAACTTTACAGGAGCTCTTTTTTTGTGTGGTGATAAAGAATTGGAAATTAAAGGAATGTCTATCAACTGGGGAATGGCTGAAAAACTTGTGGTATATAAATGTGATAGAATATTATGAGAAGGAGATTTCAGAAAAATCTGAAACTTATATGAGTTAATATAAAGTGAAGTGAGTAGAACCAGACATCGTACACAGTAAAGAATACTGTAAAGATGATCAAAAGTAAAAAAATTTAGCTACTTTGATTAAAAAATGATCCACAACAATTCTAAAGGATCCATGAAAAATACTATCCATATTTAGAAGTATAGATTGAACCAAACCTTTTTTTTTATCCTTTATGTGTCTTAGTTTTTGCTTTATTTTACAACATAAGATGGAAATGTTTTACATAATGTCACACGTATAATTGATATCATTTTGGCTGCTTTCTCAGTGAGTGGAAGAGGAGCAAACCATAAGAAAAGAATTTGTAATTCAAAAATAATTTTAATGAATATTGAAAATAAATATTTTTTAAAAACATAATAATGAAAATAACTAGCATTTACACTGCACCTTATTTTAGCTGATCTCCATAACAATCTCGTGTAAATGTTACAATTATTCCCCTATATAGAGTCTGTTTTTTAAGGAAAGGTTAAGCTACTAGCTCAGGGTCATAGAACCATGCCGTGTTAGCCATAATTATTATTAAGACACAGTTCCAATGCATGGGGGAAAGGTTCGAAAAAGTCTCACAAAATGAGAAATCTGAGATTGCTTTAGATAATTAATTAACCATGCTTCTTCCAAATTTCACTTAAAAAAAAAAAACGCTCAATATCCTTTCAAATTTTGGATTAGGCCTATGAATATTTTGCCACAGTTCTCTTTTATTATCCTGACTCAGTTTCCCTAATTATTCTGACTCAGTTTCCCTAAATTGTCCTGCCTTGGTTTCCCTGAATTGATCTACCTCAGTTCCTAATTGTTCTGGTCAATCCTGTAATACTACCCCTCCCTCCTAATCATGATGATCCAAATAAGGAGAAAGACCTTCTATCTTAGACATCATCAGAATGTTGGGTGCCTCTCCCCATTTTGTAATCCCAATTTATCAGATGTCTCCCTCTACCCTGTCAGTACTAAATCAATAATCCTGTTCCTGCTCTCAGCACTCTGACTCCACCCTTGCCTCTGTCTACCCTCTGTATCTGAGCCACATGTATATATGTCATTGAGAACTCACATTGTTTGCTGGATTCTGGGAGAGAGTCTCATTCAGCCCTGGGACCAAATCATGGATCCATTTGGTCCCAGTGGATCTCCCCTTTTCAAATAAAATATTAAATACTCTCTAATCTCTATCTTGTCTTAGTTTCTCTGGCATTACATGAAAAATCCTAATAAATGCTAAATTTTCTCTGGAAAAAATTTTGCTGGTAACCTGTTGGGGACTTCAAGACATAGGTATTTGGACTATACGATCCTGGCCAAACATCCCAGAGTTGAGTACAGTGTCTTGAATATAGTAGTGCTAAATAAATGTACTGAAAATTGAATTTGGGAAGGCTCCAGGCTCAAGGTCAGAAAGGAGAAATAAACAGTTGACAAAGAAAGAATGGGCCTAGTGGAAACAGGGGAAGGTAGAGGTATTTAAATTCCATGATGATTTGGCAGCAAATACTCAAAATCCCAAATCTTAAATTCATGAATTTCTATAAAAGATATGTTTTTATGAAGCAGAAAATAGATTTATTTAGATCATACTAATATTTTGTAAATAAAGAAAAAAGGACAAGAAAAAAGCAAAGGAAAGGAAAAGAAAAAAAGAAAAGGAAAGGAAAGAACAGCTTATACATGTCTTTACTGTTCTCACTTTGTCTTCTACTAAAATTCTAGAGAATTTTTTTGATGGCAAGAGTTACAACAAATGTAACCCAACTGTTATACAGATCTCTGGAAGTTAACTTAAGGACTTCCTGTTCCTGCAGCTGTGTTTGATACATTCCTAGACTTGAATTCTATTGTTTGTAATATGTCAAAAGAATTTGTTTCACCTTTACATTCCCTCATTAAATATAAACATTATCCTAACCACTCTACATTCAATGAGGGCTTTAAGGAAACAAACCCAGAATAGTCTTCCAACCCTCAAATGCCATAACTGATACCACTGTTAATAACTTGTAGCAGGACATTGGAGGAAGTAAAACTCAGCATGAACTCTAAAAGCATCAGAGAGACAACAGGAGTCTCTTAACCTAAGAAAGTAAACCCTCCACTTCAATGAATTAAAATCAGGGGAGCACAAAATGCCAGAATTAGAAGGAATCTTAGAGATCATCTGGCCTGTTATTTTAAAAATAAAAAAACTGATTCCTAGAAAGAGGAAAGGGCTTTAAAAGAAAAGCAAATTTAAAAGCTTTAAGAGCTGGTAATATGTTGTCTTAAAATTGGATAAAGATTTCTAGATCAGACTTAAAATATAGGAATAATGAGCTTGTGCATAAGGATTGAATACACTTAACCAGATCACTAAAAATATGGATGCCTGAAGTTTTATGAATCTGATTATGACTCAAGCAAATAAAGTAGCTAATCATGGAAAACTGTCCATTCTTATCTGACTAAATATATACCATAGTGAGTAGCAGTTATGGCATCAGAAGACAAACACTAGTACAGTATACAAGAAATCGACAAGAAATAACACTTAAAAAAATGGTAATAAGACTGATGACCTCAAGTGTTTTTATAGACAAAATATGGAGAGATATTAAACAAGATGAACTAGAGCTTCCACCCTGTAAGTAGTTATATTCTATGTGAAAGATATTGAGACCTGATAGGATAAGATTCAGAAAAGGAATATATATCCATCTGAAAAGATAAACTTTATTCAAAAAAAACAGAAAAAAGAGGGGTAATAGAACATTTTGTATTAGAAAGATATACCACAGAAGAAAACATGTAAATTGAAAGGAGAAACATAATACAAATCATTTGCATGGGGATTAATGGCAAAAAAGAAACAAATGCTATTGTCATGAGAAAATAATATAGATTAGAGGAAAAAAGGTAGAATTAATACTGTGCTCTAAGAAACAATGACTATTAAGAGTAGAGAGAAACATAGTAAGTGTTTGATGAACTGATGCAAAATGATAAAAGCCAAATCAAAAAAATTTTTTAATAAAGTATTTGGGAAACATCATTTGGAAACAGTGATAGAAGATTTTAAATATTTGGATATGTGTAGGATCTCGCTTTTTTTTGCCAAATGCATAACATTTACTTATTTAAAAGGTGAATGAAGCAAGGATGGAAACTTTTGAATCTGATTCTGACAAAAGAGAAAGAGGTACTTGCTAAAGAAGAAATGATAAAACTCGAACAGAAATTACACTTCTATATCTGAACTCATGAAAGTGAAGGAAAACAAGACTAGAGAAATTAATCCATATCCAAGGTTTTGAAAAAAAAATGACAAATTTTGGAAAAGTATTGAAAGTACTTCAAAAAAAGCAGAACTATTTAATACCTGTGTTGCTTATGAAAATGAACTTGAACTGGAAAATATAGATCAAAACAAGAAGAAATATCAGGCAGCTAAAATACAAGATAAAAAATGAAATAGAACATCATTTAGGTATCTTCATTGAACATCCAGGTCAGAAGATTAAAATACTATATTTCCCAGTATTAAAGCACTATATTTCCCCCCAAATTGGAAAATGTCATTGTTGACTCAAGGCCCATTAAGTATAGAAGATCCATCTGAATAGAACAGGAAAGATACAAAAAGTTGGCAATGGAAAAATGTCTTGGTTTTCGAAAAAAAGAAAAGTAAGGAGGTATTAAAAGAGCACTTAGGTGGTTTCAGCAAGTTTTCAAGTCAGATGATAAAAAATTACAAGTAGATTTTTCAAATGGCTGATGAAGTCTTCAAATGCCAGAATTTGATTAGAGAACACATAATTCAAAGAATACTTTGTGAGCATCTAGCAATGATCAGTGAACATTGAATGCCACTATGGCTTCATCAAGAATAATTAACAATGACAAACTGACCTCATTTTCATTTTAAATAGGATTATTAAACTTGTAGATTAGGGGGATACAATACCTGGATTTGAACAAGGAATTTAACAAAATTTGTCATGTTTTCTAAACTTGTGGAGATGTGCATGTTTGCTAAATCACAATATTGTTAGACAGATACAGAACAAGTTGATTGAATTCAAAATGAAATCTGTAATGAATTGCCCAAGGGAGATGTCTGTAGCCTGTATCCTTCAATATTTTTATCAAAGACCTGGATAAAGACATTGAGAGAATGTTTATCAAATATGCAAATGATAGAAATCTGCAAAGAATTATACATTTGATGATGAAATTATGATAATTTTTTGAAAGGTTAGAATATGATGATTGAAATTTAATCAAATGAATATAATAGGAATAAACATAAACCTTCCCTTTTAGTAGGTTCTACCTTCTTTTTTCAAGAACTATGAACTTACTCTTTCTACTTGTGACTTTTATTATTTCATGTCTGGTTTATCATTGTCTTTTGTCTTTCTTTGACTCTAAAAGTAACTGAGGTCTTTTGAGTTGGAAAGGATCTCACAAATGATATAATTTAACCACCTACTTTAATTAAGAATCTGCTCTAGAGATCCATGATATAGAAGCATTATCTAATAATATAATTCTAGTGACAGAATTCAACTTACACAAAACAGGAAATTCTATAAATGGACAGTTCTCATTTTTATAAAATCCTTCTTTATATAAAATCTTCAATTAGCCCTAATTCTACTTATTTTAACTAAAAGGAATAAAAATATTCTACAAGACATTCTTTCAAATTCCAAAGGACTACAATAATGTCTTCCCTATTTTTTTTTTCTTTTCCAGGCTAAAAATTGACCAACAAACATTTTGTGAACTCCTATGTACCAAAAATTGTAGTAGATAGTAGGGATAATAAAGATAAAAATGAAATAATTTTTTGTTGTTAATGAGCTTGCCTTAACTTGAGGAGACATATGTAGATAAATTCAAAATATATATAAAATAAATAGGGACTTTTCCTGTAATTTTATTAGTATAAAATGGCTAAGGAAGAACACACTTTCTTCCAATACAAGGTAGCACTTTTGTTCCAACTTAAAGTCTCACAATGACCATGGTATTAAAAGGTGAAGTGACTTGTTCAAGGTCATACCCAGAATAGGTGTCAAGACATGGTTTGAAATCAGGTCTTTCCAGTTTTGAGGCCAATTCTTTCTCCACTTTTCTAGATTGTCTCATACAAAAGAAGTACAAGATAATTTTGGAGCAAAGGCACTAGTAGCAAGGGTGGAGAGGTATGAATCGGAAAAGTCTTCATATATAAGGTAGCACTTGAGTAGACTTCTAAAGGAAAATAGGAATTTTAAGAGTTTGGTGATGTATGAAGAATAGCAAGAAGGCCAATTTAGCTGAACTACATAGGGTATGAAGGGGAACAATGTGCAAATAAACATCCTGTAGAGCAAATTAGTGTCAGTATGCATTTGTTAATATACCCTTAAATATTAACCCATGTCTTGTGCAAGCACTTAGGCCTTATTCTTTCTACATTTTTGACACAGAATAACCTTGTATTTTCTATCCCAATTTTGCTACATTATGTCATTTCTATTATGAGGGAGCTTCTATTTTGCCATAGACAAAATTAATGCATCTAAGATAAGAGAAAAAGGCATCAAACTTCTTTGATAAGAGTTTGCTATCAAAGATATAAAGACTATATCTATATATGTGTATGTGTATGAATTTGTGGTGTGTGTGTACACATATACACACATATATGTATAAATAAATATATATATGTATATATAAAACCAAAAGCCATTTCTCTATATAGAAGTGGTCATGAGATATGAATAGTTTTCTTCTTCTTCTCCTCCTCCTCCTCTTTCTCTCTCTCTCTGTCTCTCTGCTGAGACAATTGGGGTTAAGTGACTTACCCAGGGTCACACAGCTAGGAAGTGTTATGTATCTAAGACCAAATTTGAACTCAGGTCCTCCTGACTTCAGGTCAGGTGCTCTATCTACTGTGCCACCTAACTGCCCCTGAATAAATAGTTCTTAAAAGAATTATAAATTATTAATGATGGAATATACTAAATAACCAAAATATGAGAAAAATAGATCAAAACAATTCTAAGGTTTCACCTCACATCAAACAAATGATCAAAGATGACAAAAGGTAAGAATAATTATTTTTAGAAAGGTCATGGCACACTAGTGCATTGTTGTTGGAGCTGTGAAACAATTTTGAAAGAAATTTGGAATTTTTCAAATAAAATGACTAAAATGTCTATACTTTTTGACCCAGTAATTCCATTATAAGGTTTATTATCCAAGGAAGCCATTGATAAAAAGAAAGTTACTATATACACCAAAATATTTATGTCAGTATTTTTTATTGTAGCAAAGAATTATAAATAAAGCAGATGCCAATTGATTAGAGAATGACTAAATAAATTATGGCACATAAATGTAATGAAATATTGTGCTGTAAGAAATGATGAATACGACAAATTCTGAAGCACTGAAAAATCTACATGATGCTGGGTGAAACAAACTCAGCAAAGAAAACAATGTACACAATTTCTACAATAATGTAAACAAAAAATATAACCATGAAAAACCAAAAGTAATTGTTGCAAAATCAGAAAGAACAAGCATGTCTTTAAAGAAAAGATATGAGAGGATCTTCCCAAATCCCAGTACATTTTTGTAGAAAGATAGGAGACCTGAAAGTGTTGCACATAGCACATTAGGCTTTCAAAGCACTTATCAGTTATGCTGATTTTTCTCCCTCTTTTTCTTAAATTTTAGTCTTAAAAATGCTATTTATTTTATGAAATGGCTCTCTGAAAGGGAGCAGGAAAGGGATAGGAAAAAGAAATTTACATGATAATTCAAACATACAATGTTTTATTTGCCTGTTTTATTCAACAAATTAAAAATAAATTTCTAAAAGTTACATTAATTTTTTTTAGCTGTTTAATCACACTCTTGACTGTTACCAACTTTGCCCAAATGTTCTTTTACAACTGCTCTCTAACTATATTTCCTCTACTTTGTACTTCTGAAATTAATTTTTTGAACCTAACTATGACTCTATACTTATCCCTACTGAATTTTATTTGATTAAATTTAGTCCAATCTGCAGCCTGTCAACATCTTTTTGGATCTTGACTCTCCTCCAGAGTTAGCTTGTCCCTTCCAGATTTGTGTCATATGCACATCTGATGAACATACCATCTATATCTATATCCAGACTAATGATAATAATATTAAACAGCACAGCACCAAGTATAGATCCCTGGGGTACTACACTGAAGATTTCCCATAATGTTGACATTGAAACATTAACTACACTTGAGTTTGGTTATCAAACAAGTTCTACATTTTTCTAATTGTATTCTCATCAATCTATCTGGCAGTAAACAAGTATTATGTGCTTTCTCTGAGCCAGCCATTGTGATAAGAGCTGTGGATACAAAGAAAAACAAAAGAAAACAAAACAAGCCTCTTCTCAAGGAGCTCATATCCTGACACAATTCTTACATGTGTAATTTGGCTTGCTTTGTCTATGTTCAGATCTCCTAATGTGGAAGTATACTGCTCCTGGAAAGGATTTCCCTCCTAACTTCTCACCATGTGGGTGGGAACAATCTCCTTGGAGTAAATGCAGGGACAAAACAGGCAATGTCTTTAGAAACTGTCAGAGTGAACAGCTTTGGCTGTCCCAATCAAAAGGTTGAAAAATATAGTTCACTCATGAGAGCATCGTGAAATGAGCCCACAAAAGGGAAAAACTTCCTTTCCCCTGCTCTCCCTTTTATCCTATGACTACAAAATTTCTCTGTCTAGAGTTTGTCTTATGTTTGTCTTTGTCAGTTTCAAGGACTTGCAGAAGGCAGTCCTTGCTGGACCTAAAAGTTTGAGCCACTGTGACTTTAGAGTCAGAATTCTAGGCAGGATGTTGCGGCCAGCTAGGCACAGAAGCCCTGAGAAGCCTGGATGCCTGGGACTCAAGTGCAAGGAGAGATTTGGACTTGGAAATGGGACGGTACTCTATAAGAAATGAGCTAAGCAATGAATCTAATCTCCTTTTCCTCTCAGGGGCTAAGGTAAGTATAAGATAAACCATGTTAAACTATGGGTTTGTGGCCTCATGTGAGGTCACATAACTCAGTGTGGTTTTGTGGAATTATGATTTGTTATCAGTAAACATGTGATTTGTATACTTATTTTATATACCTCTATGCCCAGGGTTGCATAAAAATTTCTCAGGCAAAAAGGAGTTGTGAGTGGAAAACATTTCAGAAGGTCTATTATAAGAGATATAGAAGAGATTAAGATCCATGTATTAGGGAAGAACTCTGTATATTTATTATAGATTTTGAAATATATATTTGTATATGAAAGCTAATCTTAACCTTAGTGGTTAAATGGTACTGAGGTACAACCTCTACACTTCAGGAAAAATGAGAACTGGGAGGTTGAAACCTTTCTACCCTGACTTTCCCCACTCTTCTTAAGTGTATGGGAAAACTGAGAAGAACGATTTTCAGATCCTGAGCACTAAGACAGTTGATACACTGTTGATACAATTGATACACTTTACACATACATTCATCAATACAAAGTATATAATGAATAGGTGGAAGGTAATGTCAGAGAAGAAGGCAATGACAGCTAGGCAGATCAGGCTAAAGAAGATGAGATTTGGATTTAGTCTTGAAGGAAGCCAAGGAATCTATGAGACAGAAGTGAGGAAGGAAAGCATTCCAGACACGGGAAAAAGTCAATACAAAAGAAAGATAGATACTGTTTGATTAACAGTATGAAGACCAGTTGAACTATAAAGTACATGGAAATTGAGGGGGAATCGAGCATTTATTTATATAGTATCTGCTATGTGTCAGTAACCATTTAAATTTTTTTTTTAATTTACAAATTTCACCTCATTTGACCTTTAACAACCCTGCAAGGTAGAAGTTATTATTTCCATTTTATAGTTGAAGAAACTGAGGCAAACGCACTGGTCAACTAGTTATGTTTCTGAGGCTGTATTTGAATTCAAGTTATCTAGACTTCAGGGTCCATACTCTATGCACTGTACAACCAACTCCCTCTGAAGGAATATGATAGATTGGGGTCAGAGCAAAGCATAGACATTCTTCAATTCTCTTAATGGCACAAGAAGGGAATAATATGTAAAAAGGCTATAAAGATAGGTGAAAACAGATTGTAAGAGCTTTAAAGGCCAAACAGAGGAGTTTATATTTAATTTTAGAATGGGAAGGCACTGGAGGAAGGAAGAGGGGGAACATGATCAACATTTCTACTTTAGGAAAATCACATTGGCATTTCTGAGAAGGATTGATTGTAGTAGGAAAACTTAAAGCAGAGAGACCACTTGGAAGGCAACAATAATAGATCAGGCAAGAAGTTACAAGAGTCTGAACTATGGAGATAGTACTGTGAATAGAAAAAAAGGGAACACAAGAGATATTGTGCAGGTAGAAAAACAAGATTTGGCAACTGATTGGAAATGTGGAAAGAGGGGAATAAGGAGTAAAGGATAATATCAAGATTGTAAACATGCCTTAATGGGTAAGATGGTGGTTCCCTAGATAAAATTGGGGAAGTTGAAAATAGAAGCAGATTTGGTAAGAAAGAGAATGAGTTCAGTTTTAAACACGTTGGAGTTGAAATGACAACAGGACATTCAGTATTTAATGTTGAAAGGGCAGTTAGTTATGGGGGACTACATCTCAGCATAGGATATACAAGGTAGGATAGATAGATTTGATAATTATAAAGATTCTTCCACATCCCATTATCTTCTCAAGTATTACCATGAGAGGGATACTTTGTCAAATGTTTTGATAAAATCTAAGTAAAATATGCCTGATATAATCCCCTTAACTACTAATTTAATAATGTTATTATAAAGGGAAACTAAAGTTAGTCTGCTATATGAAAGAAGCTTATTATTTTTCACAAATAGATGATAAATCTTTTACTACAAATATAAACATCAAAATATCCTTAAGAATCAGTGAATAAACTGTACTGAAATTATTGAATTATCACAGATAAAATTGTTGCACCCAATCACATTGACCCAAAAAATCAGAAGGAAGATGTTTTTAATATAGACAATCTCATACTAGAGTCATAAACTTCAAACTTATAGAATGGAGTAAAAATTTATCAAAATAAACAGTTCTAACAGAAGAAATCAAAACCACATGGGAAGAGAATGAAGTCTTTCTTATCTGCTACCAGAGTTATTCAAAGATATTTTCAGTGAGCATCTGAAGATGAGTTTATGCTGCAACACTTAATTCAATTGCCAAAATACCCAATAATTTTTATCAATCTGATCAATGGTTTTCCCAGACATTAATCATAAAAAGTTATAGGATAGGGATATACTAGAATCATTCGAATATTGGAACAAGAAAAATAAAAATAAAACTACAGTAAAATCATGCAACAATATATCAATAAAAAACATCCAATAAATGGCTATATTCAGCAGATTTGCTTTCAGAAATCGAAAGATTCATGATAGCGACAGGATCATGTCAATATCAGAAACTGAAGAAAATTTATTCCTAAAAACTTCAATCTTATTCATTAGGAAAGAGTTTTCAAAGAATTATAGAAATTGCAACAATTCTGTAGGTTGGGAAAAAAAACAAACTAGAAACTATCAAATTATCTAGAAAGATAAGGACAAGCAGCCAAGACTGATATGCCAGAAGTTCATTTTTCTACTTTTTTTTTCTTTTTGTTTTTAAGAGCGTTGCATATAACACTGGCCTTGGAATCAGGAAGACCCAAATTTAATTCCTATCTGCTTCTGTAAGATGCTTTCCTAATCTTCTTTTCCTGATCTCTTAATCTCTTTCCTGCTTTCTCTTTGATGATATCTCCATTTCATTCTGTATATAATTTGTTTATATATTGTCTCTCCTTCATAAAATTCTGAAATCTGACATCAGCACTGTCTTTTGACTTTCTTTATATCCCCAGTACACATAATAAGTGCTTAAAAAATACTTATTGAGTGACTGCCTCAGACACTTATATAAACCTGACCATTTAAATTTTCTTAGTTTCATCTGTAAAATGGGGATAATGATGGCTAGCATCTACTTCACATGATTGCTGAAAAAATCAAATGAGATAAAATGTTATGCATATTTTAAAATGCTATATAAATAATAACTACTCTTTAAAAACTAGCAGACAATATGTCCTTATATTTAAAAATGCAAATCTCAAAATATTCTTGAGAACTTAAGAATATTCTCTACTGGAACAAGAGTGATATCACAGATAATACTATAGTCAATAATCACATAGACAGGATTAGCTCACAAATTTAAGAAAAACATTTTTCATACATGTTGCCATACTGAACAGTCATAATCCTCAAACTATGTGGAAATAAAATCTTTCAAAATATAGAGACCTAAGGGCAGAGCCAAGATGGCGGAAAGTAGACAAGTCTTTGTTTGAGTTTTCCTGGCTTTCTGCAGAATCAACATCAAATTAAGTTTCTGAACAGGTTTTAGAGTGACAGAACCCATGCAGGGAAATCTACTAAGAGACCCTTAGCCAAAATACAGTAGCATTAATTACTCTATTCTGTTTCAGAAGCCAGTAAATCAGCAGACTAGCTGTGAAACCTCCAAAACAACTGTAGAAGGCAAATAGTGAGCTCTTGAACCCCAGCATAACAAGTGACACTTGATCATGCCTACCCAGCATGAGAAGGAAGTCGGCAGCACGGGCCCCAGGCCAATGTGAAGCCACTTTTGCCTATACAGGAAGCTTGGGTCAATTTCCCCTGTGCCCTAAGAGCAGACCTCAACCTTTAAAAACGAGCAAAAAACCAAAGAGTTCTGACCATAGATAGTTATTATGGAAACTCCATAATATGGAGTATTATGGAGAACAGAACTCAAAACTCTGAAGACACTGTCTCGAGATGAAGCCTCAAAGGGTGATATGAGTTCCTCTCCAACTCAAAAGGCTCTCTTGGAAGAATTCAAATTCTTAAAAAAGACTTAGAGAAGAAAAATGGGGAAAGGAATTGAGAGCTTTGGGAAAGGAAACAGAGAAATTATCTGAAGAAAATCATTCCTTAAAAAATAGATTTAACAAAATGGAAAAAGAAAACATTACTTTGAAAAACAGAATTGGTAAAATGAAAAGGAAAAAAAATCCCATAAAAAAAACAACTCATTTAAAATTACAATTGGCCAAATGCAAAAGGAAGTTTAAAAAGTAACTGAAGAAAATAATTCACTAAAAATTAGAATTAAGCAAATAAAGTGAATGACAATAAGATATCAAGAATCAGTCAAACAAAACCAAAAACAAACAAACAAAAAAGGATAAATAAAAAATAGAAGAAAATGTAAACTACCTCATTGGAAAAACAACTGACCTGGAAAACAGATCCAAGAGAGACAATATAAGAATTACTGGACCACCTGAAAACACAATGAAAAAAAAGAACCTACACAAAATCTTTCAAAGAAATCATCAAGAAAAACTTCCCTTATGATCTAGAACTACAAAGTAAAATAGCCATTGAAAGAACCTACCAATCACCTCTTGAAAGAGACCCCAAAATGAAAGCTTCAAGGAATATCATAGTTATTTTCTAGAATTATCAGATCAAGGAAAAAAATACTGCAAGCAGTCAAAATGAAACAATTCAAATTTCAAGAAGCCATAATCAGGATTGCCCAGAACCAAAGAGCTTTTACTTCAAAAGATCAAAGGACTTTGAACAAAATATTCCAAAGGCCAAAGTGCTTGAACTGCAGCCAAGAATCAACTATCTAGCAAAATTAAACATTATCTTTCAGGGAAAAAGATGGATATTCAATGAACAGATAACTTTCATTTATTTCTGATAAAAAAAAACCAGAACTGAATAGAAAATTTGATCTTCAAAAAGATCAAATTTTATCTTCTTTCCTTAAAAAGGAAAGAAAAACAAATAACTTTCTTTTAAAAGTTCTTTTAAAAATTAAAAATATATTTAAAACTAGGGGTGGAAAACAGATTGTACAGGAAGAAGAGGAAATGGGAAATAAAATGGGGTAAATTTTATCACATGAAGATGCAAAAAAGACCTATTGCAATTGAGAGAAAAAGAAAGGAGGGGGATGAGCACTATTTAAATCACAATCTCATCAGGTTTGGCTCAGAGAGAGAATATCAGACATATTGTGTTTGATAGACAAATTTGTTTCATCCTATAGGGAAGTAGAAGGGGAAAGGAGAAAGAAAAGAGAGAGGCTAATTGAAGGGAGAACAGAAGTAGAAGGGGAAAGGGATAAAAAAGGGGGAAGGGCTATAGAAAAGAAGGGCAGATTGAGGGAGGTGGTGGTCAGAAGCAAAACACTGGGGAGGAGAGAAATGGGGAAAGGAAAGAGAAAAATATAACTTGGGGAAAATAAAAAGATGGGAGATACAGAATTAGTAATTTTAACTGTGAATGTGAATGGGATGAATTCCCCCATAAAACAAAAAAAGATAGTAGACTGGATTAAAAGCCAGAATCCTACAATATATTGTTTACAAGAAACACATTTAAAGCAGAGTGATATATAAAGAGTAAAGATAAAAGGATGGAACAGAATTTATTATGCTTCAGCTTTAGTTAAAAAAGCCGGGGTAGAACTAGAAGATCATTATACACAGCAACAAGAAGACTATACAGTGATCAGTTCTGATGGATGTGGCTCTTTTCAACAATGAGATGATTCAAACCAGTTTCAAGTGAAAAAAGCCATTTATACCCAGAGAGAGAACCATGGGAACTGAGTGTGGACCACAACATAGTATTCTCACTCTTTTTGTTGTTGTTTACTTACATTTGTTTTTTCAGTTTTTTTTCCCTCTTCTTGATCGGAGATAACTGTATAAATATGTATACATATATTGGATTTAACATAAATTTTAACATATTTAACATGTAT